>NC_084800.1:122829896-123454896 GCF_963169125.1 Humulus lupulus | reverse complement strand
ACATCCCTTTTACCATGAATATTGTATCAACGATCTTGATACACTGTGATAGTGCTAATTTTGCTAGAGCATACAATAATGTGTATAATGGGAAGTCAAGAAATATAAGTCTAAGACATGAATATGTGAGAAAATTGATTCAATATGGAATCATATCTTTGTCATATGTTAAGACTAGTGAGAACTTAACATAGCCATTGTAAAACCTCATGTAAGAAACATAGAAAGTTCTACACCTACAATCTCTAGAAAATCTACGCTATTAATATATTATTTTCCTACTATGCACAATATTTAAAATAAGGTAGATACCATTTAATCCCCTTGTATTTTTCTCAAATACCCACATACAACCTTATGATTTAAAAGTATTTGTTTCAGGCATTTTTGGCCTAGTGTCCACATCATCAATAAGTGACACATGGAGACATATATGACCTATCTCCTGAGATGTCCTCAGGGGTGGGCTACCATGCTGACAAGTCATTAGTGTGCAAGCTACAAGACTTCTAAGGAAGAGTCTCAGAACCCCCAGTGAATCCCTAAAGTATAAGTCCTTAGGAGGTCCCTGAGATCAGGACTAGGGAGAACATTTTTGCATCGACCTCTTGAAGAGCTTACGAACCCCCAATAATGGTTTAGCAAGATTTCTTGAAGTCTAGGGACCACATAGTGCAGAACTCGCATGGTCTTGATTAAAGGGTTAGTTCGAAGCGCATTTCTGTTAGGATTTCAGGGAACACACTCTTTTTATACTAAGGAACTGCCCAAATAGCCAGGTGACATGTGTAGGATGCCAAATATTTAATGAATCATTCCAACAGAATGTGGGAATGAAGAAAAGTGTATTTTTCATTAAAGGCTAAGATCCCTTAGAGCTGCCTTCATGCCCCCTATAGATAGATAATGAGGGGGTCATTTGGAAGGATCTAAAACCCCAGATTTTGGACTTCCATTTTACCTTGGATCAAGACTATCCTCTTCCAAAGTTGTAAACCCAAAAGAGCTTGTGATTCCGGTGAGCTTTTCTTTATACAAGTGACTCGTGGACTAGGCCTTGTTTACAGTCGAACCACATAAAAACTTGTGTGTTTTGATTTCTTTCTTTCTTTTTACTATCTTTCTTCTTATTTTATTAGTTCACAGAAAATTGGGTCAACATTTTGGTGCTTTCATTGAGAGATGTAGAAAGCTAGAGAAGAAACTTAACCACGATGGACACGTGGAACTAGTCTCGAGTGAACCCTGACGTGCTTCCACAAAATGAGAGGCAAGATGACCTCCCTCCCGCCGCAAATCCCCTGGCAGCGGAGGAGAATGAGGTACCACCCAAAGATGAGCATTATCCTGACAATGAATATGACGATTATGAGGCAGAAGATGATTTTGTGCCCTGTGTAAGCCCAGCGGACCAACATGGCCACCATGATGGAAAACCTGAATGCCTTGAGAGGCGCGTTGGCCGCTCAAAGAATTCTCTGTTGGGGTTTTATGCCCTGTGTAAAACCAATTTTCTATGTAACATCATTTTATTATCAATAAAGAATAGAAATCAATTTTGACTTGTCAATCACATTGCCCACTGGTTTAGTTACATGATTATTTGTTTAATATAAACATCTATTAAATCCTGAACATATGGACATTCACAGTTATAATGACTTGGTCACAATAGATTATAACTGGGTTATGTTCTAAAACATTAGTCCTAAGATTAAGTTAGTGTAGGGGATTTGCAGTAACTTGTTAACATATGATATGATCTACTTACACAATCTGGTGTGATGTCCTATCCATGAAATTTGCGAAGTAGATAAGATCGGATGTATTTTGTTACATCAAATTAGACCGATATTGATTATAGATCGATAAGTAAAGTATCGTTATTATCTAATATGCTCATATCATAAAGTTACCAATAAGTCAGTTCAATCCCAATTTTGAGTGATTAATATTCCACTGATTATATTATTCAAGTCCTTAGATTTATTCGTTACAAGCTTACCCTACGAACTAGACGATACTTACATATTGGGGACATGGTAGTATAATTGAGTGGGCGTATTTATTATAGAAATGGAATCTATAGTTTTTATCTAAGTAGTAAAATGATTGTTTCCTTATAGCTTAGTTCAAGCATTAAATGATAGAGATCTCATTTCTGTAATTATGTTTACGAAAATATCATTTAAAAGGAACTTAGTGGTATTTCAGGATAAAATACAAATGAGGGGTAAAATGATAATCAACACCCGCCTCATTAGTAGATCATATATATAGGGTTGAATGATGGTAATGGTTGTAACAATGGATGACGTATTTACATTTAGTGTAAAGTGTTCTATGATTTGAAGAGTGCAATTCTGAGTCTATAGTGGAGTCATAGGGAATGAACAAGGTAGTGAAATTATTCATAAATAAATTCACGATAATTTATTGGAGCTTGATTTCATGGATCCATGGTCCCCGCACTATCTTTGAGTAAATCATCTAGAATGTCTCAATTAATTGATTTAATTATCAATAAGGATTTTTAAAGTTGACCAGGTCAATTTTAAATTTTTTTAGAGAGATATGTGATTCAGAGAATAAAAGAGAAAATTGGGAAAATTTATTAATTCTGACAAATTGGTGTTAATTTAATAAATAAATTTAAATGAAGGTTTAAATCATAAATATTTAATATGAATAAGGATTTAAATATATAACTAACTAATTAATTATGGTAAAAATAAAAGGGGATTTGAATTTAAGTCCAATGGGCTTGAATTTAAATTGCAAAAATCCAAGGCCCATAGTGGATTTCGGCCACTATAGGAATTTTTCTCTATTATTTTAATTAATTATTTAAATAATACTTAGGTGAAGTCTATACAAGGATACTTAACTTTAGGGTTTTGTACAAAATTGATTTTGGTAAGTTTAATTCAGAAGAACAATTTGTTAGAACATCCATTCATAGCCTTTCACTTTGTCTTCTTGTCTTCTTTATTTCTTATCTCATGTGTTGAGAAAAAGCTCACACTAGTTCTAGATTGATGAAAGTCTTGATTAGGAAAACTGTGTTACTCATCTAGTTCAGATTATTGATTATACCCTACTACTACCAAGATTCAAGGGTTAGAGAATCTGAATGAAGGAGTCGTTGCAGTACTGCTATGCAATGTAAATTTCTACTAGCTTTATATGTGTTTATGTCAATTTTATAGAAGCATGTTCTAAGAATTTGCATGTTTTCTTTTGATAATATGTGAATTACTTGAAAATAAACAAAGACCTTGTTATATGTATATCTAATACTCCTTGTGAATCTGTCGGCTCCTACGGTCCCACAAGGCAAACAAGTACCCCTGGTGGTTCCTTCAGTGCCTAGTGATAGAGGAAGTGGAGCTCAAAGAGCTCAAGAGGGTATCCTACAACCAGCCCAAGAGCTCGGAAATCCTCTTCCATAGCCAATGCCTCAGTGAATAGCAGAAAGGTCGGTTAGTGTGCGACTGGCAGCTTGGATACCTCCCACACATGGTACTTAGTTTCCTTGGGAAAACCCAGAGGGGCCTGCAGGAACGCCTGAGTTCCCCCACACCATCTAAAGATTAGTATTTCTGTTAAAAATGATTTCATGTATGACAAGAACATTGATAAGGAATAACAGTATGTGCCACCTAAAAACCCAGAAATCTGAGAAGGATTGAACGCTCATTAAAGATGGGCTCGACCACCTATTCAAAATGGATACGAGCAGCCTGACCCACGAGAGGTCCTAAATGCTCGCAAGGGCATGGTCGTGCCCAGTAGTGACCTTGGTGGTAGGCCTGAGAAGCTTAATCTATGAGAAAATTTAAATGCCTGAAGGTAGGCTTAATGACTTGAGTGGCCCGAAAACTTGGTAGATATTCCAGTTGTCACTGAACTCACAAGATTGCGAAAACAATGGATAAGCTCTTGAAATGCCAAGGATGGGACTCGAACTCCGACCAAGATGGAGGTGAGCCGATGTTCATCCCTTAGTCGAAGAGCCTATGCATTTTGGATTCACGATGCTCGTGATGGACTCCTACGTCGGGACCACAGACCCTACCAACCATTTGGGAAGATTCAACAGACAAATGGCGGTACATATGGTGTCCGAGGATGCGTGCTACACATGTTTTCCGTTAATCCTCAATGGGGCAACAAGTGAGTGGTTTAAGAAGTACAAGCCTGGAACCATATAGTCTTGGCCTTAACTGTCCTCAAAGTCTTGAAGATAGTTTGTGGCTATAAGGAATGTCAACTTTGAAGTTAATGCTCTGGTCAATATAAAGCAAAGACCTGGTGAAACCCTGAAACAACATATCAATCGCTTCTACCAAGAAGCTACCTGAAAAAAATGGGTGGATGACGTTCAGCAGTTGATGGCCTTACTGGCGAGAATCCTCCCTCGAACTCCTTTGTGGGATTACCTACAAAGAAAAGGATGTCATCAACTAGAGGACTTTGCTAGGCGGGCCCAAGCGTTTATTAACTGGAAGGACGCTCTGTTAGAACTTCTACGAGGATTGAGCGTAATGCTGGGGTCCTCGACCCCCAATCTAGATTACTTTACAGACCCTTAGTATAGCCAAATGTTGACAATAAATTTCGAAGGAGTCACCAATTCCTAGTATAGCTTTTATGCCCCTCGAGCTAGTTTCAGCGCCATGTCAATGGCTCAATCTCAGCCGACAATACAAAGAAATAACCAAGGGAGTGGGAAAAGAGGCAACAACAACCAGTCTCAAGTTGGAAGAAACAAGAGGGAAAAAAGAATCAGAAAGACAAATATACCCCTCAAAATGCCGAATACACCAAGATGGTGGAAACCCGCGAGAATAGCTTTGTCGCAATTGAAAGGTAAATCCCATATCATAGGCCTCAGCCACTTAGGAGAGATCGGGAGAAGATAGATCCCTCCAAGTTTTGCACATACTATAATGACATCGAGCATAACACCAAAAAGTACTGAAACTCAGAGAGGAGATCGAGAACCTCTTAAATTTAGGACACCACTGACACTATGCTCGGGGACAACAACAAGGAGTTCAAGCTAGTCCACACCAAGGACCACTGAATGTTGAAGGCGTAGAACTGGCCCCACCTCCTCTAGTAGCGCATGTACACCCTCCAGCCAACAATCCTTTACTAGTTGGAGACCAGAGACAGCCGCCTCCAGTCCCTCCGAGACGTAATGATCGAGTAAATACCATATTTCGAGGACCAAATTTGGGAGGTCAGTTGAGGTCCGCACAAAATGGATATGCCCAAGCCCTCAGTCATGATGATAAAATATATGCTCTTGGATAATCTTATGCTCAGATGTCAAGGATGACCAACTAGGCAATCCCCTTTACCGAGGAAGATGCCCAGAGAATTCACTTTCCTCACCATGAACCGATGGTAATTTAGATTCAACTAGTGGAAAAGATAGTGGTGCGTATCCTCAATGATAGCGGAAGCTCAGTGAATATATTGTTTAAGTGAGCTTTACACAAGATAAGACTCGAGGTCCAGGATTTGCAACTGTGTACCTCTACCTTATTTGGCTTCTCTAGAGAAGAGATGGCTCCAACTGGGCAAATGAATCTACCTGGTACCTTGGGCGAGGCCCAAGGAATGTCTTTAAGTATTGCACCTTCATTGTGGTCGATTACCCCTCGGTGTACAATGTAATCTTTGGTCTACCAGCCCTAGTTGAATTCAGAGCCATCACCTCCATTAGACATTTGTGTATAAAGTTCCCTACTGATGCAAGAGTCAGATTGGTTCGGAGAGACCAGAAAGAGGCCATATAATGTTATAATGTGTTAGTGTAACTTCCGAAATAGCCTAATCCCTCAGTCATGGTGATAATCAAAGAGATACCTGAGATGGAGATGCCTAGACTTGATGACCACATCCTCGAGATTCATCGAGAAGAGGAGGATCTAGATCCTTGTATCAGAGATGAATGTTCGACCATTGAGCCAGGGGAGGAGCTAGAGGAGATGCGATTATATGAGAATGATCCCTCCAGGGTGGTCAAAATTGGAAGATTTAGGCCAGGATATTCGCAAGAACCTTGACTCTTTCCTTCGCGAAGATCAAGATGTCTTCGCATGGTCCCAAGTTGATATGGTCGGTATCGGTGCCCATATAATTAGTCACATCCTTAATATTGACGAGAGTGTCTCCTCCATCCAATAGAAAAGAAGACTGATAAATATCATTCGATCCGAGGCTTTGAAGCCTGAAGTACTGAAATTGTTGGCCAACAATTTAATCCGTGAGGCCTTATACCCTGTCTTGGTGGCACACCCGGTCCTTGTTAGAAAGCTCAATGGGACTTAAAGGGCTTGCATAGACTTTACAGATTTCAACAAGGCATTTCTGAAGGATTTTTTTCCTCTGCCACACATTGACTAGTTGGTGGATGCCACCTTGGGTTAAGAGTTATTAACCTTCATGGATGCCTATCCCAGTTACAAAAAATCTCCATGCATATCCCCGATCAAGAGCACACTAGTTTCTTTACAGACAAAGGGGTGTATTGCTATAAAGTGATGCCATTCAGGTTGAAATATGCAGGTGCGACTTTCCAAAGGTTGGTCAACATGATGCTTAAAGATCAACTCAGATGCAACATGGAAGTAAATTTTGACGACATGTTTGTGAAGTAGAATACCACAGGGAGACATGTGACAGCTGTGAAAGAAGCTTTCACTGTTCTATGCCAGTTCAATATGAAGCTTAACCCACATAAGTGCACTTTTGGAAAGGCTTTAGGTTGATTTTTGGGTTTCATTGTAAGTTTAAGAGGCATAGAAGTGAGCCTTGAGAAAATTAATGCTTTCATTGACATGTCGTCCCCTTGGGAAAAAAAGGACGTCCAAAGCCTGTGTAACGCCCTACTAATCCAGGACTGTTACACTATGCGTTTAAAATAGTGCTTAAGTTGATAAGCGAGTCATTTGGACTTATATGTGTAATTGAAATTAATTAAATGGTTAGGTATTAAATTTTTTTGCCAAAGAAGTATTACTTTTCATTAAAAAGTTTTAGTATGTACACGAGATCCCAGAAAAGAGTTTATAAATAGATACAAAAGTAAACAAGGTACAAAATTGTCGACCTATACGGAAAAATAAAGTGAACGATAGATCCTTAAAAGATATTTCGACCGTGGCAGTCGAGCAGGTCGCATATGTACACATCACCCCTACAGCTCTCCAACTTATGGCTGGTCCAACTTCTCTTTTCCCTTACCTGCACGATGTAGCACCCGTGAGCCAAGGCCCAACAAGCAAACCCAATAAATAGAACAAATAATCAATATGATAAAGATCATAAATAGCATGCTTAGCAGTTATAACCAAACCCAAGCATGCACACAATTCATTTGCGAGGCCGTAGAGCAGCTCGATCACATACCGCACTCCTGGATTGGCCTATCCATAATAGCATGCATTCCACATACTGATGCCCACCATGGCCTAATAGCCGAGCTTTCCAGAAAAATACAAACAGATATGCATCCCACATACAACACAATTATGCATAATCCAATCATTCACATTTAAACAAACATTCAAAGCATGGTTATAACCACGTTCAATAACTGGGGTCAAAGCCCTAAGCTCAGTGCATGTTCCCATTTTTCTTACCTCAAGTCTTGAGCAAATAAATGAGGTGACCCTGAGCATGATCCTTTTTCACCCGAGCCTTGCGGAAAACCCTAGTCACAACACATTGGGGAAATTTCCATTAAGAACTAAACATGATAAAGAGCTTCAAGACCAAGCCCTAGCCTTCAGGACTCCAGACTCCACTAAATAGGGCAGTGGAGTCATCCTCGAGCTCTCGAATTTGGGTTCCCAAAACCCAAAACTGACATACTTTAAAATCACATTTAGTGTCGTGGCGCTCCCTAGCTACACCGCGGCCCCACAATAGGCCAAGAAGCCTCCCTTAAAAGTAAGCATGTTGAACCGCAACGCCCCACTGGTCGAGAGTTTGACCCAGAAATTCTTTCTATTTTGATTCGCAGTGCTCCCTACTAGGGATTGCGGCGCGACGACTGTCTGAAGGAAACTGTAATGTCCCAAAATTCTTAATAAGGCTTAGTGCCTTGATTAGGGGCCCGAGAGGGAAATATTGGAATATTATGTGAATTGATTGGATATTGATGTCATTATGTGAATTGCATGTGTTATATTATTATATAGTTGATTATGCATGTCTAGGTGTATAAAATGTGCGAAATAGGCCCGCTTTTATTTCAAGGGGCATATTTGTAATTTTGACCCATTGAGGGTCTAATTTTAATTATAAGATAATATGTGAGTGAGACCACATTATTATGTGGATATATTTAAGATATTCGACAGGAGTCGGTTCTTTTGAGCAAGATAGCAGTTTAGTCACAACGATGAATTTACCCAGCTCGGGATGAGGCAAGGGCTATTTCAGTTACCGGGACTCACGAGAGTCTGACTCATATTTGGGAGAGTTAGTAATATTCCGAGTTTAGCAAAATTAATTGGGAATTTCAAGTATTATGTGAGATGGGAGTATAATTGACGTTTTCGCCCCCGAGGGGCGTTGAGAGGTGAGAGTTGCCTTGAGGGCACTTTGGTCTTTTTGAACCCTTAGGCTATTTTGGAAGCTAAGTTTATCAATTCAGGGGATAAGGAAAACATAGTAAAACAAGGCACTCACACTCTCTCTCTAAGTGATTCATGATTTCTTAGAAACACTTGATCCTTGAGGTTTGAGGCAAGCTTTTGGGAAATTGAAAGCTTATAAGCTTAAGGGAACTTAACTGGGTTGAACTCAATCAAAGGTAGCTTAGTTATTTGAGTTTTAGTTTTGGTTTTGTTAGAGTTTTATAGTTTTTTGAATTCTGGATGTTTACTTGAGTTTTAGAGTTGTTTATTGTGTTTCTTAACTGATGGGACCATTATTATGGTTCAAACAGGTGAAAACCATGTGTTTGGGATGGTTTTTGGAGGATTGGCAATTCTTAAAATGGCTAGTTTTCTGAGTTCGCTATGTCGTGTTGCGGGCCTTTTCTTAGGAATCGCAGCCTTTAGGAATTCAGAGGGACAAGTAGGTGCCTCGAACCGCCTTGGCGCCAAGTGGTTTTCGGCTCGGGGACTCTCTGACTTGTTGCCTTGGAGCCCTAACTAGGGGGCGTTGTGACTCAAACAAGGGAAATGAGAAAAGATGGGTTTCTGGAACTAGGAACCCAAACTTGAGGGGTAAGGAATGATTCTACTACCTGAGTTAGTAGAATGCAATGTCCCAGAGGCTAGAACTTGGTATGGAAGCCTTTATTAGTTCATTTCGTGATAGTTATTCAGTGTTATGGTTGTGACTAGGGTGAATCGTCAGGCTCGAGAGGAAAGGACCATACTCGGGGGTTGTCAAACACTATTTACTCAGGACCTGTGGTAAAAAAAACTACACCCGGTCTGTGTTTAGAGCTTGGCCCGTTTATAGTATAGGATTATTACTATGTTGAGAATGCTTTATTAAACATGTTAAATGCGTTGTGCTTACCTGTGTTATGTAATGACTGCTTGTCTGTATATCTGATTGGGAAGATTAGCTTATAAGCTAAGGATTTATCTGTGTTATTTGATGAAGAGCTTGGCATAATAGTCAAGGACATATCTGATTTAAAGGACTCGACTTATCATTCAAACGTTAAAAGACTCGACTTTTCAGTCATTGATTACAAGACTCAACTTATCAGTCATTGGTTTCAAGACTCGACTTATCAGTCATTGGTTAAAAGACTTGACTTATCAGTGAAGGTTAAGAGACTCAACTTATAAGAGTGGGTTTAAAGGCTTGGCTTAGGAGTCGAGGGCGGCAAAAGCATGATAAATGCTAGCCGATAGGGTTAAGCCAACCCGAATGCGAGAAATATGCTTGAACGCCCCTAGGGTCATCTGGAATGTTAAGCATCAAACCTGCTTGGCGAGCTATAAGCCTGGTTGTCTGAGAAATTGGGCAATAGGCCCTAGTGTGACTCTATAGTCACTTATCTGGATTGATTGCATGCACGAGTAGGGATATTAGTGCTAGGCATGCTAATTATGAATCTGTGATATGATAATGTACTACTTATAAGCATGATTATGTTTTCTTGCTGAGCCTTGACTCACAGGTGCTAAATGGTGCAGGTAAAGGAAGGGAAAAGTTGGACCATCCATGAGTTGGAGAGCTTTAGGGGCAGAGTGTACATATGCGGCCTACTCGTCCACCACGATCGAGTTTATTAGTTGGAACTAGGGTTGGACCCTAATTTGACCGCCTAGGTCGGCTTTTGTATACATTTTTGGGTATGCATTTGTTTTAAACTATGTTGAGATCCCCTGTATTGAAGTCAAACTCTTTTAATGAAATGGTTGACTTTTGACCGAAATTTTTAGTACCTAAACCTGTGGTTAGTTTTAATTACACGGTTTAAGTCCAAATGACCTGTTTAATTAGTTAATCATTAGTTAAATTACACAGTGTAACGGTCCTAGATTAGGAGAACATTACAAAAAATGAACCTCAAAGACACTCAAGCGGGCCGTAGTGCTACCGCGAGTACCCATAATTTGCAATTTGAAGAAATCGTAAACTAACCCTTGAAAAAAAACCCAACAATTTTTTGACCACAGAAACGCCTATAGCAACTTTAATACTCAACAAAAAAACAACCAACATCCTTAAAAACACCCCAAAACACAAAACTCAAAAATTGACCATGAACACCAAATAAAACACCAAAGAGGAGAACCCATACCTCTGAATTCGAAACCCCAGTGTTACTAGAGACCTATGCTTAAAGGTCCTTGAACACTCAATTCTCCCTAAGGTTTCTCAAAACTCAAAGTTTAAAAAATGGTTTTCATTGAGTGAGTCCTTAAAGATAGTTAGAAGAGAGAGAGAGAGAGAGAGAGAGAGAGAAAGATAGTATACGGGACAGAGAAGAATGCCCAATACTTAGCTTATTCCCTTAGCTCAATCGTCCAAAAAGACAATATTACCTCTTTCCCATGACTTTGACCTTAATGTCTCACAAGGGCAAAATGGTCATTGAGCACCAATTCCCACTAATCCTCAAATTACACTTGAAATTGCCAATTAAATCCACTAATCCTTCAAATACAAATATCTATCTCAAATATATCCCATATTCCAATAATTCTTGGTAATTCACCAAATTACCAAAGTACCCCTAGGCTCACCCTGAGTCGGGTATTTATCCCTATTGTGAGTTTTCCACTAACTTGCTTAAAAGGACCAACTCATGCCGAATATGTCAAATATATCCACATGATAATGTTTTCTCAAATATATAGCAAATAAAACTACAATTATACCCTCAACAGGTCAAAATTATGAAAATGCCCATTTTTAACGAAAGCGACCTTTAAGCATATTTAATACACATAAACATGCATAAGGCAATCATATCATAATATAACTCATATAAATCCAATTATACCCTCCCGACACACTATTTAAGGCACTAAGCCTTATTAGCAATTTTGAGACGTTACAACCCGACTGGAAGAATTGCAGCTTTGAGCAATTTCGTGCGAAGGCGACAGATTAGTGCATACAATTTTGAACATCCTCCGAGGAGACCAATAGTTCAAGTGGATCGAGAAGTGTGAGGAGGTTGTTATGGCCATTAAAGCCCACATGTCTCAACCACCAGTTCTTTCAAAACAAGTGGACGGAGAGCTATTATTTTTATACTTGGCCATTTCCAAGAATGCAATTAGTGCAGCTTTGGTACACGAGAAGGGGAAGACACAACACCCTATCTACTACATTAGTAAAAGAATGTTGGGAGCTGAATCTCAATACCGTCTGATGGAAAAGTTAACTTTTTGCCTAATGGTGGCTTCTCGGAAACTCTGCCCCTATTTCCAAGCACACGCCATAAAGGTTCTGAACAATCATCCTATGCGATTGAACTCAGTCAGTACGATATAACATACCGTCCAAGGAAATCAATCAAGGGGCAGGTCCTGGGCAACTTTGTCACTGAGTGCATGGGCATATGTAACGACCCTGAGGCAAGCAAAATAAAGGTACCAATTTGGAAACTATTTCATGATGGCTCCTTGAAAGAGAATGGCTCTGAGGCTGGCCTTATTTATGTGTCACCCGATGGCCATCGGGTCCACGGTGCTTTGAGATTTGGCTTTGAGACCTCAAATAACGAAGTTGAGTATGAAGCACTCTTCATAGGATTACGAGTTGCCCGAGATCTTCAGGCCAAGGGACTCGAAATTTTCAGCAACTCACTTCTTGTAGTGAATCAAGTGGCTGCAGAATACGAGGCTAGAGGTTCTAAGATGGCCTCTTATTTGGTCAAGGCACGAGAACTACTACAGCAGATGCCGTCGTGAAGCTAGCAACTACTTGGGATGCCGAGCTCCTTAATGTGATTCCCATTAATTTTCTGGCAGTATCGATCATTCAAGAAGTCGATAGGGTATGTAAAATCCGATACGAAGATACATGGGTGGGGCCAATTGTAAAATACATAACGTCTGGAGAGCTTCCTATTGGAAAAACAATCAGAGTGGACAATGAATTGGCATGGTGGGCCCAATTTTTAAACAACAAAATTTTGTCCATATCTCATATGAACAATTTATATGTTCAAGAAAACATCCAGACATGAACCATTAATATTCAATATCATTAATCATGCAACATATATATAATTATACACATACTTATATATATCAGATGCAAATGTATACAAATATTCAAGAACAAAAATATTTACCTCCTAAAGCCTATCATGTATCCTTGAGACTTATTGTATATATAACGATTTTCCTATCCAACGCTTTGAGTACTCAAACCACAATCTTCTGGAGTGTTCTCTACACCTCAAGATGTGTGTGGGCACATAGAGAACAAGGTTTTATAATATAGAAATAAAAAGTTTATCTCAACACATGAGAACTTGGATTATGGCTTGAGAAATGTTAGAATAATAGAAGAAGATGACAATTTCTTAACTGTCAAGTTCAGAAACTTTTTATGAACCACCACTCTTTTTTTTTTTGTTATTATCACATAATATATATTAGAGATTATATATTACATTATTATTCATAATAATAATAGTAATATATTAATACAATCATAATGATGATAGGAATCGATTTAGGTAATATCTAACTTACCAAATTTGAAAAAATATATTTTCAAATTATTAATTAATTAAATAAATAAAATAAAAACAATACTGATACTTTATTAGTACTATCTTACACGCATGGCACAGTCCCTGGACTATGTCATGCACGTAGCAGTATTCCCTTTCAAGGAATATTGCATTTTTCTTATTTTCTTTTATTTATTTATTTAATTAAAATCAATCATTCCCACAAACACATGGTATCATCTTTTTAAGGAAAAGATCACAACCATATTTCAATATTTAAATTTTAAATTCAAAATTCAATTAATGATCATCATTATCATCATCCTTATAAAACTCAATAAATCAAATACTATTTTGACTTACCAATTTTATTTTCTCTCACTCAAATAAAATAATTAATTTTAAAAATTAATTTATTTATATATATTTTGAAATTCTATCTTTAAATAAATATATTTTTAAAATTTTAATAATTAATTCCAAATTAATTATTCAACCTCAATTATCATACAATTGTATATTTGACCCGAAGAATAAAATTCTTCTCAAATTTCCAAATTACAATTTTACCCTTGTATCATCTCTTACCTTGATATAGTGTTGATAGAGCCACCCTGGGGACCTATTGACCTATAATATCAAGTTCCAATAAATATTAGATTATTAATCAAAGTCTTTTGATTTAATACTTATATTTATTAATCTCATGATTACTCCACTATAAATATAAGATTGAACTCTTGATAATTATACACATATATTTACAGAGTACTTTACTAAAGAATAAAGTGTCCATTGATAAAATCATTACATATAACGTTAATCCTCTATTAGTGGTTCATAATTAAAAGGGAATAAAATTATCGTTTTACATTTTTAACAATATGTAGTTCCTAGTGTACCATTGACTTTACTAGTGAAGGTTATGTCACAGCAAGTTTGAGATGTGAGCGCTCATAACCTTTTCAGTTCCAAAAGTCAATCCACTAGGGAACCCTTACTCAATCTATAAGAAGGTATAGATTCCATATTTGTTAAACTATGTCTCCAGCCATATATATCATTGAGTCCCCAAAACAATTTTTCTTAGCCTGACCATTCTAACAAACCTTAACGCATGAATCAAAGGATCAGATGACATATATAGGAGTTCATAGTAACGCCAGGATTAAGATCATCATATATATGATCATCGGTTCATGTGTTGTATTAATACTATGAAACGGTGTTTAAACAAGTATTAAAAAATCACATCTGGTCCAATTCTATTTATCACTAAATATAAAGTACATTTACTAAAGTGTCCTACTACACTAGTGACCCGGATCTAGGTCACTTGTATTCATAATACTAGCGAATCGTACTAGCAGTAATTAATCTAAAGATTCCATAACTTTATTTTACTGCGAACTGTTACAAGTTTATTATCTTAATCTCGACCCTCTCATACTATTATGAGATTAAGACCACATAGATAAACTTTAAAATTTTATGATATTTACTTAATATTATCAACATAATATCGGACATAGTCTATATATATAATAATTCAATTCAATTATTTATTTCATTTGAAACATTTGTCACTATAATTTCTTTAAGGAAACTATTCCCAACACTCCCAACTGACAAAAATGCAGCCAAAAAGCTACAATATAAGAGTCCTCATTATATTTTTTTATGGATGATGGGTTAAATAGATGGTCGCATTCTATGCCTCTCCAGGGGTGTGTAACAATTGAGGAATCCCAGACCATTCTACAAGAAATTCAAGAAGGATTCTGCAATGATCATGTTTGGGGGCAAAGCTTGTCCAAGAAAATCCTAAGACACGGTTACTTTTAGTCGTCTACGAACAAAGACTCCCTCGAGTATGTTAAAAAGTGCGGCAAGTGTCAGCACTATTCCAACATACCCCGAGCACCCCCCAATGAATTGACTCAAATGACTAGTCGATGGCCCTTCGAAGCCTAGGGAATCGACTTAATTGGATCATTGCCCATATGAAAAAGAGGTGTATGATATGTTGTGGTAGCCGTCTACTACTTCACCAAGTGGGTGGAGGTCGAACCGTTTATGACCATTACATCTAAGAAAATTTTGGATTTGTAATCAAGAATATCATTTGTCGTATGTCTTCCCGAGAAAACTAGTCTCTGACAATGGTTTACAGTTCAACAACATCCTATTCACAGATTTTTGGGAGAAACATAAGATTCACAAGAGCATCTCGCACGTAGCACACCCCTAAGCGAATGACCAAGTAGAAGTTGTGAACAAAAAACTCAAGACATCCCTAAAAAAGAGGTTGAAGCATGCAAAGGAAGCATGGCCTGTAGAAATGCCCCAAGTACTTTGGGCCTATCAAACTACTGCTTGGACGTCCCCCAACCATACGGAGTTCTCCATGGCTTACGGATGTGAAGGAATACTGTAGGTGGAGGTAGCCATTCCAACCCATCAACGCACTATGTATGACCTGATGACCAACCATGAATTACTTTGGAGTCGTTGGACCTGGTTGAAGAATACCGCGAGTTGTCGGAGCTTCGTGTCGCTTCATACCAGAAAAACATCGCTCGATATTTTAACTCCAAGGTAAAAGATTGGAAGTGCTTGGTGGGGGACCTTGTCTTTAGGTGAGTGTTCTTGGCCACCAAAGATCCGGAAGTGGGAGTTCTGGGCCTCAACTGGGAAGGTTCGTACTAAGTTGAAGAGGTCATCAGGTTGGGGACGTACAAGTTGGAAAGATTATATGGAGAATTAATACCACAATCCTGGAATGCCAAGCACCTTTGCTGATATCACCAGTGAAAGTTTAAGCAAATGTCAGTACTATTTTTATTTCTTGCAATTTGCTTTTTCTGTTTTCTTTATGCAATGAACAATGAGTAGAAATTAATGAAAGTCATGTGGTCCTAAAACATGATATAAGGTAATTCAGAAAACTATTGCTTAAATTATGCATCGATAATTGCACTGCATGTGACTCATGTGAACACCCAGAAAAAGTGATCACCGACTAAAGATCTCTAATCACTTGGGGGACAGATGAGTAGGGCTTGAATCACTCGGAAGTAATAGTTCTAGCAAATGAGACCAAGCTAGAACTTAAATAAAGAAACCTCAAAGAGGTACTTTATAATGTTTTGAAGACCTTAGTGTCGATAATAGGTATGCTAGATCTCAAACACTATCCCCAACCAGTGCACCTGCGACTATGGTGTCCTAGGAGCTGAAGTCAACACGAAAGGTAGTGGATCTAATTGTAGCTTTAAATGCGTAGATCAACTTGGATAAAAGGAACCTAAAGAAGGGACCTTAGTGTCAGGGAAAAGAATGAACTAATGCTAAGAAAAGTTGAGTACTGGTACTACAAGACCCAAGCGCATCCCGGGGCCTTAATGTCAGACCAATAACTACACAAATTCTCAAAACAAGCACAAAGGTGCAATCCTTGGTTTGGAGCATGTAACAATATACTCGAAGAATCCTGGAAGGATTAGGTGCGTCAAATGCCCTAATGTCAAAATAGGTAGGCATAAAGTTTCTTGATAATTGTACATAGTCAAGCTACAATGGTATCAATCTGCACTACGGAATCCTAAGAGCATCGCAAAGCCTCAGTGTCAAAACTACGAGTGTGAAAAACCATAAAAACATTTGACTATGTTTATAACAACCCAGATTTTCAAGACTCGATAATGCAAAAATATAAATGTTTTATTTTAACAAAATATCTCGAAAACCCTTATAATTTTTTTTAAAAAAAGTCGTATGACCATACTTAACATTTAATACCAACATATTTTAGTAAAATAAGCCTAGTTTATGAAAATAACACAATATTTCCAAAACAAAACGGCTTCCCAAAAAGGTCAGTCCACATGTACATTCACAAGGTAGACTCCAGCGCTCACTGCTCTGCCTTGCCCTTGCTCTTACCTACAACAGGAAACAACTAAGTGAAAACAACTTTAAAACAAAAGCATGCAGAGAAGACAAGTGGTCACTGACCAAGTTACTGTCCACAGATAATAATAGCTCACAAAAATTAGGGTTTCGGATCCATTCGGACCCAACGCAATCAATTTCAAGAACACAAAAGTGTCCTGGCAAACTTATGGTCATGCCTGATAACCAATGATAAACTCTTTCATATAAACAGATAAATCCATGCACTCAGAAAATCCCAGAGCAAGCAAATATAATATATCACAACTATTTCATATAAACCTATAAATCCCCGCACTCAGAAAATCCCAGAGCAAGCAGATATAATATATCTCAATATTAAACTCATTAAGGAAATTCATACAAAAATATTTGAGACTAAACCCAAAGTCTCGAGGAGACATATCCCATGGTCTCGATACCTAGGCTCGGGTATCATAATAGTATTTTCCCAAAATCCACTAAAAATCTTATTCTTTAAAAGTATCGCTATTAACCCATACTTTCAACAAGTCAGTTAAATATATAGAAGATTTTAGCTGGTATTATGTCCAGAAAATACTAATTAAATTCCTGAATTAATTTATAAGAATATAATCTCTTAATTTTCCTTTTATTTTTCTTAAGGTTTTAATCTCTAAAAATCGGTTTAAGAAAATAACTTAATTTGAATTTAATTAGGAAAACTGTTAAAAATTTCTTATCTTGAATAGTTAATTTTCTTAAATCAAATAATCAAGTTTACTTACTAGAAAAATAATTTACTTAATTATTTTATCAAAATATAGGATTTTAAACCCTCTTTTAATTTATTAACTTATTAATAAATTAATTCTTTTATTTTTTAGAAAGAATAAATCTTTAATAAAAATAACTCTCACTAATCTCAAAGTGGTATTTTAGGTCAAAATATGTTTTCAAGACTTACCAAGTTTTTATCTTGCAATAAGAAAATTTTTACTTTTTACCATAAGTTCCAAAATCCCATTTTTATACTAAGTGTGAAAACTTCATTTTTCACATTTTTAACTACATACTCTGTTAGGTCATAACATGAAATTTACTTACCCAATTGTTACCAAAATTTCCCAATTCCATTTTTGGTATGCTATTTAGGTCTTTGTAAAATCTTAGGTCAAAAGGAACATTTTTTATTGGTGAAAATATTTTCCAAACAATGAGGTAAAAATGACCTTATTTTCAAGTCCTTATTTTTTCAAACTTTAGCACTTAATAACTTTTAAACCGTTCAGTATTTTTTTACCAAATTTTACAGTGGTATACTAGGTTATGCCAAGAATATGTCCACAAATATTTAGAAAAAATTGGGTTCATTTGACCTATACAGTGGCTGTCCAAACTTGGTTCCGAAATTAAGAATACGAAAAAACAGTTTTTTACCTAAACTTTGAAATAGCCTAACTCACTCATTTCTAAACATTTTTTAGTGTTTCAAAAGCTCAATTTTATGTACTCAATCTCAAAAACATCACATTACAAGTAAATTTTACAAAATCAATATACATTGGATGCTTGACCCCTTGGAATTCACAGCTCAAAACTTGTATTTTTATTTTAGGGTTTTCAACAAAACCCTTAGGGATTTTGGTTCCTATTTTGAAAAATCAACACACAAGCATCATAAAAATTATAAAGCAATTACCATAGCCTTATTACATCACCAATAAGAAAATTTAAGCATTAAATATACAAAATAATGCTTAAAAAAATAAAAACCATACAATAACAACCATAAAAAAATAAACTTTTTACCTCTTGTTGTTCTTGCTTAAGGTTTGGATCTTTCTACTAGCTTTGGATCCTTCAAAACTCTTTCAAAACCTTGAACAACTCCCCCCAACAACATATATAGTTAGCTATTGAAAGATCTATGGTTAAAAACTTTACAAAAGTCATGTTTTTGAAACTTTACCTTAGGGAAACTCATCCTAGACCAAAGCTTAGGCTTCCAAGCTTTCTTAGTGTTCTTGATGGTTGGAAATGGAGAGAAAACTTGAGAGAGAATTTTTTAACAAGATGAGTGATTTATGAGGGGGGGGAGGTCGATTTTGGGGAGGTTGGAAGGGTTTAGACTACTCTAAAATATCTAAAACATTTGAGTGTTTTTACTATGACCACTTTATGCCATTAACCCTAATTTAAAACTAAAACAATTTGGTCAACCCAATTTACTCCTACACATGGCCGGCCACTACTTCTTTTATGTATGTTATTATATATATATTTTATAAAGGTTAATAATTATTTCCTAAGAATTTATCTTCTTTTTTTCCAAAAATAAAAAATGACCTTTTATAACATTTTTAACTCTTATAAAGTTTTTTTTAAAAAAATAAAACTTAACACATAATAATTAAATTAAATGTCTCTCACATTTAATTTAATTAATCACACAATAAAATTTAACCTAAGGTCCATTCAAGGGATAAAATTCCCCAATTTGGTAAAATTAAGCATTTTAACACAAAACGCCCTAAAATTTCCATTTCCTCTTCTGTTTATTATTTTTGACCAAACTTTAATTTTTATGAATGTATTTTATGCCCAAAATATATTTGCCATAGTTTTTCATTTTATTTTCTAAGATTTTTACCCGATTAGGGTTTTTGTGTCTGTCTACGGCCGAAAGTCTTATCTTGACTTTTAATCACAAAATTCATAATTTGGCTAGCAATAACACATGGAAATAAATTCCAAACAAATATAATATTATTTAAAATAATATTCTTAACTCAGGGAAAAAATCCCGACCCGAGTTATTTAAAGGTACCTGAAACGCAGGACGTTACAATGTTAAAGGGAATAGAAATGTAAGTAAAAAGGGTTGTATTTTACATTACAATTTATGTAAAAAGGGGTCAGGAGTACGAGAAATATTAAGTTTAAGCTCCAAAGGCCCGAAGACCTATAAAAAATACACACATAAAAAGTTGACAAGGCTATTGAGAGGGTAGCCCATCACCACTGGTGAGAGCGTCCGAGGACCCTGGGGGAATCCCACCAGCAAGGGCGACAATATCTTTGAGACCGATAGGCCGGAAAGCAGTCAAAACACTATTTTCATGAACCTCCTTGGCTTTCAAGCACTTTTCATAGAGGCCTTGGACATAGGCTTCGTTGTCCCAAAGGTAGCTCAAGTCTAGGTTTGGATTGCAGAGGCACACTTGGAAAATGGCATCCATATCGACCGAGTTAGACAGCTCATGGTATCAGGAGATCTCCGTCTAGCTCTCTTTAATCACCTCGGCCACCCATGCTACTTAGGTGTAGATCCTCTCCTTTAAAGGCATCTCCTAGTGGATTAGATCCGCTTTGTCTTTTTCTAGGGAGACAATTTTTTTCAGGCCTCGGCAAGCTATTTCTCAACTGCCTCCGGACAGGCTTTCCCATCATTCCGTGCATGCTCAGCCTCGAAAGGAGACCGGGCCAACTTCTTCGCCTTGTTCAGGGAAATAACACCATCAATCTTTAGTTTGGATAGCTCTTTTTCATTTTATTTCAACAGGTCAGTGTAATTTTGGAGCTCCTCATGAGGCACTAAGTGTCTCACATCACTCCCTTCACAGCCTCACTTTGTTTAATAGTGAAGAGGGCCATCTAGAAGAATGATAGACATTATAAGTCCATAAGATATAAGTAAAATTAAGGATCAATATATCGCTGAAGTCAAAAAACCACTTACCAGAATGGAGGTTATCGATTAGCTCTGGGAGAGGTGGGCGATGTTCTGCTCCCTCAGCTGAGCCCTTGGACGAAGAAGTATACTCCCATAATCTCCCACCGATGCTAGTAACCCTACGACTAGGGGAAATCTCCTTCCCAAGGTGCCAAAGGTACTCTTCAAAATTGGCATGGGCCAACGCCTACGAGTCATCTTGTCTTTGCTTGGCAGAGATGCCGCTTGGAGTCCCCGTAGGAGGGGCATGACTCAGCAAAGTTTCTAGGGAAGGTGCCAACTCCTCAGTGATAACTTTGTCGTGTTTCTCAACCTGATTCAAGGCCTCTTGGACTGCAGGAAGCTTTCCTGCATTCACCAGACGTGGTGGGGGAGGATTGACCGTGCCCTTGAAGGAGTCTGTCGTTGGGACCGAGCTTGTTGTTGAGAGCGGGGCCTCGCTAATAGAGATAGTTAGTTCAGCCACCTGAGCAGCTGCAGGGGCATCAAAGGTGCTGACCATTGGTCTTTTCTGCGCCCCCAAGGACTCATCAACCTATTTTTTTTCTAAGTCTCTAGAGTTGCCTTTTTCTTGTCGGTAAATAAAAGACAAGAGTTATTTGGCAAAGGATAAGGAAGATGGAAAACAGAATTCAATAACACAATCCAGTTTTGGGAACGTCATCACACCATTGAGGATCTCCTTGTCAACAAGGAATTGCTTGGGGGGGGGGGGGAGAGATCTTCTTGTATTTCTACCAACTCCGCTTCACTTCTTGAGGATACCAATTCCTCAACCGTCCTCGTTATGGCATCCAAAAGTAGACTTAGGTCTAAGCCCGCGTTGGTGCTATATCCGTCGAATCCCTGATCCACCAATGTTGTCCTTGAGAGATCCCCAGAATGGTGATGATGAACCACCTCGTCGACATGGTCAGGTAGTAGGCATACTACCGCCTCGACCAACATCGATCAACATACCCGTACCGATGTACAGAATGCATAAAAGATGAGTGTCCTAGACTGTGACCCTCATCAACAGTCCAAGGAGCAAAGAGAGAAATCCCCTCACCTTGGTTCTCAACTTCTAGTTGTATCAAGGTACGCAAGTGACGAGTGGTGCGCTGGACGCGCACGACTTCAAATGCCTCGTTGATCTCCTCCTCCAGCTCGATCTGGGGCTCGGGAGCATTTCCCTCAGGTTCTTGGGTGTAACTCCCTGGTTACTCCAAGACGGTTACTGTGGACTTTAATCAGTGCTTAACTCGCTAAATGAGTGATTTGGTTATAAACGTGCATCTAGGTGCCATTAATAAGCTAAGGTGAAAAATCTTGATAAAAAGGAATGGATATATTTTATTTAAAACATAAAACTATACATGGGCCCATAAAAGTGTTTACAAGTTATTTACAATCCAAATTGGTTATTACAATGTAAAAATTACAACTCGCCGACCTAAGCAGTAAAAATAGAGTTAACCCCTAGTTCCCCTGAGAAACACCTTGGTCGTGGTGGTCAAGCGGCCACATATGTACACATCACCACCTAATCTCACCACTCAAGGTTGGTTGAGCTTTTCTTTCCCTTTACCTGCACCACATAGCACCTGTGAGCCAAGGCTCTACAAGAAAACTCATTACTGGATGTATTCAATATCAACAAATGATTATAATAATCATACTTGGGCTTGCAGCCCAATAAGATAAGTGACTATTAAGTCATACTCTGAATAGATGACAAATAAGTCTATCTCTAGGGCTCCAAACCCTAATCAAATAAGTGACTATTAAGACAAACTTTGAATAGATGACTAATAATTCTATCACTAGGGCTCTGCACCCTAATCAGATAAGTGACTATTAAGTCACACACAGTGCAGGTGACTAATAAGTCAACCTCTAAGGATCTGTTCCCTATATAGATGACTAATAAGTCCATCTCTAGGGTTCTGCTCCTTAAATAGATGGCTAATAAGTCCATCTCTGGGGATCCGCTCCCTAAGTCGTGTGGCATGTTGGTCACCTTAGCCTTTTGGCTCTGGCTCTAAGTAACTAGCCTTTAGACTAGACAAGCGCTTTTCTTTTCATCGAACTTAAGGTCGGTCAAGCATTTCATTCTTATGTTGATAATCCTTATGTCGATTAGATCTAATCTTTTCAGCTTGCGTTAAACACGCTAATACCGTTCTTGACTCATAGGTCAATTCCATATGACCAGTGCTCAGTACTACTGCCGAACTTGACTAATAAGTTATAACTTCATAGTCAATACTGACACCATTGCCGATTCTGACTAATAAGTCAGTAACATTCATAGATAAGCAAGACTACTAAGCATTTACAATGCAATCAATTTCCACATATAGAGCACTCAACATGCCTCATCAATAACCATGCATGTCACATACTAGGTGTAGTTCTCTTACCTCTGGTTCGAGCGTGAAACAAGTTAAAAATGACCCTTGAGAACGATCAATCATTTGATCCTTTAGAGGTCACCTAGTCATAACCAAATATGGAATTCCATCAATTAAATCAATAATAAAAGGTTAATGATATAAACCTCGCTCCCGAGACTTCGAATCCTACTAACACAGTTAATGACTTTGATCTCGAGCCTTGAGAATTGAAACCTCGAGCCAAAAACCCTCAAAAGTACCCTAGAAAAATAGGGTAGTGCTACAGCGTTGCCCCCCAGGCACTACAAGAAGAGCTGCTAAGACCTGGACAACGATGTAGCGCCCATCCCTGGGCGTTGTAGAGCTAGAACCAGGGTGTTTCAGCCCTGGTTTTTCTCCTTCAAGTTCTCCAAATTCTAAACTTCAAAAGCTGATACCAAACCTCAACTAAACTTTCAAGTGAACCCAAAAGCCCATTCTACAAGTCTTGAATAGCTAGGGATACTGGCTCTGCATATCTGACTCTAGCTCTCAGGTCAATTCCTCGACCTTGCTGTTCCTCCATAATACCTTACCCAAAGGTATCATTTTATTCCCGAGGACCTTGTCCTTTCTGTCAAGTATCTGGACTGGTTGGTCCTCATAGGAGAGATCTGCCTCAAGCTTCAGACCTTCGTAACTCAAGACATGAGTCACATCGGATACATAACTCTGAAGAGCTGAGATATGAAATACGTTATGCATGATCGATAATGTCGGTGGTAAGGCCAACATATAGGCCACCTGACCAATCCTTTCTAGGATCTCAAATGGACCTACAAATCTAGGGCTCAGCTTTCCCTTCTTCCCAAATCTTCTCACCCTTTTCCATGGCGAGAGTCTAAGGAAGACATAGTCTCCCACTTGGAACTCCACGTTCCTGCATTTGGGATATGCATAAGTTTTCTGCCTACTCTGAGAAGCGAGCATCCGAGCTCTAATCTTCTCAATGGCCTCACTGGTCCTCTAAACTGCCTCAGGACCCAAGTATCTCCTTTCTCTCGTCTCATCCCAATGAATGGGAGATCTGCATTTCCTACCATACAAAATCTCGTAAGGTGCCACCGCAATGGTCGACTGATAGCTCTTGGTGTAGGAAAACTCTATCAAAGGTAGATACTTACTCCAGGATCCACCAAGTCCAGCACACATGCTCGCAGTATGTCCTCTAATATCTGGATCGTCCTCTCAGATTGTCCATCTATCTAAGGATGATAAGCAGTACTGAACTTCAACTGTGTTCCCATGGCCTTCTATAAACTCCCCCAGAACTTGGAAGTGAAAGTAGGGTCCCGATCTGACACAATCTACCGTGGTGCTCCATGGAGGCGCACGATTTCTCTCACATAGAGATTTGTGTACTGGTCAACTGTATAAGTAGTCCTCGCTGGTAAGAAGTGAGCTAACTTGGTGTAGCGATCCACAATAACTCATACTGAATCATATTGACCAACAGTCTGGGTAACCCCACCACAAAATCCATCATTATGTCCTCCCATTTCCACTCTGAGATGTCTAGAGGCTGTAATAACCCTGCTGACCTCTGATGCTCAGCCTTGACCTGTTGACATGTCAAGCACTTAGCCACATACTCCACTACATCCATTTTCATCCCAGGCCACCAATATAGTGATCTCACATCCTGATACATCTTCGTGGTGCCTGGATGCAAAGAATAAGGAGTGGTATGAGATTCATCCAGAATCCCCCGTCTCATAGCAGTGTCTCACGAAACACATATCTGACCCTTGTATCTTAACAAACCCATCTCAGACACCGTATAATCTCTGGACACTCTAGCTAATACATCCTCTCTAATCTTGATAAGTTGTGGATCACCCAACTAACCCTCCTTGATTCTTTCCAATAGTGTAGACTGTAGTGTAATATTGGCCAACTGGCCCACCAGCAACTCTATACTAGCTCTGGTCATATCCTCTGCTAACTCTCTGGCTATCAACCTCGTACTATAAATTGTCCCGGACCCTTGCAGCTTAAAGCATCAACTACCACATTGGGCTTTCCTGGATGATACAAGATCTCACTGTCAAAATCTTTTACTAACTCCAGCCAACGCCTTTGTCTCATATTCAAGTCTTTCTGCGTGAAGAAGTACTTCAAGCTCTTGTTGTCAGTGTAGATCTCACACTTCTCCCCATCAAGGCAATGCCTCCATACCTTCAAAGTAAATACCATAGCCGCAAACTCTAAATCATGAGCGGGATATCTCTGTTCTTATTCTTTCAGCTGGCGTGAGGCATCAGCAATCACCTTCCCTGAATGCATCAGAACACAACCCAAACCCTGATGTGAGGCATCACAATATATCACAAATTTCTCCTGATCTATTGGGAGACTCAGAATTGGAGCTGTAATCAACCTCTGTTTCAGTTCCGGGAAGCTGTTCTCACACCTGTCTAACCACACAAACCTCTAAGCCTTGCGTGTCAGCTAAGTCAATGAAGTAGCAATCTTAGAGAACCCTTCCACGAAACATCTGTAACCTGCCAATCCAAGGAAACTTCTAACATCTGAAGCATTCTTTTGCCATGGCCAATCTCTGACCGTCTCAATCTTGGCTGAATCTACTTTAATCCTCTCCTTACTGACAATGTGCCCAAGGAAAGATACATGAGATAACTAGAACTCACATTTCTTGAACTTTGCAAACAATTTGTGCTCCTTCAGTCTCTGTAGAAACCATCTCAGATGATGCTCATGTTTTGACTCTGACTGAGAATAAACTAGAATATCATCAATGAAGACGATCACAAATGGGTCCATATAATCCTTGAACACCTTTTTCATCAAATCTATAAAAGCAGCTGGGGCATTAGTCAATCCAAAGAACATGACTAAGAACTCATAATGCACATATCTAGTGTTAAAAGTAGTCTTTGGTATGTCTCCCTCCTTGACCCTCAACTGATGATAACCAGAACGAAGGTCTATCTTTGAGAATGCCCTTTTACCTTGCAATTGATCAAACAGATCATCTATCATTGGCAGAGGATACTTGTTCTTAATTCTTAACTTGTTCAGTTCTCTGTAATCAATACACATCCTAGGACAACCATCCTTCATCTTCACAAACAGAATTGGTGCACCCCAAGGTGAGAAACTAGGTCTGATAAAACCCAAATCCAACAGCTCTTGCAGTTACTTTCAATTCTTTTAACACTGTTGGGCCCATTCTGTAAGGTGCTCTAGACACTGGCTCCGTCCCTGGTGCCAGTTCTATCACAAATTCAATCTCTTTGTGTGGTGGCAACCCTGGTAAATCTTTTGGAAACACATCCAGAAACTCACAGACTAGTCTGGTCTCTTTTGGTCTCGCCGGCATGACCTGAGTGGTGTCAATCGCACTGGCTAAGAATCCTATGCAACCTCCTTGCAATAGATCTCTAGCCCTCAAAACAGATATCATAGGTATACAGGGTCTATGCATAGTGCCAACAAACACAAAAGGATCTTCAACTTCAGGCTCAAAGGTTACAATTTTCCTTCAGTAATCTATGGTTGCCCTATACTTCACTAACCAATCCATACCCAGAATCATGTCAAAGTCAGTCATAACTAACTCCATCAAATCCACTTACAACTCTCTACCCTCTACTGTAACTGGCAAAGATCTGTCCCATTTCCTGGATACTACTAACTCCCTAGTGGGTAATAAGATCCCGAACCCCACAGCATAATAATCACATGGTCTACACAGTCTATCAATAATTCTACTAGCAAAAAAAGAGTGTGTAGCACCAGAATCAATCAAAATAGTATAAGGGGTTCTAGCACTAAGAAGCTAGCCTGTAACTACTGAGGGTGAAGCCTTAGCTTCTGCTTGAGTCAATTCGAACACTCGAGCTGGGGCCGAGCTGTCCGCCTTTCTAGGTTCTTCCTTTCTTGCTTTAGGGGAATCTTTCTTGAAATGTCCCACTGCCCCACATACGAAGCAAGCCTTTGCCCTACACTCCCCCAAATGGTGTCTCTTGCACCTAGGGCACTTAGGATAAGTCCTCCAGGCCTCACTACTACCCTGACGACCCATTGCAATACCACATGGTCGCCTATCAGGACCTGGAGCTGGGAAGGTATCAAGAACCTTCCTCTTCTGATCACTGGGGCCTCCACCCCAACTAGAACCTACAAATGGAGGTCCTTCCCTCCTCAACTCTCTTCTGGCTATATTGTTCCGCCAGATCTTTTTTTCTGCGCTTTCATCTGTGAGCGCCTTCTCCACCACCTATGCATAAGTAGTAACTTCAACCACAGTGGTGATACGAACATCCTGGGCTAATCTAGGATGTAGCCTCTGGAGAAACCTCTCATTTCTGGTCCCATCAGTGGGCACCAAATCCATGGAAAACTTTGCGAATCTATTAAACTTCATAGCATATTCAGTCACTGATAGACTCCCCTGAAGTAATTTGATAAAATCTTCAGCCTTTGCAACCCTGATGGCATCATTGTAGTACTTTTCATTAAACTGAGTCTGAAACTCTTCCCAACTCAGGGCATTGGCATTTCTGGTCTGGGATATAACCTCCCACCAAATCCGGGCATCCTCCCGAAACATGTATGTGGCACAGGCCACCCTCTCATTACCAGACACCCTCATGAAGTCAAGGATGGTGATAATTATGCTCATCCGTTGCTCAACCTTAGCTGGATCTGCACTACCCTAAAATACTGGAGGTTGTTGTTTCCTGAACCTTTCATAATGAGGTTCCCATTTGCTTCCAGCCTCAGGTAGCTGCTCAACTGTTGGCATAGATACAAGAGGTACCTCAGGTAAGTTGTTCCCTGTAGGAACTTGTTGTTGTCTCAGGAGGAAGATTTCATTTTCCTGCCTCAATACTCTGGCTTGTAAGTCATTAAACAGCTGCTGCCAGTTTTCAGGAGCTGGCTATGGAATCTGATTTTGGTCATTCTCTTGACCCTGTCTGTTATTCTGGCCTTGATCTTCCTGGCCAGCTGGTGAATCTGTCTGTCTTGGAATCATACTATTAACCTAAACCTTGCTGCAATAGTCAATGTGGCTAGTTAGGCAATGATAAGTAAACCTCTTACCACCTCACGGTCCAAGATCAACAGATAATCACTCATATTCCACAATAATATAGATATACAAATGGATACATGATCATAACATTTAGCATTTAACACGTATCAGTCAATAATTCACAATGTACAATACTAATAAGCATATTCTATCAATGTCAGTGCTAATAAGCACGTTCTTGATTATGATGCAGTAGTCAAGGCCTAGCCTTATTAATGTATTTCATGTAGACAGGTAAAGCATTTATACTTTATTTAAGCAGTTAAACATATAACCACATAAATTGTTACCAAACCATGAGTTGAGCTTGTCTTCAGTGGTGAGTGTACATGCCCAGCCAGTCTATAGGAACCCTAAACCTTGGCACACTCTGATACCAAGTTGTAATGCCATGTTTACTCCAAGACCGTTACTATGGAGTTTAATCAGTGCTTAACTCGCTAAACGAGTGATTTGGTTATAAACGTGCATTTAGGTGTCATTAATAGCCCAAGGTGAAAAATCTTGATCAAACGGAATGGATATATTTTATTTAAAACATAAAACTGTACATGGGCCCATAAAAACGTTTACAAGTTATTTACAATCCAAAATGGTCATTATAGTGTAAAAATTACAACCCCCCGACCTAAGCGAGAAAAATTGGGTTAACCCCTAATTCCCCTAAGAAACACCTTGGTCGTGGTGGTTAAGTGGCCGCATATGTACATGATAACTCTACAAAATAGAGTACTTTTACAACATGTTTTATGCTAATTGTTGCTTAGTCTTAGAGTTTTTAAGTAATTTATTAAGTTTTTAAGTAATTTTGCATTTATTAGTCTTATTGTAGTTTTCTCGATTTTTATATGTTTTTATAGATATTTTATTATTTTATGTTGTAATTTAATTATTTGAAATTAGTGTTGTTAGTTTGAATGCTAAAATATGATTTTATTTAAATTAAATTAAATTTTAATTAATATTTTCATGGAAGTTATACGGTATATTTTATTAAAGAAAATATGTAATTTTAATTTAGTTTACGATTATTTTGTAGGAAACAATGTTGCATTTTGGTACTTTAAAAAGAAGAGAGAAGAAAAGAATTAAAGTTGAAAAAAGAAGTGGGAAATTGGCATTTTTTAAAATCAAAAGCCCAAAGGAGGCCCAGCCGCCTGCCACCAGCCCCAACTGACCCTCCAGGCTCGCACCTGCACTCCACGACCCAATCCGCGCCAGCCTACCCCCAACCACGGCCCAGCTGCCTCCATCTAGCCTCATGGGTCCGACGCCTCCAGGCCCACCTGAAGCCCCCTGCAGCCAGCCCAGGCCCGCGCCATCTCCTTCCTCTCCCACTTGGGTCTGCGCCCAACAACACTAGCTAGCCCAGCCTAAGCTTGCTACCAAACCCAACACAATTGGGAGCCATTTTTCTTGATCCTAATAATGTCCCCTTATGTCCAAAAATGCCAGTTTTTACCCAACTTTCTTACATTTTTTACCACAAAATCATCATTACACCTATAATTTACCTCTACATGCCATATGTACTTTATTTAATTAATTTAATCAATTTAATTAATATAAATTGATTATTTTAATACTCTCATTTTGACTATAAATATGGAATTTCAAGACCATTTTAGGTGTGCATAATTGGAGGAGGTTACACTACAATTTTTACACTTTCAAGACCACTCCATTCTCTTCATTTTTTTTCTTGTTTTTGGTCATTTTTTCTATGAGTTTTTAGAGGAAATATTTGGGGGTTCCTCCTCCAAATTTTCCTATTTATGTTTGTAATTTCTATTCTAGTTATGAGTTTCTAATCTTTTTAAGATTATTAAGGTGACGATGAAACAATATGTAACTAGATAATATTTATGTTGTATGTTGATTTCCCATTTTGTGCAATAAAGTTTATGTATTTTCTTCTTCAAATATTTTCTTTCATATTAAATATCTTGTATTTTTGGTTGTTAGAACATATTTACACTTTGTTATTCATTAGTGCAAAATCATAATATTCTTTGATTGAGGTGTGCCATTAAATTGTGCACATCAAATGCTTAGAACAAAAATATTATGTTTTGCCTTATAAATAATATTCATTTATTTATTGTTTATTTCATTAGATTGATTTACATTAAATACTTTGAAATTATAATTTTAAAAGTGAAGATAAATCCTACAATTCCATGATAGTTTGTGCTTAAATAGAATATCTAATTTAAATAAGTGATAATTGATTAATTTATACTATTAATGAAGCTTGGGAATCAATGTTTTTATAAATATTATTGAACTTATATTTTGTGGATTCTAATACCTTAATATCTTCTTTCACTATCTTGATTTCTACTATTAATTTATTTTTATATATTGTCTTTAATTTCTTTATTATTATCTTTCATTTTATTTTCATTATACAAAAATCTCATCAATCTTTGGAGGTAGGTTAGAATTTATTAATTTTGGTTTAAAATTGTTTTCTTTTTTATTTTAGACAACTCATTTGGGTTCGACATCCTTGCTTACACGATCACTATTCTATATGAACCATTTGTGCGCTTGCGATATAAATATTTAAAATATACCCATTTGGGACCATCAAGATTTTGGCGCCGTTGCCGGGGAGTCGCAGGAAAATAAACGAACTTTTTCTCAAGTTTAGTGAATTCTTCTACTAGTTATTTTAATTTTTGCACTTAAAAAAACTATATATACAAAAATATATAAAAACTAAAAAAAAAAAAAGATAAAAAGAAAACTTGAAACGGTTCTACCACACATAAAAAAACTTACTTATATATTTACATTTATCGCATTTTTTTTAGTTGGTGAGACTTATGCCTCCTAATTTTGTTGTAACTTTGTTGAAATTTTTATTTCTTTTATATCTTTGTTAGTTGATGGCACCATTGCCTCCTTGCTCTTGTGTTATTATTATTGTTATTTTGTGATAGTTGATAACATTTGTGCCTCCTAACTTTTTATTTTATTATATTGTTATTAGTTGATGGTACTTGTGCCTCCTAATTTTTGTTTAATATCTTAACATTGTTTATGTTCTCTTAATTTTTTTTTCCTTTTACCTCAAATGTTTTTTTTTTCAAAATAAAATTAAAAATTCTTGAGTTTGTCATTTCGTTTTTACCTTATGAATAATTTTAATTATAGTTAAATATGAATATAATTTTAATCATTTTAATATGAATCAATTTAATCATGTACAATTAAATTTAAACTTCAGTGAAACCAATGATATGCATGATTATGGCGAATCCTTTGATATCCCATTTGCCCCACCTATAATCCTAATTTTTCATGGAGCCATACCCAATCTCCAATGAATCAAGAGCATGAATTCAACATGCCTAATCAAAGTTATGCCCAATTCGACCTATCATATCCTATTCAACATGAAACAAGCCCATCTTTAGAGGATACCCTACAACAGTTCATGCAATCAACCTATCTTACAAGCCCAGTCTCAGTCAATCTCAAAAATTGAGACAATAGTAGGACAACTTGCAACTGTTATAGAGTCGGAAAAATAAGTTTATCTTAACCAACCCATTCCCAATCCAAATAGTCAAATTGAAAATGAAGAGGAGAATTAAGTTGTTGAAGAACTTGTAATATGCATCCAACCCCCTAATAAAACAAAAGAGTTTGATGAAATAATTCTCGAGGCACATGAGGAAAATGAAAAATATATAATTTTATCTCAAGAGCCCATAAATGAACAAATTTGTATATTTACTCAAAATGAAAATGAGTCTAATATAGATATGCAATTTTCATATTTTATTGGTATTTCATTAAAATTGCATATTTCTAATTTTCTTGTAGGTGTGATGTTATCAATTATTATTTATGGCATTTGCATCAAAGTCATAACTCACCCTACTAATAAAATTTTACCTCATCGATTGGGTGTAGGTTGAAAGAAAAAGTTATAGTCGAGCTAAAGACTATAAACTAAAGCGCTTTGTGGGAGGCAACCCATACTTTTTATGTTTCATTTTATATTTCACTTTTATTGTGTGTTTTTGTTTCATGTTTTTCAAAATCTTGAAGGAAACTTCTTGCCAAAAAAGAAGAGAAGAAAACAAAGGAGCCAAATCAAGGACGCATACATCCAAGGGAGAAGCTTTTTCTATTTTATTACACATTGATGACAATGTTTCATTTAAGTATGGGGGTAGTGTGTATGTGTTTTATTTTTTTGTTTATGCATGTTTTTCATTTGTAGAAAAATGATTAAAAAAAATTGGTATTTTTGAAAATCAAAAGCCCAAAGGAGGCACAGCCGCCTGCCACCAGCCCGAGCTGACCGTCCAGGCTCGCACCTGCACCCCACGGCCCAAACTACACTAGCCTGCCTCCAGCCACGACCCAACTGCGTCCATCTAGTCTCATGAGCCCGACGCCTCCAGGCCCACCCGAAGCCCCCTGCAGCCAGCCCAGGCCTGCGCCAGCTCCTTCCTCTCCCACTTGGGCCTGCCCCCAACAGCACTAGCCAATCCAACCTAAGCTTGCTGCCAAACCCAACACAATTGGGAGCCATTTTTCTTGAGCCCAACAATGTCCCCTTCTCCCCTTATGTCCAAAAATACCATTTTTTCCCCAACTTTCTTACATTTTTCACCACAAAATAATCATTACACCTATAATTTACCTCTACATACCATATTTACTTTATTTAATTAATTTAAGTTGATTATTTTAATACTCACATTTTGGCTATAAATATAAAATTTCAAGACCATTTTAGGTGTGCATAATTGGAGGAGGTTACACTATAATTTCTACACTTTCAAGACCACTCCATTCTCTTCATCTTTTTCTTATTTTTGGTCATTTTTTCTATGAGTTTTTAGAGGAAAATTTTGGGGGTTCCTCCTCCAAATTTTCCTATTTATGTTTGAAATTTTTGGTTTGTAATTTCTATTCAAGATATGAGTTTCTAATCTTTTTAAGATTATTAAGGTGATGATGACACATTATGTAACTGGATAGTATTTATGTTGTATGTTGATTTCCCATTTTGTGCAATAAAGTTTATGTATTTTCTTCTTCAAATATTTTCTTTCATCTTAAATATCTTGCATTTTTGTTTGTTATAACATATTTACACTTTGTTCTTCATTAGTACAAAATCATAATATTCTTTGATTAAGGTGTGCCATTAAATTGTGCACATCAAATGCTTAGAACAAAAATATTATGTTTTGCCTTATAAATAATATTCATTGATTTATTTATTATTTCAATAGATTTATTTACATTAAATACTTTGAAATTATAATTTTAAAAGTAAAGATAAATCCTACAATTCCATGATAATTTGTGCTTAAATAGAATATCTAATTTGAATAAGTGATAGTTGATTAATTTCTACTTTTAATGAAACTTGGGAATCAATGTACTTATAAATATTATTGAACTTATATTTTGTGGATTCTAATACCTTAATAATCTTCTTTTACCATCTTGATTTCTACTATTAATTTATTTTTACATATTGTCTTTAATTTCTTTATTATTATCTTTTATTTTATTTTCATTATTCAAAAATCTCATCAATCTTTGGAGCTAGCTTAGAATTTATTAATTATGGTTTAAAATAGTTTTCTTTTTTATTTTAGACAACTCCTTTTGGTTTGACATCCTTGCTTACACGATCACTATTATATATGAACGATTCATGTGCTTGCAATATAAATATTTAAAACATACCCATTTTGGGTTTATCAGCACACATCACCACCTAAGCTCTCTACTCAAGGTTGGGTGAGCTTTTCTTTCCCTTTACCTGCACCACATAGCACACGTGAGCCAAGTGTCAACAAGAAAACAAATTACTACATGCATTCAATATCAATAGATGATTATGATAATCATACTGGGGCTTGCAGCCAAATCACATAAGTGACTATTAACTCATACTCTGAGTAGATGACTAATAAGTCTATCTCTAGGGCTCTGCACCTTAATCAGATAAGTGACTATTAAGTCATACTCTGAATAGATGACTAATAAGTCTATCTCTAGGGCTCTGCACCCTAATAAGATAAGTGACTATTAAGTCACACACTGTGCAGGTGACTAATCAGTCAACCTCTAAGGAATTGCTCCCTGTAGAGATGATTAATAAGTCCATCTCTAGGGTTCTGCTCCGTAAATAGATGGCTAATAAGTCCATCTCTAGGGATCCGCTCCCTAAGCCATGTGACATGTCGGTCACCTTAGCCTTTTGGATATGAATCTAACTAACTAGCCTTTAGACTAGACAAGAGCTTTTGTTTTCGTCGAACTTAAGGTCAGACAAGCATTTCATGCTTATGTTGATAATGCTTATGTCGATTAGATCTAATATTTTTGGCTTGCGTTAAACACGCTAATACTGTTCTTGACTCATAGGTCAATTCCATACGATCAGTGCTCAGTACTACTGCCGAACTTGACTAATAAGTTACAGCTTCATAGTCAATACATACACCATTGACGATTCTGACTAATAATTCAGTACCATTCACTAGATAAGCAAGATTGATAAGCATTTAAAATGCAATCAATGTCCACATATAGAGCACTCAACATGCCTCATTAATAACCATGCATGTCACATACTGGGTGCAGATCCATTACCTCTGGTTCGAGCGTGAAACAAGTTAAAAACGACCCTTTAGAACAATCAATCCTTTGATCCTTTAGCAGTCACCTAGTCATACACAAAATATCGAATTCCATCAATAAAATCAATAATAAAAGGTTCATGATCTAAACCTCGCTCATGGGACCTCAAATCCTACTAACACGGTTAATAAATTCGATCCTGAGCCTTAAGAATTGAAACCCCGAGCCAACAACCCTCAAAAGGACCCATAATAGTACCCTGGTAAAACAGGGTAGCGCTATAGTGCTGCCCCCTAGGCGTTATGGCGTTACAAGCAGAGTTTCCAAGCCATGGACAATGTCGTAGCGCCCATCTCTGGGCGCTGTAGTGCCAGAACCAGGGTGTTTCAGCCCTGGTTTTTTCCCCTTCAAGTTCTCCAAATTCCAAACTTCAAAAGTTGATACCAAACTCACAAATGAACCCAAATGCCCCAAGGTTAAGTAATTTCTTTTCAAAGCTAGTAAGGGAAAAATCGTCCTTTCCCGTCTATCTTGTTAATCATAATTAACGTCCTCCAATTCCCATTATTCCCAATATTCTCAAATTCTAATAAATCATATCCCATTACACTTTAATTCCTGGTAATGTACTAATCATCAAATTACCCCGAGACTCACCCTGAGCCCTGAAATTAACCACGTTATGACCAAACCACTAACTTGCATTCAAAGATCGCCTCATGTCGAATAGATCGAAAAAATCCACATTATAATGTGGCCTCCTACATAATTCACCAACATGCATGAAAATATACAAATGTGCCCTCAATGGGCCAAATTACCAAAATACCCTTATAATGAAAAGTGGACCCACATGCATGCATTTATCATCTTATAATAGTATAATTCACATAATTATGCGTATAATCATTTAATGGCATAATAAATCAATCATTGTCCTCCCGACCTTCTAATCCGACCATTAAACCTCATTAGGGATTTTGGGGCATTACATCGGGTGTCGAGAAAAACCAGATCCAAATTGAGCGCCTCCTCCTCGATGCTCATCAAGGGAAACTTCCTAGAGTTCTCGACAGCCTCATCAATGTCCTCTTCCAGAAGCCCAAGGCTTGGTGCTTCCAAGTTAGCGGGCTCTTTGAACACCACTACGAGGAAGATACACCTCTCCCTTCTACGCAAGTTGACTATCGTCGTCATGTCAAGATGATCAAATATTTTCTTGTGTCCGATGAGTTTCGCTTCTCATAGTTGAGCACTTGTAGTCAACAGTTGAATATCCCTCTCCTCGTGAAAAATGCCTCGAGTGGCTTGGGCCCTCACCAAGTACTCGTCTGCCTGCTTAGGCCTCGAGTATTGACCTATGAAAGAAGAGGTCGGAGGTGAGACAATTCGGCTGTAGAAAAGAAGAGTATGGAGGTACAATCACTTACCGACTCGGTTGAAGGCCAAACAAAGTCGATGATTATTGTGGGTGCCAAAAGTCGTTGAGAAGAAGAATTTGTTTTTGGATTCTTGGGGTTTTCTCTCATTGTGGTGGAGAGTTCGATAGGGTGACTCCCAGTTCGTCAGCTAGTAAAAGTTGTCCTCCTCTCGACCACATTTTTTAGGAGTCGTTTAAGTTGGAAATGGTAGTGAAGCTCCTCAGGGCTCGGGAGGACCCATTCATTCTCCTTGCACAAAATGAAGAACGTCGCCAGTAGCCTGTAGGCGTTTGGAATAAGGTGAAAGGATGAGATCCGCATCCACACCACGAATTCAACGAAGTACTGATGGAGGGGAAATGTCACCACTACTTCCAAGTGGGTTTTGCTCCACATCGAGAATTCATTGTAAGCATAACAGACCCTCTCTGTCACGTCTAGGATCTTGTTAATAATGTGGGGGAATATATTTTGTAGTGCTCCTCTTTATCCTTGAGCACGTCCACAAATGTCATTTTGGAGACAATATTCTACGACTCAGAGTGTGTGGCATTGGGGGGAGGTGCCCGAGGATCTAGTTGGGCCCTAAAGACTATAGATAAGCTGATGGTCTTGCTCAGGCTGGTGGAGCTCAAGCTATCGGAGCAGGTAGCGCCACAGTAATTCAGGCTGAAGAAGATATGGACTAGATCACGCACTAGCCCGAGTCCCTTCGACAAACCCCCGACACCTTCCTTCGCAGAGCTCTCTAAACACGTGGGTCTCATTTGACCTTGATATGGATAGGTCCTTGCATTCTCAGCTTTCACTTTGTAAACATAAAATCCTCGACAACTTGAGTAAAGACAAAAACTATTTGTCGAAAGAATGGTACATGTGTACGCTTAACTCTTCGAGTTCAGAGTCACGAGACATCTGAAAAAATAAACGAGCAGTTAAGCACTTGGTCAAAGAGGAACATCAAGGTACTCTAGTTAACACGTAAAAATGAAAGATACTGCTCGCAAAAGGTCAAGAGAGAAAGAAGGAAAGACCCAGAAGGGTGAAGTAAACCCTAGAGACCCCTAACCTCAGAAATCACAAACAAATATTGTGAGGAGATTAGACCTAGGTCATCTCGGTAGGTTCTAGAACACATACATAATTTTGAAAGAGAAAACTCAGGGAAAAAAGACTTCCATGATAAGAAGCACCGGTAAGTCTGGTACGTAGTCCCCACACAAATAAATCGACACCCCTTGACTTCGATTATCCTCGCAAAGCTATTGGGGTGGTTGATTGGCTCTAGATCTGAACAGTGGATGAAAGTTGGGAAATTTTTGGTAAAATGAGGCAAGTCTGCAACTCAAAGAATTGGCTAAAGAATTTCTTTTAAGCTAGAGAGAGGAAGAATCGCGGGTTTAAATAGACCCCTCCAAAATTTGAATCAACGGACGGATCTTTGTCACAAGTACTCGAGTACCATCCGACGACTCGCCTTGAAAAGTACCATCTCAAGACAACCATTGAATTGATGACCTACACCCCGGGACAGCCTTGAAGAGGAATTCACAGAGTCTTGACTAGTCAGTATGCGACACGTGTCTCTTACATTTAAGATGATCGCAAAGGTTACACCACAAGGAAATCGACGTTTGTCCTCTCGTCAAACCCCGACACAAATTTTGAAGTGGCCCTCATGTTTGACATGTATCCGGCCAAATATAAAGTTATTGACCAGGGGCTCGAATAACTTTTTTCCACATGTCGGTTGGCGAGAAGTCCCCACCACACAAGTACGCAAGAGACATGGGGGGCAAATTTTCCAGGTCATTTTGGCCTACTGTCCTGTCAGCAATAAGCAACATGTGACGACATATATGGCCTATCTTGCGAGAATTCCTTGGGGTGGGCAACCATGCAGACAAGTCATTAGTGTGCTAGCTTCTAGACTTCCGAGAAGGGTCTCAGAACCCCTCGTGAATCCATGAGGTCCCTGAGGTCAGGACGAAGGAGAACATTTTTGTGTTGACCTCTCGGAGAGGGGGGCATTTGTAAGGATTCAAAACCCTAGATTTTGACCTCCCATTTTACCTTGGAGCAAGATTATCCTCTGCCCAAGTTGTACCCTAAAGAGCTTGTGATTCCGGTGAGTTTTTCTTTAAACAAGTAACTCGTGGAGTAAGCCTCATCAACGACAGAACCATGCAAAATCCTTTGTGTTTTGATTTATTTCTTTTTACTAGCTTTCTTCTCATTTTATTAGTTGATAGAAAATTGGGTCAACAATACTAAATTACACCCTTATATTTTGATTAATACATATTTACACCCGTGTGCTTTCAATAATATTCGTTTGATAAGACAATAATACTCTCATTTTAATTCCGTGAAATGATTTTTTATTATGAAATAAAGAAACAATTTATTTAAATAAAAAATTAATTTACTATTTGGATAAAGTTTTATTATTAAGGTGTGATAAACTAAGTATTTATTAATCTTGTTTTTTCTTCAAATGGTTTTAAAATAGAACTATATTTGTACAAATATTATGTTATATTTAAATAAAATATTTTTATTTTTTTACAATATTAGTGAATATAAAAAAATTCAAATAAATAATTAGAATGTATTATTGTTTTATTAAAAAAAAATTGATTTGTTCAAGTGTATATTTTGCATTGCTTGGTAAAATATTGTAGTGTAAGTGGGTATTTAAACAAAACGCAGGAGTGTAATTTAGTATTTTTGAAATCATAGGGATGTAACTAAGTATTTAAGAAAAACACAAGGGGCTTATATGGTATATAAACGTATTTTGAATAATGTGAATAGTAGGAAAATAACACATTAATCGGGTAGATTTTATGATGTACTTATAGGGAGGTGACAAGTGGCTTTGGGAGTGGCCTCGTAAGAGGATTTTAACTAGCATGAAAGGGGAGGTGTCTAAGTGGTGGTGAATGGTGTGACAAGTTAGTGAGAGAGAGGTTGGATAATAGGATTCATTTGGAGATTTTGGAGAATCAAAATTGAGCATGTTTTCTCTCCCTCCCCAAACCTAGTTGTACACCTCCCAACCCCAAAAGCCATCAACTTTTTCACTCTCATCTCACCTAAATCACTATTCTCTCTCAAGCCAAGGCATCTCTTATTCACAATGTTAAATCAAAGGGTAAGTGTTTTGGTTTTAATGATTGATTTTTAAAAAAAAAGTTTGATCATGAATTGAGGTTCTCGAGTATGTGTGGGAGTATTTTTAAGGAAATATTCAGTTATTTGAAGGAAGACTTAGGTATCCATAGCTTTAGAAAATAATATATTTAAATTCAAAAAATACTCTTATTTCAAATTTAAATGTGGTTAGTTGCTATTCAAGTTGTAAGTAGGAAAATATCTCATGGATATAGGAGGGTCCACGGTAAAACATAACACAATTTTAGTATTGTTACGTTTCCAAATTGTTATCAGAAATCTAGCTGCCAAAAATACTCATTAGACTCGTGTTCTAGTGATCTTTGCTCGTTTTTACAGAAATAATACAGGCTCACGAACGTAGGTTATTTTTTTTGGCCGACCAACATTAATGTTTTGTTTCTCTTATATTTTCAATGTTGCTTATTCAATTAAATGTCGTGGTCACTTCTTAGTGTCAACAATATTTATAGCAAAGATTAAGAAAAATGAATTAGTATTGATTTAGAATTATAATAAAAATTTAATAGTTATGTTGACTGAGATAGATTTTCGTCAATCACAAATTATTATTCGAATGACTGAGGTTCTGTGTTAGGTTTTGAATATATGAAGAGTGAAGAATTTATAGTGACTCGACTCCAAAAATACTTGCATACATCCAGTGGAGTGTTTTATGTTTTTTCAATTGAATCTAGATTTCAATAGCATTTTGACATATAGAGATGCCTCTTCTGTTATGTGTTGTGGTTGCCATATTAATAGGAGAGTCTTTACAACTAATTCATCTTAATTTCGAGCAGTTACTCGTTTTTTATAGTCACGTTTATTTGAATTTAAATACAAAATTAAACTAGCTAATTTACAAATAAATATCAAATATCATGTTTCCTAATTGGTATCAATTAGACTTAATCATAATTTTAAATGGTCTAAATTTCATCTACGTTCATAAAGTATTTAATGCTCTTAATCTTAGATCTTAAACACATCTCCTTTTTTTACATGAGCCGAGCTCGTCTTCTGTACACTTCTACTTGATTCCTACTACCTAAGTGAATGAATACTCTAGTTAGGCCTTGCATGTCTCTCTTGTACTCGAAACTCGAGCCATGTTATTTGTTGTTTTGGGCATGCTGCAACCATGCACAACAAGTTATAACATATATTTTAAAACATACAATCATTATTCGTAGGATAAGTTACCACTAAGTTAACATCCATATAACATGTTTAGGGCAAGCCCATATCCGAAAGCCTTAGGCAAAATTTTGCAATAAAGCTTTTAATAAAAAGATCATTTTTTTAACTATCATTTCATATAGTGAAGTAATCTATATAAAAAAAATATAACAAAAGTACAATAAACTAAAGCTACTAAAAAGGGAATATAAATTTATAGATAGACTAGTCCTACAAGGAATAATCTCAAAGTCATAGAACTTATATGATAAAATCAATTTAACAAAATTATATAAAAAAAAAAAGAAATAATAATAAATGATTTGTTTGTTTATTTATTTATTTTTATTTTTTTGTGCTTTTTCAGATACAAACTTGCTAATCAAATCAATGTATTGAAATTATTTTCAACAGACAACATAAATAATCTACTCTATCAGTATTGTAACATGATTGATCTTAAATAAGATATTTATTAATTTATATTGGTGAGAAAAAGACTTTCAAATTTTAAATGTGAAACTACTTAATTTAAAAATTAGATATTCTTACTCCGAGAAAAAAAATGAAAATAATACTAAAAAGAATCCTTCATATATATTTTTTTAACTAAAATAATTATAAAATGTATATGTATATTTATAGGGTACCACTATAGGAGTGATTATTTTCAATTACTACCTTTAGGTATTTTTAGTACGTAAATAAGATGTAATTTTAATTTTTTTGCATGACGGTATATAATATAGTTACAGGGGACCTCTCCCAAATTTTCAAGAAATTCCGAATAATTTAGAATGTCGAAATCAAGATTCAAACAACTTGTTGCCCGTGTACTTGTTGCAATATTTATACAAGCGTGCAATATGATGTTTAAATCCTACTTTCAGCATCCTAAATTATTCGAAATTTCTTAAAAATTTGTGGGAGATCCCCTTTAATTACATTATATACCATCAAGTAATTTTTTTATATACAAATAAAAACAGTAATTTTTTTGATATAGGATTTTGTTTTTAATATAAAAATGTAAAAGCATTTTTTTGGTCCAAATTACGTTTCATAAAATTATTGTTTTGAATGATAATAAAAGTTTTTTTTAAAACAAATAAAAATAATATTTTCAAATTTGTTTAAACACAAATTTTAAAATAGTGATCATAATATATTTTGTTATTACATTACGTAATTTATCACGTGACTTTAATTCTCATTACTCTTCCACTTTATTTTCTCTCTTATAGCTCTCAAACATCACTCTCTCTTTTATTGCATTCTCATTTCATTTTTTCTCTCATTACTCTCTCACTACACTTTCTCGTATTTACTTTTTTTCTTCTCATCTTATCCCTCTCTCTTTTCACTTTCTCTATTATAGCTCTCTTCACTTTTGCTTCTTTACATTTTATCCTCATATTATCCCTCTCTCTCTCTCTCTTCACTTTCTCTTTCATAACTCTCTCACATCACTTTCTCTTTCATCATTTTTTCACTTAACTTTTTTTTTTCTCATCACCTCTCACTTTACTTTCTCTCTCCTTACAATCTTACTTCATTTTTTTTCTCCTCTCACTTTCTCTCTCCTTACTCTCTCACTTTCATTTATCTCTCTTATTTTTCTCCACTCACATTCTATCTCCTATATTTCTCACACCACTAACTCATTTTACTTTCTTTCACCCCACTCACTCATTTCATCACTTTTTCTCTAATCTCAATCTTTTACTTTACATCACTTTTCATCAATGACATCTTTTTTCTTTTTACTTTTTTTCTCAGCATTTTTTCTATCCTCACTCTTGCTCATTGTTCATTATTTTGTCTTTCTTCACTCACTTTCATAAATTTCTTACCCATCTTTTCTTTGTGTTCATTTTTTCTCTTCTCACTCACTCACTTCATTCACTTTCTCTATTATACTTCTTATTTCTCCATTTTCTCTCTCAAGCTTTTATTTTATTTTTCTACTTTCTCTCTCCTATATTACTTTTTATGTGAAATAAAAATAATGGAAACAAAATTCTCTCTCTCTCTTTTTCTATTCTCTTTCTCTCTCTCTTTACTCGCTGACATAACTTTCTTTCTCCTTACTTTCTCAATTTACTTTTTCCAATGTACTTCTCTCTTCTCCAATTTCTCTTTATTCTACATCTATTTAAAACTACAAAAAGTCAAATTCATGTCATTTCTAAATTGATTCAAAAAGGTATATGCGTCAATTTAAAAAGTGACGAGAAAACTAGTAACGCGAACTATCCTGAGTTTTTGCGTCAATGCTGCACTAACACAAATATATTTTTTGTGATAGTGCTAAACTAATGCAAATGTTATATTTTGAGATAATTTTATAGTGTTGACAAAGATCCACTCGTGACAGTGCAGAATTGATGCGAAATCTATTTTTTTCATAATAAACAAATTCATATATTATTCAAGAACTCCACTCAAATCCATTCAAGCACAACAAAATTAGTGCAACTAAATTAAAAAATATACAAATTAGAAATGCAAAAGAAATAATAATTTCTCAAAACGGCATTAACAACATCATTAGTAGCAATTTACATGTCAGAAACACAAAAAAATTATAATCTATATACAATCAATAAAAATTCATGTACAATTTTTTATAAACTTAGTAACAAAAATGCCCAATAAAATTACAATAGAACTTATAACAAAATTAAATTGATGTCGAAAGCCCAATGCCAAAAGCCAATTTCTCTTCTGTCCGAACCACCACCTCTGTTGTCTGAACCACCACAACCACCAAGAACCTCCCGCAAACAGAAACCTAAGCAGAAAAAAAATATCCCAACAACCTCGATCCCAACCTATGATATAACACTCTGATTTCCCAAGACGTCACCTACAAGTCTGTTTTCAAATATTAACCTCTTTATGACGTAAAAGACTCATTTAATGAATTGAAACTAACACATGGGATCCCATTATTTAAAATAATTGTAATTTGAATGCATAATTATACAAATCGTGATTTAGCTTACAAAATACTCAAAAATTAAAAAACAATCAAATCGTTTAAGTTACAAAAAAATAATTAGTTTTCTTTATAACACATAACATTCTTTATCTTTACTTGCAACACAGAGTACTCATGAGCTAACGCCCAGTAAGAAGAGCTATGTATGACATAACCCCCTTAACTAGATAACATAAGCATAAGTGATAACTTCACAATTAACCACGTGCGATATAAGCACAATACCACAGTAAAAATCCAATGTGTATTGTACTCGCACATGTACATCATGGTCTCATATCGCACATTGTACTCACATACGATAATTAACACTCATCCATGTTGATAACACATGAAATGTAATTTGCCCTGCCTCGTGCTATACTCACACTTGGCATTCCTATGGGGCATCTTATTATTATGAATTGTACTCACCCATGATAATACCTGCAAGGGCTGTGCTCACACAAGCAGCAGTTACATAGAACACATCTATATTCTATCATTCAAGCATGTAAACAATCTAGCCATCCTAGCACAATTCTCATACCAAATATACTATTGTAATATAACAAATCACAATAATATATATAAATATAAAAGAATAAACCATAAAACAAGGTTGTATGCTTAGACATGCATCTTGTGCGTAGATGTCCATTCTTCTTACCTTATTCATGACAAGCTATTATGCTTTCAAAACCCTCTTGTTTAACTTCCTTGCCACAACGGAGGCCCTAAACACGAACAAGATGGTATCGAAACTCAAAATGCATTCAAGCATCAAAATAAACACAATTTCATGCAACACAAGACCTAATTTGGATAATAGGTCTACAAGCACATCACAAAACACATAATTACCATACAAGGCCTTCATTTAACATAATTGGGCCATAATAATCATTCTAACGTAACACATGTGTTCATACAAAAACTTTTTACTTAAAAATTACAATATACCCCTTTTTAGCCTTCTCATTTTTTACGCCAAATCAATTGATGCCAATTAATTAATTTATTTTAAACCACCTCTAAGTCTTATCTTATTCCCAAAAGAAAATTTTAAGCCTTAAAATATAATTTACCAAATTATTATAATGCCTCTAATTCCCTATCTCTATTAAAATACTAATTTTATTAATAACTTTATAGATTACACAATCTGACTGAAAATACAGTGGATCCTTATTTAAAATAAATGCAGAGTTAGGATCCAATATTCAAAACAAAAGAGAATTTGATGCAGTCTTAAAATAAATAAGTACATCTCACTGATAAATTAACATAATGAAAGACTCCAAGGCACTATGGCATTCTAGATCGTATCCTCGTTCAATGGCTCCCCGCAGCATACATACATACTTATGGAAAACTGACCCAACTCACCATGCGTGCCAAAACAAGTCTATCTATTTTCTACCTGCAAGGGGGAAAAGTAAGGGGGGGGGGGGGGGGGGGAGGAAGCGGTGAGATAAAAGCCCAGTAAGGAAGTACAAACAAGACATACAAGCATAAGCGACATATCTCATACATTATTACCATACCTTTCTTATAGCAATCACTATCAACATAAGTCATAATCATAAACATGAGATTATTTGCGGCATAAGCATAATTCACCTGATACCCTTTTTCCCATGAATTTCCCTAACATCATTTTGGCCAGAATCTTAGGCACGTCTGCCTTTAATAATGTTGTAGCAATAGGATAATCAAACAAAAACAATTCCATACATATTTCATAACTAGAGCTCATTCATAAACTAAACAGAAAATCTAGCTAACTTCCTTACCTTAGGTCCAAGCAAAATAAGAGCATGAATACTTCACCACGAGCCTAGAATAACATTCAAACACTCATCTTAATATCATGTAAGAACCACACATGAATATTTTCAAGCACATCCCACGTGTGCATGGGTCATGCACACGTGGCATCTATCCCACACAAATTGCACCACAATCTTAACTCTAACAAGAATCCACACATCAAGTCATATTCGCAAGTCTTACATAATGTCACAAAATGTCAATTTACTCATCAATCATCAATGATCTTTAAACAAGAACCGTAGACTTAATCAAATAACATATATGCGTAAAAGTGTGCTTGCATGTAACATGCAAACGTCTAGTCAATCTAAAAAACTCACTCAAAGTTGGAATTATCACGCTTTTTATTTGTTGACCAGTTTACAAAAATTCAGCGAGCATTTTTAAACTTAAAAATAAATTCCTAATTAGTTCCCTATTATACTTGCTATTATTTGTCCTTTCAAAAACATATCAATAATATGCATAAAATTTATTTCCAAAAATCTTATACAAATCACAATAATTCATGACTCAGTTTGACAAAGGCATTGACTTGCTTATTAACCAATAATTTATTTTGGAGCCTATATTTCAAAATAAATATTAAAATTTTATTCATGCTTCTTAAATTTTACAAAAATAATAAAACAACATTTTTTTTCTTTAAACTAAATAAAATGTGACATATTTTATATTGTTCTTTTGGAAATCACCTCAGGCATTCATGATTCCCAACTTCACAAGCTTTTAAAATAAAATTTCAATGCATGTTTTATTTAATTGTTTTATCTTTTAAACATACATTCTCACTTAAAATCATAGAGTTTCTTAAACATATAGAGGAATAACATGTACAAAATTATACCTTTTCATTTTTAACATATATCATGAAATTATAGCATAAAATTACACTCTTTCAATCATACTTTCCAAACAACATTTTATTCAAATATAAATTAACAAGCTCGTAAAATCATAAAAGTGCCTATACAATGCTTATTAATCTCTTAACAATTTAACAAATTGTCCTAACTGTTGGAAAAACATTCAGAGCATGCATCGAAATTGGTGTGGTGGGCCCATTGTATACAACAATAAAATTTTCATCACTCATATAAATAATTTATATGAACAAGAAAACAGTCAAGAAACATTAACATACAATATTATTAATCATGCAAAAAATATATAAATATACAATATATTTATACATAACATATAAACACAAAAAATTCAAGAACATAAACAATTACCTCTTGAAGCCTATCAAGTGTCCTTGTGTCTTTTTGTATAATTTTCGATCTTCCTATCCAAAGCTTTAAACACTCAAACCACGATCTTCCGGAGTGTTCTCTACACCTCAAGATGTGTGTGGGCACATAGAGAACATGAGTTTGTATTTTTAGGAATCACAAGTATTTCTCAGCACATGAGAACTTGGATTATGGTCTGAGAATGGATAGAATAAAGAAGAAGAAGAAATACTCTTTTTGTCTTACAAGAATTCTGAAATTCTCTTCGACTTATGTTTTTCTCTCTATTGTCTTGTGTGTGTTCCCTTCTTCTTCTATATCATATATATAGAGATTTATATTAGCTTATTATTCTTAATAATAATGGCAATATGATAATAATAATAATATTATAATGATGATAGGATTTCATTTAGGTAAATATCTAACTTACCAAATTTGAAAAACAAAATTTTAAATTATTAATTAATTAAATAAATAAAATAAAAACAACACTGATACAATATCAGTGCAGTTGGTATACGCATGACACAATCCTTGGACTGTGTCATACGTGTAATGCTATATCCCATTTTAGGGATATTGCATTTTTCTTCTATTTATTTATTTATTTAGTTAAAATCAATCTTCTACAAATTAAAGTGTTAATATTTTTAAGGAAAAGATGACAACCATATTATAAAATTTAAATTTTAAATTTTAAATTCAAAATTCAAATTGATGATCATCATTATCATCATCTTTTAAAATTCAATAAATCAAAAAGTATTTTTGACTTACCAATTTTATTTTCTCCCACTCAAATAAAATAATTAATTTATTTATATATATGAAATTCAAAATTTACATATTTAAATTAATAAATATATTTTTGAAAATTAATAATTAATTCCAAATTAATCATTCAACATCAATTATCATATAATTGTATACTTGACTCGAAGAATAGAATTCTTCTAAAATTCTCAAATTACAGTTATGGTGTTGATAGAGCCACCTTGTGGACATATGGACCTATAATATCAAGCTCTAATAAATATTACTTTATTAATCAAAGATCTTTGATTAAATAATCATATTTATTAATCTCATGATTACTCCACTATAAATATGAGATTGAACTCTTGATAATTACAGACATATATTTACTGAGTACTTTATTAAAGAAAAAAGTATCTACTGATATAATCATTACATACAATGTTAATCTTCTATTAATGGTTCACAATTTAAAGGAAATAAAATTACCGTTTTTCCCTTTTAGTTATATCTTGTTCCTAGAGTACCATTGACTTTACTAGTGAAGGTTATGTCACAACAAGTTTGCTACGCGAGCGCTCATAACCTACTCAGTTCCAAAAGTCAACCCAATAGAGAATCATTATTCAATCTATAAGAAGGTATCAATTCCATATCTGTTAAACTACGTCCCCGACCATATACATCATTGAATCCCCAAAACAATTGTTCTTAGCCTAATCATTCTGACAAACTTTAATGCATGAATCGAAGGATCAAATGACATATATAGGAGTTCATAGCAACCTCAGGATTAAGATCATCGTGTATAAGATCATCGTTTGATGTGTTTGATTAATACTATGAAATAGTGTTTAAAAAAGTATTAACAAATCACATCTGGTCAAGTTCTACATACTCTCAGCATGCAAAGTACCTCCACTAAAGTGTCCTACTACACTAGTAACCCAGATTTAGGTCACATGTATTCATAATATTAGTGGACCGTACTACCAGTAATTAATATAAAGATTCCATAACTTTATTTTTCTGGGAACTGTTTTAAGTATATTATCTTAATCTCGATCCTCTCATACCAATATGAGAATAAGACCACATAGATAAACTTTGGAATTTTATGATATTTACTCAATATTATCAATATAATATCAGACATAGTCTATATATATAATAATTCAATTCAATTATTTATTTCATTTAAAACATTTGTCAACTACAATTGCTTTAAGAGCATTATTCCCAACACTAACCTGTTTCTACACTTGGAACCCCTCAATGTCACATTTAAGCATGCAAAACTAACAATCAAAATTATTAAACTACCCTAACCACAACAAACACTCATGGAAAAATTCTCTTAGTATACTAACATGACAATGATACAATTATCAACATGATCATTACTCTATGATTTTAAATAAAAATAAAGAAACAAAACCTTCTCATAACGCTTTGAAAATACCCTAGGTCGAAACACTATATGTCCTTTTACCAAAATAATTTTCCAAAATACCAAAACAACATATGTATTCATAAAAGAACATGAACAAAACAACAAAAATAATATCATTAGATAAGTTTATAGGCTTAAAAACAATAATCATCATTTCAAAATCAAAAGACAATGACCATTATCATGTTTCTATGAATGTTAACAAAATAGAATCATGAAGAATTAATCAAAATGCATAGAGGCAAGCTATCCAAACAAATACCAATAATTTGAACCATAATCACAATAACAATAGATCATCATCATGATAACAAAGATAGCATTCCCATTACCTCCTTCACTATGATAAAAAACTCAAAAGCAAGAGCACACCATTGGGAACCCATGATTTTTGAACCCATAAAGACAAGAAAAGAATAGAAAACTTAGAATGGAGGGAAATAGCTATTCTTAGAGAATCAAAAACCACAAAGATTAAAGCATACCTAGGATTTCGAAACCCTAGTCTCCTTCTTCTCTTTCCCCTCTTTCATTCTCTCTTTTTCTTTCTCTTTTTCGTGCCCTTATCCCTCTCTTTCTCTCCAAGTCTTGGTAGCCAACAATATAGATCTCCAAGGCTCACATTCTCTTCTATTTATAACCCCTAGTGACCTAATGTAACGTCCCAAATTACCTAATATGGCTCAGGGCCTTGATTAGGGGGCCAAGATGGCGATATATGGAATTATATGCTTATATGATATATTTGTGTATGATTATGTGATTATATGAGTTATATAATAACATAACTAGTTATGCATGCTTAGGAATATTAAATATGCATGTGGGTTCATTTCTTATTAGAAGCGAAATTTTCGTAATTTGGCCTGTTATAGGCATAATTGTATATATGTGAAAGACCACATTATTATGTGGGTTTATTTGGGTTACTCGGCATGAGACGATCCTAGGGAGCAAGTTAGCAGGAAAATCACAACGAAACCCAATACCTAACTCGGGGCATTATTTAAGGTATTTACCATAGTATTGGATTATCGGGTAATGGGAATGAAGAATTGAGGATATATTTGGATTTAGTGATATTACAAGGGAATACTGGGGATTTCGACCATTTTTCCCTTGGGGATGTTTCTGGTACCCCAAGCCTTGGGATTAGCTTAAGTCGCTTAAGCCTTGGGGAAAGAAAACACAAAAAACACAAACACTCAAAACACTCAGCCTTCTCTCTCACTTGCAACCGACTCTCCCTCTCCGTCAAACTCTTCCATTTTCTAAGAGGATTTCTTGAAAACTATTGGCTGGAGGCTAGGGAATTGAAGGCTTGGGGGATTGGTTTTTTTGTAGCTTGAGAGATTAACTTCCAGTTGAGGTAAGCTCTACATCATGTTTTACATTAAAAATTTGTGTTAGTTGGCTGTTCTTGAGTCTTGTGGCTTAAGGTTGTGAACTTGAGTTTTAATGAGTTTTTCATCTAGTTTATAGTTGGGTTTTGTTGTTCGTAGGATATTAAATCTGTGATGTGGATTGAGTTGTTGTTTTAGGGTGGAATTGGGGTGGTTTTGGTTGAGTTTGGCTGGAGAAAAATGGAGGAATTCTGTGTTCACAGGGTCAGGTTGCGATCCTATTCTTGGGGCGCCGCGACCCAACCGAACCCAGGGCCCTTGGGGGGCTACTGTCTGGGAGGCACGCCGTGACCCTCAAGGGTAGGTCGCAGCCCATGTCCCATTTCTAAGAGGAGGAGGGCCTCTAACTTGAGGGGCGCTGAGACCCTCACAGGTAGGTCGCAGCCCGCCTGGGTTATTTGGCCAATGTGAGGCTAGGACTCGGTCCAAAAGCCTTTATTTGCTCATTATTGACAAAATCCTATATTATGGTTGTGCCTAGGTTATCGCTAGGGGCTCAGAATCGGGATCGTGCTTCAAGGTCGTTCTTATTTTACACTATACTTGAACCTGAGGTATGAAAACTGCACCCAATACGTGATATATGTAATTAGGGCTTGGCTCGACTGTTAATAATAGTTATGAATAGGGCTTGGGCCCCTAAGACTGATTATTACGTTTGTTAAGTGAACATACTTGAATGTTCTGTACCTGATTAAGTGTTACATGACTGTTCGCATGGTTTACGTAGCTAAAGCTTGGCCTTCTTAAGGAGCATGGTTATTGCTATGTTTGCAATTACTTGATGATATATTATGATTAATATGTATGCATGCGTGTATTGTTGAAGTATACCTATCTATATTTGTTTCTATATCGGTATTCAAATACCTGGTTCAGGGCTTGACTTATTAGTCAAGGACGACAATAGCGCACTACCACTGGTCGAAAAGCTTAGGCCCAAATAAGCAATGTACTATTAGGTTGGTCGACCCAATGGTCGATGGAAAACAAAAAATATTTGGCTAGCTCTATGGCTAGTTACCTAGAGCTAAGGGCGAAAGACTCAAGTGACTCTATGGTCACATAGTTAGGGAATAGGGCCCCGGGGTTGACTCTATGGTCAACTACTTAGGGTAGCAGCCCCAGAATGGTCCAATGACCATTCACTTGCAATTGTATGCCTGTATGAGTAGGTTATTGCTACTAAACATGCCAGATAAGTATCTGGAGATTTGTATTTCCTATTCATGCACATGTTTAAGTTTTCTTATTGAGCCTTGGCTCACGGGTGCTTTGTGGTGCAGGTAAGGGAAAAGGAAAGCTTGATTAGCCATGAGTTTGAGAACTTCAGTGGCGGTGTGTACATATGCGGTTGCTCGTCCACCACGGCCGAGGATATCTCAGAGGTACTAGGGTTGTAGCCCTAGTTTTGCCGCTTAGGTCGGTCGGTTGTAACTTTTGACGTATATACACCCTTTTCAACGTTTGTTTGTAATATTTTGGGATCCCATGTATGTATGAAACTTTTTAAATAAAAGTCAACAATTCCTTTGAGCAAGGTTTTTAACCATAATCCTTGAAATTAACCTTAGTTACACGTTTATAACCAAATGACTTGATTAGAAAGTATTGCACAATTTAAAATAAACAGTGTAAGGGTCCTAGATTGGGAGGATGTTACACCTAACTCTAAGAAAAGAAACCAAGTGTGAAAGCTCCAATCATGTCTCACCAAATAAGCCTAATTCCACCATTTCCTCTCTTTACTCCTCACTTAAACCCTATCCAAATGTGAACATAATCAAATAGATAAGCCTTGTCATCTTATCCCAAAAGATGACAACTAACATTCTTTTCCCTTTTTAATCTCTTAATTTAAAAAATAAAAAAATATATCCACATACATACACGCACACATACAAATTCAGCACACACACATTTAATAAAAATGTAACCTATTCTGTAATGCCTCGAATTTCCTAATAAGGTTTAGGACCTTGATTAGGGGGCTGGGAGGGCCATAATTGCTTTATTGTATTATTTAATGATCATATGCATGTTTATGTGAATTATATTATAATATGGTGGTAAATGTATGCATATGAGCGTATTTATGATTATAAGGGTAATTTGGTAATTTGGCCGCTGTGGGCATAATTGTGTATTTTGGGTGCATGGTTGTGATTAATTAATATGGCCACATTATAAGGTGGATTGGTTCGAGCTATTCGGCATGAGACGATCATGAAATGTAAGTGTTTGGTCTAGTCATAACGGGTTTAAGTTCGGGGCTCGGGGTGAGTCTCGGTGTGAATTTAATGATTAGAGCATTACCGGGAATTAAAGGGTAATGGGACAAGGATTATTGGTGTTCGAGGTTATTGAGAATAGCGGGAATTGGAGGGTGTTAATCGTGATTAATAAAATAGGTGCGAAAGGACATTTTTGCCCTTGGTGGCTCATAAGGTTTTATTTTAGACCTAAGGGTATTTAGGTCCTTTCCCCCCAAGAGATATATATCAGCCATTAAGGCTGTAGAAGAGTAACAAAAAAAAACAGAGCTCCTTTTCCTTCTCTCTCGATAGATTTTCTTCCTCTTTTCTCTTTGGATTTTCAAGCTCAGTTTGAGGAATTAAGCCAAGGAACCAAGCCTAGCCAAGCTAGGGTTATACTCCACCATTGAAGAGGGTGAGTTGCCGAGATTGAGGTGAGTTTCTAGCCACTAAAACTCTTGCTTTTACTATATTTTCTAAGTTAAGTTTCAGCTGGTTTTTGGGTTGGAAACTTGGGAATTGGTTGGAGTTTTGGCTAGGGTTCTTGGGGTTGTGGTCCCTAGGACATGTGGAGGTGGTATTTGGGTTCATTTGGGAGTTAATTTGATGTTTGAAAGCTTTTGGATTGGGTTAGAAATGGTGGAATTGAAGAAGGGAAATTATGGGAATTGGTTGGCTGAAGGTAGCGCTATCTTTGGTAATTTTCATTAATTGGAGATTGTTTTGGTTATGACTAGGTGACCGTTAAAGGATTAAGGATCAATCGTTCTCAGGGGTCATTCTTGTTCTAACTCTCACTCGAACCGGAGGTAAGAAAACTGCACCCTGTGTACATGTGACATGCGTGGCTATTCCTAATGCATGTTGGTTGATTATTAAATGTGATATGCATGGCTATTATTGATGCATGTTGGATTATGATGCACGAGAAACATGTGATTAGGACATGCTTTATATACCGAGTATGACATAGTTCAGAGCTTGAGCCTCTGTGTTCGTGCATAGTCCTAATTGTACTAGTACATGTTAGGTAAGCATGCTGAATACCTTGTTTATGGATATTGAACATGTGATATATGTTTGGTGGCATGGCCTACCTGTGTATGGCATTGACTAGTCAGGGACCGACCCTAAAGTCGATGAACATGCATTGAATGGCTCTATGGCATTAATGCTGGACCGACCCTAAAGTCGAAGAACTTATAAGCGCTTTCCTGGTCTAAGACCAGATGTTTATAGCCAGGGCATATGGCCCCGGTGACTGTTTGTCACGTGGCTAGGGGACGCTGTCCATAGTTACGATTCTAGAGTCGGGAGATTAGATCTAATCGATATCAGCATTGAATGGCTCTATGGCATTAATGCTGGACTGACCCTAAGGTCGATGAACTTATAAGCGCTTAACTAGTCTAAGACTAGCACTCAGAGCCAGGGCATAGGGCCCCGGTGACTGTCTGTCACATGGATAGGGAACGCTGTTCCGTAGTTACGAATCTAGAGTCGGGAGCAAGGTTATGTTGGTGACCAATCACCATGCACCTATCCTGCTAAAGCTAGTGAGATGCTCACTTATCTATTAAGCCTGGTGATCCTATCATCACATGGCTAATGGGTACTGTCCCCAGGCTATGACTCTATGGTCATGAGGAAGGTTATGTTGGTGACCATTCACCATACACCTATCCTAATCAAATTTATGAAAGGTTCTCATGTCAGTAACCCCTGGTGACCCTATCGTCACATGGCAAGAAGGAGTTGTACCCACTTTTGTGGCTTTTGCTACAGTCACCTATATTTTTTGGACTGATAGTCCTGGATGATTATTATGATCATTGTTGATATTATATCATGTTTTATTGTGTTTTCTTGCTGGGCTTCGGCTCAAGGGTGCTATGTGGTGCAGGTAAAGGCAAAAGGAAGTTGGACCATCCTTGAGTTGGAGAGCTTAGGTGATGACGTGTACATATGCAGCTGCTCGTCCACCACGGCCGAGGTTTAAAGAGGAACTAGGGTTAAACCCTATTTTGCCGCATAGAACGACCTGTTGTATATATCTTTTTGTAATAGACTCTGAAATTATATTTTCGGGATCCCGATGTATATGTTAAACGTTCTAATGAAACGTTACATCTTAACCAAAAATTTTGATCCCTAAACCGCTAATCATACTTAGTTCACGATTTTGGCCAAATGACTCGATTAGCGAGTTTAGCACTGTTTACAAGGCACACCGTAACGGTCCCTGGAGTTGGGGCGTTACATATTCTAATCACATAATTTGTCATACCTAATCAAATGTAGCAGTTATAATTAAACATTACACAAAAAATCAATAAATCCTAATTCACACAAAACAATAATTCAAATATTTTCAGTAAATCAAATAAATAAATAAAAGTTGATCACTACAATCTACCCTCAATAAAAGGAATTTCTTCCTTGAAATTATCACTTACCAAAAAATTCGGGGTAGCGGTCCCTCATGTCCTCCTCCAACTCACAGGTTGCTTCTCTAGCTGAACAATTCTTCCACATGACCTTTGCTAGCGGAATCTTCTTGAACCTTAGTTCCTTGACTCCTATCTCTAAGATTTACACTTGATTCTCATCATAACTCAGGTCCTGCTTCAGTTCCAACGGTTCATAACTCAACATGTGGGAGGGATCGGGTACATCCTCAACATGGAAATGTGGACACATTATGCGTCTCAGCGAGTGCTGGTGGTAAAGCCAAGCGATAAGCAACTTTCCAAACTTTCTCCAAAATCTCAAATGTACCTATATACCTTGGGCTTAACTTTCTCTTCTTCCCAAAACACATGACCCCTTTCAATGGAGAGATCCTCAGAAACACCTGGTCACCTACTGAGAATTCCAACTCTATTCTCTTAAGATCCGCATAGCTTTTCTATCTACTCTAAGCAGTCAGCATCCTTTGCCTATTCTTGGCAACTACTTAGTGGCCTCTCTCACTGCTTCTGGAACTAGAATAAGTTTCTCCCCCACCTCATCCCAATGTAGGTGTGTCCTACATTTGCGTCCATATAGAATCTCGTACGAGGCAATCCAAATAGTAGATTGCTAGCTATTATTATAAGAGAATTCTATTAGAGGTAAATATCGACTCCATGATCCCGAAAAGTTGAGTGCACAAGACCTCAACATGTCCTCCATAATATGTATTGTTCACTCTATTTGGAGATGGAAGGTCGTACTAAGTTTAAGCACATCCCCATAGCTCGGTGTAAACTCTTCCAAAATTTTGAAGTGAACATAGACCCTCTATCAGAGATTATAGATTTTGGCACTTCATGTAATGAGATGATCTTACTTACATATAACTCTACATATTGCTCCACTGTGTAGGTTGTCTTAACTTGTAGGAAGTGAGCTGACTTGGTAAGTCTATCGATTATCACCCAAGTTGAATCATGTTGCTTTGGGGTATTTGGTAATCCTATCACAAAGTTCATGTGATAACTTCATTTTAGTATCGTTTTAGAATGTGTTTTGTTGTAATCTTGAGTATTTATGTTTGTTTTGTGCAAGATTATGCTTTTTTTTGTCTTTATTGTAGGTTGGTGAGTTGAATCATAAGAAAAATGTAAAAAGAAGATAAGATGGTGGAAAAACGAAGCTCTTGGTGGTTGTTTGACTCAAAATGGTGCTAAGGAGAAGTAAAAATTAATTTTTGATGAAGAAATGAGGTTGAAAGGCTTAAATTGAGAAACAATGGAATTAGGGCCACGACTGGGAGTATAGCATCACGACTTTAGTCCAGTCAGAAACACAAAGTTGCTGAAGGGAATTAGAGCTGCGACTTGCTCTTAGAAGTCGCGGTGCTAGTGTAAGTCAGAGGCTAAACCAGGAGGGCATCAAAGACACGGACCACGACTTGATAGTGCATGAGGTGCGGTGCCTGAAGACATATGCAGACTCGGAGGGGCTTTAAAATTGACACAGGCCGTGACCTAGGGAAGGCCAAGTCGTGACCCGCCTATGAAAAACAATGGATTCATGATTTTTTTTACTATAAATTCAAACTTATGGTTTAATTAGAGAGGAGGTCAAATTTTAATAACGTTTTTAGAGACTAATTTTGATTCTCAGACTAATTTTTCAGCACTTTTATATTTTTTCTTTCTTATTCAAGTCTTTGAATCTTATGTTTCTGAATTATCATTTTGTTGGTTTAGTCATGTCTGATATGAACTCAATACTGTTATCTAGGGTTTAATGTAGTCACCTGAATTTCTATTTAATTTCATTATTATGTTCTATTGATTTTTCTTCTCTATCCTAATCTATATTATGTTTGTTTAATGCTAGTAAATACCTGATCAATATTTTCTTGATTTATGATTTTGATTCAAAATTCGAAAGATGATAATTGAATATGCTATCGTTATATAGACATAAGTTACATATTGGATGAAAGTACTTGTATGGCCTGTGTAGTAATTAGGTTTCTATGCTTAATGTCTGCTATATGCTTAAGTTTATCATAGAGATGTAGAAAACTTGCATATAGGATGAGATCTTATCTCTTGAAAAAGAATAGGAATCGATTTATGTTAACCTGCTATTAGAATAAGAATGAAGAAATTTAGAACTGATTAATAAAATTAGTAGAATGAAATGTTGATGAAGTTAATACCCTAGGTCTTTTTATTATTGATTTTCATCGTTTGATTAGTTATTTTGTTCACAGTTATTTAAAATTTTATAATAAGATTTATTCATCTAATTTTTTTTGCCAAATAGAAATTAAAGAACAATTATTTGTAATAGGTTAATAGTCTCTATGAGACGACATCCGTTCTTCCGAAATTTATTACTTGACATGACCACATACACTTGCGTGCATATTTTATAAATCACCATGGCTGTGTATCCTCATTTCCATTATGGGATACTGATGGGTTAGAGCAAACCTGCTGGCCTTTGGTGCTCTGCTTTAACTTGCTGATAAGTTAGACACCACATCACATACTCTTCTATGTCACGCTTCATTCCTGGACACTAGTACAATGCTTTTAAGTAATTGTTCATCTTGGTAGAACCTAAATGCAGGGAATAAGGGGTAGTGTGAGCCTCTGACATGATGCTCTCTTTCAATTACTTATCTGTTGGCACACAAATCCAATTCTTATATCGCAACGATCCACCCTTGGACTTAGTGAAGTTGTTGTCACTCCCTTCCTTGATTAGTGCTTCCTGCCTAACCAAAGCCTCGTAAAATTCCTGCCTCTCCTTTATTTGCTCAAGTAAGGATGATTACAAAGTTAAGCTTGACAAACTCATAGTAACTAATTCAATTCAATCTACTACCATTTCTGTTTGGAGTGGTGCCTCTATTGAACTTAGTGCTGAGAGAGCCTCATATCTGCATCTACTTAAGGTGACTGCTACAATGTAATACCATTTATAATGCCCCACATCACTATAGCTACTTTCTAGAATGACGACTGGCCTTGCAAACCAACACGAGTCTTTCCAGCGTGCTTTTTCCTCACTCGCACGCTTCCTGGGAAAACTTCCCAGGAGGTCACCCATCATGCACTACACCAAAAATATAACACTTCTGAAAAAGTATTATGGTAGTTGGCAAAGTAAAAAAGAAAAAGGCGGTAAAACTTTTGGGAGCCCGCTAAATTATAAGGCGGTATTATTTTTCTTCCTTTTTTTAATTACAGTAAAATAATTTTTGGGAAGAATGATCTTGTGCTCATCTCTCTCAAAATGCGATCTCCCTTATCCGTCCCCTAATTACCAGCAGCGGTTCACAAACACCAATCCCGTCGATAACTGGAACCCTAAGGTCTGGGACTGGGACATGGTTGATTCCTTGCCAAGCCCCTTGACTCTGTAGCCTCTCTGCTGTCAACGCTGCGGACTACGCCAAGATGGGAGAACTCCCTGCAACTCCTTTTAACTTGAAGAAGAAAACCCTTGAGATAACTGATGCCACTCTTCGCCTTAATCTGGGGGGCGACTTCACTTGTGGGGATGACCCCAGATCCAAACCTAATAAGAGGGTTCGCTCTGGCTCTCTCGGTAGCACCACCACCTATCCCATGTTGCCAACTAGATGCAGAGATTTTGCCAGCAGTGTAGCAGGTTTATGCAAATCTCAAATCTCAATTTTTTTTTCTTTTAATTTGTGCTGTAGATTTCTGTTGTTTAGAACGGCGAGGTTCATCATCTTCTTGCTTGGTCTTTGCAGGTTTCATCCCCTTTCCGAGTTTGACGAGGGCAAGCAGAGTTGTAGAAGGAGGCTTGCTGGGCATAATCGGCGTAGGGGGAAAACTCAACTAGAAGATGTCAGCTCGAGACTTGTGCTCCCTGGAGATCGAGACAATAAAATTAATGGACACTTGGATATCTTTAACTTGTTGGCTGCTGTGGCTCGCACACAAGGTAAACGATCATGCTCTAAGGGTTTTCCGTGTTTTGTGTTCTAAATTCTCATTAATATTGTGCTGAATTCGTATGCTGCGTTTTTTACATAGAGAAAAGTGGTGGCAAAACTATGAGTTGCTCTCTTTTACTGAACAAAGAACAACTCCTTCAGATTCTTAGCAAGATAAATTCACTGCCTTTGGGAAGAATTCAGCTACCAAGGAATATTTAGTCATTCGCACGGTCCTATGGTCATTTGTCTAAACCCCGACAACCATTTTTTTGCCGTGAAATTCTTTCACTTTTGGGTAAGCAATCTCATTTGCTTTGGAGTCCATTACTGGTTTGTAATTGCCTGTTAGATTTTTCCAAATTAATGCTCTCTTGGTTTTGGTTTAGGTTTTGTAACCTGTTTCCGATTTTCTTTCTTGCTAGGTACTTGGGGCATTGAATTAGCTACGCAGTTGTAGCTTCTGTATTATTGGGGGCTATTATTTCTCATCATTTTTCAGTTTCAAACCCATTAGCTACAAAAAGAGATGCCTTACAGAGCACTGTTACAGAGCACTGCTATTTTGGGCTTTGGATGTATGTTATATATACATATCAACATATTGATAGATATAACAATAAAAATAAGCTACTAATATTACCAACTATTCTTGATGGTGATACTCTGAGCTTTTCAGGTGAAACCAACATAAATTCTCTTGAAGCCATGGTGAGTCCTTTGTATATTTGTACTCATAAATATTCCATTAATCTTCTTATTAATATAAACTAATATGTGTTAATAATTCTGCACTTTGCCAGGTGAAGAGCACAGGAAAAGAATCATTACAATGGGGTGAATGTGAGAGCAGCTTCATTAGCTCAATGTTCTTAACTACTTGAAAACCATTTAAAACTCACTTTGTTTGTGTTCTTGCTTATACATATCTATATGTATATGGCAGGACTGGCTGGTGGAGTGTATTCAAGTCTCACCTATGGACTGGGCGAAGCTTGAGGAGCTCATGATTGGCTGGTGGAATGGAGAGTATGTCTAATACTCCTAAGTACCTTCCAGATGTAAGGTCAGACCATTTTGCTTCTGGAATTGGAAAAATTTGAAGCTTAATATTTAACTCTAGTCTAGTTACGAAATGGTTCAATGTGCTCAACTTGGTCATGTATGGCAATTAATTATTAACAACTCAAATGGATCGTACATGAGTCTTGGATCTATTGCAGCTTCACTTGATTGAAAAGTGTGTTTATATGGTATTAGTGGTTTTTGATTCAACAAGCAAGACTTGCTTTAATAAAAAATTTTATTGTACATTTATCTAAACCCTTTCATTTACCTTATGACGAGATTTTTAAGTTTATTGTATGTGTTTGACAAACTCTTTTGTATCAATTTATTGCAAGAAAGTCTCCATAAACCAGTCTGACTTGCATTCTATTTTTAGAAAAGGATCTCGATTAGGACATGAAATGACATGCTTAAAGATGGCCTGTGGGATGTCTATAATGATTTTGGAATGGGAGTTTGTGCAGAGATATGTGCTGAACGATATACTATCTCGAGAGAAGAGCAGGTATTGTTCTGCAAAGATCTGTTTGAATGTCAGGTCGAGAGTATAATGATCTCTAGTCTACTCAGTTCTGAAATCAAATGAACTCCTTCAAACTAATATGAATTCTCTTAACTGATTCATTTTTCTGCATGTGCTAGTTTAGTAACCATTCCCAAAAACCATGCATCTAAATAGCTGGAAGAGAGATGTAAATTGGAAAACAACAAGAAACTATACATTTCCAATATTCAGTTTCATTCAATATGTTTCACCATAACACATTAGCTTATTTAATTATTTTCATGCTCACGGGACTTTTTAACTGCAGGATGGCTATGCTATACAAAGCTTTAAGCGAGGAATGGCTACACAAAAGAGTCAATTTTTTTTCAACACATAAATTTTGCATTTGGTGTAATTTCTCTCATTAAAATGTTTTTGTTCTTTTCTGCAGAGTGAGTATATTAGATAAACCTTTTTATTAGTTTGTTTATATTTGGGGTTTGCTTGATTTCCATATTTAATGTTTTCAACATTTATTTGTTTTGACTTTATAAGATCTTTTTATCTCACACACATATACACTCATACATATAAATATATATTGTTGATATTTTCCTTCTGTTTTTCAGACATCATGCATTAGTTTCTCTCTAATTATTTACTCATGTTAACACCTATTAGGAGTTGATGCCTGGAGGTGTAAATTCCCCTGTTCGTGCATTTAAATCTGTCGGTGGATAACCTATTGTCATTGATTCTGTCAAGGGCTCTCACATGCGGGATATTGATGGCAATGAGTACATTGATTATGTTGGTTCATGGGGACCTGCAATTATTGGCCATGCAGATGATGAGGTTCTATTCTTTCTTTGGAATCCAATACATATTTTGACAATTCTTAATCCATTATCTAGGTTTTCAGTCCTGATTTTATTAGCTTTCACTATGATTTATTTTGCAGTAGTGTTTTTAATTCAGAACTAGCAAAACAAGCAAGTTGATGACCCTGTAAAACCATATTTATTCTCTTTGCTTCTTAAAGCTTCTTCTTTTGTAGTTACTTTATTTTTGTAGGCCAAAGAGTTCATTGGATTGGATTTATTTATGTGTATTCTGAGCGCAGACTGCCGATATATGTTCTGAGGATCAATTATGTGTTGTATACTGTTTTGAGAGTTAGTTATATTTATTGGATTGAATCTATTGTTGTGTGTTGTTAGCATATGGGATATAGAATAGTAGTGGCTGTGGAATTATTTTGTAACTTTGAGAATTCTTTAGAATTCACTGGGAGGCTTAAGGGATCCTCGACAAGTTAATCTTTGCTCAGTTTGATGTGAAACTTTTAGATAATCAAAGAAATCTTTTGTTAGAGCTTTTCAGTTTGTTTAATGGCAGAGGGCGAGGCAATGGATTTTGAGTTGGGCATTTTCAAAGAATTGATCTCTTTTTGCTCCCAAATTCTCAATATTGCAATGGTTTTGAATCTTGATCATATGTCAAGTGGCACTTTTTGTTTTGATTTTATGTAAATGAATTGGTAGTTTATTTAATCTCTGCCATCATAATGATTTCATACCGTTAAAAGAGTATACTATTTTCAGTTCTAAGTTCTTACCAAAATCAACTTAAATTGAAAGAATGATCATTAATACTCCATGATAAAATTTATGTGTATATATCTTTACTTTTGCAGAACAATATATTCACAGCTAGATCAACTTCTATCAGGGAGAAAATTTAAGTTCACAAGTTTATGGATTCAATTCAAAAGATGGAAGTCACACTTCGAAAAGCTATAAGATTGGGACGATATTCAATATGCAAAGCGGTGTTATATCCTCCTTGGAAGGCATTGGGGGCATAACTTCAGGCCGAGGGCAACCACGATTCATCAATACTAACGTAAGTTTTGCTATATTTGTTGACACCTTTTGCCAAAACATGCTTTTCACTTTCAATTTATGACAATTTTGATGTCTCTATGATGCAGGGAGGTTCTTCAGAAAGGCAGGAAGAAGATAGTTTTCTCAACATGAAACAAGCAATGTTCTAAGGGCTCTAAGGATAGGTACATGAGAAAAAAAAAGAAACAGTCTTATCATTTAGGGCATTGATTGATCTACCAAATCTAAGACTTTTTTTTTTATTGAAGTATGTGTTTGATCTTCTTATTTTGTTTAGTTTTATTCTCTCTATTTATGATTTGCTTATTTCCATGTTCCAGCTTCACCATTCTTTCACCAACTAACCAATCCATATTTGTTCCAAGTCTGGCTTACCACAATCCCAGGTTTGTTTTACGTCTTCAAATATTATTCAATTTTTATAAAAATATTTACTTGTAATAGTATGGTAGGACCTGTCATAATTTGAGATTATTTTACATCTCTAAAGATGGTTTTTCTTCTTCTTTTCTTTTCAATTAAAGCTTCAGCTCAAGTGCACATTTTTCTTCTATATGAGGTATTATAATATGAACTCAGTCCAATTTTTTGCATATTATTTTCAATATATATAGTTTGTTATGGTTGATATTCTTATCCATTGCTCACTTTGTTTTGATAGGCTTTATGTACACTGAAAATCTGAGACTGGAATTGTTTAGAATTCTATATTTCTGAAAGAAGCTCTTGATTCCCAATTATGATTTCAGATGATGATGATGATGATGATGATGTAACAGGATTAACACTATGCAAAATCAAGCCAAATTTCTCCACCCTGTTTTCCATTTCCTCAAAGATTTTCTTATTCTTCTCTAGTCAAATAACCCAACAGATAGCTGTTACTACAATCTACCAAAGAGTCTTCCATTTCCATTTTGCTTTGTGCTCTTTAATTTTTAATTTTTTAAATATATTTGATGTTATTTTCCCCTGGGACTTTATTTGAGGTGTTTGGAAAAGTACATTTTGATTTGTGATGATTCGGAATTTTGTGGTCAACTTTTGAGATAAATTTTGTCATTTTTCTTAGTTTGAGATTTCAAAATGTATTTGTTAAAATGACTCACAGACTGTGATCTAAGAAAATGTATAGTTTCAAATCTGAAATGATCATATGTTACGTGGCAGGAAAACCAATAATGTAAGATATTTTTATTTGCCTTTCAAGTGTTTGTTAACATGTTTATACGAGAATGTGGTTGTTTTTCCATTTCCCCTGTGTTATTGTATATTTATTACTTTTCAACTGCTGCATATTTCCATGTTGCATTATTAGGTCAAGAGTTGCATGGATAACAATAAAAGTTCATGTTTTTGGATTAGTATTAATTGATAATGCACTTGGATTCTCTCTGATTTTTTTTAAAGAAATCTTCAATGTCAGTGATATGTGCAATTAGAGTTGTTTTGTTTAAACATGACATTAGACTTGTTTTACTGTTCTTGCAGGTTTTACTGTTCATTCTATCCAATAGGGTAGCTGGATGCCTAATTGCCGAACCAATAGAGAAGGCATTCAAAGTCATCTCAAATTCAGCAGAGAATGATGCTATTAACACAAAAGAACAAAGAACCAAACCAACCATCCTCCAATTTGGGGATATTAGTTTTCAGAGGGAGATAGTGAAAAGATCTCATTCTGCTAGTAATACTAACCTATTGGATGGAGACCTTGGTAGCGCAGTTGTTTACGAGGACGTAGCAGTGCCGGCTGTCTGTGGCATTAGAGCAATTTTGGTGTCTCCTGTCAACAGAAGAAAATGAATAGCCACTCAGTTGCTGGATGAAGTGAGGTAATTCTCTTATGTTTAAGATATTCACTTTGGCAAGTGATGACCAATATATGATTTTTTGTAATTTTTATTTGTACGAGTGCCAAATCTTTGTTTGAGAGAGAGAGAGCGATAGAGAGAGAAACTTTACTTTTGATGTTCTTCAACTTGTGTCATTTTGATGTTCTGAAGTTTGCACTTACATTATATTGTGTATAGTTTTCCTTGTATTGAATTTCTTCTGCTAGAGCAACCTAATGAGCAGCAGTTTCTAAATGCTAATACAGTACTTGTCTAAGAGTTTTTAGCTGTTGAAATGCAGCTATCACCCAATACCGGTTGTGTTCTCTGAGGCAAGGGATCATGTATATGGGATCCTGAAGGCAAATGGTATCTAGACTTTCTCTCTGCTTATTCTGCAGTTAGTCAGGTAGAAAATGTTGGGAAATTGTGTTTTCATATATATATTTGTTACTTGATGACTGAATTTTTTTGTATCTGAGCCACTGCTGCAGCTTTTTATCTATTCATATTTCAATGTTCTTTCTTTTTATCTTTTCAATGATTTTCCATTTTCCAACTTGCTTATTACTGTGACGATTGCTCTTTTTTCTCTATCTCAAGGAAATGCAAATTCATAGAAGATGTAAGGCAGGAAATTTACTGATATTCAATTCAATCGAATTTCTATGAATAACCAGTGCCCGTTTGTGTTTTTTATATGAGCTTTTATGGGTTTTGATTTCATAACTTCTTGCTGTAGGGACATTGTCATCCAAAAATCATGAAAGCATTACAAGATCAGGAAGAAAGGCTCACCCTTAGCTCTCGAGCATTCCATAATGATAAATTTCCAATATTTGCTGAGCGTCTAACAGAAATGTTCAGATATGACATGGTGCTACCTATGAACACTGGTGCTGAAGGTGTAGAAGCAGCTTTGAAGTTGGCCAGGAAATGGGGTTACGAGAAGAAGAAAATTCTGAAAGATAAGGTAAAGTTCAGGGAGATTATATTTAACACATACAAGGTCATCTCTCTATGTCTTAGTTATTTTAATTATTGCTTAAACTGAAGAGATTTACAAATTGAGGCACTAAGTTCAGCTCAAAATATTTACTGGCCTTTGTAAGCAATGATTGGGTTAAGCTACTATTTCAATGCCCTTAATAATGTATTTTTCAAGGATAAGAAGAATGCTTTGTAACTGCTGCTCATCTTAGCTGTTGTGTGGAGCATAGTTTTCACTTTGCATTGTTCTTTTCTTAAGCTTATTTAGTTATGGATTTTTCTATTGTCTTCTCATTACAAACAATCGGCATTCAAACTTGAATATGCTCATTGAAGAATATTGAAGAAAAACTATCCGTTGCTGATCTAAAGAACCTTCTAGTTTTTGTTTAGATATTATCTTGTAGATCCTTATCATGTTAGCATTCAGATATTGTGTTCTCCTCCTATCTGCATTTATGTAACTGATAAGAATTTTATATGGTTATGCCTAAAACTATCCTTCTAGTTTGCTTACGCAACATTCTGGGGACAAACTAAAATTTTATTTCTGTTTCATGTTTCATACATCTTTATTTGCTTTGATTTGATTCTTAGACAGTCATAAATTGAATAAATGTAGCATTGAAGCAGCTTGTGCCACACATCCTACTGTTGATGTCTTTATCAACTTTGCTTCATTTAGAAGGTGGGTACTTGTTATGCTCATTAACAATTGGTATTTTGACCTCCTACACAAGTACTTTTTAATGAACATGCATTATTTATTTCTCATTTTCAGTGCTGCTGCCTCTTCAATGTCTGCACTAAAGCAGCCAACCGTTCGAGTTTAGGCTATCATTGCTAAAGGTGTACCCGAGTCAGATGCTAAGCAATTGATTGTGGCTATCATTGCATTATTTTCTTATGATCGAGTTGTGGCTATCATTGCATTATTTGCTTCTGAAAATTTGAGAAACTTCATGTTGCAGAAACTATTAGTACTAAAGAATTATGTCAACATGTAATAAGAAGAATCACTATAACATATCGGTTGTATATGTCTCACAATGTGGTTATCTAGGCTATCAAAAAGTGGTTAAAACAGCTAGTGAACATAATTGTTTTAACAAGATTCCTTAAGTTCACTTACTTTGGTTCAGCTGCAGAGTTAGTTAAGTTGATTTTCTAGTTTTGTTTTCGGGTTAGTTCTTTTGTATTTTGGTGCACGTATATAAGTGAACCTTGCATCATTATTTATGTACACAGATTTAGAGAGCACTAAGAGAAAAAGAAGAGAGAAAGAGAGAGTTCAGTGAGTTGTAGAGGTTGGAGTTAAAGAGAGAGCATTATTTATGTACACTATTGTTGATGACAGTGTTGAATGTTTTAAACTAATTTGTGGATTGTTAATACAATGTTGAATGTTTTTACTTTTTGTTATTTGAAAATCAAGTTCAATTGATGATGTTAGTATATATTAGAAAGCTAATTTTAATTATATAAATAAAAAATAAAAATATAATAGAATAAATTAGTGTTATATAAATGAATATATAATGAGAATTTAAACGAATCTAAATATTAAAATAATACGAAAAATGTGTTATAATATCTATTACAATAACACTTTTTATGCAAAGAATTATGTTATGCAAACTTCATTATATAACACAAATAATGTGTTATACTAAAGTGTAGTATAACAGAAAAAATGTGTTATACTAAAGTATAGTATAACACAAAAAAAGTGTTATACAAAAGTGTAGTATAACACAAATTTATAAGTATTGAAATGTGTTATATAATCGACTATAAATAACATAATTAAACACTTTTCTATACATTAAAATAACACAAAAAAAAATGTGTTATCATTGACAGTATAATAACACATCTGTATAACAATGATAAAGTGTTATGTAAAGTACCCTGACCTACGATAACATAGTCGGTCTTAACACATCAGAAAGTGTTATCGTATGTTTTGATAACACATTTTCGGTGTTATTAAAAGCATTTTTTCTTGTAGTGATGAGACTACTCTAGGTCAAGCATGCTTAACTTTGGAGTTCTCAAGTGATGGGCTATAGAAAAGAAGATGCATCTCGTTGACATAGGTAGTACCCATCAATCCATTTAAGCCCTCTTCAGCTGTGTAGTCCCATACCTACACAGTCTTAGAATCATCACACTTGACCTTCCCAAGGCGATGTGGGATTACACAAATTTTACCCGGTCTTTCCCCCTACGGATCACAGGATTCTGACTGTCACAATCACCCTCCCTTATGGGTCTGACGTACCTGTCGGCCACACTTTTGGCTGGGTTAAGGCTCTGATTAGGCTGGGTCAAGGCTCTGATACCACACTTCTGGCTGAGGCAAAGAAGGTAGTTGGAGTTAGTGAAGGACTATGACTGTGAGATCCTTTACCATCCAGAAAAGGAAAACATTGCATGTGACGCCCTACGTCACTATGGCTGCTCCCTAGAATGACGACTACCCCTGCAAACCAACACGAGTCTTTCCAGCGTGCTTTGTCCCCACTCGTACGCTTCCAGAGAAAAATTCCCAGTAGGTCACCTATTATGAGACTATTCCAGGTCAAGCATGCTTAACTTTGGAGTTCTCAAGTGGTGGGCTATCGAAAACAAGATGCATCTTCTTTTTTGTAGCCCATAGTTGAGAACTCCAAAGTTAAGCGTGCTTGACCTGGAGTAGTCTCATGATGGGTGACCTTCTAGGAAGTTTTCCCAGGAAGCGTGTGAGTGAGGACAAAGCATGCTGGAAAGACTCGTGTTGGTTTGCAGGGCCAGTCGTCATTCCAGGAAGCAGCCATAGTGATGTGGGGCGTTACATACAACGTTTTCCTTGCCTGGATGGTAATGGATCTCGCAGTCATAGTCCTTCACTAACTCCAACTATCTTCTTTGCCTCATATTCAGCTCATTCTGAGTGAAGAAGTAATTTAGGCTCTTATGGTATGTGAATATCTTGCATTTCACTCCATAAAGATTGTGCCTCCATGTCTTGAGTGCAAGCACTACCGCAGCCAACTCTAAATCATAGGTAGGGTATATTTGTTCGTACTCTTTCAATTGTCTTGAGGCATAAGTCACCACTTTACCATCATGCATTAGTACACACCCCAAGAAGTTCTTGGAAGCATCAAAGTATAATACAAACTTCCCTCCTTAGTTGGTACACACAGCACTGGAGCTGATATAAGATTATTCATCATGGTTTGAAAGCTCTCCTCACACTTTTCAGTCCAATTGTATTTTCTAATTCTTTCTTGTCAAATTGGTGAGGGGTGCAGCAATCTTAAAAAATCCTTCAACAAATTTTCTATAATACCCTACCAATCCCAAGAAACTTCTAACCTCTACTACATTCTTAGGTTGAGGCCGATCCCGAATAGCCTCGATCTTCGCTGGGTCTACAACTAATCCCTCCTTAGACACTGTGTGGCCCAAAAATGCCACCTTCTCTAACAAAAATTCACACTTCTTAAACTTTGCGTACAACTTGTGCTCTTGAAGCCTCTTTAGTGTCAATCTCAAGTGCTCTTCATGTTCCTCCTCATATTTGGAGTAGATTGAAATGTCACCAATAAACACTACCACAAATTTGTTAAGAAAGTCCTTGAAGACTCGGTTCATTAAATCCATGAAAGTTACTAGAGCACTGGTGAGTCTAGAAGACATCACTAGGATTTTGTAATGTTCATACCAGTTCCAGAAGGCGGTCTTTGGAATATCTTATTCCCTTACCTTTAGCCGATGATTCTGTGACCTCAAGTCAATTTTAGAATACACTACGGCCCCCTGAAGTTGGTCGAAGAGATCATCGATTCATGGTAGCGGATACTTGTTCTTTACTGTGACCATATTAAGTTCTCGGTAGTCTATGCACATTCTCATGCTCTCATCCTTCTTCTTATCAAACAACACTGGAGCACCCTTTGTCCAACAACTCCTGTAGTTGTAGTTTCAGTTTCTTTAGCTCCGTCGGTGCTATTATGTAGAGTGCAGTCTATGGAATCAAATCATTCATAAATTCAATTTCCCTATCTGGAGGTAGGTTGGGTAAGTCCTCTGGAAACACCTCTGGGAATTCACACACCAAGTGAACGTCCTTAGGCCTTAACTCAGTTTCTTTTGTCTTATCCACTACGTTTGCAAGATACACCTGACATCCATTGTGAATCACATTGTGTGCATTTAAGGCCGATATTATATTATCGGTGTACAAAATCCTGCTGCGTCACCCTTCAAGGTGAAATGTTCCTCGTTGTCTGGCTTAAACTTCACCGCCTTCTTACGACAAGCAATGGTTGCTCCATACTTAACCAACAAATTTATACCAAGAATCACCTCATAGTCTGTTATATCCAACTCGATAAAATCTCATGGACATATTCTCCCTTCAATCTCTGCTGAGGTTGCGAGTATCCATCTATTTTACATTATTGCATCACCTGAGGGTAACATCATAGCAAATACCTCACTAAAATCCCTATAGGGCACTCCTAGGCCATCTATCATTTCCACAAAAAATAAAAGATTGCATAGCTTCTGAGTTAGTAAGGACTTTACATAATTTACCAGCTATAGAGATCTAACTTGTTACAATGGTGTTACTGGCCTCGACCTCTCCTTTTGTTAATGCGAAGACTCGGGTTGGTACAAGATTGTGCATTGCCTTTTTATCCTGCCCATGCCCCCATTCGTGGACAACTTTTCTTTATATGACCCTCCTGCCTACACTTGAAGCATTTCCCATTTTTTTCCCTACACTCACCCGGGTGCTTACGGTTACACTTCCGACAAAATGGCAACTCAGTTCTGCGGTCCCGCTGGTTACCGTCGCCATTGCTCTGGGCTGCTAGTTTGGGCTTCTTGTCTGACCCACTGCCCTGACCCTCATGAAATTTTCTCTGGCTGTCACCCTGCTTTGAGTGATTCTTCCTTGCTTCTCTCCTAGCTGCCTCATATTTCCAGATGCGGTCTTCCATGAACTCTGCATCCAAGGCTCTATCCAGGATCTCGGTGTAACTATCGATCATGATACTAGTTAACTTGACATCTTTGGCTATCATCGATTTCAATCCCCTAATGAAGCATTGGATCCTCATGGCTTCCGTCGAAACTATTTTTGGTGCAAACCTAGCTAATCTGTCAAATTACTGTGCGCATTTTGTGACAGTGCGGTTCCCTTGATCAAGCGTCACGAATTCATCGTCCCCAGTGGCTATGACTGCAACACTATAATACTTCTTATTGAAGGCAAACATGAAGTCATTCGAAGTCATAGTGGCTAAATTCTAAGTTTTTCTAATGACGTCCCACTAGATTCTCGCATCCTTCTTCAGTAAGTGGGATGCATAAGATATCCTCTCCAGGTCATTTAATTCCATGTGTTCAAAGATAGCCTCCACTGATTTGAGCCAATCTTCGGCCTCCATAGGATCTGGTTTCCCCTCAAAGTTTGGTGGGGATTGTTTCCTGAACCTCTCATACACCGGTTCAAATCCATGAATTTGTACACCTATGTAACGTCCCCAAATTCCTAATAAGGCTTAATGCCTTGATTAGGGGTCCGGGAGGGCAATATTGGAATATTATGTGGATTAATTGGATATTAACATGGTTACGTGAATTGCATGGGTTATATTATTATATAGATGATTATGGATGTTTAGGTGTATTAATGTGTGAAACATGCTCACTTTTATTTAAAGGGGCATATTTGTAATTTTGACCCGTTGAGGGTCTAATTGTAATTATATGATAATATATGAGTGAAACAACATTATTATGTGGATATAATTGAGATATTTGGCAGGAGTCAGACCTTTTGAGAAAGATAGCAATTTGGTCACAATGGGGGATTTATACCTGGTTCAGGGGTGAGACAAGGGGTATTTTGGTAATTCGATGAGTTGCTGGGACTCACGAGAGTATGAGTCATATTTTGGGAGAGTTAGTAATATTCCGGGTTTAGCGAAATTAACTGGGAATTTCAAGTATTATGTGAGATGGGAGTGTAATGGACGTTTTTTCCCTCGAGGGGCGTTGAGAGGATAGAGTAACCTTGAGGGCATTTTGGTCTTTAGACCATTAGTTATTTTTAGTTGGATGTGTAGTATAACTCAAGAAGCAAGCCAGAAAAACAAAGAAACGTATCTCTCTCTCTCTCTTGTTCTCTCTATCTCTCCAAGTGAGTTTCTCTAAGAACTCTTGAGTTTTAAGAGGTTTAAGGGCAAGTTGGAAGCTGTGGAAGCTTTGGAATCGGCTAGGGAAACACATTTAACAGAGGTAATTCTAGTTCTTGAGTTTGAGTTTTTGTTACTATTTTTTTTAAGTGTTTTTAAAGCGTGATTGAATTTTGGGTTTAATGAGGTTTGGATGTAGTTTTAAGATTGGTTTTGATGATTCTGAGCTGCTGGGAGTATTATTATGGTCAGAACAGATGAAAACCACGTGTTTAGATGGTTTTTGGAGGATTGGCAATTCTTAATATCGCTGGTTTTCTGAGTTTGCTAGGTCGCACCGCAGCATTGTTCTTGGGCGCCGTGGTCCTTATGAACTCAGAGGGACAAGCAGGTGCCTCAAACCACCTTGGCGCTGCAACACCAGGTTGGTTTAACCGCAATGCCTGTTCTGTGGTTTTGGGCTTGGGGCTCTCTGAATTTTTGCGCCACAGCCCTTGGTGGGGGGGTCGCGACTTTAATTGGGTAAATAAGAAAAAATGGGTTTCAGGAGCTGGGGAACCCAAGTCTAAGGGTTAATGAATGGTTCTACTATTGAGTTAGTAGAATGCATGGTCTCAGAGGCTAGGACTGAGTCCAAAGGCCTTTATTAGTTCATCTCTGATAGTTATTCATTGTTATGGTTTGTGGCTAGGGTGAACCGTTAGGCTCGGGAGGAAAGGAGCGTACTTGGAGGTCATCAAACACTATTTACTCACGACCTGAGGTAAGAAAACTGCACATGGTTTGTGTTTAGGGCTTGGCCCGGTTATAGTACATGATTTTTACTATGCTGAGAATGTTTTATTAAACATGTTAATTGCCCTGTGTTTACCTTATTTAAACATTAACTACTTATCTAGTTATCTGATTGGGAACCTCGGCTTATAAGTAGAGGATTCATCTATGTTATCTGATGAAAAGCTTGGCTTAATAGTCAAGGACATACCTATTATAAAAGACTCGACTTATCAGTTGAAGGTTAAAAGACTCGACTTATCAGTTGAAGGTTAAAAGACATGACTTATCAGTCGAAGGTTAAAAGACACGACTTATCATTCGAAAGGTTAAAAGATCTGACTTATTGGTCGAAAGGTTAAAAGATCGGACTTATCAGTCAAAAGGTTAAAAGACTCGACTTATCACTCAAAGGTTAAATGACTTGACTTATCAGTCGAAGGTTAAACGACTCGACTTATCAGTCTAAGGTTAAAAGACTCGACTTATGAGTTGAAAGGTTAGAAGACTCGACTTATCAGTCAAATGTTAGAAGGCTCGACTTATCAATCAAGACCGGCGATAGCATGCTAGGCATCGGCCGATGTGGTTGAATTGACCAGGAAGCGAGATTTACGCTTGAACAACCATAAGGATATCTGAAATGTTAAGCATCAGATCCGCTTGGATAGCTTTAAGGCAGGTCATGTGAGGAATTGGGCAATAGTCCTGGTGTGACTCTATAGTCACTTATCTGTATTTATTGCATGCATGGGTTGGGTTATTACTGCTAGGCATGTTATTTATGAACATGTGATATGATAATGTACAGATTATAAGCATGATTAAGTTTTATTGCTAAGCCTCGACTCACAGGTGCTATATGGTGCATGTAAATGAAAGGAAATGTTGGACCACCCATGAGTTGGAGTGCTTCAGGGGCAGAGTGCACATATACGGCCTACTCGTCCGCCACAACTAAGGTTATTAGTTGGAATTAGGGTTGGACAAAGAGTTTTTCTGCGTAGGTCAGCTTTTGTATACATTTTTGGGTTGTAACCATTTTAAACCATGTTGGGATCCCATGTATTGAAGTCAAACTCTTTTAATGGAATGGTTGACTTTTGAACCTAATTTTTAGTACCTAAACCTGTGGTTAGTTTTCATTACACAGCTTAAGTCCAAATGACTCGTTTAGCGAGTTAAGCACTATTTAAAATACATAGTGTAACAGTCCTGGATTAGGAGGACGTTACACCCTGGACCTACTGACACCTGTTGTGCTACTGCTGCTGCGGGTGGTGCTGGTGGAGCTTGCCCAACGCGAGCCAATTCTTCCTCTCTTGCCCTTAATTGTTCTATCAACCTTGCCACTTCTTCTGTTAGGTCGTTAACAGTGGGTGCTACAAGCACCACAGGAATGTCAACCATGGGAAGTATTGGGTCCTAAAGGATGCCAGCCATGTTCAGGTTAGCAGTTGCACCATGACCTCTACCCCTTCCTCTTCCTTGGCCAACTCATCTCCATTTTCCCCATACTGCTTCGTTAGTTGACATGATGAAATTCTGAAGTCCAAGTTGATTCGAGAATGAGGAAAGAGTGAATCAAATTCTTAGTGGCACTTCTACATGGAGGAATAACGAAAGAAAATCTACTATTCTAAAGCTAACAAAACAATCAGAATAAAAAAACTTATGACACGGTGAGTTAAGCATTTTTCCAATCTTCAGTATGTATGCTGGGGGATTCCTTGAAACCAAGAGTTGAATGATCGTCTCACCGTGTAGTCTTAATAAAGAGAATTTGATGCAGTCTTAAAAATAAATAAGTACGCCCCATTAATAAATTAACATAATGAAATACTTCAAGGCACTATGGCATTCCAGATTGTTTTCTCGTTCAATGGCTCCCCGCAGCATACATACTTATGGAAAACTGACTCAACTCACCATGTGTGCCAAAACAAGTCTATCTATTTTCTACATGCAAGGGGGAAAAGTAATGGGGGTGATCTAAAAGCCAGTAAGGAAGTACAAACAAGACATACAAGCATAAGCGACATGTCTCATACATTATTAACATACCTTTCTTGTAGCAATCACTATCAACATAAATCATAATCATAAACATGAGACTATTTGCGGCATAAGCACAATCGTACATCATAAGATCGTAATCATAACCATAACATCATTTGCATAATGAGCTTAAACATACAACGTAAGGTCATAAGAAACATAATCATCAACATACAACATAAGATCATGACACATCGATTGTCCAATGATCACATGTGACTCCCTTTTGGTCACTTCCATGGCACCATTTTTGCCATGTTTCACCTAGCATCTTTTTGGCCACGATTTATCTAGAACCCTTTCGGCCATAATTCACATGGCACCCTTTTGGCCAAGAATGTCACTAACACCCTTTTGCCCAGAATCTTAGGCACGTTTGCCTTTAATAGTGCTGCACCAACTAGATAATCAAACACAAACAATTCCACATATCTCATAACTAGAGCTCATTCAGAAATAAAATAGAAAATCTAGCTAACTTTCTTACCTCAAGTCCAAGCAAAATAAGAGCGCAAATACTCCACACCAAGCCTAAAATAACATCCAAACACTCGTCTTAATATCATGTAAGAACCACACATGAATATTTCAAGCACATCCCACGTATGCATGACCCACACAAGTTGCACCACAGTCTTAACTCTAACGAGAATCCATACATCAAGTCATATTTGCAAGTCTCACATAAAGTCACAAAATGTCAATTTACTCATCAATCATCAATGATCTCTAAACAAGAACCTTAGACTTAATCAAATAACATATAATTATGCGTAAAAGTGCGCTTGTAGGTAACATGAATACGTGAGCCCATTCTTAAATACTCACTCAAAGTTGGAATTATCACATTTTTTATTTCTTGACAATTTTACAAAAATTCATCAAGCAATTTTAAACTTACTAATAAATTCCTAATTAGTTCCCTATTATACTTGCTATTATTTGTCCTTTTAAAATCACATCAATAAATATGCAACTCACAATAATTCATGACTCACTTTGACAAAGGCATTGACTTGCTTATTAAACCAATAATTCATTTTGGCACCCATATTTCAAAATAAATATTTAATTTTTATTCATGCGTTTAAAATTTTACAAAAATAAGAAAACATCATTTTTTTCTATAAACTAAATAAAATGTGACATATTTTATATTCTTTTTTTTAGAACTCATAGAATATATATTATAAATCACTTTAGGCATTCATGATTCCCAACTTCACAACAAATAAAATTTCAGTGCATGTTTTATTTAATTGCTCTATCTTTTAAACATACATTCTCACTTAAAATCATAGAGTTTATTAAACATATATAAGAACACTATGTACAAAAATTATACATTTTCATTTTTAACATATATAATGAAATCATAGCATAAAATACTTTCTTTCAATCATACTTGCCAAACAACATTTTATTCAAATAAAAATCAGCAAGCTCATAAAATAATAAAAGTGCCTATACAATGCTTATTAATCTTTTAACAATTTAACAATTTTTCCTAACATGTTTCTACACTTTGAACACCTCAATATCACATTTAAACATGAAAAACTAACAATCAAAATCATTGAACCCTAACCACAACAAACACTCATGGCTGAAATACTCTTAGTATAGTAACATGATAATGCTACAATAATCAACATGCTCAATACTCAATACTCAATGATTTAAAATAAAAATAAAGAAACAAAACCATCTTATAACCCTTTTAAAATACCCTAGACCGAAACACTATATGTCCTTTTACCAAAATAATTTTCCAAAATACCAAAACAACATATGTATTCATTATAGCAACATGAACAAAACAATAAAAGTAATATCATTAGCTCATATCACTACTACAACCATGACAGTCAACTTTGTTGACTGTCGTAATTGCTTAGCGGGACTCTACGCCGACAGTTAAAAACTGTAGGCATAGAGACCAACGCCGACAGCTAATAACTGCCACTGTTGCTTTTGACTATCGCTATTGACCCCAACACCGATAGTTAATTCGAGACAAATGTCGACAGTTAAAATGTGTCGCTATTGACCCCAACGCCGACAGTTAATTCGAGACCAATGCCGACAGTTAAAATGTGTCGCTATTGACCCCAACGCCGACAGTTAATTCAATACCAATGCCGACAGTTAAAATGTGTCACTATTGACCCCAACGCCGACAGTTAATTCAAGACCAATGCCGACAGTTAAACATTGTCGCTATTGATCCCAACGACGACAGTTAATAAAAGTTCAATGCTGACAGTCATAAAATGTCACCAAAATTCAAATAAAAAATTATAATTAATGAATAGTATAATTTTAAAAATAAAATAAATTATGTAAATATATATTTATAAAAATTATGTATTTATTAAAAACTTTTAAAACTAGATTTTTTTTTGTTTCTAAATTTTTCATAGTATTAACTTTTGTATTTATAATAATTTTTATATTAAAATTAAAATTTATTATTCTTTAACATATTTATAAAATTAACTATATTATTCTTTAACATATTTATAAAATTTGTATTAATTAAAATAGAGTTGTTTTATTAATTGGAAAAATATTGTAAAAAAAATTAATGAATAGTATAATTTTAAAAATAAAGTAAATTATGTAAATATATATTTATAAAAATTATATATGTATTTATTAAAAACTTTTTAAACTAGATTTTTTTTGTTTCTAAATTTTTCATATTATTGACTTTTGTATTTATAATAATTTTTATATCAAATTTTAAATTTATTATTCTTTAACATACTTATAAAATTAACTATATTATTCTTTAACACATTTATAAAATTTGTATTAGTTAAAAAGTTGTTTTATTAATTGGAAAAATATTGTAAAAAAAATTAATGAATAGTATAATTTAAAAAATAAAGTAAATTATATAAATATATATTTATAAAAATTATGTATTTATTAAAACTAGATTTTTTATATTTCTAAAATTTTCATATTATTAGCTTCTGTATTTATAATAATTTTTATATCATATTTATAAATTAAATTAACTATATAATTCTTTATTAGTTAAAAAAAAGTTGTTTTATTAATTGAAAAAATATTATAAAAAAATTTAATATATAAATTTATTAGTTATAATTTATTTTATTAATATATATATGTTTAAATAAATTTTTTAAAAAAATTGAGACTCTAAATAATTTCCCTCCACACATCCTTTTTATTTTTTCCCTTCCCTCTTTCTTTCCTTTTTCCCTCTTCTCTCTTCCTCCGTGTGCGACTTCTTCCAGCCGAACCCAGCCGCATCTCCATCTCTCGAATGCCTCTTCGTTCTTCATCCAACCCAAGCACACGCCTCTTTCTTCTTCATCCAACCCAGGCGCACACCCTTCTCACCCTCTCCATCTCTCAGCCCCGCTCTGTCTATCTCTCTCTCTCTCTCTCTCTCTCTCTCTCTCTCTCTTTATATCAGGGATCGCCGACGATGTGGTGGGCTCGACAACAAAGGCAAAGGCGGAGGCAGAGACGGAGGCAGGGGTTTCGACTCTCTCACTCCTTCGTCCTCCCATCGTTCTCTCTCGTTCATTTTTTTTTGCAGATGGTGCTCATGGTGGTGGTGATTGTTCTGGGTGGCCATGGTTCGGGGTGGTGGTGGCAGCGGGCTGTGGCTTAGGATGGTAAATTTCAGGCCTGTCTTTTATGTTTTGATCTGTCTATTTGTTCTCTCATGTTTCAGTTTGTTTGTTATATGTTGGGTTTACGTTATCAATATTTATGTATATATGGGTTTAAGTAATGAATATATATAATCTATTTAAGTTGATGGTATAATATATTAGGTTCAAAAGATGGCAACTGAAACTGGGTTGGACTTCAATGATCAGATTATTATGTTGGAAAACAAATATCAATAAGGGAGATTATTAATTTGAATTTAAGGGGTAATAGATTCTATTTTGACCTGACATGATTAATGCACTATTTTAATTTAGTTTATACTGCTGATGGATTGTTATGAGTAATTTTTCTTTCTTTTATGTTTTATTTGAATATTGTAGTCGTAGACAATTCTTGATACTGTGAATTAGATATGTACATATGATATGTATATATAATCATATAAAAGACTTGCATATATAGAAAGAAAAGACTAAAGCTGGTACACTTGATTAATATATATAATCATATGAAGGCCTGGCGCATATAGACTTGATTGATTGATTCATTCATTTATCCATTAAGGATATTGATCATTTTCTATTGCAGGGATTATTAAATTGCTATAGTGATGTGATTAAATTTGTTGCAGTTTTTAATCTTGTGACATAACTTAGTTTAAATATTGTGTCTTCTTTTTTTATAATAAATAAATCTCTCACATTCAGTACTAGATCTATAAATCAATGATTAGAATAAATAAATTTATTAACAAATAATTTGAGGGATATGATGAACTTTATTTGAATCTGTGACACTTTTATTTGCTGCCATATATGATATGTCCTTGTTTTACTTTGTTCCTGCAGAAAATTCAAGCAAGTGTTTTGGCTGATGATCAATTATTTTTACATCTTGTAAATAATGATAATGCATGTAGATATGCCATATATAATATGATTTTATTGAGTTTGTGCCAAAGTCCATGAAACTGTCAAAGACCCATGCAAGGATGTCTATTTATAATAGTCTTTTAGGTAGCCAATATAATGATAGGAGTTTCATCTTTTATAGTCTTTTGAGTTGTTTGAGGTTCTTTGCAATTCTCAATGAAGTATATGTTAATGCATTTAATATAAATATATTGAATATCTACTCTGCAATTATTAATAGTGTTCTAATAACTCAGCCCTGCTGCTGTGCTACCGCTGCTGTTGCATATACTACATCTACATCTGATTGTATACAAATAATAAGAGAGAACTTGCATACTAATATATATATATAGTGGTTATATATACTATTAATGTAGTGGTTATGAAAGATTGAAAAGTTCAAGAAAGAACAAGCGGATCGGACCGATGAGTTGAGTTCTTTGGAATCTAGTTAAGTTGAGACATTTATTGGTTATGTAATAAACTCTCCCACTCTTAATTATTAGCTTTGTTATGCCTTTGAATTCAATTCACTCCAAGAATTTTCCATGTCATGATCTGTGAATTTGATTTTTGGACATTCACTTCACCACTTTTCTTCTTTCTGGTTTCTGTTTAGGTTATATTTGATCTTTATTTCAACTCTTATTGTGTTCCCAAGATTGATATTTCTTCATTTGATATAAATATATATTAAATCTATTGCTGGATTGTATTTGAATAGACAAAATACCTTGGTTTGTACACTATGTTTTTGTATAAAATTGTATACTGTCTAACTTTAGTCTCCCAATTTTGGGTGTAACTTTTAGTTCTTGAATTGAATATTATAGTTCTACCACATTAAAGCATCTAAAACTTGATTTTGTTATGATCAATCACTACCAAAACTTTTTATAAAAAAGGCTTTCATTCCTTTTTAAACCTTTTGATCAACTCATTTCTGCTGGTATGAGTTGCCATGCAAGAAAATAACTCAAAAAGATGTTTTAATTAATAGTGGTTATATGTATTGTAGAAGGATAATACTGCCAGGGTCATGCTCTGTGGCATGTCTTGATGGGTTGCGAGTGTATATATTGTAAAATGAGTGTATATATTGTAGAAGGATAGTACTGCCAGGGTCATGCTCTGTGGCATGTCTTGATGGGTTGCGAGTGTATATATTGTATAAGGAGTGTATATATTGTAGAAGGATAGTACTGCCAGGGTCATGCTCTGTGGCATGTCTTGATGGGTTTTAATTCTTATTTTGCCAACACTTTCTTGAAGTTCTGCCGTGCCCAGCAACTGGGTTGGAATCCAAAGAGTACTTGTATTATAATAATATTCAAAGAGTATTTGCTTTTCACATGATAGCATGCATCTTAAGTAAAGGTTTATGCCTCCATTGAAATTTTTATTATTATATTGATTCAAATGCTTGATATTTGACATATTCCCATTAATTGTCTTGATATGCTTGATATTCTGTTTGCTTGATTCAAATGCTTGATATTTGACATATTCCCATTAAAGTCTACATGTTATGCTTGATATATTAACTCATGCTCTCTTGTCATATTCCCATTAATTGTCTTATGCTAAGATACCATTATGTCTTAATCTTATGCTTTTGTATTGTTTTATAGAGATTTTACTATTGAATTTTATTATGGAGATTTAAATTATTTTATTTCTATAATTTAATTTTCTTTTGTTAATATTTTATAAAATATAGAAGAGTTTGAATATCTTACATATTCATCCATAGTGAGTAGTAGGTTATAAGATTTTTGTGTGTTGCAGTGATAATGGAAGGTTGAGAACTTGTGTGTCTTAGTGAAGTAGGTTCTGAGAAATTTGTGTGTTGTGGTGACAAAATGTTGAAAACTTGTGTGTTGTTTGATTGTTTTAATTGATATTGACATATGGTTAGGTCAATAAAATAGGGGAAATGCTGCCTGGTGTTTTATAGATCTAGTTATCATTTTTTAAAAGTTTTGCATGCATCATTATTTTGATATATTTTATAATGTGGATGTAATGTAGGTTAAATAAAACTATAAGTATGTCTACCTAAGATGATACCGAGTCTAATTGTGTGGATGATGTTGATTTTAGGATTTTTTAATAGTACTATGATGTGATTATATATAAAAAAAAATCCTTGTCGGATTGGGTCTAACCCGACCTGGATGGACCGGGTCGGATCAGATCCGATCCACTCCAAACACCTATCGGGTCAGATTGGGGTGGGATGAGAGTCTATTTGGATCGGGTTGGATCATTACTGAGACAGATCAGATCCACCCCATTTACATTCCTAGTATGTATTCCTTAGTTTAAAGAACTAAGACTAACTACTTAAGCCATGAGAAAGTGTTGATATTCTTAGCACTAAATGCTTCGAATTTAAGACTTAATTTTGAATAGCTTAACTCTGTCCGATCCTTTTTGTTTTTGTATAATGTTGCTAATTTATTTTATTTTTTAATAGAAATGTAGAAATTTTGGTCTTTTATGTTTAAGGCTATCCAGTCATCCTTTTTAATAGAAATGTAGAAAAATATAACTTTTATATAAATCATTTTTGTGACTGAAAACCACAGTCATCCTTTTTATTTCTTTAACAACCTCAAGTTTTCTATTTATTTTAGTTTCGGTTTGACTTTAATGGTGTTTATTTGTATTGTAGGCTAAAACTCTACTTGGATATTTAAGAGAACCAAGACAATTATATAAGAGAACCAAGGCAACAAGAAATTCTTCTTCAAGCTGTTGGGTATTATTTTCTTTCATGCATATAAGAATTATGTATAGTGAGGTTTTTATTTATGTATATAGTTTTGTTGTGTTCTACCATTGTATGTAATAGATAGATTAATTTCAATTGTAAAAGTTAGATTTTTTTTAAAAGGAAGACAATTAAATTGTTAATATAATTAACTCATTGTAAAAATTTTGTTATTATAATTTATAATTTTTTAGATTTGTATACAAATGTTTCATTTAAATCATAATTTTTAATTAAAAATAAATATAAATTAATTTTGTAAAAATTAAAAGTATAACTTTTAAGAGCACGCATTGTGCGTCCTAAAAAAAATTCGTTGGCGTTGCTAGCAACGACGACACCTAATAACTGTCGGTATTGCCAGCAACGGCGACACCTAATAACTGTTGGTATTGCCAGCAACGACGACACCTAATAACTGTCGACGTAGCCAGCAACGGTGATACTTAATAACTGTCGGCGTAGCTACCCCTATGCCGGCATAGGCAAATACGACAGTTAGTCGACTGTCGTCGTTGCTCAATAGCGACAGTTAAAAACTGTCGGGAAATCCCATTTTTGTAGTAGCGTATACCCAAGGTTTGGCTGAAGTTATAGGCTTAAAAACAATAATCATTATTTCAAAATCCAAAGACAATGACCCTTAGCATGTTTCTATAAATGTTAACAAAATAGAATCTTGAAGAATTAATCAAAATGCAAAGAGGCAAGCTATCCAAACAACTACCAATAATTAGAAGCATAACCACAATAACAATAAATCATCATCATGATAACAAAGATAGGATTCCCATTTCCTCCTTGACTATGATAAAAAACTCAAAAGCATGAGCATACCTTTGGACACCAATGATTTTCGAACCCAACAAGAAAAGAAAAGAAAAGAACACTTAGAATGGAGGGAAATAGCTATTCTTAGAGAATCAAAAACCACAAAGATTAAAGCATGCCTAGGATTTCAAAACCCTAGCCTCCTTCTTCTGCTTCCCCTCTTTCTTTCTCTCTTTTTCTTTCTCTTTTTCGTACCATTCTCCCTCTCTTTCTCTCCAAGTCTCCGCAACCAAAAAATTGGATCTCCAAGGCTCACATTCTCTTCTATTATAACCCCTAGTGACCAAGCCTTTAGAAAAGAAACCAAGTTTGAAAGCTCCAATCCTACCCCACCAAACAAGCCTAATTCCACAATTTCCTCTCTTTACTCCTCACTTAAACCCTATCCAAATGTGAACATAATCCAATAGATAATTCTTGCTATCTTATCCCAAAAGATGACCACTAACATTCTTTTCCCTTGTTAGTCTCTTAATTTAAAAAATAAAACAAATATCTATGCACACACATACAAATTTGGCACACACACATTTAATAAAAATGTAACCTATAATAATCACGTAATTTGTCACACCTAATAGGATGTAACACTAAAAATTAAACATTACACAATGAATCAATAAATCATAATTCACACAAAACTATAATTCAAATATTTTCTAAAAATCAAACAATTAAACTAAAACATAACAATTAAATTGATAAAAAAAAAAATTGGATCATTACAATTATATTGCATGTTTCGTGATAATTCCCCAATTAAACACAAATTACCAATTAAGCACTCAAAATGACCTTTCTTATACTTTGAAATGATTCAAAAATCAATTTAACTTACTACAAAAAATTGAAATATTAATCATGCATCATATTCAAGATTTTGTGCCAAAACCAACATTTTTAATGCATAAAAAATGATAGATTAATCACCCAAACCCAAAACAAATCTCAAGCATGTTTCTAAAATTATTTTCTACCTTTTTAACATTATTTTACAACCCCCAAAATAATATTAAAACAGTGAGTATATACTTTTTCATAATTAATTCATTTAAATTTTATTTAATGATTAATTACCACACTTAACTTAAAAAATAGTAATTTAATAACCTACAACTTCAAAATCTATTTCAATATTATTTTTAACATTTAAAAATCAGATTACACAGTCTCAGAAATATACTTTAAAGATTAATGCAATATAACCAATTATCATTCTCAAAATCTCACATCTTTAATGCATAAAAATATAAAATAATTAACCCTTAATTAAACAATACCCTAGCATGTTACTAGGCCAATTTCAAACATTTAAGAAATATTTTTTAGACCTCAAACAATGACAAAACAGTAGGTACAATTTTATCTTAACTTATTTAATTAAATTTTATTTAATAAATAATTTATCAATAATTAATTCCACAAAATAGATAGCGTCATACAATTATCAAAAATCATTTTCTAGGGTGTCCAAAATCAGTAAGGAACCAAATTTTTTTTTTGAAATAGCCCCATAATCACATAGATATTTTTCAAATTATTTTTAAGAAAATATCTCAAAATAATTAATAATTATTAAAATAATCATCATAAAATTTCCAAATCAAGACACAATCCTCACCAAACATTTAAGCACTTAAAACAGGATCAAGAAACAAATTAGATTTAAATCACCAAAATTACAAAAATGGTGGATGGTCGAGCTTCTTCTCCGGCGTCATCGAGTGCCCAATCTTCTCCCTATTGCGTTTTGGAACCCCTAACCAATTGTAAATTATTTCCTATGATTCCAACACGTCATGCCAGCCAAAAATCGAAGGAAAGACATCCCACAATGGTCGTAATGATGTTATCTTCCCAAAAGTCGGTGTAAAAAAAATAGAGTTCAAAAATAAAAATTTTCACTCTTGCTCTGTTTCTTTACGTCCAAATCATTTCTTATGGTTCCCTAAGGTGTTCTACCACCATCCACAAACACCAATCACTCCCAAACCTGAAATCACTCAAGACTATTTTTAAGGTTCAAAAATGGTGATTTTCGAAAATCTCACTCTCCACCCCTTTTGTCACGTCTAAAACTCTTATTTGATGTCAAGGATTGTTTCTAGAGCATTCAAAACAACCCAGCACTCCCCAAGGCTCTCAAACCAATTCCATCAAAATCGGACTCCTATAGCTTCAATTACACCTGTTTTACTATGACTGGGTGAAAAATTTCGGGATTCTTAATAAATGAAAACTTTTTTTTCTTAGGTATTCTAACATAGGGAATTCTATAATAAAAAATTATGACCACATTCATCCTAATGTATTCCCACATTATTAAAAAAACTATACATAAAAAATATATGCTAAAATAAATTAATTATATTATACCATCATATAATTAACCTATGTCAAATTATTATTATTATTATTATTATTACAACCATAATAATAATGATATTAATCTTATTTTAGACAATCACAGCCCAAAATAAAATCACACAGCATTGTTATTATTTATGCGCAATAATAACCATAATATAAAATAATATTCAACCAATAAATTCAAAATTATTATTCCAACTATTTCACTAGGCAATATACTCATCTCTAGATTCCCAAGAATTTATTTATCCAAATATAGCAATCGTGCTTGTCCAAATCACAGACATGAGAAAATACAAATATGCCTCTACTTACAAAATTATAAAATTACCCTTCCATATTATTATTATTATTATTATTATAATAATAATAATAAAATTCACAATTCAATCAAAATCATATTATAGTTATTATTGTCCCCGTAATAATAATAATAATATTTGTACAATCATTGTACTACAAAGAATACACTAACATTATTGTTATTGTGCTCACAACAATAATAATATCACGCTAATTAAAATTATTAAGAACCTATCATTCACTTGGCATTATACTCGCGTCCAAAAATTTCAAAAGTAATTTTCCCAGTCATGCCCAATACATATCTACACTCATAAATATGTAAAATGACTTAAATATCATTGGTGGTAAAATAATGAAATTACCCCTCATGAGCAGGTAGATATTACATATGACCCCGACTCCCCGTCCTCACCAGCCTTGAAGCCAACCCCGTGATTCCAAGCGCATTCCCATCCACGTAAATTGAAACCCAAAATCCACCCCACAATCCCGCAACGCAGAACCCCTGTCACAACCCACGTCAAGCCATTACCTGAAAGCACGACCTTAGCCCCATCCTCACCGGCCCCGAACCCAACGCCGTGACCTCAAGGCCATCCCCAACCAAGTATCCAAGGCCCACCCCATGACTCCATAACCAAGAACCAAAATATAAAAAGAAAAGAAAAAAATAGTAAAAAAAACTTACCTCATCATTGCCTACGTCCCAAAACCACCTACTTGTAACATCCCGTGTTTTGAAAACCCGTTAGTAGCCAGTTGGAGCCTGTGAATAATTATGTGAAATATTATTTTGATTAATTATAGTATATGAATTTGCGATGTTTAGTGTATTTTATAGTCGTTGTAATGATCCTGTAATGGATCTAGCTTTATGCAAAGAAAGATTGCTCTCAGACCAAAGAATAAACCCTAATGGGAGAAGAATCTCGGATTAAATAAAATAGGAAATACTATGGCATAAAAATATTAATTTTATCTGGCAACTTGGACTTTATAGTCGAGTCAATAAGTTTAAGAAAAATTGATTGAGTTTTGAATTTCAATCAACTGGGCTTAAAAAGGAGAATTTCTTGCTCGGGCCTCTAAGGTCATTTTGGTTAATTTGATAAAATTACCAAAATTATGTGATATGTGACAAATTTATTTTTTGGATCACATTTAATTAAATTATTTAAGCTTGGAGATATCTAAAAAATATAGGTTAAAAGTTAAGGGAAATTTAGAGCAAAAAATTCCCAAAGGGCCCTTGGATCCCTTAAATGTAAAATAAGTAAGGGGATAAAAGTAATTTCCAAGGGTAGAGAGAGAGAGAGGAGTAAGTAGCAAGGCTAGGTCCTAGGGCTTTCAAGAGCTAGGACACATACCCAAAGAGAATAGGAAGAGTCTTACCCATTCACAAGCTAAGGGTGTAATCATTGTTTTTTTTTCTCAAAAAAAAAATTCCCAACAATTTTTACCAAAAACCGAGGCACCCTCTTCCCCTTCCCTTTTTTTTCTAACTATAAAAAACAAAAATCAGAGGCTCTCTCACTCCCTTTCATTTCATTCCTCTCTCTTTCTCTCTCAAGGAGCGACTCCATTGAAGCTAATGTTCAACCGTAAGCAAACTGAGTTCAAGGTAAGTGAAATCCTCTCTTATGATTCATTCTTCTCCTTCTTATTCAAACTTGAAACCCTAGGATTCCTTGTGCATGCATGTGATCTAAAATCCATGCATGGTATTGTTCTTGTGTTCTAGGGTTCAAGAGAAGCCTTACTAGTTGGATCTCCAAGTTGAGCACCATTGGGATCAAATAAAGCTAGGTAAGAGGTTTTTGTGAGCTTGCATATTCTTGTCCCTCATCTAAGTTTCTTTCTACCCTAATCCTTTTCTTAAAATCTACATGTGGGACTTGGGGCTTGGTTTTGAGAGTTTAGAGTATGAAAGGAAGGTTTTGAAGTGCTAAGGAACACATCTCCAAGGTAGGGATTTGAAAGGTAGAATCTATGGTTGAGTTCTTTAAGTTTTATGATGATTCTTTTAGATCTGGTTGTATAGGGTGTTTCAATAGTTTCTGAGCTTATTTTATGCTTTAGGTTGAGATTTATGTGTGGTATGATGATTTGCATGCATACATGTGGCCCCACCTGGGGAGGTTTTTGATGGAAACCATTTTGAAAAGAAACGGTGAGAGCTTGTTATTTATTTTATGACATTTGTTTTGTTATAAGGTAAAGTAGTTGTGTCCTGTTTACTAAACTAAAAGTGAGCTCACACTATTTTTTAAAAGTTTTTTTTATATGGATTTTCGGTACAATGAGTTAAAAGTAAAAAGTTTTAAATTTTCGAAATTTGGTCTTTTATGTTTTGAGGGTCATTACAAGTTGTATCAGAGCTCGAGTTGAGTCGATTCTATAGACAAACCCACATGTCCATTCTGCAAGATAGATCGCCATTCACTGTAAGTACTGTCTTTTCATATTTGTTTCATTTGCTACTTTCATAAGGTTTTCCATAGTGCATACCCGCGCGTGTTCGCTGGAGAAAATGACTATTCGTCCGAAGTATAGGAGTGGTTGTATATGATCGATATAATCCTTAAGGATATGGAGATTCCACCTGCCTACCAGGTGAGGCTTGCTAGCCTATATCTGAGAGACGGGGCATTTTATTATTTATAGCATCGCTATGAGGACCCCACCACTGTCTCCTAGCCAGCGTTCTAGGAATCTATCGAGCTCACATTCAGATCGAGAGGAGTAGATGGCAGCAGCGACTCCCGCATCGAACGCTGCACCTCAGGAGCCACCCCAGCCTACAGAAGCAGTTGCAGCAGATGGAGAGGTGGTGGAGGACATAATTGAGCCAGTAGTGGACCTAGTGGAAGACAACGAGAGCGAGCCAGAGGAGGATCTCGGTCTGCCAGACGAGTATACAGACCTAGATTTGGATATGTTGATGGATAACCTAGATTAGGTTATGTTGTGAGGGTCTTCTTGATACTTTTTGGTAAAGACTTGGCATTCCTACTAGGTTGTAGGGATTTTGTATAGTTAGGCATATGTAGAAACCCGGCATGTAGCTAGGGTTCTCTTTTGTATTTACTGTTCTGCTAACTAAAACTTTATAGCATGATCTGTCATGATCATTTTGTATTGCTAGGGTATAGCCTTGATTTTTATGACTATCTACTTTGAGTTGAATCGTTATGATTTTATTTTCCTTTCTCTTTTCCTTGTGTATGGGAAACTTGTATGCTCAAATGTTTTAAAAAATGTTGTACAAACACTCGAGCCAAAGGAGGTCGAACTATTAATCCACCAGACCCAGCCGTGAGAGCGGCTGTTGACCAAGAAGTAGGTCATGGCCGAGGCAGAGGAAGGGGTTGAGGCTGAGGGAGAGGCCAAGCACAATGAGCACAGTAGGAACCAGATCTGGCAACTCAGATAGAGGATTTTAGAAGGTTTGTGCATGAGAAGAATGTGGAAAACTCTTAGATGTTCGAGGCATTGATGCAAAGATTTCTGGAAGTGCCACAAAACCCCCCACCCCCGGCACCTCTGGAAGACGTTCCCGAACAACAAGAATTCTTGGCGCAAGAAGACCCACTGGTGGGAGAAAATCCACTAGTAGATGCATCTGGAAGAGAATAGCCAAAACCGATTTTGCAACACCTTAGGAGGCAAAACCCACCTGTGTTCGAAGGAACTTCGGACTCCCTTGTGCCAAAAAGAATGGGTCAGCATGATGGAGAGAATCTTTGATTTTGTGGTGGCTACCGAGAGGGGAAAGGTAATATGTGTTGTGTATATGTTTAGGAAGGACGCCCACATCTGGTAGGATATTGCTAGGAAGGGGTGTGATGTTGTATAGATGGAATGGGCACAACTCTTGACCCTGTTCAATGCCAAGTACTACAACCAGACGGTGATAGATCAGAAGGTGGTTGAGTTCACCAACCTAGTCCAAGGGTCATTTAGCTTATGGGAGTACGTGCACAAGTTTGATAAACTCTCAAGATTTCCTCTGGATTAAGCCAACCAGGTACGCAAATTCATGAAGGGGTTAAAAAGAGAGATAGCTCAGTTCGTGGATACTGGGAAGACCAGCTTGTTTACTTATGATGAAGTCATAGAGTGAGACATCCGCCAAGAATCATGGTTTGTACAAGAAAAGAAGGAGCCCTACAGCGTTGAAGAATGAGCATATGTTCCAAATGACCGAGGAAGATACTCTAACAACCAGAGTAGACTTTCTAGGAGGTTTGCATCCAGAGGCAATCGAAGTATGGGGAAGACCTATACTCAAGGGAGCTCTAGATTTCCCAATAGTTGGAATAACAAATGGAGAATTGTACCACCAAGCTGAAGTTGAAACTTCAATAAACAACCAAGGCGAGAGAACAAATATTTGCCACACCGTAACAAATGCAATGGACGCCACCTAGGCGAGTGTAACAATGGTAATTGCTTCACCTGTGGAAAACCTGGGCATTTCTCCAGGCACTGCATGAATCTTGGTCAGAAGGAAGGGAAAGACCAACCATAGCCAATTGGAGCTGCACAATGAGTTTATGCACTCACCCTGGGTGATAAAGGAGCTGAAACTTCCAACATGGTGTCAAGTCAGCTTCCTGTGGCTTATAACTCAACATATGTATTGATGGACACTGGTGCATACCATTCTTTTATTGCTACATCTTAAGTTGATAAGATAGATAGGAAGCCTAAGCCCATGGCAAATGTATGTGGTGTATCATTATCTTCGAGGGGAGGATATGATGGTACGGTCTTGGGTTAGAGTCGTACCAGTCTGGGTAGAAGGTCGAGAGTTGACCGTGGATTTGCTAGTTTTAGATTTACATGAGTACGATGTTATTTTTGGTATGGATTGGCTAACCAAATACAAGGAGGTGGTGAATTGTAAACGAAGAAAGGTGACTTTTAACCCACTCGAGGAAGAACCGTTCGTGTTCTAAGGCACAGCCCAAGAGAAGAATTTTGCTATAATCTCCACCTTGAAGGCTAGGAAATTACTGGTTGATGGAAGTATCGGCTACCTAGAGAATGTAATAGATAAGGATAGGGAGTCTAAGCTCCAACCAACAGAGGTAGCAGTGGTGTGCGAATTTTCAGAAGTGTTTCCTAAGGATCTTCCTGTAATACCCCCAGATTGGGAAGTCAAGTTTGAGATCGAGTTAATTCCAGAAACCGCACCTATTTCAAAGGCATCGTACTAGATGGTACCGACAGAGCTCAAAGAATTGCAAGTGTAATTACAAGAATACATGGATAAAGGATTTATATGACCAAGTTATTCTCCTTGGGGAGCCCCAATACTATTCATGAAAAAGAAAGATGGCTCCATGAGAATGTGTATAGACTATTGCGAACTCAACAAAATGACGATCAAGAACCGATAACCATTGCTTAGAATTGATGATCTATTCAATCAACTGCAATGAGCATCGATATTCTCGAAAATCGACTTGAGATCCGGATACCACCAGTTAAAGGTCAAGGAATTGGATATTCCTAAGATCGCATTCTGAACTTGATATGGCCACTACGAGTTCGTGGTGATGTCTTTTGGACTCGCCAATGCGCCTGCGACATTCATGGATCTTATTCATAGGGTACTGGGTGAGTATCTAGAAAATTTTGTGATCGTATTTATAGAAGATATACTCTTATACTCGCGAAACCAGGAAGAACACGCAAAGCACCTGAGCTGATCTTACAACGATTACGCGAGAAAACGTTGTACGCCAAATTCTCCAAGTGCAAATTTTGGCTGAGTCAAGTAAGTTTCCTAGGGCACGTGGTGTCAGAAGATGGAATTACAATCAATCCAGCCAAGATTGAAGTGGTGAAACAATGGAAGGCCCCGGAGGACGCACAAGAAGTTCGTAGTTTCTTGGGCCTGGCATGGTATTATAGGAGCTTTGTGGAGGGTTTCTCCAAAATAGCGATGTCTATGACCACACTAACCTATAGGAACATCAAGTTTGAATGGACAGACAAGTGCAAACAGAGTTTTCAAGAGTTAAAAACAAGATTAATGACTGCTCCCGTACTCACTATTGCAAAGGGTACTGAGGGATATGCTATTTATAGCGATGCATCAGGTCAATGTTGGGGTTTTATGCCCTAATTAAAATGCAAATTCTTTGTAATCTCATTTTATTATCAATAAAAGAATAGAAATCATTTTTTGACTTGGTTAATCACTTTGCTCACATGTTTTATTTTCATGATTATTTGTTTAATATAAACTTATATTAAATCTCAAGCATATAACTAATCTTATTTATAGTAACGCAATCACAGTGGAATATAAATATGATTATATGTTAAAAATAAGTTAGTCCTAAGATTAGTCAGTGCACTGGATTTACACTAACTTGCCAATCTACGATATGATCTACTTATACATTACAGTGTTATGTTCTTTCCAAAACATTAGCAAAGTAGATAAGTTCGGATGTATTTGTTACATTGGATAGGACCGATATTGACAATTGATAAGATAAGTAAACATACCGTTATTATCTATTCTAGTCATATCATATAGTTGACCATAGGTCAATTCAATCTCAATTCTGAGTGGTTAATATTCTAACTGATTATATTATTTGAGTTCTTTGACTTGTTCGTTACCAGCTTACCCTACGGACTTGCCCATACTTACATCTTGGGAACTCGGTAGTATAATTGAGTGGGAGTGTTAATCATAGATATGAACATCTATAGCTTCTGATGAAGAAGTGAAACGATGGTTTCCTTTTAGTTTGGTTCAAGGTGTTAAATGATAGAGATCTCATTTCAGTAATTAAAGTAGTTTACTGAAATATCATTTACAAGGAACTAAGTGTTTTAAGGGTAAAATACAATGAGGGGTAAAACTGTATTTTAGTCCTATCTCATTATAGACCGTCTATAGAGGATTTAGTGACAATTATGGTTGTAACAATGGATAATTAATAGCGTATCTATATTTGTTATAGAACGTTCTATGAATTCAAGAGTGCAATTCCAAGTCTATAGTGGAGTCACGAGGAATTAATAAGTTAGTAAATTTATTTGTTAGATTTATGATAACTTATTGGAGCTTGATTTCATAGGCCCATGGTCCCCATTGTACCTTGGATAAAATCATCTAGATAGTCTCAATTAATTGATTTAATTATCAATTAGAATTATCAAAGTTGACCAGGTCAATTTTGGATAGTTTCACAGAGTTGTGTAATTTTGAGAAGAAAAGAGAAATTATGGCAGATTTATTAATTAAGATAAATTGGTATCTAAATTAATAAATAAATTTAAATCAAGGTTCAAATTATAAATAATTAATTTGATAAAGGATTTAAATAATTATTTAATTAATTAAATCAATAGAAAATAATACAGGCCTTGATTTTAAGTCCAATGGGCTTATAATCAAATGAGAAATTTTACGGGCCTATAGCCCATGATAATTTCGACCTAGGGCTTCAAAATGGCTATTATTTTATTGATTTTTTAATTAAATTAAATGGCCTAATTGAGTCTATAAAATGAGTGCTTAGAGAGAAGTCAAAAAAAAAAAAAGTTTGATAAGTCACAAGTCAGATTTTCTGATAGTTTTAGATTCTCTCTAAACACAAGTCCTTTTCTAAGCCTCTTTGTTATTTTCTCTTCTTCTCTCTATATTATATGTCATGTGTTGAGAATTTCCCACACTAGTCTAGGTGGTTCTAAGGATACATTGGAAGATTGTGAAGAAAATAGAAGATCGGTTCAGTTTCTTGATAATACTCTGCGACAGAGAGGATACAAGAGTTAGAGAAACTGAAGGAAGGACTCTTTAATTCCGCTGCGTATACTGTAAGTATTCTATTCTTTGTTTCTCTTTGAATTCAATTTTAGAAACATGTTTTAGGCTATCTCGTATTAATTTATTTAATATTAGATATACATGGAAATAAATAAAGATCCTGTATAAGCTTTTTCCAACAGTCAAGGACTCGGATCCGTATTAACGCAAAACAAGAAGGTGATCGCATAGACCTCCTGGAAATTGAAAATTTACGAGAAAAACTATCCAACTCACGATTTGGAGTTAGCAGCGGTAGTGTTCGCATTGAAGATCTGGAGACAATATCTCTATGGGATCCACTGCGACATATACACGGATCACAAGAGTCTGAAATATTTCTTCACCCAGAAAGAAGTAAACATGAGACAATGGAGATGGTTAGAATTGTTCAACGATTAAGATTGTGATATACTGTACCATTCATGCAAGGCTAATAAAGTAGCTAACGCATTGAGTCGACAGCCAATGGCTTATGTAATTTCGGTGAAGAAAATACCCCAAGAACTACAAACTGACATCTCCAAATATGATTTCAAGATAGTAGTGGAAAGATTGGCAAAGTTATCCGTGCAACCCACGATCATGAAAGCAATCCAAGAAGGACAACTCACAGATTTGTGGATCCAATGACTGGTGCATGAGACTACGAAAGACATGTGACCAGGGTTTCACATCTCGGAGGATGTAATGTTGGGTTTCAAGGGTAGATTATGCATACCTGATGATAAGGAGATCAAGAAACAAATCTTTTATAAGTCTCATAATACTCCTTACGCTGTGCACCCAGGAGCCACTAAGATGTATCAGGATCACAAAAGATACTTTTGGTGGGTAGGAATGAAGAAAGATGTAGCGGAGTACGTTTCACACTATTTGACGTGTTAACAAACCAAGGCGGAGCATCAACGACCCACAGGGTTATTGTAGCCACTAGAAATCCCGGAGTGGAAATGGGAAATGGTCACCATGGACATTGTTATCGGGTTACCACACACTCTAATAGGGCGCGATGCAATCTATGTTATCATGGATAATATGATAAAATCTGCTCATTTCTTACCCATTAAGACAACAGACGGTGCAGGTAAGTTGGCAAACTTGTACATTGCTGAGATAGTGCGATTACATGGGGTTCCCATCTCTATAGTGTCCGATCGTGGTGGGCGATTCACCTCCGTGTTCTGGAAGAGAATGCAAATGGGATTGGGAACTAAACTAAAGTTTAGTACTGCCTTCCACCCATAACACAGATGGCTAGAGAGGACAAACAATTCAGACCTTGGAAGACATGTTGAGAGCTTGCGTGCTAGATTTTCAAGGTTCGCGGAGTGTAAAACTTCCTATAATTGAGTTTGCCTACAATAATAGCTATCATGACTCGATAAGAATGACTCCGTATGAGGCACGATACGGAAGAAAGTGCCAATCTCAAATCCACTGCCATGAGATTGGTAAGAGGAAATTCTTGGGATCACAAGAGGTAGACCAAGTTACAGATGACATTAGGTCGATTTGTCAGAGGTTACAGAACTCTATAGATCACAAACGTAAGTATGTCGATCATTGATGGAGACCTTTAGAATTTGAATTTGGGGATAAGGTATTGTTAAAGATAGCTCCACTGAGCAGAGTTATGAGGTTCGAAAAAGAGGGCAAGTTGAGCCCTAGGTACATAGGACCATTCAAGGTTTTGGAACACATTGGCAAAGCGGCTTAACAACTAGCCCTTCCGCCCGCCTTCTCTATAATTCATGATGTATTCCATGTGTCAACCTTAAGGAAGTGCGTGAACGACCCCACTCATGTGCTAAGTTACGATGAATTTAGCATAAATCCTTAGCTAAGCTATGAGAAAAAAAAGCTCGCGATTCTGGATCGGAATGACAAGGAGTTAAGAAACAAAACAATACCTTTGGTAAAGGTGTAGTGGTGTAACCACAACCTTGAAGAGGCAATCAGGGAGACAGAAGTCGAGATGCAGAAGCGGTATCCCCATCTGTTTTGAGTTTCGGGGATGAAACTTTTACAAATTGTAGGTATTGTAACATCCCATGTTTTGAACACCCGTTAGTAGCCAGTTGGAGCCGGTGAAGAATTATGTGAAATATTATTTTGATAAATGATAGTATATGAATTTGTGATGATTAGTGAATTTTATAGCCGTTGTAATGATCCGGTAAATGATCTAGCTTTATGCAAAGAAAGATTGGTCTCGGACTATGGAATAAATCCTAATGGGAGAAAAATCTTAGATTAAATAAAATAGGAAATACTATGGCATAAAAATATTAATTTTGTTTGGAAACTGGGACTTTATACTCGAGTCAATAAGTTTATGAAAAATTGATTGAAGTTTGAATTCCAATCAATCAGTCTTAAGAAGGAGAATTTCTTGCTCGGGCCTCTAAGGGCATTTTGGTCAATTTGATAAAATTATCAAAATTATGTGATATGTGACAAACTTATTTTTTGGATCACATTTAATTTAATTATTTAAGCTTGGAGTTATTTAAAAACTGTAGGTTAAAAGTTAAGGGAAATTTAGAGCACAAAATTCCCAAAGGGCTCTTGGATCCCTTAAATGTAAAATAAGCAAGGGCATAAAAGTAATTTCCAAGGGTAGAGAGAGAGAGGGGTGGAAAACAAGGCTCGGTCCTAGGGTTCTCAAGATCTAGGACACATACCACAAAGAGAATAGGAAGCGTTTTACCCATTCACAAGCTAAGGGTGTAATCATTGTTTTGTTTTTTTTCTTTCTAAAAGCAATTTTCCCTAGCATTTTATCCCCAAAACTGAGGCACCCTCTCCCCGTCTCTTTTCATTTTATTTCTTTCTCTAAAAATAAATCAGAGGCTCTCTCACTCCCTCTCATTTTGTTCCTCTCTTTTTCTATCTCAAGGAAAGACTCCATTGTAGCTAGTGTTCAGCCCTAAGCATACCGAGTTCAAGGTAAGTGAAATCCTCTCTTATGATTCATTCCTCTCCTTCTTATTCAAACCTGAAACCCTAGGATTCCTTGTGCATGCATGTGATTTAAAATTCACGCATGGCCTTGTTCTTGTGTTCTGGGGTTCAAGAGAAGCCTTACTAGTCGGATCTCCATGTTGAGTACCATTGGGATCAAATAAAGTGAGGTGAGAGGTTTTTGTGAGCTTGCATGTTCTTGTCCCTCATCTAAGTTTCTTTCTACATTAATTCTTTTCTTAAAATTTGCATGTGGGACTTGGGGCTCGATTTTGAGAGTTTAGAGCACCAAAGGAAGGTTTTGAAGAGCTAAGGAACACACATCTCCAAGCTAGGGCTTCAAAAGGTAGAATCTATGGTTGAGTTCTTTATGTTTTATGATGATTCCTATAGGTCTTGTTGTATAGGGTATTTCAATAGTTTATGAGCTTATTTTATGCTTAAGGTTGAGATTTATGTATGGTATGATGATTTGCATGCAAACATGTGGCCCGACCTAGGGAGGTTTTTGATGAAACCCATTTTGAAAAGAAATGTTGGGAGCTTGTTATTTCTTTTATGACATTTGTTTTGTTATAACTCTGTGTAATGGTAGTTGTATTTCTGTTTACTCAACTAAAAGTGTGCTCACGCAATCTTTTTTTTTTTTTAAATTATATGGATTTTCAGTACAATGAGTTAAAAGTAAATTTCCGCATAATTTGGTCTTGTATGTTTTGACGGTAGTTACACTACTCGCCACCTACGCCTATAAGCCCCCCGCCGTGATTGAGAAGATCGAGAGAGAGAGAGAGAGGATGGTCAATGAGAGGGAGACAGAGACCAAGATGGATTAAGAGAGAGATAGAGAGAGAGTACAGATTTGGAGGGAGAGAGAGAGAGTGAGAGAGATAGAGAGTGAGGGAGGCGGTAGGTTGATAACACTACAAGAAAAAATGCTTTTAATAACACCGACAATGTGTTATCAAAACATACGATAACACTTTCTGATGTGTTAAGACCGACTATGTTATCGTAGGTCGGGGTACTTTACATAACACTTTATCAGTGTTATACAGATGTGTTATTGTACTGTCAACGATAACACAATTTCTGTGTTATTTTAATATATAGATAAGTGTTGAATTATGTTATTTATAGTCGATTATATAACACTTTTTTTGTGTTATACTACACTTTAGTATAACACTTTTTTTGTGTTATACTATACTTTAGTATAATACATTTTTTGTGTTATACTACACTTTAGTATAACACATTATTTGTATAACACATTTTTTGTGTTATACTACACTTTAGTATAACACAAATAATGTGTTATATTAGATTAGAGAAACATAATCTTTTTTTACTTACACAAAACTAGGAAAACAAATATGAAAGTTGAAGCCAAATAAAGTAACATAAATAGATTTTTATTAATTACTCAAATGTAATTACAATATTTAGTCTACTAGTCTAGGCTTAAGAAATCATATTACAACATAATTTATGCCCAATTCAGATTCCTTTATCACTAAATACAAAACAAGAAATGTATCAAAAATTAGTGAAATACATTCTTCTATTCTAAAGGCCTCAACTACAAATGTTATCAAGAATTGCTCCAAAGAAATCATCTCAATATACCTGCACATTGTAAAAAAAAAAGTCATTTTATTATTAAGAACATAAGACTTAAGCTAGTTTCCACCTGTAAGCATATAAAGTTTAAATTAAATTTGTAATAACTCCAAAACTTGACAAAACAGCAAGGTATAGCAAGATGTACTACCATACAAAACAATGACTGAAGGAACAAAACATGCAACTTAAAACAAGGCTTGTGAAATGTATCAAGATAACAAATATATCTATAAGAGCAACTCAGACAAACATCAACATTTAGAAATGGTCAGAGAGAGAGAGAATGAAAGAAAGGACCTATAACAACTATTATGCTTGCAGTGATCACTACTAAGATACCAAAATGAATCAAAAAAAATCTGAAGCTTGAGAATATGAGATTTTCAGATAACCAATACTAGACTAGATAGAATCTCACATCCATTACTGGAGGAAGAGACCTAAATAATTAAATGATTGACAAGAAACTAAGATATACCATAAACAACATGACACATGCATTATTTGAAGAAAAAATTGCTCATGAAACATTACCCATGGCTGGCTATAACAACAGGCATATTCATAACAACAGAAGAAAAAGAAATCCCAGACCAGATGCAATATTCATATATTTCATAAAATTATGCATAAAACAATATGAATCTACTTTCTCTAGTATACGTATAGCTGTAATATCACAAAGATATCTTTCAAGTATAGCTATAACAAATGACTCTGTGCATGAATATTAATGCTTTCTTTAGTTTCTTCTTCTTTAGACTATAAGTATCTAACTTTAAAATGTTTCTATATCTTGGTTCCCATAGGTATCATGTCCAGCTAGTAGATAGAAATGTTTGCTCTTCTAATGAGTTAGCCATTTACTTAAAGATTATCTAAGTTAATTCTGTTTGATCATCAAGAAATAGTCTTGTACATTTTTGTGACAGTAGAGTATAAATGTTTTTTTGTTTTATTCAACCTTTTTCAGTTTGTTTAATGAGAAAGGACAATAGTTATTATTACAACTTCTGGATAGTTAAAAGCTTCACCTTCTCTAGTACTAGTCAAGCACAAAATAATGACAGAGTAAAGAAAATTTTGAACTTTTCTATCCTAAAATTTACAGTATATGAACTAGTTACCCATTGGAATAAAATTAGTGCAAGTAAAATACATCAGAGAGAGCATAGTTACCAATGTCTCTTTTATTCCACAGCTAAACTCTCAACAGAAATTTAAAAGAATAAATGACAAACACGAGATCACTTCACATGAGTATATGTAGAAAGCATAAGCTTAGATATGTAGAAGTACTTAACACATTTGGCCATATTATATATATGTAGTGTAGATTCATCATAACCCAAAATTATCTACCAGTGCTGATAGATAATTATCCAAAAGAGAAAAAGCAACTTTTAAGCTATTGTTTGCAAAGTGTCAATAAGGACAACACAAGGATTCACCATTTGTATCGGCTAAATCCAAAGAATAACAAAGAAAACCAGAGAAAATATATAGAACAAGAAAAGATTCAAAAGAGTACAAGCAATACATCAAGTTTCACACATTATCTATTATCTCTCCAAAGCTTATCGCAATAAAACAATAAACAAAGTTTAAATCTGCAAAAGAGCCATAAAACTAGTTTCTTATATACATATATAGATAGCAAGCATATTAAAATAATAGACAGCAACATAAAAATTACGATAGCAAGCATATAAAGATATAGCAAACATATTAAACTAGTTTCAGCAAGCAATACAAGCCAATGCAGAATTTGGCACAAATTATTTAATAGATTTAAATAACAGTAGAAAAAACTAAAAAACAACACAGATAACTATAGAGCCTAATATGCTCCATAGAGCCTATCATTTAACCATATGTATTATGCAAAAGAACAAGAAAAAATCTAACTTGTAAGATGACACATTTAACAACATTAGCAAGTCACCCATAATAAAATATTTATAATAGAATAAAACATAAAGAACAATAGAACGAATTGCAACTTTTATTAGGAGACAATAGCTTCAACACAAGATTTCCTTCAAACCATTGCATGGAGCCTTATAAAGACTGAGCAAAAGGAAAAGAGACAGAGAAAAAAAAAGGGGGATAAGTCTTCCAAAAATAAGATAGTAACTTAACATACAAATAAGAGCAAAAATAAGACACTTGAAACATATTTATTAAGTGCAGTACAAATAAGAGCAAAAATGAAGGAAGCTATTCTAAAATACTGAGGAAAATTACCTATTGTTTGAGCCATTCATTGTAAATTTGTTGCCAACCAAGTTACTGCCGAAAAAAAGATCATCTTGTTACCATCTAAAGATGGAAACGGTTATGATGAAAAATCATGGACCTATTTGAAACTACTACTATTTTCATTATTGGGCTAATGAAACTACAATCCTCAACATTAAAACAAGAACATAGACAAATACATTTTACTAAGCTATACACAGATTGAATTTAGTTCAACAATTCAACTCGTTCACTTGTTCAGAACAATTCACATGAAATAAGATTTTACAATTCTCCTGATTCAAGTAATGAATTTTTAAAAAGGAAAATACAGTAAGATCAACTTTACAGCTTACAAATAAAAAATCAGTACATAAGTTATATTGTAGACATCATTAGTTACTAATCATGGATTAAGTTCAGTTCGACATTACATATGATTTTTCAAGAGTATAGGAGTGAGGAAGAGAGCATAAGGATTACGACCAGGAACCATCTCAGTGAAGATGTTGACACAGTAAAAATGTCATCACAAATCAGCGAACTCAAGTTATACATGATCTAAGGATCTGTAATGGATGTGAACAACCATTGAGGAAACACAAATTCATTATAGAAGTAACAAGAGCAACCCATTAAATGTAACAAATGTATTATTAGAGAGCCCTCAGATCTCATAGCTATATCAGATCATTAACAATATTAACCACATAATTCCTTGACTTTTATTGGATTATAAAAAATGAAAAAAGCAATCAAAGAAAAGAAATACAAGTTCCAATCAATTTAGAACCTAATATGTTTCATCCCTACTTCAGAAGTTCACAAGAGAAGTGCAAACAAACTTCTCCATAGAAATGATTTAAATGTAAGACTTACTCTTTCAAAAATAAATCCAGGACCTACAGCTTCACAAAAAGTAGTAAGGCACTTCATGGCATGAGCACGAGTCTTGATGCCAGCGACACGCTCACTTATACCTGTCAATTCAGGAATAATGACAAGCAAAAATAAGGAACTATCTAATCAACCACCAAACAACTAAGAAGCCAAATACCCGTACAAAAAGATCACACAGTTTTAAGCAAACAAATCCCAGCTCCAAACTTATGATCAACCAAAACCAAGGAACACTTACCCAGAAGGCAAAGCACTACACACTTCTTAGGAAATTTGGTTGACGAAGAGGCTATGAAAGTAACAACTTCAATAACCTGCTGCTGAACCTGCACTATTCAAACTCCATGCCTTAAATAACTATCTCCACAGCCAAAAATATCCACAAAGGTAAAAAAGACAGATATCTGCAGCAATGAAACCTTTAAATACCTGGACATTTTTCTCACTCCAGCCAGGGACAACACACAGTAAACGAATCAATAACTCAATTCAGTGGTCTAGGTCTGATAAACCTTCCACTTGTTGTTTAAATGAAGATATTGCTGCAAAAAAAAGTCATTTTAAGTAAATAGAAACTAAAGCATCCAAAAAGATATATCAATTCCACTCCCATAAGGCTTTTATCTAAGAAATATAATACACTGTTCTACCAATTCTTTAATGTAAAATATCTGGAAAAGCTCAGTACCATCAAAAGTAATATTTTTGTATAGTTACTGCTTTCATGGTGTCTCGGTGTACATGAGGTGCTACGAAAAGGAGGCCAACTAAGTTTTGTGTCCTAAATGATGTGTTTTAGGCAAAAAGGCCAGAGTTAGTAGATCACTTGTTTCTGCATTATGATTTTTCTATATTGATGTGGTTTAAGTTATAAAGAGAGTTTAAAATAGCAGTGAGCTAAGCCACAACATTGCTCCGATCTCTTGGGATATGTTGTTCCGGGTGACAAGAGGTTAAAGATGTATATTGTTGTAACAATGGCTATCTACTGAGCTATATGGCTAGAACACGGTAGAAGAATCTTTGCAGATGTTGAGGAAGGTTTATAGATATTTTGCATCGCCATTCAGTTATATGATGCATAAGAGTTCAATGATATTTCGTTTTAAGACTTGGTATGGTAGTGGAGTTTTTTTTTACATTTGTAATGTTATTGTATGCACACTAATATCACACTCCCCTTGTATTATTTCGTCAAAAATTCAAGTATAGTTTCTTTTCAAAAAATAAATAATATATAGTGAAATGGATAGACATTAAAGGTAGAAGCCATGCCTAGTGTGATTGCATAACTAATAGGAAACAATCACAATTAAATAAATAAAAAATCACCTAATTTTTTATTAAACAAATCAGTATCGTTATAACAAACCTTCAAGCCGTTCCTTCCACACAGCACTCTTCAATTGGGAAATAGCATCTGCTTGTACAAGAGAACCGAATTTGCTTTCAATCTCTTCAAGACCCATTTCAGATGGCTGCAAATATTCAGAAAAATAGTGAGACAAAAAGATGTAGAATTTGAAGTAAAAATTAGACAACTCACATATCAATAAGTGTGTACCACTCTACCTCAACATCTTCGGGTGTTTCAGCAGATTTAGAGGATTTTGTCTGTGCAGGTGCATCACTCTTCTTACTCACACCCCCTTTAGCAGAAGCCCCTTTTTTGTTGGTAGGCTGATAGAAAATATCGTCAATCACAAGATATCAAGATAAAAATAACTTCCACAACCTATGAACAAAAATAATTAACAGTGTCAAGAACTCACAGCTGCTTGAACAGGCCTCTTCCCACTAAGCATGCTTGCTGCTGGCTTTTTAACAAATGAAGCATCTGATGCCTGCATACATTAAAGACGTAAATAATTATCCTTTCTCGTTGGAGGTCTCAAGGATCATTCTTAACAAACAAAAAAATACACGCCAGTAGGTGGCAAAATCATCTTTATTGACCAAATAACTTTGTAATCCAGAAGAATATTAACTAAAAGCGTGTAACATAGCAACATTACATGCAACCTCTCAACATAGCATTGTTCTTTAACTTCCATAAATCCATTATATAAGAAATAACTCACCTCATGAGAGGATGCAGTTGCACCAGAAGCTTGGACTGCTGATCACACAACAATAAGTATGCACACAAGGTTATAAAAACTCACAAGAATGTTGAGCAAATTAGTGATATAAGAACTGATGCTATAAAGATATTACAAACCTGAGCTTGTATTGGTGGATGTGCCACCTTCAGAACCTGAAATCATTTCAGAAAGCTTCCTTCTTCTAACATCATCAAGTTTCTCAAGTGACCGCTCCAAGGGTCTCATACCAACCAACTAAATAAAATGGGCAAAGAAGAAATAAATCCATACCATCAATAATCAAAAATCAGAATTAAGCAGCAAAAGCACAAAATTGATAAATAAATAAAACGATACCTTAGCTATCGCTGCCAAAGCTGTAAAGGCTGCATCCCTCACATATGGAGTCCCATCATTGAGGCACTGTGAAAAAGTAAGAAACGACAATATAGATAAGAGAGTCCATGAAACACCATGAACAGGATAATCCATGGTCAAAAATAGGTTGCACCATTATTTTTTTATTTCCCTTTGTCTTCTAGATTACAAATTAGAAAGTAAGAGCACCAAACCATGAATTAGTGCTCTAAACTCATCAAAACCAGTACTGAAGTTGTCTTCTAAAATAAATGGGAATAAGCAATGTTTAGCACATTTTACTCAACTGATTGTTCAAAAATATGAAATATATTACAACTACAAACATAAATGCACTTACCTCCATAAGGATAGGCACATAGTCCTTGCGCACCTTTAAAATAACAGCCTTGTTACTTGTTTCAATACAGAATGTTACCCAGTTAAGAGTTGATGACTGTACAAGAGGAACTTTATTTTTTACAGCTGTCTTAATATCTGCAATAGACAACATCCATTACAGTTTGGGCAAAATCAAAATTACCACCTATCAAAGCGATTACAAACACTCAAATGCAAAGAATTTATGTCATCTAATCTCTAATAAAAAAAAACTTAAACCAAAAACATAGTAAGGAATCCTATGACAATACTATATTCTGAATTAAAGAACTACAGCGTAGGATAAAGATATACTTGCCTTCCACAATGTCAGCTAGACTTAAGCACCCAGCTGTATGCATTGCCTGAAGACTTTGATTTAGTGCCTCAGTAGAGGCAGGTTTTTTCTCTTTCAATTTTTCCTTTATAAAAAAAATAAGAGAGAGAGAGAGAGAGAGATAAATCAAAGGAGTTAGATAAATGCAATAAACCAATATCCCTTCTTCAATCTTTATTAAATTATTTCTAAGAAAAATCTGAGATAAACCAGATCAAAATATATATTAAAAGTAAAATTGAATAAAAAAATCACTTTATATACAAATCAAAGCTATGATCAACATCATTTGAACTTCTAAAAAAGAATCTACTCGTATGATTAAGTGCACTTTTATTAATAAGAAAAATGAATGTACAAGTCAAAATCCAAAAAAAAATACCACCATGCTCAATTGTAAGCAACTGGCAAAAAGTAAATGAACACTTGAACAGCTTGGTTACATTCAAACAGTCTGTTTGCATTTTAAGTTGATATAATATTATTTTTTTAGCTAGAAAAAAATGAGCATACCAGCAAAACTGGCAATAGGAAGCGTGAACTTGCAGAGAAATTAGTTCTTAAACCCCGAGCAAGATTGCCAATAGCTTGAATTTCCTCGACTGCTACAGCGATATTAACATCTGTTATGAGCTGTACAGAAAAAGAATTAAATGATTTTTATTCATCAACTCAAAAGGCAAGTATAAACTTATAACAGAAGTAAGAATATAAAGCATGAAGTTAAAACTTAATGGAGCAGATTGAACACTTAACTATGCAATATTAAAAAGATCCTTGGCAATAGATAGAGGTATAAACAATGCAAATGAAATACCCAAACATAAAAAGACAATGTACCTTTTTTAGTGTCCGACAGATTTCTGAGAAATCATCGGGTGCTATTCTTTTTGTTGATGCAAGCTTGGTTAGCTCTGCAACAGCCTTTTTCCGTTATGACCACTTGGTTGCTTTCTGTGACATAAGGCACAAGATGTTAATAGCAGTACAGGAACATCAAAACCAAATATTCCTAAATTAAATCACTACAACCAAAAAAAAAAAAAACTGAACTAGTTTGACGGAGAGAAGAAAGAAGACTGACCACTCCATCCCAAAATCCAGACTTCTCCAAAGGAGCCAATATATCAACAAGATCAACGAGCTCATACTCATCTATTTCCTGAGGAGCTGACAATTAAAATATGTTAAACTATGCATAAACAAGAGAGCTAAATAACCAACATCTCTACAGTAAAAAAACTAATAAAATATAACACTAAAGTGTCAAACTCCTACAATGGTAATCACTTGTTACCCGCTGATAGAACACCTACTTGTCATCATTTAATATCAACCAAGAAAAAGAATAATCTAATAGACTATGTGTATTACACACCATCAGATGTAGATTCCTCAGATGGGCCAGCACCCACAACTTCAGATACAACCTCCTTTTCTGGCTCCTTGTCTTGCTCAGACCTGAAGACATCAATACCAACTAGGTTAAGAAAAATAAAAACAGCAAGCAGATCAAACAGCTAATGAAAAAATGAATTTTCACCTTATTTTGCGACATGGCTTAGCTGCCCCTGTTACATTCACCAGCTCGGCTTCCAATTCTTTTTTCTTCCAAAAATAAAAAATAATAAATAAGTCATTACTTCCAAGGATCAGGGAGCAACAAAAAATTCCATACGCAAAGCCGTACATGTAAGAAGTTATCATATCATTGTATCCCTCATTTTCTCAAATAATATTGATTTTACAGGGTCCTTTCCAATCCATTGACAAAGCTCAAGAGTAAGTCCTTTAGAAGATGCACGAACATTTTGATCTTGATGGTCAAATAGCTCAGGAAACATCTTTAATATCCTCTTTGGAGGCACAACTTTTGCTCCAAACTCACTATCAAACCAAACATGCAGATTAGATAAAGAAGTACAAGAAACATTTCCCACAAAATTAAACTCAATACAAACCTTAAGGCTTGAAACATGACATCAATTGCGGGTACAACAGCTTTAGCAACTTTGGCTTTTATCGCCTTCTCCATTGCATCCTGCAACAAACACACCATACTAAATATCCCAGAAAATCATAGCAAAAAAAAGATGAAGTTTTAGAGAGCACAATATAAGTTAAAAAAAAACATATTCAACCATACAATACACCAGCATTACTGTATGAATGAAAAAGAAAAGACAGAAAATATAAGAAACGGCATACCAAGAAAGGCTCTACAGCCTCCAATTCAATCCAAAGCATAAAGATGACCTGGGCCTTCTCCACCGTCTTAGGCCTACCGGTGAGACATTTTGCCACAACCGCGTCACATACTTCTTTGCCATACCTATACACAACAAAGCACAATGGCTTGGCCGCACACAGGGAAGAGGAGAAGAACTGGCCTCTGGTGACGTCGTTCGCCTCTGGTGTCGTGTGAGGGTTTGGGCACGCGTGGTCGAAGCTTCGATGGGCTCTGAAGATCCCTAGCCGGCGCGTGTAGGGGAAGGTAGCGGTCGGTCTCCACGAAGACAAAGGTGAGAGAGAAAGAGTGAAGGAGAGAGGTCTGGTGGGAGAAAGAGAGGAGAGAGAGAGGAGAGAGAATGATGAGGAAAAAGGAGAAGGAATTGAAGGAAATGAATTGGCCCCAAATGAAATGAAAAAAAAAAGCTAAGTGGCGGGATGGTTTTATTATTACCGCCCTTTTTTCATAAAGGGCCCACTTTAGCATAACATTTTTTTATTAGTATTATATTCATGTGTTATGGAAATGAGTATTTGGTGTAGTGTAAGAAGGGAATTAGGTAAAAAATATGGGCTTTGATCATGTTTTTTTATTTTATTTTTAAACTTCTTTTAGCGTCAGTGCTCAATTGACGCTAAAAAGACAAGATTTTCTTTACAAAATTAAATAATTAATTTTTTTATGTCAGTTTAGAACTGACGTGTATTAACAAATTTGCGTCAGTTGGACACTGACGCAAATGAGCGGAATGAAGGACATTAGTCTTGTCGATGACGATGTTTATTGGACAGCATTTTAGTTCCCAACTAATGCAAATATCCATATTAAGTACGTTTGAGTGACGCAAAAAGTACTTTTTGTAGGAGTGATTTTCTCTCTCATATCTCTTTATTGCTCTATTTTTCTCTCTCCTATTTCATTTCTTATATGATTTAATACATTACAAAAAAATTTAAATTATTTTTGTAAATATTATCTTATTTTCAATTTATTTAATTTTATATATGTAATAAAAAACAATAAATTAAAGTAAAGTATTATACCAAATGAGTAATTTTATTTGTTTAAATATGAAATATGAAATAAAAATAATGGAAACAAAGTGAATTGGAGATCCAAATTATAGTGCAATAAGACGTGGAAAGTGCATGAACCACGTACCCACACTTTATAAATATATATATATATTTATATATAAACAGAAGTGGTTGTGAATAATTGTACTATGTTGGGAAACTCGACTGAAGAACCATCTCTATACCAAAATATATAATTGCATCGTGTTGTCATGTAGTAGACATGTTTGGTTTTGGTAAGGGAATAAACATGAATATTGGATACCGCTTTTCAGATTTCTTCGATATTCCTTATGAATTTCACTTGTGTCGTCATCAATTATATAGCTAGTCATCATCGAATATTATTCGAAAAGAAAAAAACAGCACTCATATGGCAATAAGGGAATGTATAATTCTTTGCACGAATAGACGTCCATTTTACTACAATTCTTTGTACAAACATGTTTATAGTTGACTATAATTGTAATTAACCAGCTACAATAATAATAATGTTGAGTGGCTAAGAGACTATAGAAGGACCTTTTTGATCCACTAGTACCTTTAAAATGGAGTACTAGTCTTGTTGGTGGCTTTAAATTCAACACTCATTACCCATGACCATGGGTGGAACTTAGAGCGCGTTTGGTATTATAACTAAAAAACTGATGTTTTTTTAAAAAAAAAAAATTGCTCTCCAAATATAAGTAAAGGGGTTTGAGATTGCTTTTACAGAATAACTTTTAAAAATAAAACTACAAAATCTAGAAATATTTTGTAAAACAATTTTTTTCTGTCAATTCTTTTTTTTTTTCATCTTCTCACATTATTTTTACCCACATCACTTTTTCGCACATAACTTTCTCTCATATCACTCATTTGTTATTTTCTCTTTCATCACTTCTTCTTTTATTACTTTGTCGCTAGTCATTTTCTCTCATATCACTTACTCTCAGATCACTTTCTTCCTCATTACTTTTTCTCTCATTATTATCTTTCATCACTTTCTCTCCCACCATTTTCTCTCTCATTACTTTTTTGCTCATCACTTTGAGTCAACTTCTTGAACCCCAATGAGCTGGAATCAATAAGTATTTAGTGTAAGTGCAAGATGGTGTGAGTAGGTCAGGCCTAATTTGAATTCCCAAGTCGGAAAGATGACACTATGGCTGGCCTAGTCCATCTACGTAGCCACCCCACGGTTGGGTGGATTCTTCCAAGTCTAAGCCTAGCACCACGAGTTGGTATCCCAATATTTGTCAAGTTTCCTCAAGCTTGTCCTTTTGGTCTCGAGAAAATTTCATTCTTCCATTGTGTAAAGCGCCCTATCAAATGACACCTGCAGAGTTGAAGGAACTCAAGGACTAGCTAACGGAATTGTTGGATAAGGGGTTCATAAGACCTAGTCATTCGCCATGGGGGGCACCAGTCCTATTTGTGAAAAAGAAGGACGAGAGCATGAGAATGTGCATCAATTGCCGAGAACTCAATAAGGTCACCATTAAGAAGAGATATCCTTTGCCTATGATAGATGACCTTTTTGATCAACTTCAAGGAGCAATTGTAAAGACCTGACTAACTTAAAGACCTCGGACCTTTAAAAATTACTAAGACAATAACTATTGTCTTTTGGATATATATACATAAAATAATAAAACTTTATTATAGAAAATCCAAAAAACGGGATCCCATTGTTTATACATAAAGTCATAAATAAAAATTAAACCTTTATTTTTAAATGTTCAAATACTAAATGCAGAAATCGTAAATACATAATTAAAGACTCAAAGGTCAATGTCATCCTCGATCGATTCCATTGGTCCATTTCTTTAGTCCTCACCCCATACACATGCCAAAGACGTCATGGATCCGTCCCGCCTCCCATATTCATTTACCTGCACAATCTAAATAAAAAGGAATGAGCCTACTGCCCAGTAAGGAAAAACTACTAAAGCATAACATAATATATAAGACAAAAAGCATAAAACATAAAAATGGACTACAATATTAATGGTCATTAAATCATTACCGTAGTATGTGATAGAAACCGCTATAGTCCTCTATCTACTATTTAGAGGTAGGTTTAGACACAACTATAGTATGTGATAGAAATCGCTATAGTCCTCTTGCTACTATTTACAGGTAGGTTTAGACACAACTATAGTCTACGATAATGATAAAAATCTCGGGATTTGCTATCTAAGCAACTATATTTCCCAAGCGACAAAAAGACATAAAAACAAACATACATACACAAAGTACATAGCACATAAATCTAACTTATTTTCCATTCCTTGAGTGTGGAGAGAAAAAGAAAGAGAAGAGATTGCTTGCTGTAGAAAACATCCAATCAACATTAAATACAACATAAGATATTTTTGTTAGAGCCTTATAATAAAACTGTACTTTCAAGAATTTTCTAAACCTCATAAAGTCATACCTTCAACCTAGAACCAAAATGATGAAATCCCGAGTCTTCTCTATAATGTCTATCTCTAATAACAACACAAAGTGTTTAGATACTTGGGTAGATTTTGGCAATATATTGGCTTGATGAGGTTTAATATTTCAGCTATAATAGGGTTTAGAAAGACAATAGGTTTTAAGGAAAAATAAAGAAAATAGAAGAAAAAGATCCCAAGCACTATAAGGACTAGTGTTTCGGCTATGACTATGTAGAGTGTTTATGGCAAAATGGAGAGAGCTTTTGGGACTATGGATTTCAATATTAGACGTTTTTGAGAGCTTTTGAGTGTGAGAAAAATGGTGAAGGGTAAATCTCTATTTATAGGCTTCAAACCCCAACTCCCTTACTTGATTTTTTTCCACACTATTCAACTTAAATTTTAAAAATCAAACCTTCCCTCCACTATATGGTTTTTGCCAACCTAGTCTTACTCCCTTGTTGTTGCTATATCATCTCCAAGTATGTCACATAGTCTCCATTTTGGTTCAAACTTTAGTCAAAGTCCAAACCACTATCCTATATCTCGTAACTCTGTACCCTCCTGTAGTAAAATTAACATAATTGAAGTTATAGGATCCGATTTAGGTCATGTTTATACTATTGGAAAGCTAATTCAATTATCTGTAACTTTGTATAAATACTATTTTTCCAAAATCATAACATAACTAGGTCAAAACTAGGTCCGAATTTACAGCACCCTAAAGTTACGAAAACTTCATTTACTTATCTAACTCTTAGTTCATCCATCACATTACTATCTCTACTTAGTTATTAGACTACATAAATTAAATCTTTTAAATCCCCATTTATCTAACTCTTCTTGACACATAGTCACTTAATTCAAATAGATATAATCTTGTCTATCTTTAAAATTTAAAAAGAGTCAAATTCTTCCTATTTTTGTGCCAAACATAAGACTAAGCTATTTTGGTTTTCATTTTAATTCGAATACTTGGATTTAGTTTAATGCCACATGTTCACTTCTTAATACATCAAATAACATGTGCATTTAATACTTAATAAAACTATACACTAATTTAATCATGTGCTAAAATAATTATAATTACTCAAACTATAATTATTTCTAAGTCATAAAATCATAAGTTAAATAATTTAAACTTAAAGAAATATTTATTCCATAACTCAAGTCATCATTAAATCTAACCTAAGATCATATTTAAGGAACCTATAAGAAAATAATAACTTTGGCTATTACAGCAGCAGTATTCTCAAAGATTGATCTGCGATCTGAATATCATCAGTTGAAAGTAAAGGAGGGAGACATTTGTAAGACGGCTTTCAGAACTCGCTACGGGCACTATGAGTTCCTAGTGATGTCTTTTGGACTCATTAATGCCCCAACAACATTCATGGACATGATGAACAACATATTTAAGGGCTATTTGGATAAGTTTGTAGTAGTGTTTATAGACGATATCCTTATCTACTCAAAGACCAAGGAGGAGCATGAGGAGCATTTGAGGTTGACCCTAAAAATACTATGAGAACATTAGTTATATGCTAAGTTCTCTAAGTGTGAGTTTTGATTGGAACAAGTAACTATCATAGGGCATAAAGTGTCCAAGAATGGAATAGCAGTGGATCCGTCAAAGTTCGAGGCCATTAGAGACTGGCCCCAGTTGAAGAATTCCTTAGAAGTTCAAAGCTTCTTAGTGTTAGTAGGTTATTCAAGGACCAGAGCATCCTATTTACCACACAAAGGAGGTCTTTCCAGTTTTATGCTTTTACTGGTTACCTCATGATGTGACATGGACAATAGTGGTGCCATGATCACAAAGAGTATGAGATGATGATTAATTATGATATATGGTGATGATGTTTGATGATGATGTATGATGGTGACGTTTAATTATGATGTATGGATATGATGTGTTGTTATGACGCACAATTACGATATGTTCTGAGCTTTACGATAGGAATATGTTCTTATTATGTTTTCTTTGTATGTTGTTGTATTTGTTTGTACTTCCTTACTAGGCCTTTTAGATCACCCCCTTACTTTCCCCCTTTCAAGTAATAAATAGGGTTTCTCTTTGGCACGCGCTGTGATGTGAGGATATCCGACGTCTGGATGTGTATGGCGTGGGGGTATCCTATAAACGAATAAATGATCAACATAAGCATCGGAGTTTAAAGAACAATGTTATGGGAATTAAACTTTATTTATTTTTAAAAATTGCATAAGTACACTTTTTTATTATTTTAAACTATTGGGCCCAACTTGCATGTTTTATCAAGGCCCCACTGGATTTCACATGTTAAGTGGTATTCTTATATTATTTATGAGTATTGAGACATTTTATAAAGTAGTAGATTAAGGCGCTTTACAAAAGGTATCAGAGACAGGTTGTTCATGTTTCCAAGGACCCTCCCCATACATGCTAAAGACGGGAAAATCTTACATCACCACGTCGTACGTATTTGTTCTATATGTTATATTTATTCTTTCTGCTTTTAAATTTTGTAGTTTTGTAATTGTAGTACAGTAAGATGCCTCATGTTATTAGAACCACTAAGAAACAGTTACTTAAGGTGATCTGCGCGATACCTAAGGTCGAACTCGACGAGGATCACAACTATTGGAGGATTGCTATGCTGAAAACGACGGTGGTGGTTTGCGATCGTATTCAAGGAATTATGAACAAAAGAGGGGTGTTGCTATGGCCCATAGAATAATAGAGGGTGTTAAGGGAAGCGTTGTCGATATATCTTGAGACCCTTCTCCAGTTGGCCATGGCATGGGACGACGTCATTCAGGACGACCTAGACTTTAGCACCATCGAGTACACGATCTATGACCTCATAGATAATTATGATTTTATTCGTTTGGAGCTGGTTATGGTAAAGAAGGATGACAGAGAAATGGAGGTGCAATACAAGACGGTGCACGATTTGGAAGGAGAGATGGCGTGTCAAGAGGTAGTGCATGCCATACCAAAAGTAAGCGCTAGGATGAGGGCATTGACGAGTGCTCCTGACTACTTCCACATTTCAGAGGACATCTTCAACTATAGCTCAGGGGACAAGTCCACAGTTGAGGACGAGTGTCTGTCACGTAGATCCTTCAATGAAATGTTAACGAATAAGATGGGACTTTTAAGGAACCCTTAACAACCTATGGCTTTTCATTTATGGTTATTAAACACTTTATGGGTTGTTTGAATTTTGGAATAATATTTTAACAAACTTTGAATGTTATGGTTTAATAATTTTTCTATTGCAAACTCTAAATGGTGTTGATATGGAATGTATGATAATTTTCACAAATATCTATCAAACCATTATGCAATTTATCCTCTCTTATGATTTTCTTTTGGTGCCTTAGAATCTCATAATGTCAACAAGAGGAAGGGAAGGCAAGGGAAGATGGGGAGGTCGAGGAAAGGGTGTCTCCACAAGATCTAGGGCCACAAACTCCTCATGTAGGAATGCCATCAGCCCAACCAGCAGCCCCAGCTGCACCAACTTTTGATTTGGCCACAGAGATAGCAAGGTTGAGTGAACAATTAAGGCAGAGAGATGAGGAGTTGGCTCATGCCATGCAAGTACCCAAAGTGGCCCAAGTACCAGTGGCATAACCTGAGCCTCCAGTACCATCACCTGCACCATTGCCTGTGGCTTATGGATTTGAGCCGATTTATGAGCGTTTCAGAAAGCAAGCCCCACCTACCTTCAAAGGGAAAGCTAATCCTATGGTGGCAGAGGATTGGTTGAGGTCAGTTGAGGCCATCTTTGTTCATATGGAGTTGAATGATCACCAGATAATTTCATGTGCAGCCCACTTACTCAAGTTGGATGCAGCGATATGGTAGGATGTGGTTAAATAGACTCCTGACCTGAATACCATGACCTGGGCAGACTTTGTTCAGACATTTGGAAAAAAGTACTACAGTGCGGTTGTATTGGCAACCAAGGTAGACGAGTTCGTGACTTTGGTTCAAAGGAACCTCTCTGTCACTGACTATGCACAAAAGTTCAATAGATTGGCTAAATTTACACCTGAAGTTATACCAACTGAGGCCCTGCGAGTCCAAAGGCTTATGAGAGGACTCAAGCCAATGCTTTCTAGGGATGTTAAGATGACCAATGCTGAGTTGGTTAGTTATGTTAAAGTACTGGATAAGGCACTTGAGGAAGAATACTTGGAGGATCAGATATGGAAGGACAACGCTGCCAGAAGGGAGGCCCACCGAAACAAGGGCTTCGATGAGGGCAATAAGAGGAAATCTAATGAAGGGCAGAAAGTGGCACCGACAAGAGGCCTAGACCCCCGGCCATAAATAACAACAGTCACAACAGTCATAACCACCACAACAACCGCAATAGTCACAATAATGATCAAAATCACGGGAATCACCCAAGCAATAAAGTTGAGCACCCCAGCTATCCTAAATGCTCGAGATGACATATGGGAGAATGTCAGGCTGACACCAACAAATGTTACAAGTGTGGTCAGGTGGGACATCTGACAAAAGATTGCCCACAATGGAAAGCGGGACAAAATAATAACAGTAACCTAGTGCTAGCACGGGTTTTCGCTTTAACCCAAAACGAAGCAGCCAATAGTAACACCGTAGTCACAGGTCAACTCCCTAATTCTAGTATGATGTGTAGAGTCCTTATGGATTATGGAGCGACTCACTGTTATATTGCTATGAATATGATTGATGAATTGGGTATGCCTTGTAAATTGTTTGAGCATAGTTTTAGAACAATGTTACCGCCAGGAGACATGATGTTGTCAACTAGGTGGTTACAGACAGCACCTATAGAAACAGAGGGCAGGGAGTGCCTGACAGATCTTATAGAATTAAACATACCAGACTATGATGCCATACTTGGCATGGATTGGTTATCCAAACATGGAGCAACAATTGACAGTCGGGAAAAGACTGTGGAGTTTAGATTAGAAGAAGGAGAACTCTTTTCTTTAAGGGAGAAGTAGCGGGTTTTCATACACCAATAATATCAGCACTGGAAGCACGGAATATAATGTAGCATGGGTGTTCGACATATGTGGCTAGTGTGGTGGAAAAATCCAAGGAGATAGAGTTGAAACCAGAGAATGTTCATATCGTTTGTGAGTTTCTGGAAGTGTTTCCTGAGGTATTACCAGTTTTACCCTGAGAAAAGAAATCAAATTCATGATCGAACTTGTACCAGAAACAACACCAATATCTAAAACACCCTATCGAATGGCACCTGTAGAGTTGAAGGAACTCAAGAACCAGTTATAGGAATTGTTGGATAAGGGGTTCATAAGACCTAGTCATTCGCCATGGGGGGCACCAGTCCTATTTGTGAAAAAGAAGCACGAGAGCATGAGAATGTGCATTGATTATCGAGAACTCAATAAGGTCACCATTAAGAACAAATATCCTTTGCCTAGGATAGATGACCTTTTTGATCAACTGCAAAGGGCAGTAGTATTCTCAAAGATTGATCTGCGATTCAGGTATTATCAGTTGAAAGTAAAGGAGGGTGACATTCCTAAGACGATTTTCAGAACTCGCTACAGGCACTATGAGTTCCCTAGTGATGTCTTTTGGACACACTAATGCCCAGGAGCATTCATGGACATGATGAATAAGGTATTTAAGGACTACTTGGATAAGTTTATAGTAGTGTTTATAGACGATATCCTTATCTACTCAAAGACTAAGGAGGAGCATGAGGAGCCCCTAAGGGTGGTCAGCTTGACCCCAACCCTTTGGGCGGTCAACCTCGCCCCAACCCCTAGGGGTGGTCAGCCTGGCATGCTCAAGGACTGCATGACGTGGTCGACCCACCCTTTTCTTCATAGGGTGGTCGGCCTAAACTCTCAAATACACTTCGATGGATAAAAGTTCACGCTCGTTCAAGCTGAAATCATCAAGCCTAGCACCTAAAGCGTCATCAGGCCTAGCACCCAAGCTCTAAAGGGTCATCGGGCCTATCACCCATGTCTCATAAACCAACCATGACTTAGCATTTTCCCGAAGGTTTCAATCGTGCATCATCAACCACAATCCAGAGAAACAACGAGAAGACCCACGATCTCATAATCATGGGGAGGTAGACATATATCTCCATTACCCAATAATCGTGTACCAAACCACAATCCCCAGTATTACTGATCTTGTAACAGCCCATGGGTACTATAAATAAAGGACCCAGGGCTTCATAAAGAGGATCTTTGGACAATTTTTAGAAGGATATTTTCTGGGGAGAGACTCTGGGCAAATTGGTGGTGAGTGAATACTTCAGTTCATCCGTGCAATTGTCTATCGAGTGATTCAACAGCAAAGACTAAGTGGATTAGGTTATTATTGTTCATCAAAATAGGGTTGAACCACTATAAATTTATGTGTGTTTACCTAAGATATTTGTACACTATCGTATATTATATTCATTTCGTTCAAAATGTGTCGTATACTGTACATGCGACCGTTGGCCAATTTCATAGGTCAACATCTGTTATATTGGATGTTGTATTGGTTAAATTTTTATTGTCACCCTTTCGCTGCACACACTATGATTTACATAATAAACACCATCAAAACTCGTATTTCAACATATAATTAATCTCATATATAATACATAACACTCATAAACACATTTAATCATCAATTCATTATTAATTCCATGCATTCATTCATGAGTTCTTATAAATGCATGGTTAAGGTTCAAGAATTGTAACTTCATCTTCAACCACTAGACACCACCATAAAACATAACCAAACGTTAACCATTTACCATAAATAATTCCCTAGAATGTGTATAACATTAAAACATCTTCGTTAACATCCTAACAATTAATTCATAACAATTACCCTTAAATCCCATCAACAATCATAAACATGACCTAGATTCTAATGAGTAATTAGACCTTACCAAATTCGTTCTCTAGTCTTCCTAGCCTTTTCTAGATTTGATTTCCTTCACCTAATTTGTGCTCATCCAGCAACTCCATCCCAACAATAGATCCTTTGATCTTTCACAAAACATGATTCTTAGGGAGTTTAAAGAACTAGTGGTGTATGTGTTTGTAAACTAGGATTTGGCCAAAAGATATATGGAGAGAGAGATTTGATTGTGTTGAATGAGAGAGAGGCGAAAATAATGAGATTTAATTAACCCTAATATCATCTCATTCTATTTGTATTAACCCATTAAAACCAAAAGACTAATTCGCCCTCAACCATGGCTCTTGCAAAGACCCGACTAATTTAAAGAGCTCAGACCTACTAACTACTATCTTTTGGATATATACATAAAATAATCAAACTTTGTTATTAATACATAGAAAATCTAAAAAAAAAAAAAACAGGATCCCATTGTTCATACATAAAATAATAAAGAGAACAAAATCTTTAATTAAAATTTAAATATTCAAACTACTAAGTGCAGAAACTTTAAAGACATAATTCAAAAGACTAAAAAATAACAACGTCATCCTCGATCAATCCCATCGATTCATTTCTTTAGTCCCTCTCCAGATACACAAGCCAAAGCCGCCTCGGATCTATCCCGCCTTTCATGTCATTTTCCTGCACAATCTAAATAAAAAGGAATGAGCCTAATGCCCAGTAAGGAAAAGCTACTAAAACATAAAACATAAAAAATAGACTTCAATATTAATGGTCATTAACTCGTTATCGTAGTATGTGATAAAAATTGCTAAAGTCCTCTTATTATAACTATTATTTTAAAGGTAGGTTTAAACACAACTATAGTCCACGATAACAATAAAAATATCAGGATTTGCTATCTAAGCAATCTTATTTATCGAGTGACTAAAGACATAAAAAAAACATACAAACACAAAGCACATAAAATCTAACTTATTTTCCTTACCAAAATCAGAGACAAGTGTGGGATTGGAAACTCCTAAAAAAAACATTAAAAACCATAATTTTCATAGAGAAAAGAAGATGAAAAGAAGATCTAAACCATCATAATAAAGACTTACCGAAAACCTTAAGTTTCAAAGAATTCGAGTACCTAACCAAAAGCTATTATGACGAGTTAGGATTTGAATTAAAGGAGATGAATAAGAAGAATAGAAATAAACTAAATCTGAGGATTAAGAGTACCTTAGATAGCTTAGAGCTTCGATCTATATCACAATCACCGAAATCACACTATTGCTTACTTCCCATGTGTTTAGAAAAGCTTAGATTTGAAAGCTTTAACCCCAAAACCCTAGTGTTTCTCTCTAGAACGGAAATGGCAGCTTGGAGACCTGAGAAGTGTTTGAAAAATGATGCAAATGACTGAGCGAAGGGTCCTATTTATGGGATTCAAGGAGTGAAACTAACTCCCATTAAAATGAATAAAAATTGCACTTTCCGCTAAAGAAATGCCCAGAACTTGGTCAAAATTGTTTAAGAACAAGTCCAAGCAGTTGAGGATTGATTCTAGATTCAGATTTCATAGAAATTCAAACAAGGCATATGCAGCCTATATATAGCCCACTATAGGCGATATATCTCCTGCCTTAAGTTGTCGAGGTCTCGTGGTTTCGATCATGCAAAGTCGACGTGTTTTTCTGTATTAGCGTGGGCGATATATCACCCCTATAGTTGTGACATATCGTCTTACACTTATGTACTAAACCACGTTTTTGCATATTTTAAGCATACTTAAAGATGTGTAAACCACTTTGACTAAGTAATACGAGATCCTAGCAACTGATGGAAGGTTATAAACGTCCTAGGCATATCCTTACCTTTATATTTACCCTTGATTATTTTTATTCATTTAAAATCCTCAAATCCTTAATAAATATACATGTGAAAAGTCACATTCTTAATTATTCTATTTAAGTCTTAGGCTCTAAGAACTAATATTTCTAGGACCACCTACAATAATTAAACCTTATGATAAAATTAATAATTCTAAACTGTAGGCTAAACTTATAAAAGTCATAACTATCTCTACGAGTTTCCAAATAACTCCTGGCTTGGATCAATACAATGAAGTTTAAAATACAACAGCATAAGATAATATTATCTAACTAAGTAAAATTCCTAGCCACTACAATTCTCCCCTACTTAAAATAATTTCATCCTCGAAGTTTACTTACCATACAATTCCGGATACCGAGCTTGGATGTCTTCCTCCAATTCCCACGTTGCCTCCTATTCTGTGCAATTACTCCATAAGACATTGACTATCATAATACACTTTGACCGTAATTCCTTCATCCCTTTTTCAGGATGTGAACCCATAGTTCCTCATAACTTAAGTCTTTCTATAGTGCTAACGTATCGTACCTTAGCACGTAGAACGGGCCTGACACGTATCCACGCAACATCGAGATGTGAAACGCATTGTGGTTTTCTACTAGAGCTGATGGTAGGGCTAATCTATACACTACTGGTCCCACCTTGTCCAATATCTCAAAAGGACCTATGTACCAGGACTAAGTTTGCCTTTCTTCCCGAACCACTTCACTCCATTCATTGAGGATATCCTTAAGAAGACTTGCTTTGGAACCTTGATTTCCCCATCTCGTCGCTTGGCATCCGCATAACTCTTTTGTCGACTCTGAGCAGTGAGCATACGCTTTCTAATTAGCTCTATTGGGTCTTGAGCCTCTCTAACAACCTCGGGTCCAAGCAGTTGTCTTTCTCCTACCTCGTCTCAATGTAACGATGAACATAATTTCCTTCCGTAAAGTTGTTCATAGGGCGTCATACTGATTGTTGCCTAGTAGCTATTATAGTAAGAGAATTCTATAAGTGGGAAATACTTACTCCATGATCCTCCGAAGTCCAGTACACAAGCACACAACATATCTTCTAAAATGTGTATGGTACGCTCGGACTGTCGGTCGCTCTGAGGATGAAATGTCATACTGAGACTTAGCTTAGTACCCATGGCTTACTGCAAGCTTCCCTAAAATCTCGATGTGAACACCAAACCTCTATCAGATACTATGGTCTTAGGGATTTCATGCAGTCGTACAATTTCTCAAACATAGATGTCTACGTACTAGTCCGCAGTGTACGTTGTCTTGACAGGCAAGAAGTGAGCTGACTTTGTGAGTCTATCCACCACGACCCAAGTCGAGTCATGTTGCTTGCTTGTTTGTGGTATTCCTGTCATGAAATCCATGATTATGTCTTCCCACTTCCATTCTGGAATACTAAGCAGTTGTAACAAGCCTGCGAGTTGCTTTTGTTTTGCCTTTACTTGCTTGCATGTTAGGCATTTGGACACATACTCTGCTACATCCTTCTTCATTCCTGGCCTCAAATATAGTGCCTTAAGGTCGTAAGTCATCTTGGTGGGCCTCGGGTGAATTGAATATGGGGTAGTGTGTGCCTCCACCAATATCTTCATCTTAATCCCATGGTCATTCAACACGCACACTCGACCCTCATATTTCAAGAACTCCGTACTCTTGCCTTCTTTGGTTGCAGCTATATGCGATAATATTGTGTCATCATCCCCTTTCCCGATCCGTTTATCCTCTAGTAAACTTGACTGAACGGACAAGTTATCCACTTGACCCATGACTATTTCTATCTCGGGATTAATATGATCTTGTTGTAGCGGCTTCTCAATTTTGGATAATGCTGTCAGACTTCCATAATTCTTCCGACTTAATGCATTTGCAATGACATTTACCTTTCCTGGGTGGTATAGGATTTCGCAGTCATAGTCCTTTATTAGATCTAGCCACCTGCGCTACCTCATGTTGAGCTCATTTTGTTTGAAGAAATATTTTAAGCTTTTGTGGTTCGTATAAATCTCACACCGTTCTCCATATAGATAGTGGCACCAGATTTTAAGTGCGAAGACCACTGCTGCCAACTCCATATCATGTCTTCGATTACATTGCCCATATTTCTTCAGTTGTCTTGAGGTGTAGGCTATCACTTTGTTGTTTTGCATCAGTACACAGCCCAACCTTTGCTTGTAAGCATCATAGAATACTACAAAATTGTCATTGGGTGTCAATATGAAAACCACTGGTGTTGAACACAATTTTTCTTTGAGCAACTGGAAGCTTTCCTGAAATTTATCCGTCTAGTTGAACTTTTGTTTTTTTTTGGGTCAGGTTGGTAAGCGGAGTGGCTGTCTTAGAAAATCCTTCCACAAACCTCTGGTAATAGCCTGCCAGCCCGAGAAAACTTCTAACCTCTGACGCATTCTTTGGTTTTGGCCAATCCTTCACAGCCTCTACCTTAGTTGGGTCTACTGCGACTCCTTCCTTGGATACTATGTGCCCGAGGAACGCCACTTGTAATAACCAAAATTTGCATTTCTTGAACTTGGGATAAATTTTGTGCTCCTTTAGTCGCAGCATGGTCAGTCTTAAGTGTTCCTCATGCTCGACTTCGTCCTTGGAGTACACCAAAATATCGTCAATGAATACCACGATGAATTTTTCTAAGTAATCCTTGAGGACCCGGTTCATTAAGTCCATAAATACGGCTAGAGCATTGGTAAGACCAAAACAAACTAGGAGCTCGTAATGTCTGTATCAAGTCAGAAAAGCCATCTTTGGTATATCTTCTTCCGTTACTTTTAGCTGGTGATAACCAAACCGTAGATCAATTTTTGAAAATACTGTCGCTCCTTGGAGTTGATCAAATAAGTCATCAATCTAGGGTAGCGAGTACTTGTTCTTAATTGTCACCTTGTTCAGCTCACAGTAATCAATACACATCTACATGCTTCCATCCTTCTTCTTCACAAATAGAACTAGTGCCCCCCATGGAAAATGGCTTGGTCTAATAAATCCCAAGTCTAAGAGCTCTTGTAATTGTATTTTTAACTCCTATAGTTAGGTAGGTGCCATTCGATATGGTGCCTTTGAGACAAGCTCGGTTCTTGGTACTAGTTCGTTTGTGAACTCAATTTCCCGGTTAGGCATAACCCTGTTAAGTCATTAGGAAATATCTCTGGAAATTCCTTTATAATGTGGACGTCTCCAACCTTTAATAGTGTTTCACGTGCAATATCTGTGACGCTTGCTAAGAATGTGTGACATCCTTTCTCTATCATCCTCTACACCTTGAGAGATGAGATAAGAGGTGTCTGTAGTCCTGAAACCTTGCCCATGAAACATAGTTTTTGACCCTCGGGGGTTTCGAACGTCACTATCTTGTGTCGACAGTCAATGGTTGCACCATGTCTTGCTAGCCAGTCCATGCCCAGTATTACAACAAAATCCTTGATCTTTAGCTCTATCAAGTCTCCTTTTAGCTCCGTGTTCTCAACTTTGATCAGTATTGCTCGTACTATCCATGATGATAGAACGATTTCACTCGAAGGCAGTTCTGTAACAAACTTATTTCTAAATATTTGTAACCACTCAACTACTCTAGACTTTGGACCATTAATGACTACTATACATAGACACAAATCCTTAAGAAAACGTACATATGAAATAAACATTACTTCATTAAAACTTGTAAAGCAAATGTTAAACTACATAAAATTCAAAGTAGGATATGGGATCCCATTGTTTTTAAAATAAAAAAACATAACATAACTTTAAATAAATGGGTTACAAAATTCAGTGCGGAAAATACATATAAAGCATAATTTTTAAAAGATTAGGAAGCGACTTCATCCTCGAATCAAACGCTCAGTCCACCGATTCCATCCCGCCTCAATACACATCCCCAAGCTGCCAAGATCCTTTATTGCCACCATAGCTAATTTCCTGCACATATAAACATAAAGGAATGAGCCTAATGCCCAGCAAGGAAAATCTACAACATAAATCATACACATAAAATTATATCATAACATACACTATATCATAAACAAATGTCATACTACTACAATGGCCATTACACTACTTGGGGCTTGATAACTAATCAAGTCATATGCCCATTAGATTTGTGGGGCTTGCTAGCTAAGCAAGTCATATGCCCATAAAGTTTATTGGGGCTTGTTACCTATACAAGTCATATGCCCAAGTCTATCAACATACATAATATAACATTTCATAACACAACATAACATAACATAAGATAACATATAACACATCATATAACATATAAAATCCTATCCTATTTTCCTTACCAATATACCGGGATATGAGAACAGTATCGGGACTTTTGAACACTTCTAAAAACCATCATAGAAAGGTGAGTATACTAAAGAAAAAGTGATGAAAAGAATGAACGAACTATACCATCGAAAAGATACTTACCAAGAATCTTATGTTCAAGATCTTAGATTCCTATCCAAGAATAGAGGATACAAGTTAGGATTTTGAGTAGAAAAACTATAAGAATAACACAGAAAGGAACTAGAATAAGAAATACCTCGAATGCTTCTATAACCGAACTACACCTCGAATCGAAATATACTATGAACCTTACTTCCCAAGTTTTTATTAAGCTTATAAGGATAAAGCTTATAACCCCAACCCAAGTGTTTATCACTCTAAAATATCCTAGCAGCTTGCAGACTCTGAACTTAGCTTGATGAATGAATAAATGGCTGGGTACTAGGTCCTATTTATAGAGTTCAAGAATGAAAAGATCTTCATTTAACTTGAATAAAATAATGACTTTTTAATTGAAAAATATTTGAATAATCGTTCAGCATAGGCTGAAGACTCGATCAGAAAGATGCTGGACTTATCAAGAGGTTAAGGATTAAAATGAGCTCGGTTTAAAAAATGTTCAAAAATCATGCACATGAGCCGATATATCGCCCCTAGTAGGTGATATATCGCCTGGGCTAATATGCTCGAGGCTTGTCGAGGTGGCCGTGCGAAGTTACGTGTTTTCCATATCCCCGTATGGCGATATATCGCCCTCTAGTGCTGCGATATATCGGCATACGCTGAAATATTATACACGTAATTGCACATTTTTAGCCTAATTTGAATTGAGTAAACAGCCTTGACTAAGTCCTCTAACGATTTCAAAGCTGCTGGCAGACCCTAGGATATTCAAATATTACTCTTATTAAATTTATTCCTCAAAATACTTAATTATTCATTAAACATACACATGACAAGTGTCATTTCCTTATTGGGTATATCTAAACCTTATATTATAATAAATATCACCTTCATAATCAGTCATATTAATTAAACCTTAGGTTATAATTAATATTCTTAAACTATAGGTTAAACTAATAAAATCTACAAGTGTTACTACGAGTGTCCAACTAAATCCCAACTTGAACCAAAATCCACAGTCATAAAAATACTATAACTATTACTATTGCTACTACTATCTAACTATCTAAGTAAAGTTCTTAGACTCTACAATATTTCATAAGGTTTATCTAGTTTATCTGTCATTCCTAACAAGATATACGAGTGTGTTGCTCCAGAATCAAACAATACTGAACATATATTATCGAGGATAGGAAGCTGACTTGTTACCACCTTGTTACTGGTTTTGACTTCTCCCTAGGTCAAAGCGAAGACACTGGCTGGAACCATCTTGTTATCTTTCTTCTCTTCTACTTTGAGTTGAGGACATTCTCTATTCAGATGACCTTCCTAGCCACACTTGTAGCAACCTTTGCTGTTTGTACGACACTCCCCAGTATGTCTTTTCTGGCACTTGGAGCACTGAGCGTATTCCACAAAGCCCAGCTTGTTATTGACGTTGTTGGTCTGTGCTCTTTTGTTAGCGGTGATCTGCTTATTATCGGGATACTTCCTTTTCTATCTATTATTTTTATGTTGGTTGTTGTGGTTCTAACTATTCTGAGTTTGATTCTTTTGCTTGAGGTCTGACTTGTTCACCTCCTCCTTGCTAACATTTCACTAGCGTCTTTCCATCTCTATAGCCATTTCTAGGGCATTGGTGTAAGAAGTGGTTCTGGGATTTGCTAGCTTAACCCCTAATTCAATCTTTGGCCTGAGCCCTCTGGAAAGCTTGGTTACCCGCAAGAAGTCATTCGGGACTAACTCTGGTGTGAACTTTGCGAGCCGATCAAATTATCAGGCGTACTCGACTTCCGAAAAATTTCCCTATTTTAGGCTGACAAATTCTTCCACCCTTGTAGTGATGACTGTCGAATCGTAACACTTCTTATGAAACAACTCCACAAATCTCACCCAGGTCATGGTGGTGATATCGTGAGACTGCTGCATTAGATCCCACTAGATTTTGGCATTCTTTTCGGTAGAAAAGAAACGCAGGATATGCAATTTGCATTGCCGAGGTTCATGTGCGTCAGAATCGACTCTCCATTCTTGAGCCACACCTCAGCCTCATAGGGGTCAGTTTTCCCTTCAAAATTTGGAGTGTGCTACTTTCAGAAACGCTCATAGACTGGCCACATGTACTGAGCTAGATAAGGTGTGAAATTTTCCATTGGCCATCCCCCGTACAGATATCCTCCATTCGGATAGTCGCTATTTGGATATCCTCCATTCCGCTCTGGCTGGGGTGCTTGAGCCACTGGCTAAGGCTGCGGCTGAGGTTGTTGTTGTTGCTACTGTAATTCTTCTACTTATCATCGTAACCTAATAACTTTAGCATCGTTGTCATTCGGAGGTGGTGTGTCCCTATTAGTAGCAATTGTGGCAACAGGTCTTCCCCTTCTTCGAATTGGAGGGATCTCGAGTGTCACGTTGGCGGTGCTGGGGGAATCATCGTTAGTGCGTGCAGACCTTCGAAGTGACATCTTCGACAGAGTTCTAACAGTCGAAAGAAACACATTAGAACTTACCCTAATAGTTTCTAAGGCAAACACTTTGTCAAAACAAACATAACTTGGACCTACCAGTTATGACTTCTTATGAAAATTTATGTAAGTTATCTTTATAAATTAGGTTGTGTTTCTATACTTAGACTATTGGGCCATCTTTATTATTTCCTAAGTTTGTTTCTAACTACCCTATATGACTTAATTCTGAGGCTCGAAACTTGTCGTTGTTCCAAAGTTAACCATATTGAAGGAGGGTTGGGATCAGTAAAATTGTTCCAACTACTATGGCCCCCTAAACTCTCAATACAGAACTCTGTCCATTGATTTGTATCTACCCTCCCCGAACTCATCCATTATTTATTAAATTTATTCTAAATTAATTATGATTTAAAAAATAATTCAAATTACATACATACCATTCAAAAATAATAATAACTTTATTGATTTGGAAATAAATTTCACTTATTAAATAATAATTCAAAATAAAGAAATAATACTAATAATAACTAAGGTAAAAATTTCTAAACATCAGATCTTCTACATCTGACCCTTCATCTAAAATATCATCAGTTAGTTCCTCATAATCATTATTATCATAATCCTCGAATATACTATGAGAAATATTTATTAAGATAGTACTCCTTTGTTCATTTGTGAATTGAATCTCAAACCTATAGGTAAACCTAAGTATAAGAAAATAATATCTAATGACTACCGGTTAATTAAGTCCATAAATGCGGCTGGAGCGCTGGTAAGAGCAAAAGACATAACTATAAACTCATAGTGTCTATATCAAGTCCTAAAAGTTATCTTTGGTATATATCTTCCCTTACTTCAGTTGGTGATAACCAGACCGCAGGTCAATCTTTGAAAATACCGTTGCTCCTTGAAGTTGATCAAATAAGTCGTCGATCCGGGGTAGCGGATACTTGTTCTTAATTCTCACCTTGTTCAGCTGGTTGTAATCGATACACATCTGCATGCTTCCATTCTTCTTTTTCACAAATAGAACCGGTGCCCCCATGGCGAATGGCTCGGTCTGATGAATCCCAAATCTAAGAGCTCTTGTAACTACGTTTTCAACTCCTTGAGTTTGGAAAGTATCATTCGGCATGGTGCCTTTGAGATAGGCTCGATTCTCGTAACTAGTTTGATTGTGAAGTCAATTTCCTGAGTAGGGGGTAACCCTGGTATGTCATCAAGAAATATCTCTCGAAATTCCTTTATAATGCGGACATCTTCAACCTTTAATGGTGTTTCTTGTGCCACATCCATGAAGCTTGCTAAGAATGTGTGACATCCTTTCTCTATCATCCTCTGAGCTTTGAGAGATGAGATAAGCGGTGTCCGTAGTCCTGAAACTTTTCCAATAAAACATAGTTTCTGACCCTCAGGGGTTTCGAACGTCACTTGCTTACGTCGACAGTTGATGGTTGTGCCATGTCTGCTAGTCAGTTCATGCCCAGTATTATGTTGAAGTCCTTGATCTCTAGCTCTATCGGGTCTCCTTCTAGCTCTGTGCCCTTAACTTTGATTGGTACTGCCTGTACTATTCATGATGATAGAACAATTTTTCCCGAAGGTAGTTTCGTAACAAAACTATTTCTAAATCTTTAACAAGGTTTGTCAAATTTCTCTATCATTCCTAACGAGATATACGAGTGCGTCGCTTCTGAAAATGCTCGTAGACTAGTTCCATGTACTGAGCTGGATAGGGTGCGAAATTTTCCATTAGCCATCCCCCGTACGGATATCCTCTATTCGGATAGCCACCATTTGGATATCCTCTGTTTTGCTCTAGCTGGGGTGCTTGAGTTGCTGGCTAAGTCTGTGACTGAGGTTGTCATTATTGTTATAGTAGTTCTTCTACTTGTCGTCATAATCGAATAACTTCAGCATTGTTGTCAACTAGAGGTGGTGCGTTTTCATTAGCAGAAGTAGTGGCAGCAGGTCTTCCCCTTCTTCGTACTGAAGGGGTCTCGAGTGTCCCATTGGTGTTGCTGGGCCATTGCCGTTAGTGTGTGCAGACCTTCGGAGCGACATCTTCGGCATAATTCTAACTATCGAGAGAAACACGCTAGAACTTACCCTAATAGTTTCTAAGGCAAAATCCTAGTCTCAACAAGCATAACTCGGACGTATCAGTTTTGATTTCTTATATAAAATTATGTAAGTCATCTTTATAAATTAGGGTGTGCTTCTATACTTGGACTATTCGGCCATCTTCATTATTTTCTAAGTCGTTTTCTATCCACCCTATATGACTTAATTCTCAGGCTCGAAACCTGTTGATGTTCCAAAGTTAACCTTATTGATGGAGGGTTGGGATTAGTAAAATCGTTCCCACTACTATGGCCCCCTAAACCCTCAATGTCGAACTTGGTCCATTAATTTGTATCCACCCTCACCGAACATAGCCATTATTTATTGAACTTATTCTAAATTAATTATGATTTTAAAAAAAATGATTCAAATTCCAAACAAACCATTCAAACAAATAATAATAACTTTATTCATTTGGAAAATTTTCACTTATTACAATAATAATTCAAAATAAATAAAGAAACAATACTAATAATAACTAGGGTAAATTTTTAAAAAATCAGGACCTAATACATCTGACCCTTCATCTAAAATATCATCAATTATTTTCTCATAATCATCAATATTATAAGCCTTGAATCTACTACAGGGAATATTTATTAGGATATTATTCTTTTGTGCATTGGTGAATTGAATCTCAAACTTATAAGTAAACCTATGTATGAGAAAATAGTATCTAATGGCTATCGATAGATTATCCTCATTATCTAGAGCTTCTCATAATTCTTTCAAATTTGAAACCACAAAAGGCATATCTCCGAAAAGCCTAATTACTAGGACATATTGATCCATGACTCTCATCATAATTTGCCTAGTGATTTGAAGGTGAGTTATCTTCTTGTGAAATCTGACCAATCTTTGAGTGATTCGTTCTAGCACATTTATTGTGTCATTAGACTTTATAATCCTTTTCAATGCCTTAATGGCACGGATATCCTCATATGACATGGCTCTATTCATTTTGACTGAAAACATATTAACTAAAGCGTTAGTTTTAACATAAGCATAATATTCATAACATAAACACTTACATTGGCGATTAGATCCAGAGCTTTTGCATGTGTATCAAGGAGAACTTTATGCATATGAACCTGGCTCTGATAACAACTGTAAAGACCAGACTAATTTAAAGACCTCAGACCTTTAAAACTACTAAAACATAACTACTATCTTTTGGATATATACATAAAATAATCAAACTTTTTTATTAATACATAGAAAATAAAAAAATACGGGATCCCATTGTTCATAGATAAAACAATAAAGATAACAAAATCTTTAATTAAAATTTAAATATTCAAACTACTAAGTGCGGAAACTTTAAAGACATAATTCTAAGGACACAAAAATAACAACATCATCCCCGAATGATCACATCGGTTCATTTCTTTAGTCCGTCGCCTGATACACAAGCCAAAGCCGCCGCGGATCCGTCCCGCCTTCGATGTTAATTTTTCCTACACAATCTAAATAAAAAGGAATGAGTCTAATGCCTAGTAAGGAAAAACTATTAAAACATAGAACATAAAAAATAGACTTCAATATTAATGGCCATTAACTCGATATCGTAGTATGTGATAAAAACCGTTGTAGTCCTCTTATTTTAACTATTATTTTAGAGGTAGGTTTAGACACAACTATAGTCTACGATAACAATAAAAATCTCGAGATTTCCTATCTAAGAAACCATAATTCCCGAGTGACTAAAGACATAAAAAAACATACAAACACATAGCACATAAACTCTAACTTATTTTCCTTACCAAAATCAAGACATTGGAGACAAGTGTGTTGCGAAAATTATATACGCAAGTGCACACCATCGTAAACAAGTAATAAAGTAATAAATAGAGTATCGTTCCCACGAGGATTGAATATTAATTACCAATGAATTAATTTCTTAGTTCTATTTGGTTACTAAAAATTGGATTTCAAGAATAAAAAGAAAAATAACTAAATTAATACTTGAAAATTAAAAGAAACAAATAACTCAATGGATGAAAAATCTAGGTATTTAATTTCATCATTTATCCACTCTATAATATCATCAATACAATTTTTATTATTCTCCCTCTCCTTGTGATAGCAGGTTTACTAAAGCAATCTATATTCTTATTAAGATATATAAATCTCAACCTATATGCAAACGTTCTACATCTCTTGTATAAGTTTCAACATACAACATGCATTAAACATAAAAACATAAGAACTACACAAACCATACAGGTGCTCTCATCCATTATCAAAATTTGTGTCTAAACAACTATAGCATATTTAACTCTCACTTTTCAGATTTTGAATTAAAATCATATAAATCATAAAAATGGTGATCTAGCATTCACAAGCATTAAACAAAAATTGAATAGATCACAAGTATGAAGAAGAAATTAGAAAACTTGCATTGAATTATAATAGAGTATCAAAAGACTATAATAAAACCCTAGAGAAGAAAATTAGTTCATGGAAAAGAATAGAAAAATAAGTAAGAGAAGAAAGAGAGGAAATTGAGAGAGGTCAAGAAGGAAGAGAGAGATCTAAAATAATCTAAAACATTAATTTTATAGTGATAAGGTTGTGAAATGAGTTTTCTAGATGTTTCCACTTCCTACTTCATAATGCTCCAAAATATCTTTATTTGAATTTCAAATCCCGTAACTCTAGCTTGCGTAATCTTGTAGGTCGACTATCACCACGTAAACATCTGAATCTGAATTTTCATGTGAAACAAACTTTCGTAGGTCTTTACACAAGCTTTCAAACGCTACTAAGAGCACAGAAATCAGATAAGTGAGTCAGGAGATGATCTAAATACTAAAACTGTCTCAGATTCAAAATATCTCACATTTTTTAAACAACTTATGTTTGAATTCTCTTTTATCTTCTCCAATTAATTAAAATAAATATATTCTATTGTTTTTCTCATGATTGAAGATAATATTTCAAATAAATTTTGAAATATTTTTAAAATATCCATTTAACAAAAGACAACCTGAAGAATACAACAACCAACTAAAAATATAAAATAATAATAATAAAACTAAAAAAACTAAGACTAAAAAGTTTTAAAAATCTATCCTATCAAAGTGCAGGATTGGAAACTCCTAAAATCAAACATTAAAAACCATAAGTTTCCTAGAGAAAATAAGATGAAAAGAAGATCCAAACCATTGGAATAAAGACTTACCGAAAACCTTAAGTTTCAAAAAATTCGAGTACCTAACCAAAAGCCATTATGACGAGTTAGGATTTGAATTAAAGGAGAAGAATAAGAATAACAGTGTTGATGCAATTTTTCGTCAACTTAAAATGAAGAGAAATTAAACAAAATACGAGAGGAAACAACCAATAATAGACACGATTTTTACGTGGTTCAGCAGTTAAAATCTGCCTTGTCCACGAGTCGGTATTATTCACTTTATGGAATTCTCTCAAAGCTTTCTGGAAGCAATTTTATAGTCTTCCCAATACAATTTTCTCGGTTACAAATGAATTTCTTCACACTATTTATAGAGTGGTTTACCGATTATCTCCTCTCATATTTCAAGGAGTTATTATACAAATCAATTAGATAAATGCAATTAAATGCATATAGTTACTACATACGTGTATAAATCCCATGATATTTGCGATTTAAGAACAAATTACAACCAATCCCTTAAATATAGGAATTTAATAACCTTAGAGACCGATCAACCATCACGATCTCGCTACCTCGGTTCGCTTCGACTTTAACAAGTAACATGGTTCAGATCATCTTTTTCGAGCCCACAATACCCAAGCTCGAACCATCTTGTCTAATGGCGGGAGAGGAATCTGGGAATTTATAAAAGTGTTGAACCACTGTCATTGTAGCTTCAAGCTTGAATTATAACCTCGGAACACCTCCGAGACCACGTAATTTCCGAACTTAGCAATTTCGATGTTGTCGCACTTACTACACAACGAGGTTGTTCTTGATATTTTCATTAAAGCTGATTATTACAAACCTGCTTATTCCGAGCTTACACTTAACAAGCCTAACTTTGAAGATCAAAATTTATATTCTCAAAATTTGGGAGTAACATTTTGCCCTCTCAAAAGTATCAGTTCAAATCCTAGGAGAAGGAAACCTTTGAATTGCTACCTCCAAAAACCGAGCCACCAACCACACTCAAGTGTGGACACGCGTCAGCCATGGATTACGCAGTTAGAGTACTCGAGTGCTCTTTTCATCTGCCCACGTCTTTTCGTATCTCAACTTTTTGCCGCCATTCTCATATTTGCGCCCTGTCCATTAGATCAAGTACCAAATCCAACCAAAGGCCCTGATTTGTTAGACCTTTGACCTCCCTCCGGGACATATATATAGTTACATCGTCTTCATCTTCCTCACTTTTATATTCCAATTTTTAGAAAGAAGAAAACAAACCAGAGCTCTCTTCCTCTTTTTTACATGTTCTCCAAGCCAAAGAAACAAAATAATCTTAGCATTTTCGACTCTTTGAGATCATTCTTGCAATCGATCCTTCAATCGACGTTTTCTCTATATCCACAAGCTTCTCTGTGTAAGTTTCAGTTCTTTGATTTCTCATGCATTTTTATGTTCTTCTCTGTTGTATGAATGTGTTTACTAGTTCCGATTTCTAGCTATTGCACAGTAATTTATCTGATATTACACAAACTTTTGTTTCAAAGATTTTGACATCACGATTCTCAAACCCAAATTTAGTGCAAAAAATGCAAAAATAAGGTTTTTTCAGATTAAGGGTAGTGTGTCGTGTAAACAAAGAAATAGGGACTTTGATTTGGGGTTTTTTAACTACACAAATCCCAAAATTGTCACCTTTTTGGGTAACTGTTAGTTTGATCCTTGAAAATCCATGATCCTTAAAATGAATCCAAACTTCCCCACTCTCGTGTTAAGTACATGCTCGAAGCCCGAACTTTACAATAGTTCGAGGTTCCATTTCGAATTCGATTTATCCTTTCGAGACCTCAGTCTCGATTGAGTTTACTCTGTGATCTCGTGCTTTCGAGCTCGAATCACCAAAATTGTACTATGATTTCTTTCATGCTTGGCCCTCACCCTTTTCTTTCTTGGTAGATGTCGCAGAACTCTGAGATTCGATGGGGGTTAGTGCTCGCAATTCCTTACTCTCCATCAACTCCCATTCTGGAGTCTCCCTTCACTCCGAACCAGTGCTTGATACGCAAGCACCATGAGAGGTGCGAAGAAGAGGACATTTGAGACTATTTTTGACGTTAGATTGACGAGGTCGAGGAAGGAAAAAGGAAGATACTCTGGGTTGCGATTTATCAAGATCCGGACCCTGAGATCAAACCTATCCCACTCGATCCCAAACTCAAAGTCACCGTTGCTTATGAGCCTGGTGTACTTTCCTTCTCGCTGATGGAAGACCCTTCACATCCTTCCACTTCTCGAGCTGCATCCATTCCCACCCTGCAAGAGGGTTTTTTCAAGGCTGAGCATTACTGGAGCTCAGTCACCTCAACGGGCCAAATTTCTGAGCTATTAGCTTGCCATGGCCTGAAACTATCCGGCGCACTGATGTGTCGACCTGGGACTCCGAGCGAGCGGAGCTGCTTCGCCCCGGGAGATGGCAATCCTGACAGCAAGATTAAGCTCGGGGCCTGGAGTTGCGAGCACATGATGGCAGGGGCTTTGCTACCCCTGAAATCCTATTTTTAGGATTTTCTAGACTTTGTTGGGCTCGCTCCCTTCCAACTCCAGACCAATTCATATAGGGTTTTTTCCGCCCTCAGGTCCCTGTACCAAGAATTGAAGTGGAAAGGACCCTCACCCCAAGAGATTATGTATCTCTTCTGTCTCAAAAGCAACCCCTCTTGAGCTCGGGGAGGGGATGGCTTCTTCTATTTGTCGAGCTATCCAAAGGAGAAGAAACTTTTCAAGGATATGCCAAACCATCCCGCCAACTTCAAGCTCGCATTCTTCTAGATGAATTGTCTCTCTCCTTCTAGATTCTATTCATTCCAACGCATCCGTAAGTACTCATAATTATCCCTTACCTTTTCATTTAAGGATTAGGCTCGAAATAATAACATGTGACCATCTCTCCAGCCAACTATCACTGTCCCACCCCCTCAGAGTCGATGGTGGAACATAAGGAAGCTCGGCTCCAACTGCCTTATGGTCGACGTTCTTTATCTTATCTTCTTCATGAAGAGCGACTCTGAGCCTGTGGCCTCTTGGAGCAAGACCAGTCGACAGACGACTATGCCTACCGCAAGTACTTCAAGTGGGAGCACGTGCCACTTCCCACTGAGAGACTTCCCCCAAGACGGAGATCTTCGAGCTCACTAGCATGTCCCTTTGGGGCTCGCTGTCATGATCGGCCTACCTCGAAAAATGAAGACTAAGACGAGGCCTCGAGCTCGGGTGGCAGAGGTAAAGTAATACTTATGTAACGACCCAAAAATCACTAATAAGGCTTAAGGGCCTTGATTAGTATGCCGGGAGGGCATAATTGGTTTACGATCTGAAAATTTTGCACACAAGTGTACGTGGTCGTGTCAAGTAATAAATTCTTGAAGAATGGATATCGTCCCACAGAGACTATCTTCCAAGTACAACTAATTGATTTTTAAATTCTATTTGGCGAATTAAAATTATGATGAAAAGAATAAAAGTTAAGTGAATACTCTAACTTATGAACAAAATTTAAATAACTAGAAAGAAAACAATGAATCAACTAATCAAAAATCAATAATAAAAAGCCTGGGAATTAATTTCATCAACTATTCATTCTTATTAATTTTAATAATCAATTCTTAATCTCTTCTTTCTATTCTAATAGTAGGTTAATATAATTGATTCCTATTCTTTTTCAAGATATAAGATCTCAATTTATCTGTAGGTTTTCTACGTTTCTGTGATAAACTTGAACATACAGAAGGCATTAAACATGGAAACCTAATTACTACACAATTCATACAGGTACTTTCGTCCAATATGCAACCTATGTCTATAAAATGATAGCATATTCAATTCTCATCTTTCGAATTTTGAATCAAAACCCTTAAATCAAGTAAATAGTAATCAAGTATTTACTAGCATTAAATAAACATCATATATATTAGAATAGAAAAGAAGTATCAATAGAAAATCATACTAAAATTAAATAGAAATTCCAGTGACTACATTAATCCCTAGATAAAAGAAATTAGTTCATAGATAACATCATGAAATTAAACATCAAAATAATTGTTCATAAAAATCAACCTAATGAATTCAGATGAAAAAGAAAAACTAATTACAACAGCCACTTCTAATCTAGGGTTTATATAAAAAAAAAAACTCCTCTCAAAATCGCATAAAAATGATCTTAAATAGCCCTCCAATGTGCCCAAGTGATTAGACCATTTTTTCCTTCAAAAAATGGATAAAAAATCTAGAGAACGCGTTTACAGCACTGTAGCGCTATGTATTGAGCGCTACAACGCTAAAGTCAGAGCCAAAATCCTTTAAAACTTTATTCACTAGCGTTGTTGCACCTTTGATGTAGCGTCGGGGCGCTGCTCTGCTGTTCTTGATAGCGCTATAGCACTGGCTTTGTAGCACTGGGGCGCTACTTATAGATTCAACAGCCTCCTTCCTAGCCTTCCTAGCGCTATGGCGTTCCTTTGATAGCGCTATTGACAGTGTCAAAACTCACACATATCGACCCCGAAAAACACGATTTTCTCCAACTTAACTATATTTTCTTCCACTTTCTCTCCTTTTCACTCTTTTCACCAACTTAGCAAGGAAAACCTGAAACATAAACAAACGAACATAATTCTGCAATATAATAATCCTAAACTAACGAAAACCATCCTAAAACTAGACCATAAACGAGTCTAAAACTCGTTTATCAGTTTATGTATGAATTAAATAATTTAATGCATGATTTCGTGATAAGCATGCTTATATGAATATATGAAAGGTATGTCTAAGAATATTAGTATGAATGTAGGCCCTATTTAGCTTAAAGGGATATATTCATAATTTTAGCCCGTTGAATGCATAAATGTGATTATGTGTTATAATTGTGGAGACCACATTATTATGTGGATATATCTGCAGCATGCGACTTGAGGCGATCCTAGGGAGCTAGTTAACGGGAAAGTCACAACGGGACCCAATACTTGACTCGGGGCGAGTCAGGGGGTATTTTGAGTATTAGACAGTTATTTGGGTTATCGGGTTATGGAAATGAATAATTGGAGATATATTTGAGGTTAGGAAGCTTAGGAGGGAATACTGGGGTAATTTACCATTTTTCCCTCGGGGACATTTTTGGTACGCCGAGCTTTGGGATTAACTGAAGTAACCTAAGTAAGACAAAAACAAAGAAGGAATTAGCTGGAAACACCTAAACCAACCTCTCTCTCTCTCTCTCTCTCTCTTCTCTTAGCTCACTCAACTCCCTCTCAAGGAAACCACTGAAACAAAAGGGGAATTTGGCTGGAAACTCAAAGATTTGAGTTGGAGCTTTGGAGATTAACTCATTATTAACTAAGGTATTCAGTCAGGAGTTAAGGTAAGTCTTGAATCACATTCTTGGTCATTAAATTCTGTATTATTGGCTGAGTTTAATAATTTTTGGGTTTTGAAATTGAATATTGAATTGAGGCTAAGGATTTGGGAATTTGCTCTGCAACTAATTGGTGGATTGGTTCTTCAGTGAAGGTAAGCTTTAATTTAAAGTTTAGCATCTGAATTTTGGAATTTCTGGCTGTTTTAAGGGGTTTATGAGCTTATGGGTTTCAAGGATTAAGGTGTAGTTGTGATGAGTTTCTAAGCTAGGTTTTTGTTGGGTTATGCTGCTGGAAACATGTTAGGAAGTTTATGATAGTTGAATTGTATCATTAGGTTAGTTTGGGGTTGATTTGAGTGAGGTTTGATTGTTAAAAATGGTGTGTTTTCTAGGTTCAAAGTGGTCGGGCCGCAGCTCAGTTCTTGGTGTGCCGCGGCCTTCTGGAGCAGATGGGAGATGAGGAAGAAGGGCGAGCCGCGGCATGGGGAGTGTTGGGCCACAGCCCGTGTCTGTTATTTGGTGAGGCTGGGCCTCTGGATAGGGGCGGGCTGCGGCATAAAGAGCTTGGGCCATGGCTCTTAAGGGAATTTTTGGCCTTAAGAAGGTTTTAGGCATGGGAACCTAACCTAGGGTGCTCGGGATCAATTCCACTACCGTGTTTGGTGGAATTCGATGTTCCAGAGGCTAGAACTTGGTCCGGAAACCTTTATACAATTATTATTGATGGAATCTCTTATCTTGGTTGTGACTAGGTGTAAGCTAGGGCTCGGGAAATGGATCATGCTCAAGGGTCATCTGTCGTAATCAGAACACTTGGAATTAAAGGTAAGAAAACTGCACCCAGTTGTGAGTTTATGATGAGACTAAGGGCTCCCTATTCTTGTATGCATTATGTAAGGTGGTATTATGCCATGGAAATGTAAAACAAATGGCCTAAGAGTGTCGGAGTTTATAATGGTGCACAGGGCGCATCTTAGCCACTAGTAGCTGAGGACAGCTTAATATTCACTGAGCTCGGTTTAAGCAGACTGGAGTCAGTGGTGTAAACAGGGGGTGCGACCTAAGGCATCGACCCTGGTTATTGTATGATTTGGTTGTTGTTGTTAATTGACAAATATGATATGCTGAATATTTGAGTATTAGTTTGTGAATTTGCTGGTTATGTTTACTGATCTTGTGAATGCCATGGTATGTTGAATATATGATCATGCCTAAAGAGTTATTTGGTTATTGTCATTGTTTATGCTATGACATTATGGTTTTCTTACTGGGCCTTCGCTCACGGGTGCTATGTGGTGCAGGTAAAGGCAAGGGTAAGCTTGATCAGCCCTGATTTGGAGAGCTTTAGAGGCGAAATGTACATGATTAGCTGCTCGGCCACCACAATTGAGGGAGGGATAGGAACAAGAGGACTGTTATACCCAGATTTCGAGCCATGGTAAATGTGACCTCGAAAGTTGGATTTGCAACAAATGGTCTCGTAAGGATTAGAGTATGCTCCAGGATTGTATATCGAGCCTGCAAAGTACGATATATGACCTCGAATATGGTGAGCTCGAAACGATCTCGATCTCGAAAGGTAGCTCCGAGAACACACTCATCTTCGGGGACGACTTCGAATCGGGGGTCTCGAGCTTGATGTACGTACGATCTCGAAAGACACGTGATCTCGGGAGATGTCATTAGCTCGCACAATGACGTGAGACCTGGGATGCTAAAGCCTTAGAGATACGCAATAACCACCTTGAATATCTACAAGTATTATAAATATGAGATGTAATCCTCATTTATTAATGTAAATCCCCAAGAATCGTGGGATATTATTTGGTCAGTTATGCGTTTCCTGGTCTTCAGGGACGTTTCCTTTTATATCTGATTATAGGCATTTAAAGCCATTTATTTTATTCACAAAAGAGTAACTACCCAAAATATGTGGGATAGTATTCTGCATCCTTCTCTATAAATAGAGAAGCCATGCACCATTGTAATGGACCGAAATTCTGATCTTTGAGAGAAAACTCTGCAGAATTCATGCTAAAGAATTTTCAGAGATAATCTTAAGATTAATAACAGAGACTCGTGGACTAGGCAGATTTAACTGCTGAACCACGTAAAAATCGCGTGTTTGATTTGTTTTATTTCATTTAGCCATTGTCATTCATTGTTTACGTGCTCTTCTTTCACTGTTTGACGAAAAACGGCGTCAACAAGGACCTTAAATGTCTGTTTTGCCCTTAGAGTGGCCAATTGATGTATATACTCTGGAAAATTTTGTAAACTGTCCTTCAAACGTTATTTCTTTTGGGATCCCATGTATAAACGTTTATTTATATGAGATGTATCTTTTATGACCAAAACCTTTTAACCCTAGTTCACTAATGATCTCAGCAACATGTTTTTAACTAATTGACTTGGTTAGCAAGTCTTGCACCTTTATAAATACACAGGGCAACGGTCTTGGCTACCCAGGGCGTTACAACTTAGTTCTGCCATGTGGTTCCCTTCTCTTTATAAATACAAACCCAACTTACTTTTACTTTTTGAGGAACCTAGCAATAATTTTCATGCTTGGTCCTAGGTAGATGAGATGGTACGTAGGTTTGATAGCTGGTTAGGTCAGTACCAAACCATGTATAGTTTAATCGAGGTTTGGGATAGGGTCGCCGTTCAATACAAGACCAACATTTATAGAGACCTTTCGAGGTTATCTCCTACATATAGAGAAGGGACTCCCCTAGCATCCTCTGAAGATACGGGAATTTCTTGTTCATCGAGCTCAAGCTTGGTAGAGAGTACCAGTTAGGTTTCTTTTGACCTTAGTCTTGCTTCTTTTTGTAATTTAGACTTGATCATTAATGTGTAAATTATGTATCTGCGGGCGACATGGACTCTGACTTGGATAACGTAATGAACCATCCTACGGGGTGGAAGGCGAGTAAGCGCTAGAGGGTGTCACAGAGAGGGGAGCGCCCCTCAAAGATCCCAAAAAGAGCCGAGGTGACTCCTTCTGCCCCGGACTCCCAAGGCCCGAGCCAAGTTGCTGCTGCATACCCCGAGGTTAGGGGACCTGCCGAGGCCTCTTTACCCATGCCTCCTCTTGAAGTCTAGTTCCCTCCACTAGCTCTTGCTCTGCAACCAAGACCGACCCCCAAAAGGGAGCGCTTCTTCACGGTCTCGCCCCATGTGCCCGAGTTCATGGTTGATAACGCGGCCAAGCCACAGGGTGTTAACCTAGGGTCTGAGGTGTTGACCCGAGCTAGTCAAACCCTAAGTAGCTTCCCTACTCCCCAATGGGAATTTCTGACCTCATGCAGCGATACTAACTCCATTTTTGACAAAGGCGGCGAGCTCATCGTCTTGGTAAGCCACTTTTCCTTTAATCCTATGCTATGTTAATTCGAATATTGCCTCCACGTACTTGGTTTTATTTTTTCATAGAGGCCTTTACTTCCTTTATTCAGCATAACTTCATGCTAAATAATGAGGTAACCAGGAGCAAGGCATTGGCCTAATAGGCCAGGGATGCCCAGCTGAGGCTGGCAGATGAGGTCAAGGTCGCCCAGCAGGAGATAATGTCTCAGGACGTAGCCCTTCTAATTATGTCAAAGCTCAAGGCAACGCTGGCGATGACCCTGAAAGAGGTCAAGAACAAGAATGCCGAGCTCAAGGCCCTCCGAGAACGGAATGCCAAGCTGGAGGAAGAAAAGGTAGCCACTTTCGATATCATCGAAGGTGATAAGGCTCGCCTCCTAGAGGAATTCAAGGCTAAGAAGGATCATGCCATTGATATGGCGATGTATTGAATCTAGGTGAACAACCCTGAGCTCGATACAAGCTTGCTAGACACCTTGGAGGCCGAGTTCGTCGATAGATGACAGACTCGCCTTGATGAGGAAGACGTCAGGCTTGAGGCCGAAGAGACCGTGGGAGCACTAGGAACAGCTTAGGAGACCGCGGGAGCATCAGGAACGGTTGGGGAGATCGCAGAAGTATCAGGAACGGCTGGGGAGAAGGTGTCGGCTCTGTAAGTGTGGAATCATGGGTTGTGTCCCATTATTTTTTGTAACTCATTTTATACATATGCCCTTCGGGCAAAGACAATACATAGCTCACTTTAGAGCTATTTCATTATTATTTAGACAGTAATTTTAATCTATACGCACATGATTTTTTCGCTCAAAAACCTTCATGCATTCGATTTTACATTCAGCTTTTGCTTTAATATTTTTGCTTTACATTTCCGGGTCAAATATTTCAAGCATGTTATACTAAAAGCTTGCCTTTATGTTTGTTTATTCATACAAACACATTTTTTTGATTTAAGCTCGAGTTTCAATGCATTCATGCACAGTTTACTCGATATATCCATGTCCCACCTCGTTATTGTCAAGGTCGAACCTTACTTTTACCATGTACTCGAAAGTACTTATGTGGCATGTAATTTTTTATAGTTTGGTTATATCTTGCAATTTTAGTCACTTTTTCTCATCCTTTAGTAGGTCCTCGAGGTTGTGAGGTCAAAACTTTTTTTTGCAAAATTTTCCAGCCTCAGAATCGACTTAATTCGCAGTTGGTTTATTTGCTATTCAAATTTTTTTACCAATTAGTTTCAGCTTGTTTGTTCCAAACTGATTTAGCTCTTGTTTGGTTTGTAATCCATACACTTATAAATTTTTTCAATCTGGTTAAATCTAGACAGCTTTAACTCGCGTGTCTGGTTATTAATCCATACACTTTTAGCTCACGCATACAATTATAACTTCTATGTCGGGTTAATGATCCAGACATTTTTATTAGTTTGCGTGTATACTTAAAACTTTCATGTCGGGTTAATGATCCAGACATAAAACTTTCATGTCGGGTAGACAGCTTTAGCTCTTCAATCTGGTTAAATCCAGACAGCTTTAGCTCGCATACACTTTTATACAATTAAAATGTTTGGTTATTAATCCATACACTTTTAGCTCACCTATAAACTTATAACTTCTATGACAGGTTAATGATCCAGACATTTTTATTAGTTTACATGTATACTTAAAACTTTCATATCGGGTTAATGATCCAGACATTTTTATTCTATGTTATTTATTTTTTCAAACTTATGGTATGATTGTGTACCACTGATGCCCCCTTAATATCCTATGAGTGTGACCATAGGTTATTGAATTAAGAGATTTGCAAAAACTAAAACATTTAATAAAGAAAACAACTTTTGAGCAGAATTTAACATTTTATTAACAAAAGTCTGAAAAATAAACAAGCTTGGTTACAACAAAACTCCCTTCCTACATTATTGATAATAAGGTCGTAGATGTTCACCATTCCAAGCTTGCGGAACCAACTCTTCGTTTAATCTCGCTAATTTATACACCCCAGGCCTGATGATAGACTCAATCTGGTTAGGTCCTTCCTAGTTAGGTCCAAGTACCCCAGCAGACGGGTCTCGTGTAGCCAGAAACACACGTCGTAGGACCAGGTCCCCCAATCCGAATTTTCTATCTTGAACTCTCTTATTGAAATACCTAGTAGCTCGTTGCTGGTATGCAGCATTTTTCAATTGATCTTCATCTCATCGTTCTTCAATGAGGTCTAGACTTTCTTCGAGCTGGGATTGGTTCGAGGCCTGATTGTATGCATGGCTCCGTATTGTAGGTATTTCGACTTCAATAGGCAACATGGCCTCACACCCACATGCTAGGGAGAAGGGAGTAGGCCCTCTTGAAGTTTGAGTTGTGGTTTGATAAGCCCACAAGACCTGAGGTAACTCCTCAGGCCACCTTCCCTTAGCCTCTTCTAACATTTTCTTAATGAAGACTTTTAGGGTCTTGTTGACTGCTTCGAGCTGACCATTTAGCTGGGATGGGTGACGGAGGAATCCCATTTTTTGTAGAAATAGGTAAACAAGTCACTGTCAAATAGGGTGTCGTTGTCTGACACTATCTTTCTGGGCATGCCGTATCGGGAGATGATATTTTTTACCACAAAGTCTAAATTTTTTTTTTAAGGTAATAGTGGCCAGGGGTTCAACCTCGGTCCATTTCATGAAATAATCGATGGCGACCATGGCATACCTTACTTCCCCTTTTCCAGTTGGCAATGAGCCTATAAGGTTGATTCCTCACACCGCAAATGGCCATGGAGAGGTCAACATGGTAAACTCGCTAGGTGTAGCTCATGGAATCGAAGCAAATTGCTGGCATTTATCACATCGTTTGACATACTCAAACGTGTCTGCCTTGAATGTGGGCCAGAAATATCCCTATCTTATCACCTTTTTGGATAGACTATGCCCCTCGGTGTGATCTCTACAAAATCCTTCATGAATTTCTTCCAAAATTTTCTTCGCCTCGGGTGGAGTTACACATCAAAGTAATGGCATTGAATACGCTCTTCTATACAACCTTCCTTCCACAATAATGTACCTTGGGATCTGATACATAAGCTTTCAAGCCTCGTTCCATTCTACTGGGAGACTTCCAGTTTTGAGGTAATTGATTATTGGGGCCATCTAGGTAGGTTGAGAATCGATCATGCATACATCCTCTTCGTCAGGCTCGCTGATACTCGAGTTCGATAAAAACTCTACTGAGACCACGTTCAATGTATCGGCCTCGCTGGTTGTAGCGAGCCTCGCCAACGCGTCTGCATTTGAATTTTGTTCTTGGGGGACTTTCTCTATAACATAGAATTCGAACTGTCCGAGTGTAGTTTTTTCTTTCTCTAGGTACGCGGCCATTCTTATGCCCCGAGGCTGATATTCCCCCAAAACTTGGTTGACCACCAGTTGTGAGTCGCATAGCAGTGTATAGCCTTTGCCTTGAGTTCTTTGGCTATTCAAAGTCCTTCTAGTAATGCATCGTATTTAGCCTCGTTATTTGATGCCTCGAAGTTGAACCTTAAGGCTGAGTGGAATCGATTTCCTGTTGGGGTAATCAATATAATGCCTGCCCCCGATCCGTTTTCATTGGCGGATCCGTCGACATAAAGTTTCCACAGCTCGCGGGCTGGGGTTACAACTTCATCATTGGAAATTCTAGTACACTCGACAAGGAAACCCGCCAGGGCCAGTCCCTTGATGGTCGTTCTCGGGTGGTATGTGATCTGAAATTGTCCAAGTTCGACAGCCCACTTTAACAATCTTCCGGATGCCTCTGGTTTGGACAAAACTTGTCATAGTGGCTGGTCAGTTATCATGTGAATAGGACGTGCTTGGAAGTAGGGTCAGAGCTTTTGAGATGAATGTATCAGGCTAAGAGCCAATTTTTCCATTAACGGGTTTCTCTATTCTGCCCCCAGTAACCTTTTGCTGACATAGTACACAGGATTTTGTACCATTTTCTCTTCTAGGATGAGCACCGCACTAATGGCGTGTTTGGTTGTCGCGAGGTATAAATACAAAACCTCTCCCGTGACAGATTTTGACAAGATTGGTGGTTCGGCGAGGTGGTTCTTAAGGTTTTTAAACGCGAGCTCGCACTCCTCTGACCACTCAAATTTTTTGTCCCCTCTCAAAAGTTTGAAAAAAGGAAGACAACATTCTGTAGATTTTGAGATAAACCTACTCAATGTCACCATCCGTCCAGTTAAGCTCTGCACATCCTTGTGCTTCTGAGGTGAGGGCATATCTATCAACACCTTAATCTTTTCCGGACTAACCTCTATCTCTCGTGTATTTACTATAAACCCAAGAAACTTTCCCGAAGACACTCCGAAAAAGCACTTTTATGGGTTAAGTTTCATGTTATACTTTTGTAGTACAGTAAAGCATTATGCGAGATCATCGACATGGTTATCGTTATGTTTCGATTTAACTAACATATCATCAACATAAACTTCCATGTTATTTCCAATCTGCTCGACAAACATCCTGCTCACGAGGCTTTGGTACGTGGCCCCAGCATTTTGAGCCTGAAAGGCATGACATTGTAGCAGTACAACCCTTTATCGGTTACGAAGATTGTAAGTTTTTTTTTTGTCATGCATTGTTTTTCAAGTTTAAACATTGTTTTCATGTTATAACACTGAAAGCCTAATAGCACGTGATTTCTATTTTCAACACATGACTTGCTTACTTGGTTTTCTATTTTTAGCCCTGGCATATATATTCGCTTGGTCCGTGTTTCCCTTACATTTTTGAGCAGCTAAAAAGTATCTTCTCCAAGAAACACTCTCTGTAAAAGGTCTGAAGCTCTTGATGCTTCATTGTTCATTGCCCATGGAGTTTTGGCGATTCCTCACCATTTATCTCAAGTTTTCTAGTGTAAACCTTGAAGGGATTTCAAGATAAGTCTCAAGGGGAGCTTGAGCAGTAGTTGGAGGGAGTCCAGTCACGTTCAAAACTAGTGGGAGGCTGGTTACTTGAAGATTTTCACAAAATAGGGAGTTGTTTGTTGATTGTAAACCAAATTAGAAGGAGTTTTAATTTGTGTTTTGTTGTTTGTATTTGTAATAACTCTTATTGTTTTAGTAAATTTGCTTCACCTCTGGACTAGGTCCCATGGAGTAGGTTGTGAGAAATCATGGCTGAACCATGTAAAAATGATTGTGTCATTTTCATTATTCTTACACTTGATTACTTTTCAAATCTGAATTTAATTTGATAAATTGATTGAAAAATTGACTGAGCAATTGAGTAGCAGCAGTTAACTAACTTTCAAGTCTCAACCCTTTGTTGTTTTGGAGCTCGTGGTTCGGGTTCGTAGGGAGAACCGTCTCCAGTCTTGAGCTCATTTACGTATCTCTTATGGGCATTCCTGCCCAAACCTGCGATATGAGGTCCCCCCAAGATGGTTACTACATCCTCTCCATCATTTGGAGGGGGTCTCTCATCCTCCCGAGCTCGAGAGTTATTGTGTTGGGCAGGCTACGCGGCTACTGCCCTCTGACTTGTCGATGCTTGATTGGGATTTTGGTTTCTGACGTACAGTCCGAAATATCCCCTCGAGATCAAACCTTCAATCTCGTCTTTCAATTGTCGACATTCATTAGCTGTGTGTTCGATATCTCTATGGAATCTACAGTATTTACTTGAGTCCTTTTTTGATGTTTGATTCCTCATGGGATCAAGTCTTCTGAACGGGACTTGGTTTTCACTGACCAGGTAAATATTCTCTAGAGACTCATTGAGCTCGGTATACCCCTTGTATACGGAGAAGTATTTATCCCCTTTCTTCTTTTTACCTCCATAAGCCTCAGGGTTATTCCCTTCATTCTTCTTCCTTTTAGAAGGGTTATCCTCAGAGGGTTTTGAAGTTGATGGGGTCATCGAGGTCAAGGTAGAATTCACATTTGTCATTTTAGTTAGGGGCTGAGAGGTCATGTTCAGCACTAACCTTGCCTCTTCTACATTGACAAACCTCTAGGCCCTCCGATTGAACTCGGTTAGCGACCTGATAGGTTTCCTTTGTAAATCTTCCCAAAGGGGACTTCCTAGCAGAATACCCGCTCTAACGGCCATTAGGTGACCGCTATCATCGACAACGTGAGATTGGGCCACTTCTAGGTTATACCTCGTGAGGTAACTCTTTAATGACTCATTTTTTTGTTGTCGGACATTGGTTAAGGCCGAGGCCTCAAGCCTGACGCCAATCATAGACTTAAACTGCTTCTTAAAGTCTCTAGATAATTGATCCTAGGATGAAATCGAATGTCTTCTAAACATCTTAAACCAGTATTTTGCTGGTCCTGTAAGTGTGGCTGGGAACAGCATACATCTGAGCTCGTAGCCAACATTGCTGGCTCACATGATGGTGTTGAAGGTACTCAGATGACTATACGGGTCTGAGTTTCCATCAAATGGTGGAACATAGGGTATTCTGACTCCCCGAGGAAAGGGAGTGCTGGATATATGTAGGGCAAATGGCTCGAGTTCCTCATCATATTCTTCAGCTTTGTTCCTATTATGCTAGTCTTGTAGGAGCATGAATGCTCTTTTTAAAGGGTCAATCCTATCCTGGACTAAATCCACTAGGGGTCGAGCCTGGACCTGAGGGGGATGGTTATCGTTAATAAAAACTCCAGCTCCCTATCTTGGTATACGGTTATATGCTGGCTATTTTTTACCATTCAGATGGTCGCACAAATCAGAGTTCGGGGGATTATCTCACCCTCAATTATGGTTTAGATGATCCCGCAGATCAAGGTGATTCCATCGATTCCCTGTATGCCTTCGCTCGGTGTTATAAATGCTTATGGTCCGAGTGTAGCTCGAGCTTTTGCTTATGTAACTTGTAGCCCATACTGGATGTACGGCTCGGTGATTACGAGGTGGGTACCATACTGGCCTTCTTGTTCCAGTAGATTGTGATCTTGACATTTGGCTTCCTGATGGCTGAGGAGCCCTACGATCTTGGGTAGCCTCTCTTTCGTTCCCCTGCCTAGGCCTAGCCTGTCGGTTTCCATCTTGACTGCCGCTGCGAGATGGCCTCCGTGGTCCATTTCGTGGAACCTCTCGGACTGGTGAGGGGTGCCTTATTGGTGATGGTGGATGCCTTATGGGCGATGGGGGTTGTCTTCCATTGTTGGGCTTGGATGGCCCAGAGTTTGCCCGGACAGGCTCCGAGTTGTTTCTTGCAGTATCACGATTCGGGTTCCGAGCCACAGGAGGGGCTCAGTTATTACTCGTTCCTGTAGGCAAGTCTGCAGTAGGGTTGGCAGTGGCCTTAGCCCAGATACTCCTCCGAAGTCTTGGTTGATTCAGTTGTGATGCTTGTTCCGCCCTCCTGGTGGTCATGCTTCCCCGGGGGCGTCCTCTAGGCCTCTAGGGAGGTGCCTGGGCATCAGCTGCTTGTCTGGCTAATTCCTCATTGCATTTTGTCGCCTCTGCCAACTATTTGCACGCTTGGCGATTTTCAAGTTCCACGATAGGAACTTACCTCTTAGGACTGTAATACAAATCCTCGCAGGCCTAGGGGCAGGCGACCCCCAGGAGTTGGATGAATCACTCCTCTCCTCAGGGTCTAGATCCACCATAGACTGCTTTCCAAGTTGTCGGGGATATTCCTTGGTACGAGGGGTCTGATTCTCGGGTATCTAGGGCAATAGTCGCCCACCAGTACTGGGGTTGCTTGCAGCGGCCATGGATGATTCAGGAGGTTTTCTGATTAAATAGGCTCACGTCTTGTTTAATGGCTCTCAATGAAAGCACCAAATTGTTGATGCTATTTTTCGTCAACTTAGAAATGAAGAGCAATTAAACAAAATACCAGAGGAAACAACCAATAATAGACACGATTTTTACGTGGTTCAACAATTAAAATCTGCCTAGTCCACGAGTCGGTGTTATTCACTTTATGGAATTCTCTCAAAGCTTTCTAGAAGCACTTTTACAGAGTCTTCCCGATACAAATTTCTCAGTTACAAATGAATTACTTCAGACTATCTATAGAGTGGTTTACCGAATATCTCCCCTCATATTTCGGGGAGTTATTATACAAATCAATTAAATAAATGCATATAGTTACTGCGTACACATATAAATCCCACGATATATGGGATTTAACAAGAAATTACAACCAATCCCTTAAATATAGGGATTTTATAACAATAAAGATGTTCACACTCAGCTTGCGGCCTTGAACATTCAATTCACACGCCTTCGAGACTGATTAACCATCACGAGCTCACTACCTCGGTTCGCCTCGACTTTTAACAAGTAACATGGTTTAGATCATCCTTTTTGAGCTCACAATGCCCGAGCTCGAACTGTCTTGTCTGATGGCAGTAGAGGAATTTAGGAATTTATACAAGTGTTGGACAACTGTCATTGTAGCTTCAAGCTTGACTTATAACCTCAAAACACCTCTGAGACCACGTAGTTTTCGAACTCACCAATTTCGATGTTGTCGCACTTACTGCACAACGAGGTTGTTCTTGATAATTTCATTAAAGCCGATTATGATGAACCTAACTAAATTGAAGGATTAAGAGTACCTTAGATAGCTTAGAGCTTCCATCTATAACACAATCATCGAAATCATACTATAGCTTACTTCCCAAGTGTTCAGAAAAGCTTGGAATTGAAAGCTTTAACCCTAAATTCCTATTGTTTCTCTCTAGAACAAAAATGTCAGCTTGGAGGCTCTGAGAAATGTTTGAATAATGATGCAAATGACTGAGTGAAGGGTCCTATTCATAGGTTTCAAGGACTGAAATTAACTCCCATTAAAATGAATAACAATGACACTTTGCGCTAAAGAAATGCCCAGAACTCGGTCAAAATTGTTTAAGAGAAAGTCCAAGCTATTGAGGATTGATTCTAGCTTCGGATTTCACATAAATTCAAACAAGGCACATGCAGTCGATATATCGCCCACTATAGGTGATATATCGCATGCCTTAATTTGTTGAGGTCTTGTGGTTTTGATCATGCGAATTCGACGTGTTTTTCCGTATTAGCATAGCCGATATATCACCCCTATAGCAGCGATATATCGGCTTACACTTATGTACTAAACAACGATTTTGCACATTTTAAGCACACTTAATGATGTTTAAACCACTTTGACTAAGTAATACAAGATCCTAGCATCTGAGGGAAGGTTCTAGACTTCCTAGGCTTATCCTTACCTTTATATTTACCCTTGATTATTTTTATTCATCTAAAATCCTTAATAAATATACATGTGACAAAAGTCGCATTCTTAATTATTCTATTTATATCTTAGGCTATAATAAATAATATTTCTAGGACCAACTACAATAATTAAATCTTATGATAAAATTAATATTTCTAAACTATAGGCTAAACTTATGAAATTCATAACTATCTCTACGAGTTTCCAAATAACTCCCAGCTTGGACCAAATCATGAAAATTAAAATACTACAACATAAGATAATATTATCTAACTAAGTAAAATTCTGAGGCACTACAGCTCTCTCATTATTAGGATCAAGCCTTCTTGGCAATTTCCTTTTAAACTAATAGTTTTCAAATCTATTAATTAGCTCATGGCCCATAAATCTACTAAGATATACTATGACCCCTAAATACATAATTTGTGACACTTATGCTATTATTATTTGAAGGAATTATTGTTGTTGCTCATAAACATACTAAAATTTGACAATGATCACATAGACATGTATTAATCATAAACATAGTCAAATAGATACATAAACATGTAATCACACAAAAATACCCCTACATGATACCATATTACAAAAATACCAATTTTTATGAAAACGAATATTAGATCGTTATTATTTTATGAAAAGATAGCATGGATTATTGTTAGGCTGCGAGTAGTATAATTCTATTTTTATGAATTTTGATTTTATGTATGGGTATGCATGTGATCTTCGATCTGGTATTGGTTAAAAAAAATTTATCACCCTTCCGCTGCATACTCTGATTTACACAATCAATACCAACAAAACTCTTGTTGAAAGAGGTATAGTTCTCATTGAAGTAATGCTCGAATGATTACAAATAATTCCATAGTGAGGTCCATGTTAGGCGACCTAGGGGAACTAGGTCATTTTGACCCTCCTAAACCGCCTAACTTGCCTATTTGTTCCATGTTGGCAATCACATCATCCTATCTAGAATTTGGTAAAACATAATTTTCTTTTAAATATGTTATTATAGAATACATATATATAACTATTTGAAGATTCCACATTCATTAATGTAGTTATAATCTTGTATAAGCATGAGAGGATTAAGATTATAAATAATGAATAAAATAGTCTGCATCATATTAAAGTTTGGGATCTTTAATCAATATCTACTAGTATGGTCCACTAACATTATGTATATAAGTAATCTAAATCCAAATTACTAATGTAGATAGACATTTTAGTGAATATATTTATATAATATGATCATATAGGACATGACCCCATATGAATTGAACTTTTTATAACATGCAATTTACCTTAAATAGATGTAATCACATCAATCAATATCATATGTAGATCAGTCTGAATCCTTAGTTTTCATGAACTACTATTTATGTTAATTGGATCTTTTGATTCATTCATTATAATTTTTTTTTTTTGTATTGGCTTTTGATCATGTGATTGACAATGTAGTGGACACATAAAATACTAATTATATGCAATAAGAATAATTATTATGGTATGAGAAGAAATCACTCTAGAAATCATAATGAGAATGAGATCTTTGTTGACATTAATCCAAAAAAAGAAGAAGCTTAAGAACATTAAAAGAACAAATAGCATCTAAGCCTCATAACCAACTATCTTCCACACTATGACTGGCACAAAATGGAGGAGATAGGTGGATGTCTATGATATTTGGTAGGAAACTTAAGAACACTCTTTGAATCTCAACATATGAGAGAGTGTTCTTCTCACAAAACACAGATAACAAATTTCTCTAGTTTTATTTCTTGACTATGGCATGCGACTCTTTCTCTCTCTACCACTCACTTAATGGTGTTATAATCTATTTATAATGTAATCAAAGAGAAGAGATGAAATGACCTAAACCTAATTCCCATTGGGCTTTAACATGAGCAACAGTCGAAATGGACTGTGGTTGGCGTCAACTATAATGGCTTGGGCCCTGTAGTATTTATCTCAATAAAATATTATTTGTTGAGCCTTTATCATATTATTTTATGCAATATAAAATTATACGGCAAAATTAAATATGATTAAATTAATCTTTAATCAAAATTAATTTCCCAAAATTATCAATATAATTTGTCATTCTTCAATTAAATTAATTGTTATATTGTGATAGATTCTCATAAATTACAATGTTCATTTTGTGATTATAAGAAATCATTTGTGATTAAATGTTTATAAATTCATGTTATAATTATTTAGTTACTTATTCTTTAATTATCAAGATTTACATTCATACTTTAAATGTGGTTCTTTAATTATCAAGATTTGTATTCATACTTTGATTATGGTTCTTGATTAATCTCTAGAGTTTGTAATATTGAATTAATTCTCATTATTAATTTTTGATTTAGAAAGTGCAAGCCATAAATCCCTAACAATCAAAAATCTCTATCTTTAATTACTTTTTTTTTGTTTTGCATAATCAACAATGAGGGAAATTTATTCATCTTCTACAATCTTCAAATTCTTACTTCGAGATTTGATTTATGTTGAACACATAACCATGAGAGATCAAAGAAAATTCTATTTGGATATGCGCTACATGAATGTGAATATGGATTCATATTCTTCATCAACAAAGGATGAGACTACTCTGTGGGATTAGAAACTTAAGGCGATTGAGATTATCAAATTTCGTATTTCTAAATGTGTAGATTTCAAGAATTTGAATTAAATGTGTTTGTAACGACCCAAAATCGCTAATAAGGCTTAAGGGCCTTGATTAGTGTGTCAGGAGGGAATTAATGAAATAATTGTGATTTAATGAGTAATTATATGTCTGATAATGTTTATATGATAATTGATTATATTGTGTGGTAATATGATGTGTGATATATGTGAGAACCACATTATTATGTGGACAGGTTCGTTGAGCACGACGCAAGATGATTCTAGGGACAGATAGCGGGAAAAGTCACAACGGGGTTTAAGGTATGACTTTGGAGAAGTCGGGGATATTTTTAGATAGCGGGTAGCGATTTGGACTATCGGGACATGAAAATAAATATATGGAGATATATTCGAGGTTAGGATGTCTAGGCGGGAATAATGGGGGATTTTACCATTTTTGGCCTCGGGGACGGTTCCGGCACCCCGAGCCTCGGGATTAACATAACACGTGAGATAGACTTAAGGAAGCCTTTAGAAGAAAAATACAAACCGACCTTAACTTATCTTCAGCTCTCTCTCTCTCTCACGCTTAAGGAGAAAACCAAAGGAAGAAAAACACAGGAAAACTAAAGGGGAAACTAGCTGGAAATTATGGGATTTGTATTGAGGAATTGAAGGTCTAGCTTAGGGATTTATCAGGCATCAAAACAGCGTGAAGGTAAGCTCTTAACTTTCTTCTCTGTGGTTAGAATTCTGGACTTTGATTAAGTGTTAAAACAAGTGTAGTCTTGATGTTTAAGGCGGAATTAAAGAAGGGAACTTGGGGACCTAGCTTGGCTACAGCTTGGTGAAGTGATTCTACAGTAAAGGTGAGTCCCTACTCCTAGTTTAGAGGTTTTTCATTGAGCTTGATGGCTGGTTTGTGTGTGTTTTAGCACTTGGGTTTCAGAAATTGAAAGGAAGAGATTGGAGTGTGTTAGGCTGTGTTTTCTTGGGAATTATGCTGTTTAGATCATGCTAAAGAGGTTGGGAATTAATTGTTTAAGAGTTGGGGAGTTTTGGGATGGTTTAACGTAAGGTTTTGAGCTTTAGAATGGTGAAAAATCTGGGTTCGAAGGGGAGGGCTGCGGCTCTGTTCTAGAGCGCCGCGGCCCTAGCATGCGAAGAATCCAAGGGGGCTCGGCCAAGGGGGCGCGCCGCGGCGCCCAAGGCAAGGGCCGCGACGCGTGTGTGGTTCAGTGAGGGAGTGGGCTCTGTTTTGAGGAAGGGTCGCGGCTAGGCTTAGGGGGCCGCAGCCCTTGGTTGGACACTTGGGATTTTGAGGGTTTTAAGCATGGGGGAGTGGTCTTGTGTGCTCGGGTTTAGTTTCACCACCGTGCTTGGTGGAATTAGGAGTCCCGGGAGTTAGTTTTGTAACTGGAAACCTATATTTGATTATTTATGAAATCCTATGCTTTGGTTGTGGCTAGGTGATAAAAGCTTAGGCTCGAGAACGAATCGTGTTTGAGGGACGTTGCTCGTAATTCGATAACCGTACAGACTAAAGGTAAGAAAACTGCACCTGGTTGAATATATCTGACGGGACTAAGGGCTCCCTATTGTTGAAGCTTGAAAAGATGGTATTATGCCATGCAAGCCATTTAGTGGACCAACGGCCTAAGGGTGCCAAGGGTCTCACTAGCGCATAGGGCGTGGCTCGGACACTGGTATCCGAGGACAGCTTATGATGCACTGAGCTTGGTTTAAGCGGGCCAGAGTCAGTGGGTTAAACAGAGGGTACGGCCTAAGTCGTCGGCCCTGAATATTATGTGATATGAATGTTTTATGAGATAGAATGGGTCTTGGATTGAATTGTATATGTTGATTATCTGTTGTGGAATGTCTGATAAGTGTACATGCTTACTGGGCTACTTGTCTGTTGTTACTGTTTGAGTTATCTGTGATGTTTTCTTGCTGGGCCTTGGCTCACAGGTGCTACATGGTGCAGGTAAAGGCAAGGGCAGGTTGGATTAGCCCTGACTGGAGAGCTCAGCGAGCGGAATGTACATAGCTAGGTGCTTGGCCGCCACGGTTGAGATCTAAGCAAGGACATGGAACCTGAAGACTGTCTGTTTTGGCCTTAGTATGGCTAGTGGTACCTCATGTATTTTTTTGGGAGTCTGTAAACTTTCTTTAACTTCGTTTTGTACGGGATCCCATGTTACTACAGTTTATATATGCTAAATGAGTCTTTTGAGACCAAAACCTTTTTAACCTTAGCTCTTACATGTTTAGCGACACGATTTCAAATTAATGACTTGATTAGCGAGTCTTGCACCTTTATAAGTACACAGTGTAGCGGTCTTGGCTATCCAGGGCGTTACAGTGTAACCTGCCATATTTTTGTGAGTTTGAGTTTATTTTTTATGTAAATTTTACAATGGTGAATGTGAATGAATAACTCAAGGGTTAATGTTATTATTATTTTGTTTGTAAAATTATTGATCATGATTTGAGATATGGTAATTATAAAATTAACCATAATAAGATTAGGGTTAAGGAAATTGATGTTGAGATCATTGCACTCTTATTTGAATCTAATTGGGTTACTTTAATTGATAATGAGATCTTTGTGACCTTAATTAAATTTAATGCATCAATGAGGAATGCATTGTAACCCTAATTCAAAATAATGCATTCAATGAGGAATGCATTGCAACCCTAATAGAGTGTAATACATTCAATGATGAATGAATGATAACTATAAAGGAAATTGACATAGTTTATGCATATAGTGATGATAATTGTGCAACCTTAAGATAAGGAAAACATGTCAATACAATTGATGTTGAGATCATTACAACCTTGAGTGAAGTTAATACAACCCAAGGGAATGTTCAAGGATGGTAGCATGAAACTTATGCTACCATTCATGCAACATATGATATAAAACTCTTTTGAAAACATTTGAAAATGCAAAGGATGGACTTGAAGTCCAAATAGGAAATGAAAAGAGATCCAAGGTACTTGGAAATGGGCTGCATTGATTTGTACTTCACTAAGGGAAAGAACGTATTATTTTCTATGTTCCCAATATGAATAAAAACATTATAAGTGGAAGTATATTGGGTAAATCTGGTTTCAAAATGGAGTTTTGAACCCGATAAACTCATTTTGACTAAATTGGGCACTTTTGTGGGAAAGGGTTATTCATATGATGCGATGATCAAACTTTGTACTATTGTTGATAATGACAATAATAATGTAGCATCTAGTTCTTATAATGTGATTAATTTTAGTTCTATTAATTTGTGGCATAATAGAATTTCTCATATAGGTTATAACACAATTTAAAAAGTTGTTAAATGTAGACTAATTAATTGTGATATGAATAAGCATGATAAATGTGAATAATGTGTCAAATCTAAAATGGATAAGAAATATTTTCCTAGTGTTGATAGATGTTTAAACTTTCTAGATTTATTACATAGTGATTTATGTGAATTAAATGGGATAGCTGAAAGAAAGAATAGGACATATCTTGAGATAATTAACTCTAAATTTTTACATGATAAATTATGTTATAATTCATAGGGTGAAGCTGCTTACTGCATGTCATATATTGAATCGAATTCCAATGAAAAAAGAGCAATGTGTCTCCATATTTGTTATGGAGAGGAAAGAAGCCTAACCTATGCTATCTTAAAGTGTGGGGGTGCCTTGCTTATTGCAAGAGCACTGAACCTAAAAATGACAAATTTGGGCCAAGGGTTATTAAGTGTGCATTTGTAGGCTATGCCTCAAATATCAAGGCCTAAAGGATGTAATAATTGAATCAAGATTGGAATTCTTTGAGAACATGTTATATTGTGATAACAACTCTCAAGAACCCACATGTGTTGGAGAATCTCGTGAGAAGAAAGATCCAAAGGTTGATGATCAACCTATATTGCCTCAGAGAAGCAAAGGCTTAAAGAGTTGGGATCAAATGAGAAATTTTATCAAGTGGAGACACTCTACCTAGTAGAGGCAAACCTTGAAGAAGTCACTTGGAAATTTCCTATGGTTCTTCAAGTTTAGGATGATTCCAAAACCTACTAAAAAGCAATGTCATCAAGAGACTCCACTTTTTGGAAGGAGGCAATAAACGATGAGAATGATTCAATTATGAAAAACCACACATGGGAATTGGTAGATCTCTTACAAGGTTCAAAACCAATTGGGTGCAAGTGGGCATTTCAAAGGAAATATCATATTGATGGCACCTTACGAACCTTCAAAGCTAGATGATTATCTAAAGGGTTTAAACAAAAGGAAGAAATTGATTATATTGACACATATGCACCAATTGCTAGGACAACCACAGTGAGAGTTTTATTTGTCTTATCATCAATATATAACATTTAGAATAAATAAAAATTTTGCCCCCTGAACTATTACCACTACCTTATTATGCCCCCTGAACTTTTCGGGTTGTTTTAAATTCCCCTAGCTATTACTGTTATGTTATTATGCCCCTTCTATTAGTTTTCATCCTACATAGCTAACAAAGTGATGATTTAACACTTAAGGTAGTGACGTGAGAATTACACGGCACTGCTACATGTATAATTAAACTTTTAAAAAATAATTAAAAAAATTTAAATTTAAAAATTATTTCAAAAGATTTAAAAAATAAACAATAACTTGAAAATGATAAAATCTAATTTTTTTTTCTTTTTTTGTCTTTTTTCTTTCTTCTCCTCCATTTAAAAATTGCAATTTGCTCTTAATATTTAAATTAAATAAGTAAAAATGGAAAAAACGAAAGAAAAAAATATATATTTTAAGAGGAAAAGATATTTAATAAAAAATCTATTTTACTAATAAAATTATTAATGCTCTTTTCTTATTAAAATATATATTTTTCTTTTTTTCTTTTCTTTTTTCTATTTTTACTTTGTTTTTTCTTTCTTCTCCTCCATTTAAAAATTATAATTTTTTCTTAATATTTAAAATTAAATAAGAAGAAAAGCAGCAAAAATAGAAGAAAAAAAAAGTAAAAAATATATTTAATAATATTTTAGTAAAATAGATTTTTTATTTTTTAAATTATTACTAAAAAATTATTAAATATCTTATTAAAATATATATTTTCACTTCTTTTTTTTCTTACTTAATTTCAAATATTAAGAAAAAATTATAATTTTTAAATGGAGGAAAAGAAAGAAAAAATGACAAATGAAGTAAAAAAAATAGAACTTTTAATTTTTTAATTATTTTTTATTTTTAATTATACACATGGAAGTGAGGTGGCATGACGTGGCAATGCCACATACTGCCTAAAGTGCCATATCAATATCTGGTTAGCTTTGTACGATGAAAACTAAGGTGACAACAATAGTTTTTGGGGAATTTAAAACAATGTGAGAAGTTCAAGGGGCACAATAAGTATTGGTAATAGTTCGGGGGGGCAAAAATCATATTTATTCTAACCTTTATATTCATCATATGAATGTCAAAATGACATTCCTAAATGGAGATCTCGATGAAGAGATCTATATAAAACAACGTGAAGGTTTTCTTCATAGGGGAAATTAACACAAACTATGTAGACTTGTTAAATTATTATACGGATTAAAACAAGCACAAAAAAAATGGCATGAAAACTTTGACAAAGCCATAGTTTCGGATGGGCTTAGACACAATAATGAGGAAAAGTGCTTATATTCTAAGACTTGTGATGGCTATGTCATCTTGGTGTGTTTATATGTTGATGATATGTTAATTTTGAGTAATGAGATGAGAGGCATAATATTAACGAAGAGGTTTCTATCTTCCACTTTTAAAATGAAGGAACTTGGAGAGGTTGATGCCATTTTAGGTATAAAAGTTAGAAGATATAGTGGGGGATATGACTTAAGTCAAGCTCACTATGTTGAGAATGTGCTTGAAAAGTTTAGTCATCTCAAAATCAAATGGGCAAACACACCATTTGATTCAAGCATAAATCTTAAAAAGAACAATGATAGAGAGGTGGCTCAACTTGAGTATGCAAGTGCATTCAGAAGTCTAATGTATGTCGCTCATTGTATAAGAGCGGATATCACATACGCAGTTAAACATCTAAGAAAGTTTACTAGCAATACAAGTAACGAACATTCAAAGACAAATGAGAGAGTTTTAGGGTACCTTAAGAGGACCAAAAAGCTAGACCTCCAATGTTCAAAGTTTCCTAAGATACTTGAAGGATACTCTGACACAGGTGGGATATGAGTGTGGGAGACAATCTCTCCACCATCGATTAGGTGTTTATGCTCAAATGAGGAGTGGTTTCTTAGGGCCCAAAGAAGCAAACATATATTACACTCAACCATGGAGAATGAGTTTAATGCTCTAGCGGCAATGGGCGAAGAGGCCAAGTGGCTAAGGGATTTAATGAGGAATATCCCAATATCCACGGATGAGGTATCGACGATTTCAATACACTGTGAGAATTACGCCACATTAGCCAGAGCCTACAATGACATGGATTATGAAAAATTATAGACATTCAAGTATAAGCTATGGATATGTGAAATAGTTTATTCAAAGAAGGAATTATATGTGAGAACTAGTGATGTAACGCCCCAACTCCAGGGACCGTTACGGTGTGCCTTGTAAATAGTGCTAAACTCGCTAATCGAGTCATTTGGCCAAAAACGTGTAACTAAGTATGATTACTGGTTTAGGGAATAAACATTTTGGTTAAGATGTAACGTTTCACTAGAACGTTTAATATATACATTGGGATCCCGTAAATATAGTTTCAGAGTCTATTACAGAAAATATTTACAACAGGCCGTTCTAAGTGGCAAAACAGGGTTTAACCCTAGTTCCACTTTAAACCTCGGCCGTGATGGACGAGCAGCTGCATATGTACACGTCATCACCTAAGCTCTCCAACTCAAGGATGGTCCAGCTTTCTTTTGCCTTTACCTGCACCACATAGCACCCGTGAGTCGAAGCCCAGCAAGAAAACACAATATAACATGATATAATATCAACAGTAATTATAATAGCCATTTAGGACCAACGGTCCAAAACAGATAGGTGACAATAGCCAAAAGTCACAGAAGTGGGTACAGCTCCCTCTAGCCATGTGACAATAGGGTCACCAGGGCTTAATTGATAGGTAGTTCTTTCATAAGTTTGTTCAGGACAGGTGCATGGTGATTGGTCACCAACATAACCATCCTCCCGACTCTAGAGTCGTAACTAAGGACAGCGTCCCCCAGCCATGTGACAAACAGTCACCGGGGTCATATACCTTGGCTATGATCATCTGGTCTTAGAGCAGGCAAGCGCTTATAAGTTCTTCGACCCTAGGGTCGGTCTATCATTAATGCCATAGAGCCATTCAATGCATGTTCTTCGACTTTAGAGTCGGTCCCTGACTAGTCAGTGCCATACACAAGCAAGTCATGCCACCAAACATATATCACATGTTCAATATCCATAAACAAGGTATTCAGCATGCTTACTAAACAAATACCAGTACAATTAGGACCATTTACAACCACAGAGGCTCAAGCTCTGAACAATATCATACCCAGTCTACAAAGCATGTCCTAATCACATGTTTCTCATGCATCATATGCAATATATCCAACAATCCAACATGCACCAATATTAGCCATGCATGTCACGTTCAATAGTCAACCAACATGCATCAGGAATAGCCATGCATGTCATACTCAATAATCAACCGACACGCATCAAGGGTAGCCATGCATGTCATACATAATAATCAACTGACATGCATCAAGAATAGCCATGCATGTCATACATAATAATCAACCGACATGCATCAAGAATAGCCATGCATGTCATTCATACATACTGGGTGCAGTTTTCTTACCTCAGAGTCGAGCTAGAATGATTAAAAGAACGACCCTTGAGAACGATCAACTTTTAGTCCTTTAGTGGTCACCTAGTCATAACCAAATATAAGATGCCATCAATAAAAATGATCAACATAAGTTCCCAAACCAATATCTAGCCTCCGGGATATCAATCCCCACTTAACCGGGTACTAGGTTCAACCCCGAGGACTAAGGCTTGAATCCCCAAGCTAAAAACATGATTCTGGCCAAAATTACCCTAAGGGTCGCGGCCCTCCCCAGCTGCGCCGCGGTGCGCCCTTCAGACAGAGGCACACCACCCTGCCAGACGCCAAGGGCCGCGGCGCCCAACCCAGACCAGGCAAAATAATAGCACGCACACCAGATTTTCCCCTGCATTTTCCCTTGGAACCAAACCCTATAATCAGCTCCAAACCTCCTCCAAACACTCAATTAAACCTCTAAGCATCACCCAAGCTTCCCCACATCAAAACCCAACCTAAACATCAATTAAAACCTCTTCAAATCCAAACTTCCAACAAGAATCAAAAGCTGAATAACTAAAGGGAAAAACAGAGCATAACCTAAATTCAATGACTAGAACTCACCTCAAAACCAGCTTTGAACCTTCCTCAATAGTTGAACCAAGTCCACAAACCCAGCCTTTGAATTCCCTAGCTTAATACCCCACTTTAAGCTCAAGAACACCAAAGAAGAAAATGGAGAAGGGTGGTGTACGGGAAGGAGAGAGACACCCTTTTTTGGCTCTGTTTTAATTCCACATGCTTCTACAGCCAGCAGCCAATTTAAGTCATACAAATCCAAACCTAAATGACCAAAATACCCTTAAGTCACTTAAAGCCTCTAAAACCACTTCAAGGGTAAAATTGGTACTTTCCACTTATCCCGTTAATCATAATTAACGCTTCCCAATTCCCGCTAATCTCGAAATTATCAAACACCCATAATTCATATCTCGTTACCCTATTACTCCCGGTAACGCTCTAATCATTAAAACACCCCGAGACTCACCCCGAGCCCCTAGCTTAAGCCCGTTATGACTAGACCGAACACTTACATCTTATGATCATCTCATGCCGAATAGCTCGAACCAATCCACCTTATAATGTGGCTATATTAATTAATCACAACCATGCACCCATAATACACAATTACGCCCACAGCGGCCAAATTACCAAAATGCCCTCATAATTAAAATAAGAACCCATATGCATGCATTCACCATCATATAATAATATAATTCACGTAAACATGCATATAATTATTAAATACCATAATAAATCAATTATGGCCCTCCCGGCCTCCTAATCAAGGTCCTAAACCTTATTAGGAAATTTGGGGCATTACAAGTGAGAACTTAATAGATCCGTTTACCAAACCTCTAGTGAGAGATTTGGTTAGCTCTACAATTATAGAGATGAGACTAAAGCTCCTTGATAAATACATTTCCCAATGATAGCAACTCAACTCAAAAGCCAGTATACATCGAATATTAAATTAAGAAGGAATCGGAAAATAATGTTGTATTATTTGAATCTTGAAATTGTACAGACTCCACTATATAGAGTGACAAATCAACAATCTCTAGGTGCTGACCAAATACACAATACATGTGTAAGGCTGAAAAGATACAAATAACAGCCTCAACTAATTCACAAATTAGCTAAGCAAATACAATTCTAATTATGGTCTAACAAGTCATAATTTTAAGTTCTCATAAACTTTAAATTAAATTTTTGTGAGTGTAGTGTTATATCACAAGTGTTAGAATCGGTTAAATACATAGTGAAAGATGTGCAAGAACCATAATGATTTCACTAAACTCAACCTGAGTGGGTTGACTTCTTGTATAGGCATCTATAATTTATCTTTTTGTGTCCAAAGTGTTTCTTTGGATTATATAAGAGTACCCCATAAATTTTGGAGGCATTTGGAGACGTTTTGAAGCAATATCCGACGCATCGCCTGGGCGGTCTGTACGAGATCGTATAGTTATGTAATTTTGGCTCCAAAACTCAGTATAAAATTCTATAATCTCATTGGTTGACACTAATGACAATTTCTATGCTATTTAAAGGGTTCGTTTGAGACTTTTCCGAATTGATCACTTTCCACTCTATCTCTCTCTAACTCACTAAGACTTCTTATTTTCTCCAAAATCTTCATCAAGAAAGCTTGACTTGCATGAATATTAAGGCTTGTAAATCACAATCTCATTCCAACTTATAGTAGCTTCAAGCAATCTTTAAGGTGAGGATAGGAATAGAGATTTTAGGACAACAAATTCAATTTTTATCAAACCTTTTGTCATCTCCATTGATTCACATAAAATGATAGTCTTTATGATTTTAGGTAACTAAGGGTTTCTCTCCAAAGGTTCTCTCTATCTCTTCATCTTATTTGTGTTATGTGTTATTTCTCTATTGTGAGCTAGATTATCTTGGGTTTTAATTTATTTGAATTGTAATATTCAAATTGTATCTTATCCCCAACAACAAGTATAAATGACCATATCAGTCGCGCATTACAAATAGTTAACAGTAGCACGAAGATAGTGGTAATTTTTTTTAGAAGTACCATAAATAAGGATATGATAAGCTTTAAATGATTTATCCAAGGGATAGGATCATTAACTTTGTTATAGACATTTAAAATCTCTACAGAATATTAATTGCCCTTTTTTAAATTTTAACAAAATAAATCTTCAAAATTCTTATAAATTTTTTATATTTTTTTTTTCAAAATAACATACGTTTTAACCCAATTTTGAATGGAAGATGTGGCTCCTACGGAGAAGACACATAGCGTCATGCCACATTAAATTCAGAATGCTGGTCGGAATGAGTAGCTGCTCAAGGAGTCTATGTTTAAAAGGTTGTTTAGCAAAGAATCAATATCCTGTCCGATGATGGAGCAGATTAGTGCATTCTCATGAAGTTGCTCGGAGTACAAGACTTGCTTGATAAATAGTACACTTTACCCAAAGATCTGTGTTTCATGAGACACTATCAAATATTTCAAGATATTTATGTAACTAATATTTAAATTGTATTATTCTTATATTATTTGAATATGTAACTAAATGTACTTATCCCACACCTACATGGTAGGGCCTATATTTGCTTGTAAGGGCCCATAGCCCATTAAGACTCTATAAATAATGGGTTTATTCAATCATGAACCCTGAGTGAAGAAAGATGAGAGATAGAGCTAGATATTTCTTTTGTAAGCACTTTACATACCATACCCTTTGAATTGTTTTCTTTTTTCAGCTTAAGAAACTCAGTTGAACCTTGTTTCTTCTTGATCTTATGTGTGACGCTTTTTCGATAAATAAAAGTGCAAGTGGACATATGTCATTACCAACTCTTGGGATTGAGGCCAGAATAATAATCAGGATCAAGAGAATGACCAGAGCCAAATTCCACAACCAGTTTCTAAGAACTGGCAGCAGTTATTTAATGAGTTGCAGGCTACAGTGTTGAGGCAAGAAGAAGAACTCTGCCTCCTGAGACAACAGCAGGTTCCAACAGTATCCAGTGTATCTGAGGCACCTCCTGTATCAGTGCCAGCAGCTGAGCAACTACCTGAGGTTGGTAACAAATGGGAGCCTCTCTATGAAAGGTTCAAAAAGCAGCAACCTCTAGTTTTTTAAGGCAGTGCAGATCCTGCCAAATCTGAGCAATGGATGAGCATTATTACCACCATCCTGGACTTCATGAGGGTGACTGGTAATGAGAGGGTGGCTTGTGCCACATATATGTTTCGGGAGGATGCCCAAATTTTGTGGGAGGTTATATCCCAGACCAGAAACATCAATGCCTTGAGTTGGGAAGAGTTTTAGACTCTGTTCAACGAGAAGTATTATAATGATACCATCAGGGCGGAAAATGTTGAGGAGTTCATCGGGCTACTTCAGGGGAGTTTATCAGTGACTGAGTATGCCCTGAAGTTTAATCGATTGGCAAAGTTTGCCATGGAGCTGGTACCCACTGATGGGACCAGAAAGGAGAGATTTCTCCAGGGGCTACAACCTAGATTAGCCCGAGATGTTCGTATTACCACTGTGGCTGGAGCTACTACCTATGCACAGGTGGTTGAGAAGGCACTCACAGTTAAGAGTGCAAAGAACAAGATCTGGCGGGACAGTGCAGCCAGAAGAGAGTTGAGGAGGACAGGTCCTCCATTTATGGGTTTTGGTAGGGGTGGAGGCCTTAGTGTTCAGAAGAGGAAAGTTCCTGACACCTTCCTAGTTCCAGGTTCTGATATGCGACCTTGTGGTATTACAATGGGTCGTCAAGTTTGTAGTGAGGCTTGCAAGTCTTATCTTGAATGCCCTAGATGCAAGAGGCGCCATTTGGGAGAGTGTAGGGCAAGGGCCTGCTTTTCATGTGGAGTTGTGGGTCATCTCAGGAAGGGGTGCCCTAATGCAAGAAAAGAATAACCCAAGAAAGTGAACAGCTTGGCCCCAGCTCGAGTGTTCGCATTGACACAAGCAGAGGCTGAGGCTTCACCCTCAGTAGTTACAGGTCGGCTTCTTAGTGCTGGAACCCCTTATAATGTTTTGATTGATTCTGGTGCTACACATTCTTTTGTTGCTAGTATAATTATTGATAGACTGTGTAGACCCTGTGATTTTTATGCTGTGGGGTTTGGAACTTTATTACCCACTGGGGAATTAGAGGTATCCAAGAGATGGGTCAGATCTTTCTGAGTGACAGTGGAGGGCAGAGAGTTGTCAGTGGATTTGATAGAGTTCATTACGACTGACTTCAACATGATACTGGGTATGGATTGGTTGGTAAAGTATGGGACAACCATTGATTGCAGAAGGAAGATGGTCACATTTGAGCCTGAAGGTGAGGATCCTTTTGTGTTTGTTGGTACTGTGCATGGACCTTGCATACTTATGATTTCTATTTTGAGGGCTAGAGATCTATTGTAAGAAGGTTGCATTGGATTTTTAGCCAGTGTGGTTGACACCACTCAGGTTGTGCCAATGAGACCAGACTAGTCTGTGAATTCCTAGATGTATTTCCAGAAGATTTGCCAGGGTTGCCACCACATAGAGAGATAAAGTTCATGATAGAATTGGCACCAGGGATGAAGCCAGTGTCTAGAGCACCTTACAGAATGGCCCCAGCTGAGTTGAAAGAATTAAAGGTACAATTGCAAGAGCTGTTGGATTTGGGTTTTATCAGACCTAGTTTCTCACATTGGGGAGCGCCAGTTCTGTTTGTGAAGAAGAAGAAGGATGATTCTCTGAGGATGTGTATTGATTACAGAGAACTGAATAAGTTAACAATCAAGAACAAGTATCCTTTGCCAAGGATAGATGATCTGTTTGATCAGTTGCAAGGTAAAATGGTATTCTCAAAAATAGACCTTCGTTCTGGTTATCATCAGTTGAGGGTCAAGGAAGGAGACATACCAAAGACTGCTTTTCGCACCAGGTATGGGCACTATGAGTTCTTAGTCATGTCTTTTGGATTGACTAATGCCCTAAATGCTTTTATGGATCTGATGAACAGAGTGTTCAAGGATTATCTAGACCAGTTTGTGATCGTCTTCATCGATGATATTCTAGTTTATTCTTAGTCAGAGTCAGAGCATGAACAACATCTGAGATTGGTTCTGCAGAGACTGAGGGAAAACAGATTGTTTGTAAAGTTCAAGAAATGTGAGTTCTGGTTATCTCAGATATCTTTTCTTGGGCATATTGTCAGTAAGGAGGGGATTAAGGTAGATCCAGTGAAGATTGAGGCAGTCAGAGATTGGCCAAGGCCAAAGAATGCTTCTGAGGTTAGAAGTTTCTTTGGATTGGCAGGTTATTACGGGTGTTTCGTGGAAGGGTTCTCAAAGATTTCTACTTTGTTGACTGAGCTGACACTTAAGAATCAGAAATTTGTGTGGTCAGATAAGTGTGAGAACAACTTCCAGAACTGAAGCAGAGATTGATTACAGCTCCAGTTCTGAGTCTTCAAACAGATCAGAAGAAATTTTTTATTTACTGTGATGCTTCACATCAAGGTTTGGGCTGTGTTCTAATGCAGTCAGAGAGGGTAATTGCTTATGCCTCATGTTAGCTGAAGGAGTATGAAAAGAGATATCCCACTCATGATTTGGAGTTGGCGGCTGTGGTATTTGCTTTAAAGGTATGGATGCACTATCTTTATGGGGAGAAGGGTGAGATTTATACAGACCACAAGAGCCTGAAATACTTGTTCACACTGAAAAATATGAATATGAGACAAAGGCGTTGGCTGGAGTTCATAAAAGATTATGATTATGAGATTTTGTATCATCCAGGAAAGGCCAATGTGGTAGTTAATGCTTTAATCCGGAAGGGTCCGGGACAGATTTATAGTGCGAGACTGATAGCCAGAGAGTTAGCAGGATATGACCAGAGCTGGTATAGAGTTGTTGGTGGGCCAATTGGCCAATATTACGCTACAATCTACACTGTTGGAGAGAATCAAGGAGGGTCAGTTGGGTGATCCACAGTTGATCAAGATCAGAGAGGATGTTTTGGCTGGAGCATCCAGAGATTATACAGTATCTGATTTAGGCTTACTGCGATACAAGGGGCAGATATGTGTTCTGTTAGACACTGCTATGACGCGAGAGATTTTGGATGAATCTCATACTACACCTTACTCTTTGCATCCAGGCACCACAAAGATGTATCAGGATGTGAGATCGTTGTACTGGTGGCCGGGGATGAAGAGGGATGTAGTGGAATATGTGGCTAAGTGCTTGACATGTCAACAGGTCAAGGCTGAGCATCAGAGGATGGCAGGGTAATTGCAGCCTCTGGATATCCTTCATAGCGGGGCTACCCAGGACTGTTGGTCAACATGATTCTATTTGGGTTATAGTGGATCGCTATGCTAAGTCAGCTCTTTTCTGCCAGTAAAGACTACATATACAGTTGACCAGTATGCAAATCTCTATGTGAGAGAGATCGTGCGCCTCCATGGAGCACTTAGGTCAATCGTGTCAGATCGGGACCCCACTTTTACTTCCAAGTTCTGGGGGAGTTTACAGAAGGCCATGGGAACACAGTTGAAGTTCAGTACTGCTTATCATCCTCTGACAGATGGGCAATCTAATAGGATGATTCAAATATTAGAGGACATGCTGCGAGCATGTGTGCTGGACTTTGGTGGATTCTGGAGTAAGTATCTACCTTTGATAGAGTTTTCCTACAACAACAGTTATCAGTCTACCATTGGATTTGCACCTTATGAGATATTGTATGGTAAGAAGTGCAGATCTCCCATTCATTGGGATGAGACAGGTGAAAGGAGATACTTGGGTCCTGAGACAGTTCAGAGGACCAGTGACGCCATTGAGAAGATTAGAGCTCGGATGCTCACTTCTTAGAGTAGACAGAAAAGTTATGCAGATCCCAAGCGCAGGAACGTGGAGTTCCAAGTGGGAGACTACATCTTCCTTAGAGTCTCGCCATGCAAAGGGGTGAGGAGATTTGGGAAGAAAGGCAAGCTGAGCCCTAGATTTGTAGGTCCATTTAAGATCCTGGAAAGGATTCGTCAAGTGGATTACAGGTTGGCCTTGCCTCCGGTATTATAATCCGTGCATAACGTGTTTCATGTTTCAGTTCTTCAGAGGTATGTATCTGATGTGACTCATGTATTGAGCTATGAAGATCTAGAGCTTGAGACAGATCTCTCCTTTGAAGAGCAGCCAGCCCAGATACTTGACAGAAAGGACAAGGTCCTCATAAATAAGACAACACCTTTGGTTAAGGTATTTTGGAGGAACTGCAAGTTCGAGGAACGACTTGGGAGCTGGAGTAAGATATGTAGACTCAGTATCCCGAGTTGTTCAGCTAAATTTCGAGGACAAAATTTCTGTAAGGAGGGGATAGTTGTAATGCCTCAAAATCACTAATGTAGTTTAATGGTCGGATTAGTAGGCCGGGAGGGCCATAATTGATTTATTATGCCATTAAATGATTATATGCATGTTTATGTGAATTATATTATAATATGATGTTAAATGCATACATGTGGGTCCACATTTCATTATAAGGGAATTTTGGTAATTTGGCCCGTTGAGGGCATATTTGTATATTTTGGTGCATGTTTATGATTTATGGATGAGATCCCATTATTATGTGGATATTTTCGAGCTATTCGTCATGAGATGATCTTAGGTTGCAAGTTAGCGGTTTTGTCATAATGGGGTCAATTATTGGGATATTGGATAATGAGAATGATTAATTGATGATATATTGGGAGTTAGTGAGATCGGGAGGAAATTCTGGGAGTTTTTGGCTATTTTGTTCCCAGGGGCGTTTTTGGGACCCCGAGCATTAGGATTTGTTTGAGGTTGCTTAAGCTTGAAGTAACCTGTCAGAAAGAAAACTACGTTCAAACAGTTTTCTCTAGCACTCGTTATCCTTTTTGATCGTTCGTTGCAATTTTGAAGGAAACTTGGGTTTTAGGTGTCGGAATCAAGCAAGGATCGAGGCATAGAAATTCTAGGAAAGATTAGAAGCTTCTTAACCGAAGGATTTAGCGAGAAACAACTTAATCAAAGGTAATCCAAGCTTTAAGTTTTGAGTTTCTGAGTTTCTAAGCTTTGATTTAGATTTTGTGTTTTGATGAATCTTTGATTGGTTTGAGCCTCGGGATTTGATGATTTTGGATCATTGGGATGTTTGGGAACTTTGATTTTTGGATTTAGAGATGTTTAAGTAGGTTTTTGGAAGGATTAAAAGGTTGAAAATTGGGGTTATGACTGAACTTCCAAGTGGGGCTGCAACCTTGTTCTTGGGCGCCGCGGCCAGAGCATGGTGCAGATGGGCAGTGGAGTTGAGGGGCCTGGGGGCCGCAGTGCTTGCTTCAGGCGCCTCTGTCTTGGCTGGGGGCCACTGCTCAGAGAGGTGGGGGCCACGACGTTTGAGTGTTTTGAGGCCAAACTAGTTTTTTGATCATGGGAACTCAAACCTTAGGCCTCGGGATCGTTCCTACTACCCGGTTTAGTAGGATTCAATGTCCCGGAGGCTAGGTCTTGGTTTGGGAACCTTTGTTATTCATTTTATTGATGGAATCCCATAATTGGTTATGACCAGGTGATCGTCAGGGAACTAAGAGGTTGATCGTTCTCAAAGGTCGTTCTTTTATTAATTCTTGCTCGAACTAGAGGTAAGAAAATTGCACCCTATATATGACATGCATGGTTATTATTGCGGCATGTTGAGTGTTTAAATGTGGACATTGATTGCATATTAAATGCTTAGCAGATCTTGCTTACTTGTGAATGGCACTAACTTACAAGTCAGAATCGGCAATGGTGTCAGATCCATCTGTGAAGCTGTGACTTACTAGTCAAGTTCATTAACGGTACTGAGCACTGGTCATGTGTTGCTGACCTAAGAGTCAGGAGTGGCATAGGCGTCATGAACGCAGAGCTGATGAAAGATTAGATCTAATCAACATTTGGATTGAATGACTCACTATGAGCATTAATGCTGGACCGACCCTATGTTCGATGAAAACTAAAAGCGCTTGCCTAGTTCTATGACTAGTTACTCAGAGCCAGAGCCAGAGCCAGAGCCAGAAGTCTAGGTGGCCCTATTGTCACATGGCTAAGGGTACGGAACCCACAGTTGTGACTCTATGGTCACTCCCTTGGTTTACATTGGTGACTTGCTTACCAGTCACTTATCTTGTATAAGCTAGTGATTTGGTCACTTATTTGTTCAGGGAACGGAACCCACCTTAGTGACTTTTACAACTGTCACTCCTTTATTTTGGACTAAAAGTCATGGATGATTATTATGGTCATCGGTTGATGTTATATTCTTACAGTATTGAGTTTTCTTGCTAGACTTTGGCTCATGGGTGCTATGTGGTGCGGGTAAAGGGAAAGAAAAGCTCACCCAGCCTTGAGTGGAGAGCTTAGGTGGTGATGTGTATATATGTGGCCGCTTGACCACCACGGCCAAGGAGTTCTCAGGGAACTAGGGGGTTTACCCTATTTTTGCTGCTTAGATCGGCAGGTTGTAAATTTTATACTGTAATGACCATTTTGTCGTAAATAACTTGTAAATGTTTTTATGGGCCCATGAACAGTTTTATGTTCTAAATAAAATATATCATTTCCTTTTGATTGGTTTTCCACCTTAACCTATTAATAAAACCTAGAAGTAGGGGTGGCAATTTGGGTCACGACACGACACGATTAAGGTAAACACGAACACGAAACGTTTAATAATCATGTCATGTTCGTGTTTGAGATTTTGACACGTTTAATAATCGTGTCGTGTTCGTGTTTACCTTAATCGTGTCGTGTCATAATCGTGTTGACCGATTTAATAATCTTGTCGTGTCATAATCGTGTCAAACACGATAACACGAATACTTTACATAGGTTTTATGATTTTTTTCGTATAGTTATGATTAATCGTGTCATAATCGTGTTATCTTGTTCGTGTCGTGTTGACCCGTTTAATAATCGTGTCGTGTTCGTGTTCGTATTTTTGACACGTTTAATAATCATGACGTGTTTGTGTTTACCTTAATCGTGTCATGTCATAATCGTGTCGACACGAATCTGACACGTTTACATGAATTGCCAGCCCTACCTAGAAGCACGTTTTCAACCAAAGAACTCGGTTAGCGAGTTAAGCACGGTTCAAATTTCACCGTCACTGTCTTGGGGTAACCAGAGCGTTACAATGATCGTGGCACAAACAATGATAGACCATGGTTCATTAGTGAACATTCTGTTCAAAACAGCCCTTGAAATAACGAAGTTATCTGTTCGAGACCTAGAACCATTCACACAAACTTTATATGCACTACAACAATATTTAGTATATATTACATTAAAGAATAGCATATATTTAGAAGTGCTATTATTGGTGGGGGATTAAAAACACACGGAAGACATATTTTGGCGCCAAAATGAATTTTTTTTTTTGCTAGTCTCATCTGCCAAATTCCCTAAATCGAAGTTACCCGAAAGATTTCTCTCAGCCTCCATCTCTCACTCACAAAGACTCACTCCGCCCTCTCCGCCCTCACAAAGTCTCTCTCTCTTCTCGTCTCTCCGCCCTCTCCGCCTCACGAAGTCTCTCTCTCATCTCGTCTCTCCAGAGTGGAGCTCTTTCTCCTTCTCGTCTCGTCTCATCTTCTCAAATCATCTCTGCCTCATGAATAATCGCTCCAGAGTGGAGCTCTTTCTCCGCCTCACGAAGTCACGCTCCAGAGTGGAGCTTCTCTGCCTCACGAGTTCTCTGCCTCACGCCCACTATCTCAGGTTTGTTTCTCTCATCCCTGATAATACAAATTGTTGGCTGAATGTGTGTAGATTGATATGATAAAAAAACCCATCTTTGATAGAATCTAGATTGATATGCAATTTTAGATATTGTTATGTTCAATGTTCAAGAGAAACAACTATGAAGATTATAAGTAAAGAGATAAAAAAGATGTAGAGATCTAGCTAGGCCAACTGTATGTACTCCTTTTTTTCTATCTTTTTTTTCTTCAGAAATGTTTGTAAAGTAGTCCAGAAATTAGACGCTTAAAGGAGGAATTTTGTGAATGAACAGAGCACAAGGGAAAACTAAACACAGAAGAAAGTACAAAAGCTTTTCTTTATATATATATATATAAAGAGAGAGAGAACAAAGGACAAAAAAGAGAGTGAAAATTAAGAACAACACTTGAGAAGATGAAAGTGAGATCCCAAATTTCTTTTGAGTTTATGCAAATGTAACAATAAGGCAGAATATTAAAAATACATTATAAAACTTTTGAACTATAAAATATTTGAATAAAACTTACCTGAACTCTTTTACAGATGTTGCTGACCACTAGAAATCGAGGCTTAATAATGAACAGAGAAAAATACTATTTTTTTTAATATCAATTCAAAGTGGGTAATATGAGAAAGAGTAGATTTTTTTTAATATTAATTCAAAGTAGGTAATATGTAGCTTGAAGAAAGAGTAGATTTTTTAAATATATATATATACTAATTCAAAGTGGATAACAGCAGCTTGAAGAATTTTTTTTTTTTTTATATTAATTCAAAGTGGATAATAGCAGATTGAAGAAATATTTTTTTTTTTGATATTATTTCAAAGTGGTTAATAGCAGCTTGAAGAAAGAGTAGAATTTGTTTTTTTTTTAAAGAAAATATGCGACAATATGGAATAAAAAGGATTCGAAGATGAAAGTGGAAATCTGGGGAGTGAAGAAGATGAACTCAGAATTGCAGGTGGGAAATATCAATTCAAAGTGGCAAATAGCAAAGTGGGTAATATGCAGCTTGAAGAAAGAGTAGATTTTTTTAAAAAAGAAATATTAATTCAAAGTAGGTAATATGCAGCTTAAAGAGAGAGTAGATTTAAAAAAAAAAAAAGATTCGAAGACTCAAATGCAATGAGAATATGAAAGTGGAAATCTCTGGTAAGTGAAGAAGATGAACTCAGAATTGCAGGTGAGAGAGTGAGAGAGAGTAAAGTTGGAAGTGATTAGGAAAAGTAGAGAAAGTGAAGAAGAACAGACAATAACGCAGTTTATATATTAACAACTAAACAGTCTTGGCTTAACTACTAAAACAGAATAAGAGCCGAACTAATGGAGGTTTTTTTTTTTTTTAATCAATGATCATTTGAGTATGTAAATAATATCTATGTCTTTGTTCATGTAATTTTTATTTTGATCTTATAAGCATGTTGTTCTTTCAATATGAGATAATTGTGACATGACTTTTTGATTTATTGGGTTCTCTACACAAGTTTCTAAATTTCTTTAACTCTTTCAGAAATTCAGAAAAGAAGACAAGCAACTTTAGGGAACTGAGGCATTTATAAAGGGATCTCATATTTTCATCTCAGCTAGGTTTGGTTCATTTGGCTATTTTTTTACTTTCAAGGTATTCATTATGTAATTTTTTTTAATGATGACTCCTAATTAAAGGTCGAATGATGTTGATAGTTTATTAATTGGTATGTAATTTTGCTTTCATTTTAGTGGCTTCATTGGATTTCAAATTGGAGGGAACTTTATTTGCAGCAGTTTGCAAGAGGTATGTTTTCTTTTATTTTTGTTAAAATACTTTGCAAATGTTAGAGGAGTTTGAATATCTTAGATATTCATCCATAGTGAAGTAGGTTCTGAGATTATTATTATTGTGTGCTGCGATGATAACGGAAGGTTGAGAACTTGTGTGTATTAGTGAAGTAGGTTCTGAGAAATTTGTGTGTTGCGGTGAGATAAGGAAGAAAACTTGTGTGTTGATTGAATATTTTGAATTGATAATGATTGATGGTTGGTTAATAAATATGGCTGGAATGTTTTTTGATTTTCTGTTAGTTATTTGATGTATATCTAATAAACTTCAAAAACCATAGAAATTTGAAAGTAGAATCGAAACCCATGTGGGGAAATATATTAGAATAATTATAGAAATAACTTCTTGCAATTCAAAAACTTGGGTAATAAAATGTAAAACATTTTTTAGTGCAAGGCCAGTACAGAAATTTTTTTAGTTTGAATATATACATCAAAAACCAAATACAAAAGAAAGAGTAACATCCCATTAACAAAAGTACTATTTATGAGAAAATTCTCTGGATATTTTCCTATTTAAAATTTATATATTAAGTGCAAGTCTTCTAGAATACCAAAAAAAAGTAGTTCTAGCATATGAAAAACAAATGCATACATTGAAAATAAAGAAAAGAACTAAAGAAGTTAACATGTTCCTTTTTATTTTTTTTATGGAAAGTAAAGAAAAGAACTAAAGAAATTAACATGTTCCTTTTACTTAATTATTTTAAGTCATAACGGTACTTAATAACGCTATGGTAACTATATATAGTTTTAAAAAACCAATGTAGTCTAGTACAGACAGATTGATAATTCCATAAGAGTGGACCCTATTCGTTTGATAATATGTTTTCAAGTGGTCCAGAAGAACATAAGATAGCAGTCTAGCTTCAATCATTTTGGTTGGATCATTTTCCATTTTTGACCCTTTGATTCTTCTTTCTCAATGATTGAATGCTATTCATACGTACCTACAAATTATGACTACTACAAAATCAAAAATAAATAAATATACAGCATTTGAACCTCAAAATTTGATTCAAAATATCTAGTGGATCCATCCAAAACAAATGTATATTCACAGTTCATGTCAACACTAACTATATATCTATAACTAACTATCACACAGTTTCAATTTATTGCAATTGGTATGGTTTAATTTTAGTTTTTTTTTAATTTTAAATAATTTAAATTTACTTTTAATTAATTATATTAAGACACATGTATATAATTAGTTAGAGCACATATTTTGTCAAGTATTAAATCATCTCAATAAATTTGAACCCTTTAGTTAGGCCTTCAAATTGGGATTTAACTTCCTTTAATGAGTTTGAAACCTCTGTAAACAGTAGTATCCCTTTTGTATACACCTATAAAAGATTAGAGGATCAACTTAATAAGTGAAGGAACAAAATAGTTCAGTAGTTGATGAAAAATATGTTAAAAGCATCATAACAAACAAACAAAAAAATATTACAAGAAAAAATTTACATTCTCGATTTCATCCCTAAGAACATCATGCTTAAGTGAATGGCTGAGGTTGTGGTGCCACTTAACTACATTGAAAAGAAATGGTGCTTCGAAACAAAACAAAATAGCCCAACTCAACATAATATAAAAACAACATTTAACTTTTATTAATTCTTTGATCATTGAACCGCCAAAAAATTCAACCCATAAAAAAAAGGTAAAAAACGAATTAGCACATAAGCACTTAATCATATCATCTCATGGCTCGCCTGTTTCGATTGGTACTCTTTTAGTTTACTATAACTTTAAGTTGAAGCATTACTTATTTAAATTTTGTTGTAGCTAAACAAATGGACTCACAACAAAGACAAGTGCACAAAGGATGATGAATTGAAGGATGGAGCAAGTTTCACGCATGGTTTACTTTTGTGTATCTTGTAATGTTTCTATTTTTCATTTTTGAAGTAAAAATTGTTTAAGATTATAAAACTTTATTATGTTATGCTTTCAAACTTAAGTTAGAACTAAGATCTCATGAAGTAGACACATTCATGGTTTGAATTAGTTATTGTTTAATGTAATACTTATGGTTTATCAATCTATTGAGAATTACATTTTATGATTAATTTGGAATTTTTTTTTTTATCAAAATACAATAATGAAAATCTTTTAATTAAAAAAAAACCATATAAGTATACTTATCAAAATAAAATTTAAAATTTTATTACTATATGTTATGATTGAAAAACATATTATAAGCGTAAAAAATCGTTATGGTTTATATAATATAACAAACTAAAAATGTTATCAAAATAATCAAATGTAACAGTTGAAAAGTGTTATGAAAAAAGTACAAGATTAAACTTCAAATTTATAACCAAAAACTCTATCTAAATGTTATTATTTGAATATTATAGCACCTAAAAATGTGTTATTGAATAGTTTATGATAACACAGAACATAACATTCAAAAACTGTTATAGAAAAGACTGGACTTTTAATAACATGGGCTATGTTAGCATTTTCAGAAGTGTTGTCAATAGTCCTGGTTAGCAGTTTTTAAGTGTTATGAATACTGTTTTTTTCTTGTAGTGATGGTTTTACTGAAGAAGGGTTTACTCCAGTAGGAACGATCAAGTTAGCAGTAACAATGTGAACTACACCTGCAAACAACATGCTTATGGCAACATTTGTTGTGGCTGATATTTCCTTGGTCTTCAATGCCCTCTTAGGAAGACTGATCTTGTGTAACGCCTTGGATAACTAAGACCGTTACACTGTGTGTTGGAAATAGTGCAAGACTTGCTAATCAAGTCATTTGATTAAAAATGTGAATCTAACGATACAAATAGGTTAGGTTTAAAAGATTTTGGTTATAAACGAATAATTTTCATTAAAATATATGTTTGGCACATGGGATCCCAAATGAAGGTTTAAATAACGTAATTACATAATCTCCCAAAACTTATAAATAACCAAGCCACTCTAATGGCAAAATATGTTTTCTAGGTTCTCGTCCCTATACCATCCCTCGACCGTGGCGGCCAAGCAACTGACAATGTAAACTTCGCCCCCAGAGCTCTCCAACCCATAGTCAACTCGTCCTATCCTTGCCTTTACCTGCACCACGTAGCTCCCATGAGCCAAGGCCCAGCAAGAAAACATAACATTTAAAAAACAATCAATATTAATAACTAACTATCTCACAAGACACAACCAGGTACTCAACATTCACCTATTCAATGATAACAATCAACAAACTAACAGTCTATCATTCAAACAACCGACATATCATATTCATCATAATAGTAACAAACAAATCACATGATAATTAGGGCCGACAACTTAGGTCGCACCCTCTGTTTATCCCACTGACTCTGGCCTGCTTAAACCGAGCTCAATGCATAATAAGTTGTCCTCATCTACCAGTGGCCGAGTCGCGCCCTGTGCACAAGTGTAAACCCCGGCGCTCTTAGACTGCTCAATTACTATTTATATGGTGTGATACCATCCATTTGCAATTCACATGGCATAATACCATCCTCTTAAAGAGCATACAAAACAGGGAACCCTTAGTCCCAATACAAATCCACAACCGAGTGTAGTTTTGTTACCTTTAATTTTAAAACGCTGTGATTACAAGAAATGCCCCTTGAGCGCGATCCGTTCCTGAGCCCTAGCTTTTACCTAGTCAAAACCAAGATAAGGAATTCCATTAATATTCAAACAAAGGTTTTCGGGTAAAGTTCTAGCTTCTGGGACATCGAATTCCACCATGCACGGTGGTGGAATCGATCCCGAGCATCCTAGGTTAGGTTCCCGCGCTTAAACCCTCCATTTAGCCAAAATTTCCCTTTAGGGTTACGGGCCTAAAAACCTGCGTCGCGGCCCGCCCCAAAAAACATAGGCTAGGCCTCTCTGATCACAGACACGCGCCGCAGCCCTGCCCAGTGGCGCCGTGGCACTTCCCTTCAGCAGAGCCTCCTTGGCTCTTCTTTACTTCGCACGGCCATAGCACTCCACAACAGAGCCGCGGCCCAGCCCCTCGTGCCCAGAAAATCCACCATTTTAGTATCCCTACCTTGCTCAAACCATCCCAAACCATCCTAATTCCAAAATCCTTTGATCACAAAACTTCTTACATGATTCTAGTAACATAATCCAGCAAAAACCTAGCTTAGAAACTCATTAAAATCCCATTTTAATTTTGAAACTCAACAGCTCAAGAACACGAGAAAACCAGTCATAAATGCTCAAAATTCAAACACTAAATCAAGAATTGGAGCTTGCCTTCTCTGTTGACCCAATTCTCTAAAGGATTCCTGAGCTAACTTCCAAGTTTCAGCTTCAATTCAACCCTTCAATATCAAAATCCATAAACACCTCAAAACCCAGCCAAAACACAGAATTCTAATGATCAAGAGTATGATTAAGTTCTTACCTTTGTTTCTAGCTTGATTCCCCTAGTTTCCACTGAGTCAAACCTCCAATTCCTCAGCTCAAACTCTGAATTCCCAGCCAAAACCCCTTAGTTTTCAATGTTTCCTTGGGATAGAAGAAGAGAGAGGAGGAGAGGAAATGGAGAGGTTCGGTTCCTTGAGTTTCTACTATTTCTTAGTCTGACCTTAGTTAATTAAGTCAATCCCGAGGCTCGGGGTACCGGAAACGTCCCCTAGGGAAAAATGGTAAATTTTCCCAATGTTCCCGCCTAAGCTTCCTAATCTAAAATATATCTCCAATTATTTATTTCCATAACCCGATAACCCAAATAATTATCTAATACCCGAAATACCTCTTGACTTACCCCAAGTCAAGTACCGGGTCCCATTGTGACTCTCCCGCTACTTGTTCCCTGGAATCGCCTTGTGCCAAAAGCTGCCAACACATATATCCACATAATAATGTGGTCTTAACAGTTTATCACAAAATCACATTTATGCCCTAACGGGCCAAAATTACAATTTTGCCCCCGCAATCAAACAGGGCCCGCATTCTTATCCAATACTCATAAACACGCATTTCACATAATCATGCATATCACACCATTAATTCACATAACTTCCAATTATGCCCTCCCAGCACACTAATCAAGGCCCTTAAGCCTTATTAGTAATTTTGGGTCGTTACATCTTGATTGACTTGCGAGCCATAACATCCGTGTTTTATCTCATGATGAAATTTCCTACAAATGTTGAGAACGGATTTGCAAAAGGAAATCAGAGATAAGCTCATAAATGTTATAATTCTTCCATTACAACTGCTAAGAAAGGCTTAGCCATGACTAGCATGATATTTGCAGGACCAACGAATAGCAAGTCAACAGCAAAGATGGGAATAAGAAACATCGAGCAACAAAGTAATGCCTCCTCAAAAGAGGCAAGTAGCTCCAAATAGGGAGTTGCCCAAAGCGAGGTAGAAGATATTGATCCTCGCTTTGGGGACTTTGATACTGGGGTGGGATCAATTGAAGACCTGAAGCAAGTCCCACTTGACCAGAATGAATTGATGAAGACAGTTAAGAATGGAAGAAGTTTAGCAAAGGAAGTAAAGTCTGAACTCGTAAAAATTTATGTGGATGCCACAATTGCGTGCTTACAAAAGGCCCCCACCTCGTTTCCCTCAAAATATAAACTCGAGATGGAAACAACAAAACCCAGCCTTGTGCCTTGGGGTGAAGGTCTCGTGAAGTACACACCTCGCCTCGTGCCAAGGGTCTCGTGATGTCACCCCTCGCATCTAGGGTCGCAAATTGCGTTGAACGTCTCACGAGGCACACGCCTCACCTACGGAGCATTGCCTTGCACCGAGGGTTTTGCAAGGTCACCCCTCGTACCTGGCATCGCGTCTCATGCCAAAGGCCTCGCGAGTCACACGCCTACGATGTTGTACCTTGCTCAAAGGATATCGCGCCTAAGGTCTGAGAGGCCCCTCACGTCTCATTTTCGTAGGTCCTTGCCTCCCTGGCATCTTGGAACCCTGTCATCCATGATAACACATAAGGATTTCAATACTTGAAGCTCGTAGGAATAAGGTACCTTGTGAGGGTGAAAACCTACGTATGACTCGAGAAGCTCGTACAGGTACTAAATGCACCTAAAAACCAAGAGGAGTTGGAGTATGAACACAATGTCCACCCTAGAAAAGTAGTGGCAGTACAAGAATGGCACATAGGAAGTACTCCCCTAGCACGCCTATGAGGTTCAAACCCAACAAGTAGTGGAGGTACGACATGGTACCAAGGCAGGAGTACTTTTGCAGACCCTTGAGGCCTTGTCTCCTCGAGACCACCATGTATAATGAGCCAGTAGTGTTCTTCTATAAATATGACCTCCCTTCACCTAAGAAGGGGGTCGAATTTTTGAGCACTGTGTACGACCCAAATTTACTGTTAAGGCTAAGTTCCTGGAGGGCATAATGGGATATGCATGTTGAATTAATTGAATAAATGCATGACTATGTGGCATGCATGATATATATGATGATATCAATATATTTATATGCATGTTTATGAGTATTAGATATGCATGTGGGCCCGTTTTTTACAATAAGGGCATATTTGTAATATCGGCCCGTAGCGGGCATAAATGTTATTATATGTGAGTAAAGGATTGAGACCACATTATTATGTAGATATATTTGAAGTATATGGTTCGAGGCGATCCTAGTGAGCAGGTTAGTGGAATAGTCACAACGAGGTCCAATACCCAGCTCAGGGCGATCCTAGGGGTATTTTTGGAAGTTTAATGTATATTTGAGATTTATTGAGTAACGAGTAAAGTATTTGGTGATTAGTTGGGCATGTCGGGATTAATTGGGAATTGGTAGGATGACTTGAGGAATTAGTGGGAATCAGGGCTAATGATTTTTTTGTCCTTATGGACAATGTGGGGTTGAGATAATACTAGGAGTATTTTGGTTTTTTGGGTGAGGGATAAGCTTAGAGACCTTAGGAAATAACTAGAACATATCAGAATACCTCTCATCCTTCCCTCTCTCACGTTCACCTCTCTCTCTCTCTCTAAGTCATCAAGGGTTTGAAGAGAAGGCTTAGGATTGAGGCTGGAATTTGTGGATTCAAGTTGGGAATTTAAGCTATAACTACTTAAGGATCAATTTAGGGCCAAAATCGCTCTAGAGGTAAGCTTCATAACCTAATATTTTTGTGTGGATTCTGCTGTTAGTGTAAGTGTTCTTAAGCTCTTTAAGTTCAAAGGGGTCTTGGCTGAATTTTAAGTTCCTGGGAGGATTTGGTTAGAATTTTAGGCGGTTATGCTGTGGTGATATTTTTTTAGAATAGTGGTTGAATTGGGTGAAGATTTATGGGTTGGTTGGGGGAAAAACGCAGAAGATATGTGTGGTTTTCTGGGTTCGAAGGCCCGAGCCACAGCCCTGTTCTTCAGGTGTCGCGGCCCACCTGTTTGAAGAGGCTGGAGATGCCTCTAGTTTTCCCAGGCGCCGTGGCATGGGGGGAGCATGTCGCGACCTGTGTCTTCCAGCAGGGAGCATAATGCCCTAACTAATTCTAGACCTCAGACCATTAAAAACAACTATACATAACTACTAGTTTGGGATACATACATAAGAAATAACATAACTTTCTTTAAAACCCAAAATATTGTACGAAATAAAAAATAAAGTATGGGTACCCATTGTTTAGTGCATGAAACATAAACTTTAAACAATTGTTTAAATACTAAGTGCAGAAATACATAAAACATAAATTAAAAGACTTGAAAACACGCAATCCTTGATCTTTCAGCATTCCATTCAATCAGTCCATCCTTAATACACATGCCAAGCTGCCACGAATCTGTCCCGCCTTCCAAGTTCATTTTCCTGCACCGTCTAAAATAAAAGGAATGAGCCTAATGCCCAACAAGGAAAATCTACTAACAACATATATCATAAATCATAAAACTATATCATAAAAACATATACTATAAACATATGACGTAAAAACGTATATCATATAGGACTACAATATTAACAGCCATTAACTCATTAACGTGGTATGTGATAAAATCATCTAGGTCCTCAGTCTACTAATCGAGGTAGGTTAGATCACAATCATAGTATATGATAACCCATCTAGGTCCTCTGTCTACTAATCGAGGTAGAGTACATCATAACTCTAAACCACGAAAATGATAAAAATTCTTGGGCTTTGCTTTCTAAGCAAATCGTATGCCCAAGCGACTAAAAAATATATATCATATCACGAATCATATCATAGCATAAAACATATCATAACATATCATATAAACACATATAATCTAACAGTAAAAATCGGGATATGAAGACAAGAACGGGATTGGAACACTCCAAAATCCAACAATAAAAACCATGAGTTTCTAAAGAAAAGGAGATGAAAAAGAGAACTAAACCATCAAATTAGAAACTTACTGAAAACCTTTAGTTTCAAAGAACTTAAACATCAAACCAAGAATCATAACAAAGAGTTAGGATCTGAAATAAAACAAAAGAAAACTAAAGAACTATGAAGAACTGAACTTGAGGATAAGAATACCTTGGATGAACTATGACTTTGATTTACACCTCGATACCAAAATAACACTCTATCTTACTTCCCAAGTGTTTAGAAAAGCTTAGATTGGAAAATATTTTAACGCAAAACCCAAGTGTTTTCTCTCTATAGTAAACTTAGCAGCTTGGATGCTCTGATGAATGCTTGAATGATGAGTGAAATGGCTGAGTACTAGGTCCTAGTTATAGAGTTCAAGGAGTGAAACTAACCCCTTTTAAATTGAATAAGTAAATGAATATAAATTGAAAATATTTGATTTTCGTTTCAACAGATGCCCAGAACTCGGTCAAAAACATTCAAGAGCAAGTCCAAGTGGTTAAGGGTTGTTTCCAGCTCGAATTCCATATACTTTAAAAATATGAGTGTGGAGATTATATGTCGCACCCCATGGGCGATATATCGCCTCCCCCAAATTCCTGAGCCTCTGTGGTTTTGTTCGTGCGAAGTTGATGCGTTGTTCGTATCTTCCGTAGGTGACATATCGGCCCCTATAGTTGCGATATATCGACAAGCGTTGATATATCAAACACGTTTTTGCACTCTTTCAGCACATTTTGAATTTGTTCAAACAGCTTTGACTGAGTAAAACGTGATCCTAACAACTATTGGAAGGTTCTAGAGCTTCTAGATTTATCCTTTATTAAATTATTTAATCCAAAATGCTTAAATCCTTAATAAACATGCATGTAACAAGTGTCATATTCTTATTAGTTATATCTAGACCTTAAGTTATAATAAATAATATTTCTAGGACCAGCTATATTAATAAAACCTTGTGTTATAATTAATATTTCTAAACTATAGGTTAAACTTATAATATCTATAATTTTTGCTATGAGTTTCCAACTAAATCCCGGCTTGAACCAATATCCACGAAAACTAAAATACTACAAGCTACAACAACAACAACAACAACTACTACTACTACTATCTAGCTAAGTAAAATTCTGAGACACTACAGGGCTACAGGGAGGGCCTTGCCCTCTGAAAAAGTAGAGGGTCGTGGCCCTAAAGGGCATGCCACGACCCTAAGTGGAAAAATAGGGGAGGTTAAGGTTTTTAGCTTAGGAAGGATTTTACTACATGGTTTAGTAGAATTCGAGGTCTCTAAGGCTATTATTTGATTCCAAAGCTTTTTAAATGGTTTAGGATCTTATTGGTTATCCACTATCGCATTGTGACTAGGTTATATTTCAAGGGCTTAGGATTAGGGATCGTGCTCGAAACTGTTATACGTTTGCTGCTCGGGACCTGCGATAAGAAATTGCACCCGAGTTGTGATTGGGGCTTAAACCCCTAATATGAATATATATGAATATGAACATATCTGTAACTGAGAATATCTGGATGGGCATGCTTGTTTACACTTCCATTGATTATGTGCTATGCAATGTATATACCTGTGGTTATATATGTTTACAGCCCGGCCTAAGGGTGTCGAGGGCCGATAGCAAGCATCCAGAATGTAGCCTGGCCTAAGGGTACTGGGTTCGTCTATAAGACCAGTGTACTCGGCCTAAGGGAGTAGGGCCTGATGATAAGCGTACTGAATGGAGCTCGGCCTAAGCGAGTCGGGATCAGCTAAATAACTAGGGGCTAGGCTAAGGGTGAGCAACGGTCGATTTAGTCGGTTTTTAACCAATTTAAAACCCAAATTTCAATTCTCGGTTTACTGTGTAACGATCCAAAAACTGACCGACCAAAATTTGTACATAAAAAAAACCGACTGTTTTTAAACCTCGATTTAGGCAATTTAAACCGCCCAACACCAAGTTACATTTTTTAATATATATATTTTAAAATCGCTGGAATCCATTTAAAATTTAAAATCTATAAAAAAAGATTGAAATTTATTTATGTTTTATAAAAAAATCTAAACTACTAACAAATAAACAATTAAAATATTGTTTTGATAACTAATTAAATGCTTAATGGGTTTATTGCTGGGTAAAAAGGGTTAACAAAGAGTGTGTAGCTTTAATTAAGTATACTAGGGAAACTGAGATAATTGACTACTTAAGTGTTATCTGCGAGGTTAATAGTATAATTGAAAATATGGAATATTATTCGTCATTGTTGATAGACTGATTTTCGAAGGTGGGGAGTAATTCTTGAATATTTCTTTAATATTTTTCTATTCTTAGTTATTTAATCTTTGATATTTATTTCATTTTCTGTTTTCAATTTTTAAAACTAAAATCCCTTTCTAATTTCAGTTTAGTTCTTATTTTGAATAATATTTTGATCATAGTCCTCGTGGGTTCGACCCTTATTTACCGCTATATTGAAGTAGCTGGTATAAGTGAATAAGAATATATATATAAATTTGATACACCATACGACACCCGTCAATACTCCCTCATGGATGATTGTTATAGCTACTTAGGTGGAACACGACACATCGCCTCAAGAAAGAAATGAAGCCAGACGGATTTTAAGGCAGATTGCTTGGTACATGATTATTGATGGAATAATGTATAGAAATGGCCTTCTATGCTTTTGCTCTGATGTGTTACTAAAACAGAAGCCATACTGCTAATGATATAAGTGCATGAAGGATTCTTTGGCAACCATGCAGGGGGGAAAAGTCTAGCTAAGAAGATACTAAGACAAGGAAATATTTGGCCCATGATGAATAAAGATTCCTTGGAGTACGTCCAAAAATGTGATAAGTGTCAAAGATTCTCCAAAATTCCTCGAGCAGTGCCTAATGAACTTAAACAAATGCAGAACCTATGGTCCTTCGCAGTTTGGGGCATTGATTGATTGAGCATCTCTCAACAGGAAAGGGTGGAGTGAAGTTTGTGGTAGTCATGGTGGATTACTTTACAAAGTCGATCAAATTTGAACCACTGGCTACGATTACTTCCAAAAAGGTGCTCTATTTCGTAGTCAAAAACATCATATACAGATATGGGCTACCAAGGAAGATTATTTCAAATAATGGCACTCAGCTCGACAACAACACATTTATAGATTTTTGTGTAAGGCATGGTATCACCAAAAGCTTTTCTGCAGCTACTCATCCCGTAGGAAATAGACAAGTAATGCTGTCAACAAGACCTTAAATGACACAATGAAAAAGTATCTCGAGCAAGCCAAAGGCAATTGGCCAGATATTTTGCCAGATTTCTTATGGTCATATCAAACTACTGCTCGAACCTCAACTGGTCATACTCAATTTTCCTTAGCTTATGAATATGAGCCACTGATACCAGTAGAGTTAACCCCCCCCCCCCCCCCCCCCAAATGCATTAGAAGAGTACTTATGACCAAGATAAAAACCACCAGTTATTAGCTAAAAACCTCGACATGATGAGGAACAAAGAGAAAAGTCACAATTACGAGTGGCTACTTACCAGCAAAAAGTAGCAAGATACTTCAATTCTTGAGTCAAGAATAGAAAGTTTTCCCCAAGAGATCTAGTATTGCGACAATTGTTCCAAAACACTAGGGGGTCCAGCAGCAGGATTTTGGGGACCAAATTGGAAAGGACCATATCAGATCATAGAAGTACTGCAACCAGGAACATACAAACTTGCTCGACTAAATGGTGAACTAATTGCAAGATACAGGAATGGTGAACACTTGTGAAAATATTATCAATGAATACTGGTCGAAGGCACGTTTTTTCCACCTACTCCAACCAACATTATTCTTAATTCACTTTATTTGTAAATCCATGATTATTTCCCAATTGTTTATTTTTTTGTTGTAAGGCACGTATTGCACTTTTTTTTACTACCAATTATTACGCAGACAATTTTTTTTAGTTATGTGGTTATCATGTACGTTTTTCCCTTAATAAATGACCAATAACGTAGTTCAATTAAATTCTTTATGTTTTTCTCCAAAAACATGCATTGCTCGTAGAATTTTGAAATTCAATAAATAGGTTTTGTCCATTTTTTTACGAGATATGTACAAGGGAATGTGCTCGACACACTCATTATTGCAAAATTTGTTATCAAACAAGTATTACTTATCATGTGTGGTTGTTAAGAAAAATTATAAGTATACTTCTATATGGTACAATATTTGAGCAGCTGTGTTAGCTCGAACACATCTGCTTATTTCGCAAGTTAAAATAGCACAACTGAGTAATACTTAGAAAATTGTCAAAAATTTATAAGTATTGTGCTTTGTCCAGCAAGGACATAAATAATCTAAATATTTTAAATGTGCAATAGAGTAAATCTTATATAGCAAATCAATTCCTATATCAAAATAAAAATCATACAAGTAGCATATAATACAAATTAAGCAAGAGTAAAAATAGTCACACATACTTTCCGAGATTAAAAGCTGCTCGGCCAGCCATTGTTTTTGCACCAAGAACCTTAAGGTCAAAGGTGAAATAAAAAATAATAATTAGATGCCTTCCTCAAGGCTCCACTACCTCGCCATCTTCCCCTTCAAGATCCTCTTGCTCGACTCCAGGAGTGGCAGGGACTTCTTCAGTCGCAGCAACAAGCTCCTCCTTTTCACGAGCAACACAATTGACAATTTCTTTATTGTGAAGATGAGAAAGGATTTAGTCAAAGTTGGGCTCCTTATTGTTTTTCCAGGACATGAAAAAATAATTGAAGGCCGCACTCTTAAACTTTGTCAAGCTTGAGGAGTGTGACTTATTTTCACGGTGAAGATTTTCCTCGAGAAGCTTCTTCTCCTCTGCTGAATTGAGTTGCTGCACCTCCAGTTCTTTAACACGAACGTCAAGACTGTTCCTCTTCTCCTCAAACTCTTCTAGCGGGCACTTGAGTTTTGCCCCTGGATCCTCGAGCACCTTGATCACTTTGATTTTATTATCGATCTTAGTGTTTTTGTTATCGAGGTCCTTCTGCAATTTCCGAGAAGTTTGAAACTGAAGAGTGTGGCTGTCATTAAAGTATTTCATGACATCCCATGATTTCCTCAAGGCCTCCTCAAGTTTGACTGCTTCTGTGCGGACGTTGGTGAGACTAATAACACCCTATAGAAACAATGCAAGACGATATTAAACACATGAAAGGAATAAACTAGTATAAGACTTGGAAGAAAAATTGAGAAGAAAATAAAGAGCAATTCACCGAAAGGATCTCGGACAGTGCTTGCCCAAGGCTAGAGTAAACTGATGTGTTTCGATGCTTGAAGACAACATCAACACTCGATGAGTGTTGAACAAGGGTCTAGCCCGGGAAGAGATGGAGCAAGCAATTGTCTTCAGTTTCTCCTTCACTTGTTCCTTCTCGTCTGCGAGGGGGTCCATTCCACGGGCAGGGGATAGAGTGTCCTAATTCTCAAGAGAGACAACATGAGGAATGTCTGATGGTTGGCTAGAAGGTGTCGTCTTAGGAGCAGCAGAAGATTCGTGAGCAAGAGGATCGTTCCTCTATTGTTTTGCTGCCAGCTCTTTGCTGTAAGAGTCACCTTTCTCTTAGTGCTCTTTTTGGCCGGAGCTAGAGGGGAAGCATAGAGATTGAACATATTTGAATCAAACATGGGTGTATTAAAAAATTGTAAATGTATTAGATCATGTAAATATATAAATAAGAAGTACTGTACGCCCTAAATATCGACGGGGTATTAGCGAGCTGAAAAAGGGCATAATCCTATCAGCCACGTGGAAGCCACCTGCCCGGAGCTACTGTTACGAGTCTCTACCTCTTTAGCTCGAGGTAGCCAATGGTTTAGTAAGAATACTCGAAGGCATCGGGTCAGCAGCGTGGACACCACGAGCTGAGATCACATCAAGCTCAGGGTACGGTTTGAAGCTGACACCCCCAACCCTTTATAAAGTCAACCACGCAATGTAAACGTGCACATTTCAGACATCACGTGTCTACTCTTTTCCTGAATTCTCGGACACGCAGTATAAACGTGCGTGTTCAGGCACCCCACAACTGGTTTGGGCCATGCGGCCCATTATCCCCCTTACCTATTGATTAGACCACACTTCATTGTCAGGTTTTAGGAATTAATCATGAATGTCATAGAAGTGACATGATGGGTAAGAAGGTCACAGGATGATCCCCTTTGCCAATGCCCAGGTGTCCTCTCCCTATAAATATGGAGACCCTGGGTGTTGCAAAGGGTTGGCTTCTAATTTGTAAAGAAACACCCTGTAAGGAATATCAGAGTTATATCAATAATAGTGGCTGGTGGACTAGAAGGATTTTAACCTTCGAACCATCTAAAAAAGTATTCGAGTTATAATGTTCCTTTGAGAACATTCATGTATTACGGTTCATCATTTAGCACTAATCTGTCTCCTTATTCATATAATTATCTGTTGCTGAAGAACCGCGTCAACAGTTTGGTGCTTTCATTGAGAGCTCTTAGATTGGTGCTATCGCAAAAACCCAACCATGGTAGTTACTCGGTTGAGACATGGTAACAAGGCGGATCAACGTGATGGGCAGGAGGCCCACCATGCCGCCATATCCGACGGGCAAAACCCTGAGGTTCAGCAGCGACCGGGGAAGCAGCCAATGGGCCAAGACGACATTGGAAGTTCAGCTCCCCGGCCGCCCAATCCAAACCCAAATTTCTACACAGCGGTAGAAATGGAGAATGCACAGTTGAGGAGTCAGCTGGCGAAAGCAAACAAGCAGATCTAAGAGGTTTTGGCCTGATTACCCCCTCTTACAACCGATGCTAACGTCGGAAAGAGGCATGGTGGGACTCATAAGTCCCGCCGGGGTAATCAGCCCAGGCCCAGAAGGTCAGCCAGACCCTCGACATCAAATTCTACTCCCATGCCGCACCACCAGGAAACTGTATTTGAGGAACTTCCGAGGGCCGATCAGCCATTCAGTCGATCGGTCCGGACCTCAACTCCCAGTTCAGTTCCACTCTCGAGTGCACCTAGAAGGGCTCGTGGCAGCTCACGAAGAAGATCCGGGGAGGGCTCACGACGACAGTCCACCCCGGGTAGCCGGCCTGCACCACGCTCAGACCGCCGAGCGCAGGACACGGGGGATGGTAGAACGGAGCGGCCGTGACCTAACTTAATCCGCCCTGACGGGACCAGGATCACGTCACCAGTCAGGCATCCTCCATCACCGATAAGATATCCATCTCCTCCCCGTCCAGTCCGATACATTTCGGCTCATAGGAGCAACAGGAGAAATCCTCCTTCCGTCGGACTTTCTCATCGCAGCCGGGTGCCCATAGAAATCCTGGATCCTCACCCTCAGCGGCGAGCTCTGAGCTTCTCAAATGGAAGTTAATGGACCAGGAGTAATCGAAGTGGCAGGTCCGGTGAAGACATGCGCCATCATTTGAGCTCGGCTCAAAGCCCTCGGGCCACCCCGCGGGGCGACCTCCGAGATCGTCTCAACTCTCAGAGAGGAGATCCAGCTGGAAATAGCAGTCGTGCTCGCCAAAGGGAGGGTCTATCTGAAGTACATGACAGCGGGAATGTCCCATATAACCTACCTCAAGATAGGAGGGACTATAACCCGCCCAACACGTACAATGGAATTGGAGCTGTTGAACAGCCCCAGAAAAACCAAGGAAGCAAGGAGATGATGGAGGAGATGATGGGGAAGCTCTTATCGGAAAAAGAAAAAGACAAGTACGACTCGGGGGACGAACTCGAGCTCTTCGCCCTTAGCATAGCAGCTACGGCGTATCCGCCTGGTTTCTGTATGCCTCACTTGTCCAAGTTCAATGGGGATGGGGACCCGTCGGATCATCTGGGTATGTTCAACACCCTAATGATGGCCCACAACATCGGTCCCGAGCTGGGATGTTTAATATTTCCTTCCACCTTGACTGGGCCAGCCAGGAAATGGTTCAAGCAGAGTAAAAAGCAGTCCATCAGCTCGTGGAAAACCTTTTCTGCCGACTTCAAGAGGGCATTCCGAGCTTCTCAGGCTGTCCACGTCAAAGCCAACACCTTGGAGAACGTAAGACAACAGCCCGACGAACCTTTGAAAGCTTACCTGAGCAGATTTGCAAATGTCGCGGCTTGGGCCAGGGACGCAGATGACAGTTCCAAGCTTATGGCCTTGAGGACTGGAATCCTCGTTGGAAGCAGGCTCTGGGAAGAGATACAGAGAAAAGGTGTCAGCACCGTGAACAAATTCTGAATTAGGGCCCAGGGGTGGATAAACCTGGAGGAGGCACGAGCGTCGATCGCGAAACTAGCTAGGCCCCTGAACAGCCCGCTGGAGTAGGAACGGATGTCGTGACAGCAACACAAACCGTTACATAGAATAACCAGTTTGGTGGAGGCAAGAGAAAAGGGAGCAGCGAGGGCGGCCAGCACGGCCCGAAGAAGAACAAGTCCATGGAAAAGTTTAAGCCAGTCTATGCGACTTATACCAAGCTCACACACACTAGGGAGAACATTTTCCTAGCAAACTCTACTCGCCTCCCCTGGAAGAAACCAGAACCGTTGAAGCACCAAAAGGGTAAGCGAGACCCCTCCAAGTCGGACCCTTGGATGAGATCAAGACATTGGCCACAACACTGATGATTGTAGGCACCTGAAGGATGAGATTGAGACTATCATCAAAGCCGGACCCTTGGCTCAGTATGCGCGGAATAGGGTTCTCGCCGGCCAACCGGCTCCGGAAGCTCCGATAAGTCTGCCCGGGTCTCGGATAGATCAGGACATCCCTCCTCCTGTGATAGGAGGAGAGATCTCCATGATCTCCGGAGGCCCCTATCTGGTTGGCACGAGCAGAGGTGCCCAGAAGAGATATGTCAACGAGCTTAAGGCTCATAATGGAGTGGTGTTCATCCCTGAGCAGCATCTACCCAAGCAGCAATGATTGGAGAGACAACCAATCATATTCACCGAGGAAGATGCCAGTCATGTCTAGTTCCCTCATAACGACCCTCTGGTCGTAGCCGCTCAGCTCGCTAACAGGAGAGTTAGGAGGATACTGGTCGACAATGGGAGCTCGGTGAACCTGCTATTCCGGTCTACGCTGGAAAAGATGGGTTTATCTGTCACCGAGTTGAAAGCCACCTTCATGATGCTATATGGATTCTCTAGAGAAGGGTCGACAGCAATAGGAACAATCGAGCTGGTGATCACCTTGGGAGAGGGACCCCAGACTGTCTCAAAACTCCTCGAGTTTGTGGTCATCGATTGTCCCACCGCGTACAATGCTATTTTGGGTCGACCTACTTTGATAGTGTTCGAAGCAATAACCTCCATCTGCCACCTCGTGCTAAAATTCCCCTCTTCCTCGGGGATATGCACTATCCGAGGCAATCAGCTCGCTGCCAGGGAATGCTATAGCATTTCTATGAAGGGAAAATCAAAACTCGGGCAGCTGACGATGACCATCCAGCTACAAGGTCATTGTTACAAGGTCATGCCCTTCCGGCTGAAAAACGTCGGGGCTACGTACCAGAGGTTGGTAAATAGGATGTTTACCAACCAGATCGGGAAGAATATGGAAGTGTATGTTGACGACATGCTAGTCAAGTCGAAAACTGCCAATAACCATGTCTCCGATCTGGAGGAATGCTTTAAGATATTGAGAGAATACGGCATGAGGCTAAACCCCCAAAAGTGTACTTTCAGGGTCGCGTCAGGAAAGTTCCTGGGTTTCATCGTCAATACCAGGGGAATAGAAGCAAACCCCGATAAGATCAGGTCGCTACTCGAAATTCCCTCACCTCGGTCGCGAAAAGACGTTCAAAGTCTGACAGGAAGGGTGGCGGCCCTCAATCGGTTTATTTCTAAATCAATCGACAAATGTCTGCCATTCTACAACCTACTCCGGGGAAATAAAAAATCTGAGTGGACCGAGGAATGCGAACGTGCCTTCCTCGACCTGAAAGCACATTTAGTCGAGCTGCCCGTATTGTCCAAACCAACAGTAGGAGAGCCTCTTTTCCTTTACCTAGCTGTCACGGAGGATGCAGCTAGCACAGTATTAGTCCGAGAAGAAGACCGATCTCAAAAGCCAATCTATTACATCAGCAAGAGGCTTCTCGGAGTTGAATCCCGGTATCCGTTGATGGAAAAGATGGCTTTCTTCCTCATTACGGCCTCCCAAAAGCTCAGGCCGTATTTCCAGTCCCACTCAATACACGTCATAACCGATTAGCCTTTAAGGCAGGTTTTGCAAAAACCTGAAGCATCGGGACGTCTGTTGAAATGGGCTATCGAACTCAGCCAATTTGAGATATTTTACATACCGCAAACTGCAATAAAAAGCCAGGCCTTGGCTGATTTTATGGCAGAGTGCACAGGGTTCCGAGAAGATCCTGTAGAAGAGTCAGCCCAGGCCTCCTCAGCCCAGGCCTCGTGGAAGGTCTTCGTAGATGGCTCGTCTAACGAGAGCGGCTCCGGGGCTGGAATCATATTGATATCCCCAGAAGGACATCGATTCCACTCGGCGTTATGATTCAGATTCAAAGCGTCCAACAACGAGTTTACTGGCTGGGCTAAGGGTGGCCCAGGAGCCGAAGGCCAGCTCCGTCCAGTGTTACATCGATTCCCAGCTCATGGTAAACCAAGTGTTAGGGAAATACCAAGCACGGGGGCCTAAGATGGCTGCTTACCTGGCTAAGGTAAAGAACGAGCTATCCGCATTTGAGCGCGGCTCAATCGAGCAGATACCTCGAGAGCAGAATGCCAACGCGGACGCCCTGGCAAAGCTCGCTACCTCTAGGGAGGCGGAGACTTTGGGACTGGTGTTGGTAGAGTTCTTGGAAAGACCAAGCATAGAGGTCAGGGTGGAGGTCAAGATGATCGATGCCAGACCGACTTGGATGACTCCCATCCTCGAGTATCTCACAGCAGGAAAGTTACCCGAGGAGCGAAATGATGCAAGGAGGGTACTTTACCAAGCTCCAAGGTATACAGTGATAGATGGGATATTATACCGGCATGGACACTCTATACCTCTCCTACGGTGTGTTTTTTCAAGCGAGGCGAAGACCATTTTGCAGGAAGTGCACGAGCGTTTTTGCGGAGATCACACTGGGGGCAAAGCCTGGCCCTGAAGATACTAAGGCAAGGGTATTATTGGCCCACTTTGTCAAAGGACTCGATCTTCTACGTAGAAAAATGTGACAAGTGCCAGAGATTTGCCACAATTGCCCAAGCTCCCCCAGTCGAGCTGAAGAAGATCTCGTCCCCGTGGCCGTTCGCGATCTGGGGGATTGACCTGGTTGGTGCCCTCCCTACTGGAAAGGGAGGAGTTCGCTACGCGGTGGTGGCTATCGACTACTTCACCAAGTGGGCAGAAGCAGAGCCCCTGGCAATGATCACTTCAAAGAGAGTCCTCGACTTCGTGGTCAAGAGTATTATCTACCGATTTGGGCTGCCAAAGAAGATCATGTCGGATAATGGAATGCAGTTTGATAGCGACCTCTTCACCGAATTCTGCGAGAGGCACGACATTGTTAAAAGCTTCTCCTCCGTGGCCTATCCCCAGGACAATGGGTAGGTCGAGGCTGTCAACAAGATGCTAAAGGCGAGCCTTAAGAAAAGACTGGATGAAGCCAAGGGAATCTGGCCCGAACAGCTCCCCCAGGTACTGTGAGCATACCGGACCTCACATCGAACGTCGACGGGTCATACTCCTTTCTCCCTAGCATTCGGGAGTGAGGCAGTTTTTCCTGTCGAAGTAAAGGTAGCCTCGCATAGAGTCCAGGCATTTGACCAAGACCGGAATGACGAACTGCTCTGCGCGTCCCTTGACCTAATTGACGAAAAACAAGAAGCTTTACAGCTGCAGCTCGCGCATTATCAGCAAAAGATCACTCTTTATTTCAACTCAAAGGTCAAGAAATGCGTCTTTACCGTTGGCGACCTGGTACTCAAAAGAGTCTTCCTGGCCGGTAAGGATCCCAAGGACGGAGTGTTGGGACCAAACTGGGAAGGGCCCTATCAAATAACCGAGGTCGTGAAAGAAGGAACCTACAAACTAGCTCGGCTTAATGGAGAAGCAGTCCCACGAACCTGGAACGCTATACACTTAAAGAAATATTATCAATAGTACCTTTGTAGGGCTTAGATAGAAAAGCCATATTTTGTTTATTAAGTAAGAAGAGTTAATCTTTTTGCATTATTGTATATGATTGTGGATGTAACGTCAAGTAACCATGAAAGACCCTTTCCTGATTACTTGGGGGGCATATATATCCTGGATATAACCAGGTCCTAAAACTTAGAAGTTAGTTCAAATTGATTGATCGATGTTTTTCTTAAAAAGCACGAGATATCGATAAAGGATTGACGCGAACTAAGTTTTCAAATTAATATCCTGGATATAACCAGGTCCTAAAACTTAGAAGTTAGTTCAAATTGATTGATCGATGTTTTTCTTAAAAAGCACGAGATATCGATAAAGGATTGACGCGAACTAAGTTTTCAAATTAATATCCTGGATATAACCAGGTCCTAAAACTTAGAAGTTAGTTCAAATTGATTGATCGATGTTTTTCTTAAAAAGCACGAGATATCGATAAAGGATTGACGCGAACTAAGTTTTCAAATTAATATCCTAGATATAACCAGGTCCTAAAACTTAGAAGTTAGTTCAAATTGATTGATCGATGTTTTTCTTAAAAAGCACGAGATATCGATAAAGGATTGACGCGAACTAAGTTTTCAAACTAATATTATGGATACAACCAGGTCCTAAGTCTTAGAAGTTGGTTCAAATTGATTAACATATGTTTTTTCCTAAAAAGCATAAGATGTCAATCACAACACCAACAGAAACTAAGTTCTCACCAAATGCATTGAAGAGGAGTAACAGTAAGGTCAAGACAAAATACGTAAATAGATTGAAATAAATTTGGGGATACCAATTGTTTCGAGGATAAAAACCTTGTAATGAAAAATTACACAATAAAATAAAGGGTAAATAATAAAAGGAAAGGAGAAAAATTCTAAGCCCCGCCAGGCCGCTCTGATGAAGTCACCCCCTCACCATCGTGCTCGATGGCGGTGGAGGTCTCCCCGGTCTCGGAGGGCGCCTCTTGTTGAAGGCGAGCTTTAAAATTCTCCAAGAAGGACTCCCACACATCCGGCCCCAGGAACGAAAAGTCACCATCCTGGTTGAAGGCCCAGCAATGGTACAGCATGGCCTCCATGGAGGAGCTGGAAGCTACCCTCTCCGCTACAAGGGCGGCCATGGCCTCCTCGAGTTCGACCTTTGCGGCGTCCTGGGTGACCTTGGCAACCTCGGCATCCAGCAGCTTGGCCCAAGATGCCTCCAGCTCGTCCTGCGCAGCAACCAAGGCAGTCTGCGCAACCCTCTCGCTCTCCCGGGCAGTCGCCAGGGCAGCCTTGGCATCCTGCTCCTGTTGTTGAGCAGAGGAAAGGGCGGCCTGGGCATCCTGGTGCTCGCCCTTGATCTCATCCATCCTGGCCCTAGACCGAGATATGATCCAGTGGAGAGCCAAAGCTGCCTGCAAGATAAAAAGATAATAAGTAAAGTTCCTTAGAAAAAAAAACAACATAAAGAACCAGTGGTAAAGCAAACTTACTGTGAGGGTCATCCCCAGTGAAGACTCCATCACGTGCTCGAGGCTCCTCGTCTCGATCTCCCGCAAGTCCCTCGAGGTGGCGTTGTAGCAGTGGTCCGCCATGTAGGTCGCGGTTTCGTAAATCGTCCCCCTGAAGACCTCGGGCATTTTCTCCAAGGCCTGAGGGTTGACCGGGACGCGCACGCCGGGAGTCGGGGCTGACAAGGTCCCGGTTGGTACCTCCTATTCCCGATTAGGGATAGGAGGTCGTGGGGGAGGTGGAGCCATCTTCTCCATTGTAGGAGGGGGTGGAGCCACCTTCTCTATGGCAGCAGGACCCTGGTTTTTCCCCTTGGCAGGAGACTTGGAGGAGGTCTCAGCGGTTTTCTTGGCCAGCCGAAGCCTCTTCACCAAGGGCCCGAAAGACCCAGAGGAGGGATTTCCCCCCTGGAACATAGATCGTGGAACATTGTCCCTAGGCTGCGACATCTCCTCGTCTGAAACAAAGACAATAAATCATTAATATGCATGTAAAAATATTTGATTGCAAAACGAAAAAAAAAGCTCAAGTATGTATTGAAAAGGGTCCTACCCTCCGAGCTAGAGGAGGAATCTATCGTCAAGACCTCCGGCCCCAAAGCTTCTATGGGGGAGTCTAAGATAATGACTTCACGAGTGAGAGGAGGCTCTGGGTCCGGATCCGCCTCAGGACTGGACTCCTCTACATACTGCCTAAGACCCAGAGCTACTACACCCTCCAAAAGGGAGGGCCACGACCTAAGGTTGGTCCCGTACTCCTCAAAGAAGGCCGACCTAAAGGCCAGGGTATTATCTACTACTACAGTACCCCTAGGGCGGCCCATGTCATGACGCAACACGAGCTAGTCAACACACTGGAGTAGAGTGGTGTTGTGGCCTGGGTCGTTTTGGTGGCGGTGAATGAGTTGGCTGGGGTTAAACCTAGCAAGCCGTAGGTCTGCGGCGACCCTGTCTAAGTCCTTAAATAAGTAAGGGTTACCTTGGCCGGAGGGGTCGGCTGCTGCCCCGGACTGGGTCCGCTCTGCGTTGACCTCCTGGGCGACCTCAAGAGCCCGCTTCTGGCGCACGATGGGGACCTCGTCCTCCTCGTCCTCATCCCCATCCTCATCTGTGGCCTCCTCCTCGGGGATGGGCGCCATCTCGCGAGCAGCGAGGATGGTCCGCGGCCTCCTCAAAGCCAGAGTCTGGCCTGGGGAAATGAGCTAGCAGTAGTCTTTTTCACTTGGGGGGAGCCCCGCCAAGGTTTCGTACTGACCCCGAAGGGTCACCGACTTAGCCGTCCTCGCAAAAATAGCTGCACGATAGTTTTCAAGTCAGTAATGAGTGGAAAGAGACTAATCAGCGACAAGCTTATGAGCTACAGTTAAAAGGAACTTACGAGGACGGTTGAAGTAATGGTATTCACAGTTGCGAAACCCCGTTGACATGAAGAATTAATCCTTGAAATCATTGGGGTGGTTAGGCAGCTCAATGACCGTGGCCGAATTGGGAAAACGGGTCAGCTAGTAGAACCCGTCACCTCGCCCCCGTTGTTCCAGGCTGGCTTTGAGGCAGAAGAAGTAGAGGATGTCCGCCGGTGTGGGGACCTCCCATTCCTGCTTCAGGAGCAATTACTTCAACTCCGCTAACAGACGGTAGGAGTTAGGGGGAGCTGAAAGGGGGCCAGCTTCACGAAATTTAAGAAGTGCGCGAAGTACTGGTCCAAGGGGAGAAAGGCCCCAGCCTTGAGGTGTTCGTCGCTCCAGGCCGCGAACTCCTCATCGAGCGGTACGCAGCTTCGCTCGCCCTCCAGGTGAGGACGGACGACCAGGGCGCCCTTCCCTATCTCGATGTTGTGGGAGAGCATGATTTTATTGACTTTCCCCTGGGTTGTGACCTTCGAGGCAATCCTCTCGGCCTCAAAAAAAGGCGTCAGGTCCCAACTCGACCTCCTTCTCCACGGTGGGACCAAAGTGGGGAATTGGGGAGTCTGTTGCCACCTCTTTTCCTTTGCTGGCCTGCTGGGATGACGAGCTGGCGGCATTTTTCTTGGGCATATTCTTCCTGGGTCCCATCTGGTCACCTAGCGAACAAAGATGAAGAAAGTTTAGAAAAGGCGACCTAAGCATAAGGAAGAATCTAGCATGAACAATGGTTTCCTTTACATGGGCTGAGGTAATCTCAGCCTGCGGCGAGTGAGACCACGGGGTTCTATGAACACGCGCCTGTGCTCCCAACGGGTCCCCGATTGCTCGGGATCCGTGTGTCAGGAGGGTCAGAATAAAGTTTGCCTTGGAAGGAAAGTTTTGAAAGGCAAAACCGCTTGTGAAGCGTGTCTCCTAAGCTACTCGGTTTTTGCACCCCAGAAACTTGTCATCCCAAACAGGCATAAAAAATTTACCCAGAAAAATCACCCTAGAACTTTGTCCTATGAATCATGTTCCTAAGCATTCTCTGTCCTATGGTCGATAACCCTAGGAAAAACAACCTACTGCATGCGGCTAAGAAGGAAAGTTCACCTAAGCAAAGAAAAATGGAAACATTTAAAGCATACAACAAACAGAGGACTTATAGAAGTTTTTGCTGCGTAAAGACTGAAAAGAGCGTCGAGGTTGGAATCCTGGTAGAATCTTTGGAACCGGAGTCACGAAAGAACCCTCGTGTCTGAAACTCAGGAACGTCTGGAACAGTGACCGGAAGAAAGAATGGGTTTTGAAACTGAGAAGAGAGAATAAGGAAGATAAGAATTAAATTCAACTAAAAAGGTGGCTCATGCGAAAGGTGGCCAACCTTATATATATGTAAAAGGCAAAAGAATGAGGGTCGTTCGATCATCTTGATGTGGGATACGAGGATCACAACTCAAAAGGCGAAACAACGGCCGAAGATAGGCTAGGCCATTTAATGCGGTTCTCAGAAGACGGATCGTCACCAACCACGATGCTCCATGTATCCGATACCAGCGTAATGGGTGGGACATGAAGAGTCCACAGGGAAACCTAAAAGCCCCCACTGTGACCACAAGTGACGCCATATGCCACGAGCAGGGGCTTGGGGGAAAATGTACGCCCTAATATCCACGGGGTATTAGTGAGCTGAAAAAGGGCATAATCCTATCAGCCACGTGGAAGCCACCTTCTCGGAGCTGCTGTTACGAGTCTCTACCTGTTTAGCTTGAGGTAGCCAATGGTTTAGTAAGAATACTCGAAGGCATCGGGTCAGCAGCGTGGACACCACGAGCTGAGACCACATCAAGCTCGGGGTACGGTCTGGAGCTGACACCCCCAACCCTTTATAAAGTCAACCACGCAATGTAAACGTGCACATTTCAGACATCACGTGTCTACTCTTTTCCTGAATTCTCGGACACGTAGTATAAACGTGCGTGTTCAGGCACCCCACAACTGGTTTGGGCCATGCGGCCCATTATCCCCCTTACCTAATGATTAGACCACACTTCATTGTCAAGTTTTAGGAATTAATCATGAATGTCACAGAAGTGACATGATGGGTAAGAAGGTCATGGGATGATCCACTTTGCCAATGCCCAGGTGTCCTCTCCCTATAAATATGGAGACCCTGGGTGTTGCAAAGGGTTGGCTTCTAATTTGTAAAGAAACACCCTGTAAGGAATATCAAAGATATATCAATAATAGTGGCTGGTGGACTAGAAGGATTTTAACCTTCGAACCACCTAAAAAATTATTCGAGTTATAATGTTCCTTTGAGAACATTCATGTATTACGGTTCATCATTTAGCACTAATCTGTCTCCTTATTCATATAATTATCTGTTGCCGAAGAACCGCGTCAACAAGTACCTTATGCAATATTTTATATGACTCTGTAGACTTCTAAAGACAGCCTACGACCACGACATATACACACAACAAAAAGAATTAACTATGGTATGTCGAATCCCCTCCTCATCTTCAGAATACATGGGTTCATCTTCCTCCACTTCCAGCATTTTTTTGCCTTTGCCTTTATCAACAGAGGGTGTTGTGGCTCAAGGGCGAGGAGCATCATCTCGTTCCCTTATGTCGATCCCCGTTGTCCTCCTCTGAGAAATAAGGACCGCATGAGACTGGTCAAAACACCTTAGTCCTTCCTCAACAACTTCCTCAGCAGTTCCTCCACCAGCAGCGCCTTCTTCATTGGCATGGTGGGTATTGAAAAAACCAACTATCCTCAGGTTCTCGTCGATTACAAGCAGTCTATAGTTCCTTATTTCAGAAGGAATTAGATCTAAGACTATTGCTCGCCTGGCCATGTCCGCAGTAGGAATGGGTTGGTCCCATGGCCTTAAAACGTAACTAGAAAAAGTGAGGCCAAGAAAAGAAAGGAAAACTAAAAATGTGACCTCACAAGCTAAAATAAATATTTGCTTGTTGGAAAGATTTATTTTGGACGCCCAGGGAGGTTGTTAGAAAGTATTTTTTATTATAACTACCCACATTGCTCCTAAATGTGGGCTCAGTTAGGAACTCCCTGCTCTTATCCTGGTGATAGAAATAGAAGAACCCAATACCTTGATGGCCTTGATTTGATTTCAACTCAAATAAGTAATGGACCTAATGAGGATTAGAAGCAACCCATCCTTGATTGTGATAGAGGATAAATAATGCTGAGAGCATTAAGTATCCATTTGGGGTTATATGAAAAGGAACAATGCTAAAGTAATTTGCAACACTCTTAAAATAAGGATTGAGGGGGAGACTGACGCCTGCCTAAATATTATACCTCGACCAAGCACTGTATACACCACCAGGACTGTGCGCCTGCTGCTCGAGTCAAGAAAGAACTAAATCTACCCCCCTAAGTCCATATCATTGGGGTTACTCCCTAAGTAACTGGCTCAAGAGAGTGCTGGTTGTTGCCACGTACCACTTAACCTGCCTCCTCAAGCGGGCTTTTCTCTTTACGATGAGTATGATAACATCGGTTAACTGTTCGTCGTCAAATCAATCTCGTCAAATGGCACCTCTTGGGATCGTGCTTGTGGTTGCTGTTGTTGCTCGGGTTGTTCTCTTTCTAGTTACTCGGGTTGTTGTTGCTCTTGTTGTATAGGCTGCTCAGTATTTTGCCCACTGGTCGCATACCGAGCAACATGAGGATTTGTAGCAGATTTTTGTCTAGTTGTCTGCTTGATCCTAGCCATATCTGAAGAACAGAAAGCAACATTTATGACCTCTTCAACAAAAGAAGACCTGCTCATTGCCCTCCCTCTAGTCGAAATCTGAACCGGGAGTGGATCAATAGAGTCAGGATGGACAATAAAAGTCCAATTTTTTGGAAGAAATTTCCTTATTCCTTGTTCTAATTGCTCAATCATCCATCAATATTCCTGATCAGGAAAAAAATAAAAATCATAGGGAAAGCGCTCACTGGATTTATCAGATGGCTCTGGAATATCACGATTGAAGTCAATATCTGGTCGGCTTCGTTCTACTTCATCGACCAGAATCTGTAGTAGGTTCAGCTCAATAGAATAACCACTCCACCAGTGATCACTTGCATACATCTGGTGAAAAGTAGAGGGGAGATGAGCTATTCGACCAGCCCATGTGTCTGCCTAACTAAGTGTGAGTTGTTCGAGAAACTATTGCAGATTTAAAAAGGCAAGCATTACTTCTTTGAGTTTTCAAATAAAAAAAATCCTCTTGAATCCAACAATAGGATCAAGGGTAATCCAAGACCTAAAATCATTTTACTACTACCTAAACAGACATTTTCCTAAAAAATCAGTGGATTTTGCAAAAAAAAAAAAACATACTAGTTTTTACGTTAAAAAAATCAAGATCATCAAGAATACACAAATATGAAATCTTCAAAAGATGCATGGAAGTTATGCGACAAGTAACACGGAGTCATGCAAATACAAAAAATGAAGTGAAAAACTTACTATGATGAAAATTTGGTTGAAAGATTGGGAGAAAAATGGGATATTTGGAAGAGGAAATGAAGAGCAAGGTCATGGTTTGAGAGAATTTCAAAGAAAAATAAAGCTTAGAAAAATTGAAAAAGTAAAGGCGGAAAGGTTATGGGAAGACCTATTTATAGGTAACAACTCGGAAGCAAGAAGGTGACATCATCTCAAAAAATTCACCATGAGTTTCTAGGGTAATATGATGCCATGCGCATGGGTTGGTGAAAAGGTGCCTCATTTTTCGCTGAAAATGTGCAAAGATTATAGAGTGGGAAAGTGTGACAGACGCTTAGGAAACCCAAAAGTCGTCAGTTGTGTAATCGAGGAGGCGTGGACATTTCATATAAAAGAAAAGCTACGAGTTGTAAAGCGATAATAAGAAGGTGAATAGCTGCTTACCTGGTCAAAGATTGGAAGTTTATCCAGTGTTGGTCACCCTAGGATAAACTTGGGGGCAAGTGTTTAACCTAATTTTGACTGGATGACGTGGCTGCTACGAAGAAGACACGTGGTGTCATGCCACATTAAATTCAGAATGATGGTCGAAATGAGTAGCTGCTCAAGGAGGCTATGTCAGAATTTAAAAGGATGTTTTGCAAAGAGCCAATATCATGCTCGATGATATAGCAGACTAGTGTCATCTCATGAAGCTGCTCAGAGTACAAGACTTGCTTGATAAGTAGTACGCTTTACCCAAAGATCCGGGTTTCACGAGCACTATCAAATATTCCAAGATATTTAAGTAACTGGTATTTAAATTGTATTATTCTTATATTATTTGAATATGTAACTGAATGTACTGATCACGCACATACACATGTAGGGCCTAGATTTGATTGTAAGGGCCCATAGCCCATTAAGATTCTCTATAAACAAGGGGTTTATTCAATCATTAACCCTAAGTGAAAAAGAGGAGAGAAAGAGTTAGAGATTTCTTTTGTAAGCATTTTACATACAAAACTCTTCGAATTGTATTCTTTTGTCAGCTTAGGAAACTCTATTGAACCCTGTTTCTTCTTGATCTTAAGTGTGATGTTTTTCCGATAAATAAAAATACAAGTAGACGTAGGTCATTACCAACTTTTGGGGTCAAACCACTATAAAATTCTTTGTGTCATTTACTACATATCTTACAAAATTTAACACATAAATTCTTAAAATTCATATTTTTAATAAAAAATATTATATAACTACTAAGTAACCCTCCACCCAAAAATATTTAACCAACCTCCTAATAAAAAATTATTCTCCCTCCCTCACTCAATGACTATCTAAAATCATATATATAGGATATATGAATATTTTTAGGTAGGGGCATCCCTTTTGCCCCTACTGTAGGGGCGTTTTATATTTTTGGCATTTTGAGAAATTATAATTTTTTTTTTGTATGATGACGTATATTATAGTTATAATAGGCATCCTGCCAATTTCTTTGGAAATTCTGAATAATTTACGGTGCCGAAATCAGAATTTAAACAGTCAGTTGCACACGTGCCTAATTTTTTTATACACATAGAAAACATATTGTTTGAACTCTAATTTTGGTACGGTAAATTATTAAGAATTTTTTGAAAATTAGCAGGATACCTACTATAACTATCATGTATGTTGTCATACAAAAAAATTATATTATAATTTCTCCAGATACCAAAAATAAAAAACGTCCTTACGGTAGGGGCAAAAGTGATGCCCCTACCTAAGAAGCTACCTATATATAAATATATTGATGAAAGTTTTTTTTTTTTGGTTTCATAGAAGGATAATTTGTAAATCACATGGAGAACACATAGCCCCCACCTTAAAATGAGCTCCAAACTAATCATTGACTCTTAGCCGAGGCCAGTATATGGTACTTCCTCTCTCATGTTTGTGTTGAATATAAATTTTGACTTTAAATTACATGGTTATCTTGTTTCACTACTTCAAATATGATAATCATCATTTTTTATATAAGTTTGAATTTCAATAAAAAAAAATAATCATTCATCATAACATTTGGAGTGACGAATGATAAAAGATCATTTTTTATTTTTTAATTGGCTTGTATGATGGCTAAATGAACTAATTTACTATGCTTATGTTTCAAGAGTAAGATTGGATTGAATTAGATAGGATAGGATCATTTTTATAATATAAATTTGTTATCAAATTATAGAGGATATTGAAGAAAAAAGATTAATCTAACAACCTAAATAATCCATCTAGCTAGTTTGGGATAACATCATTTTTTTAAAAAATTAGAATAATTTTATCCTATCAATTCCCCATTTCTATGGTAAGAAAAAACATTACCACTATACATTCAATCCATTTTCTTTTAATTTATTACTAGCAAATAATTAACTTTTTAATTTTTTCTTTATTACTCTTATAATTTTTTTAATACTAATCTAACGAGGGCTATAAACCAGCTTTTTCTCTTTCGAAAAGCTATATGAGAAGGAACTATGGCATGTACTGTAATTATTTATAATGGTATATCTATGATATATCCAAGTCACCACCCTCCGAATCTTAAAAGTTCTATTTTCTGTTGGCAATATTTGAAAAGAAAGAAATGATTTGACAAGAGGCAGCATTAAAAGGTGCCATTTTCCCAACCTTGCTTCTTTGTTGATCCACCATCTCTTCATTTCGATGGTTAGTTTTGTATCTCTTACGACATATTTGAGACAAAGAATTGTTTTCACAACCATCGATTGGAAATTAATAATAGATCTAAGGTGAAGTTTGGTTCTCGTACTCAGAATGAGAAAATGAATAAAAATAAAAATAAGATTACAATGGAGTAAAAATTAATATAAATACAAAAATTATTAAAAAAAATTCAATCTTGCATTAAAATAGTATTTCCTCTAATTTTCAAATGGAATAGTCATCCTACTAAAATGGTGAAAAAACATTTCTATTAGAATAATATTCAAATACTCTCAAATGCAACCAAATAAATTGAAAGAAAATTGATTTCTTTTTGCTAATTATCATATAAATTTAAATAAATAAACAATATCATAAAAATAAATAAAGGATGTTTAGTATAATATATGACATAAATGTATTAAAAATATTAGGGCACTACATTGTGTATAATTTTAATAAAAAATATTGGTTCACTTTTTTTAATATATATATGTATATATATAATAGAATGAATTATTGTACTATATAGTATATATAAATATTTATATGAATAATCTATACATATAGATTGTGTTTGGTAAAAAATTTTGTTTTTGAATTTTTTAAACACAAAAATGGAAATATTATTTTATTTTTGTTTCTTTATTTTTAAAAAATAAAAATATGTTTGGTAACTATTTTTGTATTTTGTTTTTAAAAACAAAAAATAAAAACGTGTTTGATAACTTTTATTTTTATTTTTTGTTTGAGGTGTTGATTTGAATAGAAGAAGAAAAAAAAAGAAAAAGTTGAAAACGGTTTAAAAAAATTTGAAAGTGAAAAAATTCTATTTTCAAAATTTAAAAAATTTTAATTAAAATTTTAAAAAATAATAAATAAAAATAGAGTTACCAAACACATTTTATGTTTAATTATCAAATTTTTAATTAATTAAATAAAAAACTATTTTTTTAAATGTTACCAAAAAGCACCATAACATCTAAACACAACACTTAATATGAATATATATTTACATGACTATATGACATATATATTATATTTTAGTTGAAAATATATAATTAAAGAAGATAAGAGATATCTAATATATAATAAAGTATGAGGATGAGGGAAAACATTATTCATTAATGTTCTTATTTTATTTATATTTTTACTTAATTAAAATTTTGAAAGGAAATGTTTGATTTTTTTCTATATTTATAAAATTTATAGTAATGTGTTTATTTGGAAAATGTTGCTGGTTAAAACAACCCTAATATGAGTTTAATACAAGTCCTATTAATCAAATTAAATGTATTTATTTATTATAGTATGTATTTATTGAAGATTTACATCCAAATTATGATTATGAATATACAATTATTTTTAAAATTGATTATTTAACTTTGGACTCATCTGCAACTGTAGTATATTTATGTTTAACAGCTTTAGTGGCTATGATAAGTTTGTTGATGTATGGAAATACTTAATTGGATCATCGTTCGTGATGAGATTATTCAAGTTATTCCTTAATAGCTATCTGTCTATTGATGGTCTGCTTTTACCTCAATCTTGTTGTTGATAATTATTTGTATACTTTTGATATAATCTTATTTTTGGGTTGAAAATGTGTGAGCTCTAGCTCGACTCGGATCAATAATTTTATATAAGTACTTGGTGAATAAAGATATGTCGTTGGATTGAGAAAGTAAAATTAAAAATATATAGCATTAATTATTTAATTTGTTTGGTTATTAGTCATAACAAAGAGTAATAATAATAATAATAATAATAATAATAATAATAATAATAATAATAATAATAATAATAGCTACATAAAATCACAATCAAAATAGTCTTAACCCATCTTTTGTTATCTTCGAGCAAAATAAAGGATATTACTAATGATATATTGCTTGGATTTTCTTGAAATTCTTTTATTGATAGGGAAAATAGATATGGATTTGTTCACAACTTATAAAAGTGAGTGAGACCGTGGTGTCTCCCAAATGACAATTGTTGGATCGTATGTTATCTTTTAATATTTAGTTTGGAACAATAATTTCAAACAATTACAGAGAATTTTTTGTTTGATAAATTTCAAATTTGGTTAAGCAGGATTCTTTGTTTGATAGATTAATTAAAAATAATACTCTTAGCTCAAATTTGGTCAATAATAAACTCAAAAATTGTCTTGATTTTCATTGTTGGTCTCCTATGGCAAACTCAACTCATGGAAGAAGAAAAAAAAAGTAAGAAGAAAAAGTCCAAATTGCTCAACAGGTGATGTTTACCAATTAGATACACCTATTTGTAATTGTTTGAAACCAAAAATCTAAAATGGTATTAGAAAAAAAGACCAAAAATTATATAATTCCTTTAAAAAATATATGTACATACACATATATTTAGATTGGTGTGATTGTTAAATACTTAAATTAATTAATTGAAGATTAAGGCTATATACAGTACAAGATACCAAATAGTATGTTTTAATTACTTATATAGTTATAAATATGTTGTACTTCTACTACTAAAAATATGTTGGTATTAAAATTTATAGCACATTGTAAATTTTGATTATAATATTTATTAGTAGTAGTTAATCATATCTTTATTTGAGATTTTTCATATATATAATTATAATAATTAGAATATTTTTTTAATTTATTATGAAAAATTATTTTATTTAAGTTAATCATGATATGGTTTAACTTTACCTAAGTTTCATGATACTTGTTCACAATCAAAAAAAGAACAATAGTTTGTTAAAGAAAAAAAATAGAACAATACTTTTCCTTCAGGAAAAAAAACTATAAAAGTAATTTGTTCCATTTGTGTTTAGCACCATAATTAAATTAAGATAAGATTGAAATAAAAAGTAATTTAGTGTGCATGATATTTAACATAATTAGGGTTTCTTAATATTTTTCAGTCATACGCATAAGTTCAAAAAACGCGCCGCCCAATAAAATAAATGACACTCCACTTGTATAATATAAATCATCATTGAGAATATTTTCTTAGCGTCACAAAATCTTGTATTACCCTCATCAAAATTCAGCACACTCGTTTATTAATTAGTGTTAATCTTTTAATATTAGTTAATGGTTTTAATATTAAAGTAAAATTTCGAAAACGGGCCTATATAGCTCCCATCATAATATATGAAATGCTTATTTTAATAATATATATATAGTTCCATTGTATAATAATAATAACAACAACAAACAAAGCTAAAACCATCTTTCAAAAAACATCCAAAGCCAAGCAAAACTAAAGGTGTACTAGCATATTACTATGTATGTATACATAATAAGGGCACGATCACCAAGTGAAAATCTTGGGGGAAGAAGCCACCCGTACGAGGGTATGAGCCGCGCGCGCGCGCGTGAGAGAGAGAGAATGGAGGCTCCACTTTTGTGAGTTGAACGACAACATTCAAGTATCAAGGTGACCTTATTCTATTCAAGTTACACCAAAATTTATTATAATAAATATTAATCGATTTTCTATGTTTTATTCACGTACGGATCGCAGCAGTCAAAATACTAGTAGATCATAACCTGCGTTACGCACCTTGTAAATGTATGGGACTGTGTGAAAATGTTTTAGCTTTCAGAGTTATTCAGACGTATTTATATACGAACTACTCTTTATATATTCACCTGTTAAAAACTCCTTGCAGACTTAATCAGTACCACTTTTGTATATATATATATACAACAATTATCAATGCAACCTTGATATTTGCTCAATTTCATCCGCCAATTGTGGGGGACATTATTTTCCTTTTCCAGTCCTCCTGTTTTTGGCCTTCTCTTTCTATACATAGTTTGTGTTCTATTCTTTTTTTTTTCTTTTCCTTTATCAAAACAATAGGGAGAAATATTATTAATCCCCACTTATTCATGATCAGGTGTGATTATTTCTGTTCACAGAAACCAATTACAATATTGTGTACTAGTTCTCAACTATGTAAATATGATTCAGCCAATTCATATATACATATAGTAAGAAAAACTGGACTTAACATAATTTTCATGTTTCATGAAGTTTGACACTAAGAAATGTGTGAATTGATATTAAAAGTAAATTTTTTGTTCGTTTAAAACTAGCATTTCAATAGAGAGAATATACAGATTATTTATTTTTTCATCTATGAAATTTAATATGTTTAAGATTAGCGTTATCACTAGACTGTCAGATTAGTTTTTTTTTTCTTATATATATATATATGGTTTCAAGAAGAAGAGAAAAAAATATATTGAATCAAAATTCTTTATCTAATCTTAGTATTTCAATTCGTGTTTAACCAAATACAAACTAAATTATTTAAATTGTTGGCATTGAGTGATAGAGATTTGAGCTTGGATATATCTCCCTTTCATGAGAAAAAATTAATATAGTACTATTAGACAATGTCTATGACCAAAGATTATATTTTAAATTGTTGATTGCTATATTAATTTGCCAATTTTTTATATTTATTTAACTATTTTAAATATTGTGACCTGCGTTTATTGCCTAGATGATTTAAGTCGAAACACTAAAATTAAACAAAAGATTTTGATTCAAAAATATTAAAACTAATTTTTAGGATGACTACACATTAATCAAAAGATTTACAAATCTGATTGTGTTTGTTTTTATAATTTAAAGTTAATTATTCAATAAATGCACTCGAAAGGTAACAGCAAGAACTCATGTGTACAATGCAGCGTAATTAACAACTAGGTACTGCTTATTAGCTAGATAATTACATAGTGTGCTACAAATAAATATTTGGGGATATATTAAGATTGTTAAATTCAATTAAAGAATATATATTACACTATACTTAATTAAGTTAATAAATTGAAAGATATTAAGGAGGAATAAGTACAATGAGTTTGAAAGGGTTTTATAGTGTAAAATGTAAAAGCTAGCCTAATTAATCATCAAGTACAACAAGGATGAGTTTAATTTTTGGACAGCAGAAACAAACTTTCATGGTGGGGGCTGGATCGATCGATGGATCACTCGGAAAATGACTACCATATCCATATAGGTCACAAATTATGCCAAGAATAGCATCGAAAATGCTTATTCAAAAGCAGTGTAATACTAATTAATTATTTAATGACCCCTTTTAAGTAATGCAGGATCAATTTTCAGCCTATATATCATGTCACCAATATATATTTATATACATGCATGTATGTATGTATGTGTATGTATAATTATCTTAGCTGTTAGTGGAAAGCAAGTCACTAGTAAGAAAAGGAAATCTGCCGTTACCCTTAAAGGAGTGTCATGAGATGAAAAGGTCGTATATAAGCACTGTGACATATTCTTTACATGTATATATATATAATACTTAAATTTAAATAAAATAAAATAAATAATTAAAAAATTAAAATAGAATATTTTTAAGATATTTTACAATGATAATTTTTTTAAAATAATAAATAATTAAACAAATTAAAATATGATATTTTTTTAGATATTTTAGAATGATAATTATTTTAAAATAATAAATAATTAAATAAATTAAAATAGAATATTTTTTAGATATTTTACAATGATAATTATTTAAAAATAATAAAATTATTTTATAACTCAAATCAAATTTAATTAAACTTAAACTCACTTATTAGAATAATATCATATTAAATATATAATATAATCTACTGTCAATTAGTAACAAATTGATTTTTTTTTAAAAACTAGCAAGAAACTTAAATTTAAAATACATATATAATATTTAATATTATATTAAACATATAATATATAATTATCACTCTCAAATTCAAAAACTAGAACAAACATAAACTTGGACAAAATTAAATAAATTATTTAATTAAAATATGATATTTATTTAAAATTTATATGACATTAATATAAATTTAATAAAAATAATTAATAAATTCTATAAATAAAACTAAGCAAATGTGCATATTGCACGTTAGTTGTATCTCGTATGTATATATATATATTTATGTCTGAAGTGACAATGCCTACATGGTAGTGGAATAGAGAGTGCATTCATATACTATTGTAGACATATTTGTTTAACAAAATTGTGGTAAAATAAATAATCATATATATGATCACAGTTATATACAAATAAATTAAGGACATGGAAAGTAATATATAACACTTTCGAAACAAGGGTGAGGACTCAATATATATAAGAAAATAGATTTATAGTCGTATATAAACTAGCTAAAGTAAATAGGGTTTGGACTAATGACCCTTAAATGGGTTATCCACTAGCAAGCCTGAAACTTAGTCCCACATTAAAAATCCAAAAGTGGTAAATGAAAAGGAAACTCAAAACCCTAGAGGAAGGAGAGAGAGAGAAGCACTCACAATGTCACAAGCTCCGGGCCCTTTGAATATATGGCTGGGTCAGGATCAGGGCCTGTCAATTCCGGTCTATATCGCCCCCACTTTGAACAAAATTATGCTTGTGGAGGACGCAACATGTATATATATATCCTCCAAATTAATCTCTCTAATAAAAATCATCTGGTCAATATTACTGGACAACTGGTAAGTTTTCATTTTACAATTAATATTATCAGAGATTGTTGCTATTTTATATATATTTTTGTTCTCCACTTGACATCTGTGGGAAGAAAGACTGGGTGAGGCAGATTAAAGTTTTTGGCTAATTTAGTACCTAGGATTATGATGGATAACCGATTGCTCTTTCTCTATCTCTTTCTGACAAATCTCTCCTCTCTCTCTTCACCCACCAACCAATCCCTATCTTCTCTCTCTTATTCAATACGATATTGCCCTACCCTCACTCTCTCTCTCTCTCTCCCTTCTCGTGATGACGCTCTATATATACCAATACCTTTGAGCTTTCTCTCCCAATTATCCCAGAGTCCCTCTTCATTTGATCTATTCACTTCCCTTTAAGTCACCAATCCTTTCTCTTCTCTTCTCTCTCTCTCTCTCCCTCCCTCATTCTCCTTTGAATTTGTTTATTCTGTAGTCTATTTAGTACATTTGAGTATTTTTTTTATTCCTCTCAAGACAACAACTATAGATATAGGTTTTCCTAGTATCTTTTAACTAAGTGGGGGTCTTACGATTAGTTCAAACATCTTTAGATATATGTTAGAAGGTACTATTCCCCCCCCCCCCCCCCCCCCCCCCCCCCTTAATAATCTATACACTTTTCTGCACTACTTTCCTTTCATGGGATATTTGGATTTAGGGTTAGTGTTTAATCTTCTGTATACTACTTCTTCTTGTGGGATGGGATTTAGGGTTAGAGTTTGTGTATTCTTATATATATTCTCCTTATATACAATCCACATCTTTCGTCTCTTCTTTTGATATACAGCCCTTTTATGCATGGAGTGTTATGATGATATATGTCTTATGTCATAATGATGAAGATCTCTGAAAGGGTCACTGTTTGCCACTGGAGCATCATCAAGATTCACACACAATGGCTCTTTTTTTGGGGGAGAGTGCTCTTTTGTGGGGCTAATCTGCTTATATTGCTAGCTCCACCTGCCCCTTTATTTTCAGATCGTCATGTGAGAATCTTGATGATGCTGCAGTGGTAATCGATGGCTAACACTTACGCTCCAGAGCTCACTCGTACGGAGAAGTTGATGGAAATTTCTTTTCAACTTTCATCTTTTATTTTTATTAGTATAATATACCTACATATATCTTAGCTAAACATATTTATATACATAACTATTCATAGTTCAGTTAAATTTATTTAGTTGTCCATGTATGTATAGTTTATCATTAATTTGTGGTTATTTGGGCTTTCTATCGTTTGTGGTTGAGTTTTACTATATAAAACGAAAATGAAATTAAAATGGAGGAAAACGATGCTTGATCCACTTGGTAATATGTTGTGGTCTCAGTTTTTTTCCTTTTTTGCTTTCTTTTCTTTTTTGGTTAGGAGATGATGATGACCTATTGCTAGGCCAAGGGAAGGCTTATTTTAAGTTAATATTTTATGGCATTTCGGAGTGGTTTATCATGTATTTCTGTAATATTCTAAGTGTTGTGCATATAAATATATATGTATCTCAAACTCAGGTTTGTCCGTATATAATATATATGTGGTGGATATATTTGAGTACTACAATGTGAAAACCTTTGGTATATATCTTTCGTGTGTGTGTGTATATTTTTTTTTTTTCACTTCTGAGTTATATTGATCTAGATCCTCATTAGAATCTGTTTATGTCAATGTGTATGCCAGCTTTAATATAAGTTTCAAATGGATGATCAGTCTTTCTTTTCTGTCGTTTGTTGTCCAAGTCATGCAAACATATACACAATCGCTTTGTTACTGCCGTACTAACATTGAAAAGACGTTGGAATTTTTTTCATATCCTTTTGCCTTGAAGTTATTTTATAAATTATCTGACTCTATATTGCCCATTGCTTTTGTTTTGACAAATATTTCACAATTTATTAATAAGCAAGTTTATTTATCTAATATATATCAAGTCATGTTTATAAATTTGAGATTCCAGAAGTGCATGTATATACCGTTGTTTATTGAACTCATGCCTTACTATTTTGTATCCATTGTATCAAATTCCGCAGCTTGAGAAGACCGTTTTTATTGCTTTGGTCATGGCCACTTTAGGGTTTGCTTAATTTTACTTTTCTTCAATTTAGGGGTATGGCAGATCCATAGTATTATAGAACATTTGTGATTTTAGTAGATAGACATATATAATAAGAGTTTCGGGTTAATAAACATTAGCTATTTTTGTTCCTGATCGCCGCCTATATTATTAATTTTGCACATACATATATAAATATATATCTATATGGGTTTTTAGTAGTGTTCATTGGGTGAGTTGGTAGGGTTATGGGGGATTTTTACATGTCTAATGATGAAATTGGATTGGTAATTGTCAACTCGTAATTTACCCAATCAAAGAAAAAAAGTCTGAATTTGCACAATAAAATGGTCGGTTTAGTAGGGTTAACCCACCCAAAGGGATGACAATTGTACTTGAAAACTCATTTAACCATGGGTACCCAACCCTGATAGGTAGGAGGGTATTACTTGATAACTTAGGGTTTATGTAAGTGTAAGGATACGAAAATAGGTACTCGATACAGGCATAGTGTAGAAAACGGGTATATAGTTGTACCCTATACCCTACCCTACTCGATTATATATTAATATATATATATATACTTATTTGTACTTATATATAAATTTATATCAATATATGTTTAAAATATATAAAAACAAATAAATAAAAGATATACACAAATATTAATATATATTTTTAAATATAAATACATGTCATATAATATATGATATGTATTATAAATAATTAATATATGTTTTTTATTATAATTTATATACTAAAAATTAGATACTTAATATAAATGTATAAAATCAATTAATATATACTACAAACGTATTTTAAATTTAAAAATAATGTATCATATTAATATATTTTGCATCCCTAATCAATTTAAGTATAGATAATATATTATATTAGCATTTACAATATAAATACATTATATTATATTCTTATAAATAATAATATATACTATATTATAAGTATTTACATATTTTATTTCATTTAGTTTTATAAGTATTGTATATTAATTTTTTTTTCAAATATTCTTTTTTTAAAAAAATTATTAGGATAGGGTTACGTGAGGGTACCCTATATATAACCGTTAGAGTGATACTTGTACCTACTTGCAAAAAACTACAGGGTAATATATAGGGTAAGGCATGGGTATGGGTTGTGGAATAGGCATACCCTATCCATACCCTACCCGCCCAACCCGACTTCATTCATCTTTATTTTGCTTGTACCCTACTTGCAAAAAACTTAGTGTTTTGCTTCTTCAATTATTAATTATGATTTTATAGAGTAATATTATTAAAGACTTGGAGATAAACAAAACAAATAATAAAACCTAAAAAAGAAAAAGATATTCTTTTTCTTATAAACTAGTTTAAATGTATTATAAAAACAATACTCTACATTAATTGTTAAAATTGTTTTAATTATTAGAAAACATTTATTGAATTGATTTAATCAATATTGAACATTCATCCTAAAAATAAATATCATTTTTTGCATGTTTGAATATCTTTTTTTAATATAAATTAAGTGAAAATTTATATTTTTCAAAAATATATATTAATTGGGTGAGATGCAAAAAAATTTGAATACCCCTTCTATTTAAAAAAAATAACTACCATATGTAGTATTTTGTTTTATTGATTGGACCTTAATTAACCAAACATTAAATATATTATTTGATTTTATAAAGAAAATTTAATTAAATGACTTAAATCTTTCTAATTAACTACATATGTGTTTTTTAATGAAGGTAATTAATGTTTTTTAATGTCTCAAAAATAATATTGCCTCTACAAAAAAATTTTTGAAACGAGCTAGATGTGAGTGTGTGAGAGAGGAAGGATTCTCCCGTTGTAAAAAAAAATACCAAATGCAAAAAGATATGTACGACGAGATCTTTATATCATATTTTATTTGTAAGCACAGTGACCCTAGACCACAGACAGTCTTCTGACACCCACTGTCACATGAGTCGTGGTATTGACTCCGTACAAGCAGAAAAATGGTTATCCCACAACATTGTCTGACATGAAAAAATGTGTAGCTACTACTCTGATAGTGTCAGGAACGTTTGCCCCAACAACATAGTGGGCTAACATTCCTCACAATGGGCCCACCAAGATACGCTGGAGCCCACCAACACATTTACTACAAGAATGTTCATTTACCTTGTTATAAATGCCTATTAACGGAGAATAATTGTAATCAGCTCCAATTAATGAGCTTAATTACCCCAGCAGACTATAAATAAGGCTAACGCACACATTGTGAAGGATCCCAATTTCATTTCAGAGTGAGCCTATACGCAGCCTGAAACCCAAGATAACTTGAGCACTGCAAGTTATTAGCATCCTAATACAAGTGACTCATAGACTAGGATTGATTCACAACCTAAACCACTAGAACAACCAACTAGTGTTCCACCTGAGCACCGAGCTAGTGTACCTCTATTACATCTAGTACCTCCCGTGAGAGACAGAGCTAAGGCTTAACACAAACGAAAGAGGTCACGATGGGCTTCTGAGCCACTTGACATCCCAAGGAGGGCACAAGACGCCGAAGAGGTCCATAGAGTCCAAGGAGTCCCAAGCCCATGGTGCCCGAGGACCCCAGGGCGTTTTGCCTAGGAGTGTCGCAATGGGTCATGTCAGGCCTAGGGAAAGAGAACCCTCTGTGCCCCAGCAGCCTAAGTGTTGACTGTGTTTTTAGCCAACGACGTGAGAACGTCAAAAACGATAAACCTTCAAGAGAATTTAAACGACACAGACAGTTTTATCAAGAAAAGTAAATAACACACAAGATTTTTATAGTGGTTCAGCCCCGATCAGTCGCTAATAGCCTAATCCACTTAGAGTTGTGATTATAGATCTGTACTCAAGATCAGATGGACTGAGCCAACTGAGTTTCTTCAGTACAGATTGCAAAAATACAAGAATCCTTTCAAATACCAGCATTTTCTCTCTCTAGAATACTCAGACCCAAATTTTCTCTCTCTAGAAAGAAGAAGCAGAAGCCCCCTCTCTAATCCCATAAGCCCTCTATTTATAGGCTTAGGGTCATACATCTGATATCCCCTAGAATCGGGATATTTTATTATATTTATTACATTTAAATTAGAAAAAACATTCAAAATGTAACAAAACCCCCCATTTGTGGGAAGAATGAGAGATTCCCGCGTATCTTGTTGAAGCTGTTTCTGGGAATCTTGACTTAGTCCTCCTCTAGCTAGTTGATCCACCTCACCTCCACTCTGGTCGATCATACACATGCTGGTCGGACATACATTTGCTGGTAGGATATGCAAGTGCTGGTAAGACATGCAAGTGCTGGTCGGACATGTGCATGGTGGGAGGACATGCACTCCTCTCCTCTAGCATGCCATGTCTCTCCTCTAACATGGCACTCTCCTCTAGCATGCCATTTCTTTATTTGGACAACAATGCACTTGTTGGACATACGCATAAAGACCAAATTCTTGGGCTCTCCTCGGACCACACCCTTGGGGTCTCCTCGGATCACACCCTTGGGATCTCCTTGGATGCATTCTCCTTAGCTCTCCTAGGATGCACTCTCCTTAGCTCTCCTCGGACCACACCCTTGGGATCTCCTAGGATGCACTCTCCTTAGCTCTCCTAGGATGCACTCTCCTTAGCTCTCCTCGGACCACACCCTTGGGATCTCCTAGGATGCACTCTCCTTAGCTCTCCTAGCACTAAGGTCCGAACACACCCTCCTTGGGTTCTCCTCGGACCAAGGTGGTCCGACCGGACCTCTTGGGGCCTGTCAAGCAGTCCAAATTCTTCGTCAGTCTACTGGGTCACTTTATCACAACTCTGATGAGTCAATGTATTTATTGACTATTAATATGTCTTTTAATGACCATGCACTGCCACTTGTCACCTTTATTGCCACGTCATTGATCTCCAATTTTTGGGGATAACACTAAGGGAAACCTAGGGCTGGGAGCCAATAGGAGGGTAGTCTCCATTAACCGATGACAGAAAGTTAGCTTCTCAGTAAATAATGACTACGTCGAATATGATGGGGCAATGGAAGTAGGATTCCCCGAGGATGGTTGTCGAGGGCACGCGTAGCCTAGCTTGCGAGATAACATCAATGCTTGCAAGAACAGGGTCGGACCAGAGGACCTCCCTGAGAGATACCTTAAACCAGACCTCCAAGATGATCTTAATACGCGGAGGAAAGAAGTACTGCCCAACCAGGGGCATACCCTGCACACACGGCCAACAATGATCATCTCCGCGCAGCATGGAAAGTTTAAAGAAGATAATGTTAAATATGGCCAAGAAACAGGGCCATGACTCGGACTCCAAAGATGAAGACAGAGAACCATGTGCCCCGTACATTGTTGAAGCTCCACTTCCTCAAGGCTTCAAGATGCCAAGACGTTACTCCTTACAACAAGACTACAGACTCGTCCAACCACTTGTCGTGGTTCAACATGTTAATGTCCGTGCATTGCGTCACTTAGGACGCAAGATGTTACTGCTTCCCCTTAACCTTGACGGGAGCAGCTGACGAATGGTTCAAGAAACACCAGCCAAGTTCCATTCACTCCTGACGCCAACTGTCCTCCGAGTTTCATAGACAATTTATAGCTGCCTGAAAGGTTTTCTTTAAGGTCAATGCTTTGGCAAACATTAAGCAAGGGATAGGGGTGCACACGGGTCAGGTTTTTGGGTTTTGGATGCATGGAGTTCAGGTTTTGTGGGTTTCAAGTGGGGAAAAAGGGTACCGAACCCACCAAATTTTTTTTTGGATTTTAGGTGATTTTTGAGTTTCGGGTTTGGGTGGGTTGGGTTTCGGGTGGGTTTGGGACATTAATGGGTTTTGGGCCTTTGTGGGCCGTGGTAAAAAAAAAATAAAAAATACTAATTATTTTTTAACACTTTTTTTTTTTACTTTTGACATGTTTTCTTGCCAAAAAAAATAGCAAAACTTACAAATAAAAATCCTATTATCCTAACTTTGTTGTTAGTTTTGTTCAATTGTTTGTTTATAAGTTTTTTTTTATTATTATTTCATTCAATAAATATGAAAAATGCATAATCTCTAAACTCTACAAACTTATCTTGACCCTTGATTTGGTCAACGACACAGAGTCAAGTAAAACGATTGAAATGAGATGAATTCAAGACAAAAAGATAAATGACACAAATATTTATAGTGGTTCGACCCCAGAGATGGTAATGACCTACGTCCACTTAGTGTTCTTATTAATGTATGAAAACTTGTGATCAGTAAACTAGAGTTTGCTAAGTTTCACCAATTCAACCAAAGATACAAGGTATTGCATAAAATCAATAACTCTCTCTCCCTAGAACCCCAAAAGATTCCTCAAATAAGCACATTTTAGTCTTCTTTATAGGCTCAATGATCTCCTCATGGTCTGGTAGGCCTTTAATACATTTAATATAATCGTATCTTAAATAATAATGAAAATTACAATTATTACATAAATGCAAGATCATATATCTTTATAAAATATCTGATATACTATGACCAGCCTGGTTGACTACGAAATAGGCCTTCTGCTGAGTGAATTCTCCTCTGGTCAGTGGTTGACCAGAAACGCAACTGCTTAAATGATCACGTGCATCCCGCGTGAGCACTGGACTTGCCACATCATCATATCAATCTTTTTTGGGTAAACATTTTCCCCCAAGTTTATTTTAATGCGACCAGCATTTAATAAACTTACTCGACCAGCATTTCGTCTGACCTGTCACATCTGTCAACTCCTTTTCGAAAAAGTATGAAATCATGACATTTACAGTTTCCCAAAAATATTATGACGGCTAATACAATTTCCAACGCATCAAAATCTCACCCTCATTATTACATCTTTATCTACACCACGATCGGTATAAATATCTCTCCTTTCTTACTTTTCACTTTTTACCATATCCTTCTCTCTTCTCAAGAACTCAGAAAAACTCTTTAAGAAAAACCCAGAAAACTTTGGTGATCTGAGACGCATTCGATCAGCTTAGAGCAACAACCTTCGTGACTTCTCTGAAAACTGTCATCCAAGTAAGTTTTTGAACGCGTCTTCTCTGTTATACAATGTAGAATAAATTTCATAAGTTTTCTAGTTTGAGTTCTTAATGTTCTTGAGAAAAAATTTTGGGTGATCGGGTTTGTATATAGAAACATGATAGATTAGGAATTTTAGGTAGTGAAAAACATTATGTGAGGTTTAGAAATTATTGTTGGAAATAGGAATACTGTTTTAGAGCCTAAAATCGAATTGTTTTCGGAAAAACTGGGTTTTTCCCGCCTGGTTTTGGAGTCAAAAAGTTTTCCTGAAAAAAATTTCACTTCCACTTTTTGATCCATTTTTCCAAACTGCTCGTATGTATTTAGTGTTTATGTTAGGAGGCTGCTAATCATGTAAAAGCTTTACTTTTATACACGAGCAACATTATCCTTACATTTCTTCTCCTTCTATCTATTGGTCGTAGATTCTCATTTCCCCTTTACTTTTCTCAGATATTTATGCACGATCCTTGGGGAGGTGAGAGGCCAATAGATGACGATCTTCTCGAGTTGCTGTTCGAAGATCAAGAGCAATCGTCATTGCCTTTCACTAACTTTCAGTCTTCTCAACAAAACCCCACGATCATCTCTCCAGACTGACAGCCACACATGGTTCGTGTTAAACACGTAGCTCGCAGGAAAAAGAAAACCACCCATTCTCCTTCTAACCATCCAGCAACCGACACTGAGGGTCCTTAAATGATCCTCAACCTATAAATGTTGCACCACCAGAAATCTAACCCAAAGCCCGGCCTCGCGCCGGCCTTTGACCATAAGTTGATTGGTTTGTCGCGCCTCCTAGTGTCATATCAACTAGGATGGTGTCAAGGTACCTCAAGAAGTACGGTCTTCCTGGGGTTACCTTAATCAAACCTACCTCCGACCAATGGACAAACGTGCCTGGAGCTGCCTTTAGCGCCTGGTCGAGGTTTCATATTGAGGTAGGGGCAATCTTGCCCCTGCACTAATTTTTCCAAGGGGTGGCCAATTACTTTGAGGTCGCCCCCTTCCAAATTACACCCAACAGATATAGAGTAATATTAGCACTCTATATCCTTTACAACCATAAAAAGTGGCTTGTGCCCACACCACACGAGATCAACAATCTGTTCGATCTCAAGTCCAACTCCAACTAGAACAACACAGGGTTTTTCCATTTGTGTCACCAAGAATCTACTCGCATATTCCTGAGTGACATCACCTACAAATCAAACGTAGGAAAGTACTTCTATGAGTACTTCCTTACAACGGACCTGGTCGCCGACAACTTGGCCTTCACCCGAGGAGGTAAATTTCTTAATTTCTAATCGTTTCTTTTTATTGGTTTTTCCTTCCCCGTCCTTAGAACTTTGATGTTGTGTCTTGGTCCATGGTACCGACCAGACCCCACTCCAAATATGGAGATGAGGGTCAAAGCTCTGGCCGGCATGACGAATATTGAGAAGAGCGTCATGGAGCTTGTCACTAAGAGAAATCTAAGGCTTATCGGCCTTTTGGCAACTCACCAGGAAGTGAGGAAGTCCACCGCGGGGAGTGCTACTGGAGAGGAAATCCTCGAGCAGCAGCAGGATGTGTCTCAACCCCCGAGACGGCAAGCAATGGGAGTGACCATCCAAAAACTGTGACGCCCCACGTCACTATGGCTGCTTTCTGGAATGACGACTGGCCCTACAAACCAACACGAGTCTTTTCAGCGTGCTTTGTCCTTACTCACATGCTTCCAAAGAAAAATTCCCAGGAGGTCACCCATCCCAAGATTACCCCAGGTCAAGCACGCTTAACTTTGGAGTTCTCAAGTGATGGGCTACCGAAAAGAAGATGCATCTTGTTGATATAGGTAGTACCCATTAATCCATTTAAGCCATCTTCAACTGTGTAGTCTCATACCTACACAGTCTTAGAATCATCACACTTGACCTTCCCCAGGTGGTGTGGGATTGGACAGCTTACCCAGTCTTTCCCCTTACTGATCACGGGATTCTGACTGTCACAATCACCCCCCCTTACGGGCCCGACGTCCACGTCGGCCACACTTCCGGCTGGGTCAAGGCTCTGATACCATTTGTGATGCCCCACGTCACTATGGCTACTTTCTGGAATGACGACTGGCCCTACAAACCAACACGAGTCTTTTCAGTGTGCTTTTTCCTCACTCACATGCTTCCTAAGAAAACTTCCCAGGAGGTCACCCATCCCTAGATTACCCAGGTCAAGCACGCTTAACTTTGGAGTTCTCAAGTGATGGGCTACCGAAAAGAATATGCATCTTGTTGATATAGGTAGTACCCATCAATCCATTTAAGCCCTCTTCAACTGTGTAGTCACATACCTACATAGTCTTAGAATCATCACACTTGACCTTCCCCGGGCGGTGTGGGATTGCACAGCTTACCCGGTCTTTCCCCTTACGGATCACGGGATTTTGACTGTTACAATCCCTCCAGTAATGCTCAGGCTGCTACTGCCCCTGCCCAACATGGAAGAGGCAAGCCAAAAATTCCAGAGTACAATGAGCCTGTACTCGAGTCTTCTGACGAGAATGATATTGACTTCTCACTCTTAGATAGCTTGCCAATCCCCTGTCATTTATTTGATAGGGAAGTCAACTTTAAATTTACGACCAGTAATTTTAATTCAGTCTTCTTCGAGGCAGAGAGTGAGGGTAGCAATAGTTCTATAAATAATATATCGACCAGTAATAATAGCTCGGGTATATTACTTAGAATTTCCCTTTTTCATTATTTCCTTGCTCTTTTAAATTATATTGTCTGATCGATGGTTTTTGTCTTGTAGCCATGCCTTCTGAGGAAGCCTTTGACATATACACCAACGCCGAAGCTCCTACGAGAAAAAAGAGAGCGAGCAAGAGGCACCCATGGGAGGGCAGCAGCGATCCCTCCAAGAAAAAAGCTCGAATAGAGGATCCTACAGCGCCTCCCCTAGCGCCCACTCCTTCCAGAAATATGACACCTCCTCCTCCTCCTCGCAATAGCCTTCCCGCCGAGCAGGCGAGGAGACCCTCGGCCAACGACCCATTGAGTAGTGCCGTTAACGCTACTTATGAGAAGCTGCAAAGGCTAAACTTCCGCCGTAGCCAAGAAGCCTTCTCGCATCTTCCTCCACTACCGAACAGCCAGGTCATTAGTCGCAGACTATCTGAAGTCCAACGTAAGTGTGTTTCTTCTTTTTTCTTTAATCAAACAACACTTTCTTTAATAGCCCATGACTGGTTTACTTTTCTTGTTCGCAGGGTATCCTCACCATAGGACACAGCTGGCGCCAAGCTGAGGAGACCTTGGCTAGATTTGCTGAGGAGATCAAGGCGGTCGAGGCCAGATATGCTGAAGAGATCAAGGAGGTCGAGGCCAAACATGCCGAAGAGATGAAGGTGGTCGAGGCTAGAGTTGCTGACCTGAGCGAGGAGCTGAGGAGATGCCAAGGGTCGGTGGTCAAAATTAATGCTGTCAAGGAGAAGTTTAAGGAGGCTTCGGAGATTAACTTCAAAGAGGCCACCAAACTTCAAGATGACTTGGTGATCAGCCGGAAGGAAACCACCAAGCTGGAGGAGCGAATTACACTGCTCAAGGGAACCAACTCTCGTAATCTGGAGAAGTTCAAAGGAGTGACTTTTAACTACTTCTACTTGTTCTGAAAGAACAATCCAGAGGCGAATTTTGACTATCTTCCCAAGCAGGTAAAGCAGGCTGAATTGGTAAAGTGTGCCACTCGTCCGGCAGAGGAACAGAAAGCTCAAGAGTCCCCTGAAATCTCCCTGGCGACTGGCACCAAAGCTGTCAAAGAGGATGCGGGGACCACCGTCGACCAGCAATCCCAACCAGATCCTCTTGCTACTCAGTGATTAATTTATTTTTGTAACTGGAACATACGAACTACGGTTCGTAATGTTAAGACAATTTTTCTACTCAAAGGTAGTTCTTCTTTTAATTTATTAATTTACATCCGAGCAGTAACTGAACTTATAATATTAACTGAACTTGTAATATTAATTTACATACGAACTACAGTTCGTAATGTTAACTGAACTTGTAAAACATTTCATTTTGATATTATAATATTTGTTATTATTATAACATTTGTCCGTATGACTGAACTTAGCGTAGCAGTTTTTTTGGATTTTACAAAATTTAAACTAATTTTTTTTAAAAAAATACTCTAATTACCATAATATGTTTTCCCTTATTTTGCATATGTGTTTACATATGCCTATTGATATGCTTTGCTTGTTTAGTATCTTGTATGACCCCCAAGTGATTGAGTAGCCTAGGGCTCTCGGTCACTTGCCATGACCAAGTCATGTTCAAACATTACTGCTCGCGTACTCATAATCAAAAACGGTAATATAGCAAAACAACACACATAATTAGCAAATACTTGCAATAAATACAATAATTTGGCAAGAATAATTGGCTTCGCACAATTCCTTTTATGTCTCGTAATAAATGGACAAAATTGTGTATGTACGAGTGATCAAAATTGATCTTACACTTGTAAGCGACCAGTCAGATAATTGACTAACCCTTATTCATAAACTTGTAAAAAGTGAAATTAATACAAGCCAATTCTTTAAAATGAATTGTTTATTGATAATACTTGCGCAGGTGTTCTCCATTCCAATAACGAGGAATGAGATCTCTGTTTAAGTGAGCAAGTTTATATGTGCCTGGTTGAAGAACTTCTTCAATCTGATACGGACCTTCCCAGTTTGGTCTGAACACTCCGGAAGCTTGGTCGCGAGTGTTGAGAAAAACTCTTCTAAGTACCAAATCTACCACATTAAACTTTCTTTCGTGTACTTTAGAGTTAAAATATCGAGCGACCTTTTGCTGGTAAGCTGCTACTCGAAGCTGAGCTTGCTCGCTCCTTTCATCGACCAAGTCTAAGGACTCTATCAATAATTGATCGTTAGCGCATTGATCGTATGTCAGCCTTCATTGTTATGGTGGGTTGAGCTCAACAGGAAACATGGCCTCATACCCATAAGCCAAGGAAAATGGATTATGGCTTGTTGCTGTTCTATGGGATGTTCTATACCACCAAAGTACTTTGGATGTTCTCAAATGCTTAGTGCCGACAAGTGTTCAACTGGCACTATGTTCAAGGTGTTAGCATCTTTAGCGCTTGCTAACTTGGCTAAAGCATCAACATTCGAATTCTGATCGCGAGGAACTTGTTGGAGAGTATACTTTTCAAACTGTGCCAATAAGTCCTTTGTTTTGTTCAAATAAGCCACCATCTTAAGACCCCTAGCCTGATACTCCCCCATAATCTGATTAACTACTAGCTGGGAATCACTATATGTTTCCAGTGACTTTATATCCATGTCCTTAGCAATTCTTAATCCTGCGAGCAAGGCTTCTTACTCAACTTCATTGTTTGATGCTATAAAGTCGAATCTGATTGCACAATGGAACCGATGTCCTTCGGGTGTAATTAAGATCAAACATGCTCTTGCATTATGCTCATTGGAAGAGCCATCTACGAAAAACTTCCAGGAAGGAGTTTGATTTTGACTTTCCATTTCTTCCATTGGTTCGCCAATTGGGATCCCGGTGAATTCTGCGACAAAGTCTGCTAGGGCTTGTCCTTTCACAGCTGCTCATGGAGAATAAGAAATGTCAAACTTCCCTAGTTCGACTGCCCATTTTAAACAACCGACCAGTGGCTTCTGGTTTCTGCAAGACTTGTCGTAATGGCTAGTCGGTGAACACCACGATGGGGTGAGCTTGAAAGTAGGGTCGTAGCTTCCTTGAGGCTAGAATTAAACAATAGGCTAACTTTTCAATGGGTGGATACCTCAATTCTGCTCCCACTAACCTCTTGGCCACATAATATACTGCTTTCTGAACGTTGTCTTATTCTCTGATCAAAACAGCACTAGCAGCATACTCTGTGACTGCCAAATAGATGAACAAAGTTTCCGTTTCAACTAGTTTGGACAAGATTGGTGGTTGTGACATGTGGGACTTTAACTGCTGAAAAGCCTGCTCGCACTCTTCTATCCATTCAAACTTCTTGCTTCCCGTGAGAAGATTGAAAAATGGGACACATTTGTCCGTTGACTAGGATATGAATCTACTCATGGAGGCGATCCTCCCAGATAGGCTTTGTACATCTTTAATCTTAGCAGGAGACTGCATCTTGATCAGGGCCTGAATCTTTTTGGGATTATCTTCGATTCCTTACGAGTTTACTATGAATCTCAAAAAATTTCCTGACCTAATGCCAAAGGAACATTTGAGGGGTTTAGCTTCATCTGATATTTATTCAAGATGTTGAAGCATTTCCGAAGGTCCTCGATGTGTTCCTCAGGTTTCTTTGACTTAACCAACATGTCATCGACATATACTTCCATGCTAATTCTAATCAACTCTTTGAACATATGGTTGACCAGTTGTTGGTAAGTCACACCAGCATTTTTCAAACTGAAGGCATTACTTTGTAATAGTAAAGTCCTGTGTCTATTCAAAAGCTAGTGTGATCCTCATCAGGTGGATGCATATTGATTTAATTGTACCCAGAGTATGCGTCCATGAATGATAAAATATCATGCCCTGGTGTAGCATCGACCAGTTGGTCGATCCTTGGAAGTGGGAAACAATCCTTCGGGAAGGCTTTATTAAGGTCTGTGAAATCCACACACGTCTTTCACTTGCCATTCAACTTGGGAACTAGTACGAGATTAGAGACCCAAGATGGATAAAATTCTACCCTAATGAGTCTGTTTTCCTTCAGCTTCTCTACTTCATCTTTTTAGGGCCTTCGACCTATCTTTGTCGAGATGCCTTCTTTTTTGTTGTACAGGTGGAAAGGTTTTGTCTATATTTAAGACATGGCTAATCACCGCTGGGTCTATCCCAAGCATATTTTTATGTTACCAGGCAAACACCTCCTGGTTCTCCTTCAAAAATTCCGCCAGTTTGTTTTTTGTTGTTGTCTCTAAGTTTTTACCGACTTTGACAACCCTGGTCGAATTTGCCTCTTCTAATTGGACCTCCTCGAGGTCCTCCACGGGTCCAAAATTTTCTTTGAAATCCCCAAAACGAGGATCTAAGTCTCTATCCTCACTTTGGGCAACACCCTATTTAGTGACTTGTTCACCTGATTGGGCTTGTACTTCATTTGCCATCAGCAACTTTTCTCAGCTTTTCCCCCGATCCGCCTCTTTTTTCCTTGGTGATCAAGGAATTATAACATTCTCGCGCTTCTCGTTTGTTTCCCAACTCGCATCCCACTCCCGCGTCGGTTGAAAACTTCATGGCCAAGTGCCAGACTGAGGTCACAACTCGGAGGTCGACTAGGATAGGCCTTCCAATCACAACATTATATGAAGAAGGACAATCAACTACTATGAAAGTACTGAGTAATGTCCTATTTGCATGTGCAGCTCCTGCTATGACTGGAAGCCTGATAGACCTGGTTGGTGCGAGCCCTTCGTCGGAAAAACCATAAATGGGTTGCATGGCTCCAAATCTTGTACTGAAAATTTCATCCTTTCCAGTGAAGATTTATATAGGATGTTGACTGAGCTTCTGGAATCCACTAACACCCACTGGACCATCATGTTGGCAATCTGGACGTCCACGACCAGAGGATCTAAATGGGGAAATCGAACATGCTGAGAGTCAAGCTCAGAGAAGGTTATTAATTCTTCTTCTGTTCGAGCTTTTTCGAGAGTTCGCACCTCTACGTTCAACATTCCAATGCTAATCGTGATGTAAGGTTCGGCCATATCTTTCCCTTGCCTTTCCACTATCACCTGCTATGTGTGGTCCTCCGCAGATGGTCAGCAATGTACCAGCTACTAGAGCTGGCTGTAAAGGGGGCGAGTGTTGGCGTACAGGTGCCTGCTTATTGCCTCCTTGAGCCTTTCGCTGAGAACCTCCAGCTGCTTGCACACACCTCCTTATGTGTCCTTGTCTAATAAGGAACTCAATCTCATCCTTAAGCTGATTGCAGTCATTGGTGTCATGGCCATAGTCGTTATGAAAACGACAAAACTTGGTAGTATCTCTCTTAGAAATATCTTTCTTGATTGGGGCTGGTCGCCTGAAGGGAACAGTAGTGTAAGTGGCCTGGTACACCTCCGCTTGGCTATCGACCAGGGCCCTATAATTGGTGAACCTCGGCTCATATCTATTTTGCTTCGGGCGCTTGTTATCGAACATCGTCAGCTCATGGTTCGCCCCTTTTACCCCATTTTCCCATTATTTTTGTCGTTGCCATTAAACTTCCCAGACTCATTGGTGGTTTTTGCGGGAGATTCTTTTGGGCCCTATTCATCTGTGAGAAACTTCCCTTCATTGGCAATGGCCTCCTCGAGCTTGATGTACCTGTCTACTCGATCCAGAAATTCCTGAGTACTCTTGACTCCATTCTTCCGCAAACTGTTCCAAAGAGATGAGTGGTGTCGTACCCCAGCAGTAAGAGCCATCATCTTCCCTTCATCCCCAACTGTCTTGGCCCCAGCAGCTGCTCGCATGAATCATTGAACATAACCTTTTAGGGTATCTCCTTCCTTCTGACGTATTTCAACCAGCTGATTGTCCTCGGTTGGATGCACCCGACCAGCATAGAACTCTCCATAAAACTCATTTCGAACATTTCCCAAGAGACTATACTGGCCGGAGGGAATTTAAAAAACCACTCCTAAGCCGTTTCGGATAGAGTTGCCAAAAAAATTATGCACCGAGCATAGTTTGACACCTTCTGGATGTCCATTTGTATCTCGAATTTGTTAACATGAGATATGGGATCTTCTAATCCAGTGAAGTTGGGCAAGACTGACATTTTGAACTTCCTTGGAGTCTCTGCAATTGTGATTCTTTGCACAAATGGAGTGCCCTTTCTCCGATCAAATTCAATATAAGATGTCCAGTTCCCAACTAGTTGCTGGACGACCTGATTTAAAGCATCAAGCTGGGCCTGTACGACATCTAGTACTGTTGGTGCAACCGGTGCTGGGGGGAAATACTTATCTTTCTTTCCCTTCTATCATTGAGGACATCCCTTAGATCTTCCTCCCTTCGCCTTTGCTCGCTCGCGCTCAGTCGATCAAAGAAGTTGGGTTGTTTGGGATGCCCCCTAGCATTTTGGCCTACTAGTCGGTTCTCCCTTGGCGGAGGGTTCTGCTCTTCACCCCACTCTTCTTCCCACCGACCAGCATTCCTCATGCCAGAATTCACCTCATTATAGTCATGGCCATCTTTAAATTGTGATCGATGATGGGCAACCTATTGTTTGCACAGTTTCCCTCTCTCCCTATTGGAATGTTCCGATAAGTAGGGGGAGGTCTGCGTTGTTCGGTAGGACCCTGAGCATTACTATGTTGTGGGGGACCCTTGACTGCAGAGCCTGATTCCACCTTCCTTCTACTCGCAGAAGGATACTGTCCTCTGCTTGGGGGGTTTTGTTCCTGAACCGTTTGGCGTCTAGGGCTTCTAGGACACTGTCCGACCCTATTCTACTTTTGCTGCTGGGGATTATCTCGACAAATGCGGGAGGGTGGCTGCTCCTCAGGATCCTGGAATGGACTCTCCTGTTGAGCAACAAGAGGTTGTTCTGGCCTCTAAGGGTTTGCCGGTTGTGGCGGATTGTTGTGATGTTGGGGATGATCTGATTGTGGATTCTGCTGTGGGTGAGTACTAGGTGGTTGATCCGGTTGGGAGGTAGGCGCAGGCTATCCCCGGGCCAACTGAATGGGTGCCTCTTGGGATGCAGTGGCATCCCTCTGCCAGCGGTCCATGTCGGCCAGCCTCTTATTCAATTCTTGGTGCTGCCTATCAATCCCCCTCTACTGCAACACCATTGTTTCAGCCACATTCTCTTGATTAGCCCTCAAATTGGCTAATTCTTCTTGCAGCACCATTAGGGGTCGTTCTCAAAGTTTTAGCATCCATCTCCTCCTTTTCCAATTCCACTTGCGGCTCATCCTCAGCCACATTCTGTGGAGGAGGTTGGGTTGGCGCATTCCCAGAGGTTTGCCCAGTTTTCCTAGTTGTTTTTGCCATTTTTCTTCTTGGAGGTCTTGAGTTCAAGCTCTCAATGAAATCACCAAAATGTTGACCCTTGATTTGGTCAACGATATGGATTCAAGTAAAACAATAGAAATGAGATAAATTCAAGACAAAAAGATAAATGACACAAAGATTTATAGTGGTTCGGCCCCAGAGATGGTAATGACCTACGCCCACTTAGTGTTCTTATTAATGTATGAAAACTTGTGCTAAGTAAACTAGGGTTTGTTGAGTTTCACCAGTTCAACCAAAGATACAAGGTATTGCATAAAATCAATAACTCTCTCTCCCTAGAACCCAAAAAGATCCCTCAAATGAGCCCCCTTTAGTCTTATTTATAGGCTCAATGATCTCCTCATGGGTCGGTAGGCCTTGAATACATTTAATACAATTGTATCTCAAATAATAATAGAAATTACAATTATTACATAAATGCAAGATCAGATATTGTAACGACCCAAATTCGTTGATAAGGCTTAAGGGCCTTGATTAGTGTGCCTGGAGGGCATAATGGGAATTATGTGTGGTTTTAATGATTAAGATGCATGATTATGATTTAAAGCATGTTATATGACTATTTGAATATTTAAGATGCATGACTATGTGTATTAGTATGCATGTAGGCCCTGATTAGGTTAGAAGGGCATAATCGTAATTTTGGCCATTATGGGCATAACTGTATTGATATATGTGATAATTGTCGAGACCACATTATTATGTGGATATATCTGCGATCTGTGACTTGAGACGATCCTAGGGAGCAAAGTAGCGAAAAAGTCATGGCAGGGTTTTATACCCGGCTCGGGGTGAGCTTAGGTGTATAAATGGGAATTTAGCGAATATAATGGAGTCTATCTTGACATTGAGGAATATTATTGGTGATTAATTAGGTATCAGGAATTAGGCGGGAAATATTAGAGACACTCGAGGAGTTAGCGGGAATTGGGTAAAATGACTAAAATGCCCTTAAGTGGACTAAAGGATTAGAAATAAAGGGGAGGACATTAGGGTCATTAGGCATGTAAGGAATAGATATGCTGTGGTTTTATGTTAGCGGGAATTGTAGAGAAGTGTAGGAGTCTGAAAAAGAAGGAAAAGGAAGGGAAAAGAAAGGGAGAAAACAGAGAGAGTTTTCTAAGGTCGGTTTATACTTCTTCCATCAGTTTCTGAGGATTTTTGAAGCAAAACTCAGAGGAGAGCTGGGATAGGCTGAGCATCAAGCATCCTAACCTAGGATTGAGAAACTGGTAGAGGTTTAGCAAGAGTTCATCAACACTTAAGGTAAGACTTTGGAATTCTTCAATTTCTGTTTCTGGTTTTGAGTTATGGTGTTTAAGTTGAATTGGATGGAAACTTTAGGGAATTCAGGCCTAAGGCTGAGGAGGAGCAAGCCAAGGAAGTCTAGAGGCACCTTGAGGTTGAAATTCCACCAGAGGTATAAATTCTAAACTTCAACTTTGTTGTTCAGCTGGTTTCTGCTGAGTTTTAGTGTTTAGGAGTGGCTATGGTGAATTTTGAGTTTGGGGATGCATGTGCTTGAGTTCTAGGTATTTGGGGTGCTTGGGATGAGTGGAGTATGGTCATAAGGTTGTTTTTGAGGTTGGGAAAGATTTGGAAGAGTTTTGGTTGAGGTTGGTTCGAGGAAATCGCAGAAGGGAAAAACTGGTGTTGGCCAGTCTGTGACTAGCGCTAGCCTTTGGGCGCTGTAGCGCCAGGCCAAGTTTGCTGATGGGGTTTTGCTTCTGTCTGTAGTGCTGTAGCGCCCTCCCATGAGTGCTGTAGCGCTACCCTGTCTTCTGAAGGGGATTTTAGGGTTGTTTGCAAGGGCTTTTGACCTAGGGTTTGGGGTTTGATTCCACCACCTTGTTTGGTGGAACTAAGACTTCCCGGGGGCTCGGGATTGGCCCCGAGGCTAGGTTTTGGACTTGAGGATTGATGACGACTTTGGCCTATGGTTGTGTTTAGGTGAGCGCTAGGGCTCGTGGGGGATCGTGCTCAAGGAGTCGAGGGATCAAAGCTAGTGAATTGAAAGGTAAGAAAACTGCACCCGGTTATATGTTTGTGATGGGACTAAGTGTTCCCAAGAATTGTACCGTGTCAACGATGGTATTATTCCATGGGACATGTAAAAGTGGCCTAAGAGTGCCGTACATAGTATTTGCGCACAGGGCGCGGCTTGGCCACTAGTAGCCGAGAATATTCGCTGAGCTCGGCTTAAGCGAGCCGGAGTCAGTGGGGTAACGGAGGGAGCAGCCTGAGAGCGCTAGCCCTAGTTATCATTTGTGCAGTGATATGTGATATGAATTGATATGCTTAGTGTGTTGAATACTTAATTATATTGAATGACTACATGGTTGAGACTATGTGATGCAATGTGAGATATTGACTTGTCTGCTGATGCTTATGCTCGATTGTTGTGTTTTCTTGCTGGGCCTTGGCTCACGAGTGCTGCGTGGTGCAGGTAAAGGCAAGGGAAAACTGGACCAACCCTGAGATGGAGGGCCGCGGGGTGGGATGTACATAGCCAGCTGTTCGATCGCCATGGTCGAGGAGTGGGTCAGGACAGGGATTCCCTAACTGTATGTTTTGCCTTAATATGGCTTAATATTGTATATAAATCTTGTGTCTTTGTAAACGTTCTTTAAACTTAATATTTTTGGGATCCCGTGTAAACAGATAATGCTTCTTAATGAAAATGTGGCTTTTGAGACCAAAACACTTTTAACCCTAGTTCCTTTATAGTTTCAATAACACAATTTTAATTAAATGACTTGATTAGCGAGTCTGGCACTTTATAAACACACAGTGTAATAGTCTTGGCTATCCAGGGCGTTACAGATATATTTAGAAAATATCTGATATACTACGACCAGCCTGGTCGACTACGAAACAGGCCTTCTGCTGAGTGAATTCTCCTCCGGTCGGTGGTCGACCAGAAACGCAACTGCTTAAATGGTCATGCGCATCTCTCGTGCGCACTGGACTTGCCACGTCATCAGATGAATCTTTTTTGGGTAAACAACTTGATTAGTTTATTTTAAAAGAAAAATCAAGAAACATAAGTTATTAAAACAAATGTGATTTTATTGCAATTTAAGAAACAAACTACAAAAAAAATATAGGTAAACTTAAACATATTAAAATTAAATTTTGTTTTTTTTTCTAATTTGTTCGGGTTACACCCGAACCTGTGATTATGTATTTTAGAACCTGAACCCGACCTGACCACTCTAGGTTCGGATCAGATTAGGCCTGCAATTGACAGGGTTGGCCAAAAAAAAGTTTTTCGGGGTGCGGGTTTTCGAGTTTTGCGGGATCAAATGTTCACCCCGATCAAGGGTCATTCGAGAGCCTTAAAGCGTACATTATGTTCTTTAAGGATGAAGTTGCAAAGACCAAGAAGGTGATGATTGTCAGCAGCTTATGGCCATACAAGTTGGTATATGACTAGGTTCTCCTTTGTGGGATGACCTGCAAAGATACGGATGCCACAGGCTTGATGATTTCATTCATTAGGCCCAAGAGTATATTCACTGGGAAGATGCCTTCATTGGAGCCTTTGGATGACCAATCTCCATTTCAGCTCCCACTATCCCGGTGGTTACGATGCCTAGTTCTCACTTCTCACCATATTCTTATGCGCAAACCAACATGATGAGTGCTCTACAATACCATCCCACTTCTCTGCAAGCCGACTAGAGTGCTACTCCCATCGGATATGGAGCCGCTCCCACTGGATTCAGCGTTTATCATCCTGCTTTCAGTTTCGGAGCAACTGTTCCCGCCAAGTCAACAATGCTTAGCGAAGGTCTGAGTGGGTGCAAACGTGGGGGTAAAGGCAAAAGGAGCAAGAAGCCGAAAATAAGTGTTGCTCTCGAGGAGAAATACACTCCCTAATACTCTGAGTACACTGATCTAGTTGATACTTAGGAGAATATTTTTATAGCCACGGAGCAACAAGTCCACTATCGGAGGCGACAACCTATCCGGAGAGAGAGGGAGAAAAGAAATGCCAACAAATTTTGAATGCACCACAATGACATTGGTCACAATACTAATGAATGCTGGAAACTATGGGATGAGATTGACAACCTCATCGAACTGGAGCATCTTCACCTGTATACCAGTGGTGGAGCACACCCTGCATAAGTTCCACCAGGTGCTCCGCCTTAGAATCAATTGTCGGCACCTCCCCGGAATCAAACCCAAGCACTAGCTGCCCCACAACAAATGGCCCATGGACCTCCTTTAGTGAACGGACGAGTAGAGACCATCTCAGGAGGACCCCACTTAAGGGGTTCATCGAGGAGCTCATAAAACAGATGATGAAGTGTGCACGTTGGTTCAACTCCCGACACAGATGCCTCAGATGATGGACCAAATAATTACCTTCTTCAAGGAGGATGCTCAGAGAGTACACTATCCATGTCCTTTATTATGAGTAAGGGGCACATTTTCCTTTATTACTTTTTCTCACAAATATTACTTTTTATTACTTAAATAGTTTAGAAAACATTATAACCCATGTCCTTTATTATGAGTATGGGGCACATTTTCCTCATAGGGATATGGCCTCGCAGGGACCCACCCCTAATGGGGCGAGGATTCCTAGTGTAAATGGGGAACGGGGCGGAGACATGGATAGTTTTTTGTCCTCGAATGTTAAATGGTTTAATAGGGCAGGAGCAGGGATAACACCCCTTGCTCGGACAAGGCACGTTTTAATTTTTAATTTTTTTTATGTATTTTATTATCTTTCTTTATGTGTTCTTGTTTAATATTATTAATTTTTTAAAGATTTTAAATTTTATCTGGGATGATATTAAGTATTTTAAATTATAAATATTATGTACATTTGAATTTTTATGTAATTCAACATTTTTATTTTAAATTTATTTTTTAAATAAATTGGTTTCCCACGTAGATTCCCTACTCTAACCCAGACTAGGGCTAAGCGGGGATGAAGATTGAAATTGTAAATGAGGATGGGGACACGGGAAGAACTTTCTACCAAATCTTTGCCCTGTGTGCATCCCTATTTATGAGTTTTGCTAGTTTGGTATGTTAGGATAATGTATGGCAAACACATATTCACATTGTATATACATTTTAAAAAATATATATTTATGTTTTATATAGAGAAATTTACATGGGATATGACTTTTGTTTTCCTTTACGAGTTTTAATTTACATAGGATTTTAGAATTGTTAAGTTTTATGGGGTCTTAATTTTTCAATCAATATTATGGAATTGTTAATCCCGTATTAATGTAAACTTTCATTTTCAAGATATATTTGACTTAAGTTGTATTATTTTTAAGAATATTGTTCATTTAAACTTTTAAATATTGAAATTTATACTCAAAACAATTTCATCCATACTAAATTTTTATAGTAAAAAAATTTATTAATTTGAGTTCAATCCAATTAAAGTTATAAGAATAAACTCATAATTACAATCTTTTAGTTCAAAGGAAAATATTTTGATTCCAAATATAAAGATTTTAATTATTTGTACATTTTTTTAGGAAATTTTGGATGAATTTTTTAATTGTGGCTGAACTCATGAGTGAATTTGATTGGTTGAGTTGCTCTACATTCCTCTCTTTTAAAAGATCAAGCAGACGTGTAGTCATAAATTGATTTTTGGGATCCATTTATTGGAATTCATGATATCTTAAAAAATTTATGAAATTTTGGTAGGTGACCATATCATGGAATTATTTTTTGTTTAAAAAATTTGGGAAAATTTCACTTGTAAATGACCTTTTATAAAAAAATTAGGTGCTCACATAATCGAAGACTCAATTTTTAAGATTAAAAATATTAAGAGTCTCCCCCTTTTCATCTAGCACTTTTAACTTCCCACATAAGAAATGTCGCACACGACGACGAACAGAACGAATATCACATTGAGCCTTGAAATTTTTTCGCTTCTCACACCAATGACCTCTATTAAAATTCAGCACATCAACTCTAGCAACTAGGAATCTCAGTTGTTGTAAACACATTGAAAATAATTTCCTCCTCTTGAACTTGCAACCTCAACTCCCATTTCTGCGGATGAATCAATGTTCTTCCTGTGGCTAAGAATGGTCGCCCCAAAATAATTGGAATATTTTTTATCTTCCTCCATATCAAGAAAAATAAAATCAACAGGGAAGATAAATTTGTCTACCTTAACTAATACATCCTCAATAAATTCTATGTGGATGCTTGAATGAGTGGTCTGCCATCTGAAGTGGCATAGTAGTTGACCTAGCTTATGTTAGGTTTATGCCCTAAAAGCATGTGCAAAGACATTTTATTTACTATAAGTTAATAAAAGTACATTATTCTTATAATTGAATATATAGATTATTGTTTCAATAATTAATATAAATACCAAAAAATTTCATATTCATTTATGAGAGTATGATCTTGTATGAGTCTGCGATGATTAAGATCATATATAATGAATAAAATAATCAACAACATATTAAAGTATGGAATCTTTAATCAATAGTTGCTAGTACGGTTTGTTAAGAATTTTTAATGCATGTAATCTAGATCCAGATTCTTGATGTGGATAGACATCTTAGAAAATGTACTATATATAATTAGATTATATATGAGGAGATCGATGTGAATTAATTTCTTTACAGAGTTACCATTTTCAATAAAGTTAATTTATATCAAAATGATGATCATGTGTAGATCAATATAAATCATGAGTAGTCATGAACTCATATTCATGTCTATTGGATCTTTTGATTCACTCGTTAAGGTTTATTTGTATAATCAGGATAATAACTTTTGTTTTGGAGATTCAATGACATGAGTGGTAGGGAGCATATTCTTACAAGATTGGAATACAAGCTTTCCTAACGAATGGAATATTGGTTACCTTAAGGGTTAATTTTGGAACTGAATAGTTATTGATCTCAAATTAATAATATGGTTATAAACTAAATGTTCACTAGTCAATTAATGGTACTTAAGGAACAAGAGGTAATTAGAATGGTAAAACGATAATTTGACCAGCTCAATGGCCTACATGAGTGATTATATCAATGGACTACATAATTATATAATTGCTAAGACTGCAATTCATTATTTATTGTGGAGTAATAATTGAAATAATTAATAAAATTATTTAATTAAAGATTTTAGTTAATAATCTGATTTATTAGAGCTGAGAACTATATGCCCATTGTGCTCAAGTCACCTCTATACAACACGAACTAGGGTGTGAATGTTAATGACAAGATAAAGAGAAAAGAACTAGATTGTAAATGAATTAAATTTCTAGGGCAAAGCTATAGTTATGTGTAATTAATTAATTAATTACTTAAATTGACTAATATCTTTTATTTGAAAATTATTTATTGCATAAATAAAATATTAATTGGTTTTGAATTAATTAATATTGAGAGAGAAAAATGTTATCTTATTATGAGATAATAAATTTAGGTTTTATAAGATAAATTAATCTTGAATTAAGTGATATCTATGCACATTTAAAAGTATATTTTATTTTAAATCCATAAATATTTTTTCTTAATTAATTTAATAAATAAATAAGAAAAATTGGGAGCACCAACTAGTGCCATACGCCACAGTGACTGGTGCATACCAGTGGTATGGGTCCCACTTTGAATGGTTAAAATTGTGTCAGTTACTATTCGAATATTTTATTTTATTAATTAATTATTTAATTGTTACCTTGATTTGATTAAAATGTTAATTAAATAAATAAAACATAACCCTAATTAGAATAGACCTAGACTATATATATATTTCTATGTTATCTAAGAGACAAGATTCACAAGTCTGAAAAATGTATCGATATTTTTTCTCTTCTTCACTAATTCTCTCATAGCCTTCTCATTCTCCAAATCTCTAAATCTTATGTGTTGAGTACATTTAGAGACGAAAATTTGTCATGTACATTCTTCGTGCCCACACACGCCCTAGTGTCTTGAGGATTGGCTTGGAAGATCATGGTGTGAGTCTCGTAGTCTGCCTGCATGGATTTGATGTATATATATATTGATCCTAGCTCAGCATTAAAAGAAAATTGTGTTTTATATAGCGAGAACACTTAATAGGCTACATGAGGTATAAAATATTGATCTATATATTGTGTTCATATTTTAATGTATATATATATATATTGATCCTAGCTCGGCATTAAAAGAAAATTTTGATAACACCTTCCATTACACACTCTGATTTACACGTTTAATACCAACAGCTTCTCCCAAGTTAAGCTTCCAAAAAATAGATAAAGACATTAAATTAATGCTTACACTTAAATCAGATAATGCCTTACCAAAAACAAAATATCTTACCGAACAAGTAATCGTAAAGCTGGCGGGATCTTTAATTAAGCTTAGGAGGCAACTTCTTTTGGAGAATAGTACTGCACTTCTCAATAAGTGCAACCATTTTATATCCTTCCAATTTCTTCTTCTTCAACAAGAACATCTTCATCAACTTAACATAACTCGACATCTATTCTAGCACATCGGCTAATGAAATATTTATGTGTAGCTTTCAAAAAATGTCTTAATAATTTAGAAAATTACATGTCAAGCTTTTTTTTTTTTTTTTTAAGCTTTAGAGGGTAAATGATCTTAATGTGATAATCAATATTCTCTCAAAGCTGCTCCATAAGGGCTTTAGTAACTGTTGACCCACTTATTTTCTCTCCCTCTTCATCTACACTGTTTTTTAGAAGTCACTCCCATTATCAGTTTATCCAATCATTTTCCTCTCCTCAAGGAAATTTTACCGCACCATTCTTTAGGATATATTTCTGTGCTACTTGGAAAATTCCCTTGAAGATGAGTAGACATCAGACTAGCAAGTTGACCAATTTGAATCTCCAAACTACAAATGGATGCTCTAGTTTCAGTCATAAACTAATTCAAAGTTTCACATTATGCATCTAATTGCGCTGCTAAAGGTCGATACACTTGTGTTTGTGGAACTTGATTACTTTGATCGTTCTTCCAGGAAAATTTTGGGTTTGTAAATGTCAGAATAGGGATTGTAGATTTGGCAATTGAAATTCACTACCACTTCCACTTGTTCCATAAGCATAGAATTAGTAAAACCCATGCCGACACACCTCTCTTAATAATGAGGAACCTCCACAAATACCACAAATCAAATATACAGCCTTTGCAGTAGCTGTACTCTACTAAAGTTTCTTTATTAATGAAGCCACATGAGTTGTAAGAGCAGCAATTGCATCTAACAAATAAATGTCAAACATCCTTTTATTTCTTGCTCGCTTAGTAGGCCACTGATAGTATTCATGGTCATCTCCTCAAGTAACTCATATGCATCATTAGCAGTTTTACTTATGAAAGAACCACTCGAAGCAACATTTATTAAAGTGTAAGAATTAAGCATAACCCATTGTAAAAATTATAAAGTAACATCCACGTCTCAATTGTTAGGATTAATGCCCTAAAAGTATGTAAAGACATTTTATTAAATTTAATAAAAGAATAATTTTATTATATTTGAATATTATAATTATCGTTTGAATTAATTATATGATAATATCAAGAAAACTCCTTATTAATTCATCAGAATAGGATCTTGTATTAGTACGAGAGAATTAAGATCATATATAATGAATAAAATAGTCAGTAACTTATTAAAGTATAGGAATCTTTAATGAATGGTTACCAGTACGGTTTACTAAGCAGAAGAGATGCAAGTGATCTAGATTTGGACAACTGATGTGGATAGACATCTTAGTAAATGTGTTGTATATAATAGAGATTATATATGACAAGACCGATAAGAATTAATTATCTTTATAAACTTGTCGTTTGACATAAAGACTTTATTCTTATCGTAATAGATGATCATTTGTAGATCAGTTTAAATCCTAAGTATTCATGAACTCATGTTTGTGCGTATTGGATACTTTGATTCACTCATTAAGGTTTCTTAGTATAATGAGGCTAATGAATTTTGTTTTAGAGATTCAATATCATGAATGACTGAGAACATGAATTACAATAATGGAATTCATACTTTCCTAATGGATCAAATATTGGTTCCCTTAAGGGTTAATTCTGGAACTAAATAGTTATTGAGCTCAAATCTATATTTTGATTATAGATTAATTATTCGCTAGTGAATTAATGGTACTTAAGGATCAAGAGGTAATTAGAAGGGAAAAATGGTAATTTTGACCAGCTCTAATTAACGAACAAATAAATTGAGGATAAAACTGCATTTATTGGTTATATCAATGGACTACAAGAGAAAAGTCTGTAAATATAATTCTATAAATACTTAGAGTGCAGTTCTATATTTATAGTGGAGGAATCATGGAATTAATAAATAAGAATGTTGGATTAAAGAGTTTAATTAATAATCTGGTTTATTGGAACTTCATATTATAGGTCCATGGTCCCCAGATCACCTATGTCCTACACTGTCTAGGGTAATGGTGTCAAAAGAAAGACTTGTAGAGAGAATGACTTAATTGCAAATGAATTAATTTTCGAGGGCAAGGAAATAACTATGTGATAATTATAGGCCGTTGATTAATTATGAATTAATTAATTGTTTAACTATATAGTGTTTATTTTGAAGAACTATAGGTTAAAATTAATATTAATCTTGTTTGGATTAATATATAAAGAGATATTAAAAACTATCTTATTTAAAATAAGATATTTATTTATTTAAAACTGATATTTACAGATAAAGTCTTTTACAATGTCTTAAATATTTATATTGGGATAAACACATTGTCTTAAATATTAATTAAATAAACAAATGAGAAAATTAGAGATAACCCTAATGGCGTGGTCGACACACTCACTATACAGTGAGTGTGGTGCCACACACAATCCCTGAGATTTGAATTTTGAATTTAAAATAATTTGTTTATTTAATTATTGTTTACCGAGATTTTCGGAAACTATATTAATGAAAAGTAAGCGAGATTAATGATACGGAATTTAGAAGATATAACCAAGATTTTTACGTGGTTGGGGCGTTAATGAGCCTTAGTCCACGAGTCAGTTGTATTAGAGCTTGGAAAGTCTTTTATAATGAAGTTTTTCTCTATGTTTCAACAGAGTAACTGTATACAAGTCGAAGAGAGATCCCTTCTCCAGTGCTCTGTCACCTGTATTTATAGGCTCACAAGAGCACTGGGCTTGGGCCGGGCATGACCCGGGCCCATCGAGGATATAAATATCCTTGGCTTCTCTGTTGGAAGCCCAATACAAGGGATAAAAATACAAAAGACTGAGAATGACCGAAGCCCACTGGGGCAGCCCAAAGCCTATATTTCGCCCAACAAAATGGGGTTTTTGGTTTGGGAATTCCGAGTTACAAGGAAGATTCATGGGACAAAATCAATCAATGTACTGGCAGCGCAGGTCTGAACCAGCGGCGTGCAATCCCGAGGTGGCCTTTTCCGCAGGTGTAAAGTGGGGACAAGCCCCACGCGTCATGGGGCAGCTTCAGGGTCACGGATGCCTTTTCCTGCCAACCTGGAGGACTTGACCCGGGTTCATTTACCTCTGTCTCTCTTCGTTTATAGCAGGCCCGGATCATTTACCAGGCTCCGAGAACACTTTGCATACACCTCGACCGTAACCCCAACTAGCTATACGTCTCCCGGACCAACGTCCTGGATCATCTTTCCTGGACACCTTCTGGGTCTGGACCCACACTTAGGTCGTCGTTCCCGGTCACTCCCTGCTAAGCGGGCCTAGGCTAGGCCCAAATCCAATTGCCCAGACTGTGGGCCTGGACCACCGTCCCAGGCCCAAGGCAGGAAATGGGGATAACAATTATTTATATTTTATTATTTTTTAAAACGTGATTTAAATTAAATAAGGTTATAATTGATCAATTTTATTTTAATAAAATATAGGTTAATTAAATTAGTTAATTGTCTTTATAAAGTTGAAAAGAAGCGATACTTTTCAAGAGTTGTTTTTCATAGACTGTCAGACTCTCTCTCTGAAAAAGAAAGCGATTTTTTAAACCTAAAATACTATCCAATATATCTTCTCTCTATCAAACCTCTCTAGATCTCATATGTTTAGTACATCTTGAGAGTCATAAATCATCCTTTTGAATCCTACGTGCCCACACACATCCTTGTGTGTTTGAGGATTGGTTTGGAAGATCAAGGTGTGAGCTTTCAGAACTTTGATAGGAAGATTGTTGATTTTATACAAAAAGATTCGAGGAAACTTGATAGGCTACAAGAGGTAATATCTAATCTGATTGTATGTGATTGAATAAATATATACATATGTGTGTGTGTGTGTGTTTGTATGATCTTGGATGGTATTAATAATTATTAAAAATGGCCCATTCCCGGTGCATTTCTTGGTTTTGCTATTTTAATACCAACAATCGGTATCAGCGCAGTCTACATATATATTAAATGTTGTATGATTTTTTGCATTTGTTATATGTATATTGAATGGATGGATATGTTTTTTTAAATGTATGGTTGAATGATGGATCGTTAATTATATGGTGCTATTGGGCTAAGAATTTAAATTTCTAGATCTTGTGTAAGTCATAAAGGGCATAGGATGTTTGTAAAATTTTATTTTTCAAATAAGTATTTTAAAAATTTGTACACAAACAATAAAGAATGATCGAAGCTTATGGCCCGAGCCCCAGCCGCACGCACCAGCCCGAGTCGTGGCTCCCTACACACCGCATGCACGCCGAGCCTCCGAGAGCACATGCGCCTGGCTGCGCAACCGAGTGCTGAGCCCGAGCCTCCCTATTGTCGTATGCGCCCAAGGCCTCCTGAGCCCTACACCCTGCACGCCTGTCGCGACCCCTGCGCAACACGCACACGAATGTCCCATCCTAGCCGCTTACTGCGTACACCACTGCAGCTCGTGCACACCCCAAGTGTCATGCTCACTACCTGCGGCAGCCACCAACTCGAGCCCTTGGCTCCCATGGCATCGCGCGGCCCTAGTGGTCTTGGGCGCCAATCTTGGTGCCCAAAGCTAGATCATATTTTTGTGCAATATAACTTTTGTTTAATTAATTTTTTTATTGTTTGAATTTAAAAGTGTAATTATCTTATTTTTTTTATTAGAAAAATAAAATATCTTTTAGTTGGTTAAGATTTTATCTTAAGTTTAAATAATAATTTCAATTTGATTCTTTAATTATTTAAATTCAACTAAATTAAAAAGATGACCAAAATGGTTATTTAATTAAAAGTTAGTTTTAATTAAATTAATTAATTTGAAAGTTAGTTTCTAATTAATTAGTTGGGCCTAACAAATTCCTAAGGATTAGCAAGAAATCTGAAAAGAGATGAGAAGCATTCTTGAAGTCTTGAAAACCACTTAAAGGCTATTTTGAAATTTTATTTCTATTTTTTCAAAGGTTGTAAATTTAGAAATGCCCAATAGTACTTGATTCATTATTTATTGTTCATTTATTTATTGTATTTATTTAAATAAATACTAATAGATGTTTTATTAATAACATGATCACGCATTAGTCAATTACATGTCATTCATGAAACCCCACACAGTTTTCATTAATCATGTATATTTTAGAAACATGATTATTTAGGATTTTCCTAACTGTTTATGTGAATTATTTTTGGAGAAATCAATTGCATGTAGACTACTAAGTATTAAATTAGTTAAAACTTAGTAACTCACACCATAATAAAGGCAATAATTTTTATAGGCCTTTAAGATAACCAATTTTATTTAAAAAGTGTTTTGGTAAAGTTAGATGAATGTAATGAATAATTATTTAAATCACATTAATTATAGAAACATGCTCTTTTATAATTAAATGTATTTTGTAATTAATTACATTGATAGGGTTATTAATAAAATAGTAATTAATTAGTTAGTTTAATGAAACACTTTTTTTTAATAGTAAGTGAGAGAAGGTGAACATCTTAATGTGACATATGGTCTCCATTATTAGTACAACACCGTGAGATATGAATAGGGCCTCGAGGCGACTTGGTTTCTATCCCCGTAAGGAAGGTTTCTAGACATATTAATACCAAGGTTGGCTTCTTACGAAGATAGGAAGGAGTGATGCATATTAGGCTTGACCGACCCTAAGGCATCACTCTCTAAGTTAAGTCATGAATTCCAAAATAATGGATTACACATACAAAGATGAAATTAAACTTTTGCAATGGATAATTGCATCTTGACCAAACTAGCGATACTTTATTTTTAAAATAGAAAATAAAGAGTTATTTTGAGTTTTAAATTTTAAAGATAAGATTGTCTTATAAGCTATATGTATTTAACTTGACCGTCCCTAAGGCGACACTTTATTTGTTGGGTAGTTTTATCGTGAAATAGTAAATGTTTATTTATGTGTTTTAATTGTTGCATTCATGCATCATATTTACATTTTGAATTATTGATATTTTTCAAATAGGAATATTATTGTATTTTATTTCTTTCAATAATGCCAAATAGTGGCAATCCTATAACTGATTTATTTTCACTTGAAAAACTTAATGGTGATAATTTTATAAGATGGAAATCAAACCTGAATCTTATGTTCATTTGTGAGAACCATAAATTTGTCCTAACTGAGAAATGTCCTGAAGAGCCCTCTGCCACTGCCCCGAACAATGTACGGGACAAGTATGATGCTGGATTCAATCCAATAACAAGGTAAAGTGTTACATGTCTGTGAGCATGAATGATGTTTTTAGAACATAGCATGAACCCATGGAAACTGTGTTTGAGATAATGGATTCTCTGCAGCCCATGTTTGGGCAGCAATCTGATAAAAGTAGACATGAGGCTACTAGAACCTACATGAATACGAAGATGAAGAAAGGTGTTTCTGTACGTGAACATGTCTTAAGCATCATTAACATGATGCATGAAGCAGAAATACATGGGGCTATCATTCATGAGCGTACACAAGTAAGCATCAAATTTGAATTGCTCACTCCAGCCTTTTTTGTGTCCACCACCAACTATATTATGAATAAGTTGGAATTTAACATGACCCAGCTGTTGAATGAATTGCAGAAATTTGAGTCTCTTAACGAATCATTTACAAAAGAGGCTAAGGCAAACATGGTAGAGGAGAAACCCTTAACCTCTAAGGATAAATCCAAGAAGAGCAAGAAGAACAATGATAAGGACAAAGGAAAGGGCAAGAAGTCCAAGAAAAGAAAGAAGGCACCAAAAGCCAAGGAGAACAAGAATGACAATAACTCCAAGAAGAAAGAACCAAAAGGAAAATGTTTCCATTGTGGAGTTGAAGGTCACTGGAAGAGAAACTGTAAAAAGTATCTCTTGGAGTTGAAAAAAAAAGGTAAATCTGATTTACTTGTACTTGAAGTTTGTGTAGTGGAAGATGATATGTCATCCTGGGTTTTAGATTCAGGAGCCACTAACCATGTTTTCTATTCTATGCAGATACTTGAATCATCAAGGGAGTTGGCTGATGGCGAGGCGACCATTCGAGTTGGAAGTGGAGCGCTTGTTTCAGCAAAGCAAAGGTGTTATACCCAAAAATTGGAGATCAATGACATGGCAATAGAGGTGACAAATGGAAGTACATGGTCCGTAAAAGACACATTAAATAGTCAATAAATACATTGACTCCTCAGAGTTGTGATAAGGTGACCCGGTAGACTGACGAAGAATTTGGACTGCTTGAAAGATGTCATAACCAAGCCAAATGCACCTTGGTCCGAGGAAAGCTAAGGAGAGTGCATCCTAGGAGGCTAAGGAGAATGCATCCTAGGAGAGCTAAGGAGAGTGCATCCTAGGAGGCTAAGGAGAATGCATTCCAGGAGAGCTAAGGAGAGTGCATCCTAGGAGAGCTAAGGAGAGTGCATCCGAGGAGAACTCAAGAGAGTGGTCCTAGGAGACCCCAAGGATGTGGTCCTAGGAGACCCCAAGGATGAGGTCCGAGGAGGAGAGCCCAAGAGACCTTGGTCCGAGGAGAACTCAAGAGAGTGGTCCTAGGAGACCCCAAGAGAGTGGTCCTAAGAGACCCCAAGGATTTGGTCCGAGGAGAAACATGGCATGCTAGAGGAGAGTGTCATGTTAGAGGAGAGAAGTGCATGTCCTACCACCATGCATGTCCTACCACCATGCACATGACCAACCAGCACTTGCATGAGTGGTCAGTAGGAGGTGGATCAACTAGCTAGAGGAGACTAAGTCAAGATTCCCAGAAACAACTTCAACAAGATATGCGAGAATCTCTCATTCTTCCCACAAATGGGGGGTTTGTTACATTTTGAATTTTGAATGTTTCTTTGTAATTTAAATGTAATAAATATAATAAAATATTCTGGTTCTAGGGGATACCGTTTGTATGACCCTAAGCCTATAAATAGAGGGCTTATGGGATTTGAGAGGGGCTTCTTCTGCTTCTTCTTTCTAGAGAGAGAAAATTTGGGTCTGAGTATTCTAGAGAGAGAAAGTGCTGATATTTGAGAGAATTCTTGTATTTTTGCAATCTGTACTAAAGAAACTCAGTTGGCTCAGTCCATCTGATCTTGAGTACGGATCTATAAATCACAACTCTAAGTGGATTAGGCTATTACCGACAATTGGGGCTGAACCACTATAAAATCTCTTGTGCTATTTACTTTTCTTGATTAAAACTGTCGGTGTCGTTTTATTTCTCTTGAAGGCTATATCGTATTTGACGTTCTCACGTCGTTGGCTAAAAACGCAGTCAACAAAAGGGAATAGCCCGTATACATTTTGGAAACAATCATCTTGTTTTGAACAATGTTTATTTTATTCCTGGATTTTCGAGAAATTTAGTTTCTTTATCCATATTGCATGAACAACTTTTTTATATTTCTTTTCATAATAATGCGATTGTTATTTCAAATAATGGTTTTAAAATTTGTCAAGCAGAACATATAAACGGACTGTATATGCTCAAACATAATGAACGAACGCTTAATAACTCATAATTATTTAAAGTAGCAAAACCGAAAGGAAACAAAAGACAAAAAGCTTCAAATGATGATGAAATATATCTTTGGTATCTTAGACTTGGTCATATGGGTGTAGACAGGATAAGCCGATTAACAAAAGATGGACCTTTAAGAGAACTAAGAGTGGGAACTCTTCCGATTTCTGAATCTTGTCTAGAATGTGAACTGATCAAATGTCCTTTCTTAGCGAAAGGAAATAGAGCTAAAGAACTGTTGGAGCTTATACACAACGATGTATGTGGTCCAACCAATGTATAGCAGGTGGGTATGAGTACTTCGTCACTTTTATTGACGATTACTCAAGATATGGTTATACTTACTTAATGCTTAGGAAATCTGAAACCTTTGGAAAGTTTCAAGAATTCAAAGTTGAGGCTGAGAAGCAATTAGTTAATGCTCTTAAGACACTTCGATCTAATCGAGGTGGAGAATATTTGGAATTGGAATTCAAAGATTTCTTGCTGAAACATTGTATTCTATCCCAAATCACAGCACCAGGAACGCCACAACAAAATGGTGTTAACAAGACTTTGTTAGACATGGTCAAGTTTATGTTAAGCTACTCTTCACTTCCTCTCTTATTTTGGGGATATGCACTTCAAACGCCGACTTACATTCTGAATGTAGTCCCATCTAAGACCATAAGTAAACACCACTTGAATTATGGAATGGAAAAAAAACCTCGTTTTCAACATTTTTGCATTAGGGGTTGTCTTGCACATGTTCTTAGACCTAAATCAGGGAAACTTGATTCAACGTCTGAAGTGTGCATTTTTGTGGGCTACTCTCCAGAGACAAGATGCGGTTACCTCTATAGTCCCAAGGTTCAAAAGGATTTTGTTTCCACAAATGCAACCTTCCTTGAACACAACTACGGAAATAACTATAAACCTCAAAGCAAGGTAGTTTTTGAGGAATCACAACTGATAGTATTCCATCATCTTCATCATTAAATGATAAATGACAAACCAAAGAAACCACTATTCTTAAAAAAGTAAACCCTGGTGCAACGACATAGTGGGAGGATTGTGACAACCTGTTCGCTACGAACATGAGGCACCTGTCCTTGTTTCTGATACAAACAAGGATGATACATTAACCTTCAAAGAGGCAATGGATGATCCTGAAAAGGAGAAATGGCAAAAATATTGGAAAAAACTTATACAGTATCTTTATTTATTTTCATGTAGATCTAATATTAAACAAATTAATATGAGATAACCTAGAACATGTTTCTAAAATTGAATTCAAAGAGAAACAATGATAAGAATACTTACAGTATACGCAGCGGAATGAATGAGTCCTTCATTCAGTTTTTATAACCCTTGTATCCTTTCTGTCGCAGAGTATTATCAAGAAACTAAACTGATCTTCAATTTTCTTCATAGTCTTCCAAAGTATCATTAGAATCACCTAGACTAGAGTGGTAAATTCTTAACACGTGAGATACATACAGAGAGAAGAGATAATAACAAAGAGGCTTAGAAAAGGACTTGTGTTTAGAGAGAATCTAAAAACTATCATAAAATCTGACTTGTGACTTGTGTTTTCTTCTCTCACTTAGCAATCCTTTTATAGACTCAATTAGGCCATTTAATTTAATTAAAAAATCAATAAAATAATAGCCAATTTGAAGCCCTAGGTCGAAATTATCATGGGCTTTAGGCCAGTGAAATTTTCCATTTGATTATAAGCCCATTGGACTTAAAATCAAGGCCTGTATTATATTCTATTGATTTAATTAATTAAATAAATATTTAAATCCTTTATAAAATTAATTATTTATAATTCGAACCTTGATTTAAACTTATTTACTAATTTAGATACCAATTTATCTTAATTAATAAATCTGCCATAATTTCTCTTTTCTTCTCAAAATTACATAACTCTGTGAAACTATCCAAAATTGACCTGGTCAACTTTGATAATTCTAATTGATAATTAAATCAATTACTTGAGACTATCTAAATGATTTTATCCAAGGTACAATGGGGTTCATGAACCTATGAAATCAAGCTCCAATAAGTTATCATAAATCTAACAAATAAATTTACTAACTTATTAATTCCTCGTGATTCCACTAAAGATTCAGCATCACACTCTTGAATTCATAGAACACTCTATAACAAATATAGATATGCTATTAATTATCCATTGTTACAACCATAATTGTCACTCAATCCTCTATAGACGGTCTACAATGAGATGGGACTAAAATATTGTTTTACCCCTCATTGTATTTTATCCTTAAAACACTTAGTTCCTTGTAAATGATATTTCAGTAAACTAATTTAATTATTGAAATGAGATCACTATCATTTAACACCTTGAACCAAACTAAAAGGAAACCATCGTTTCACTTCTTCATCAGAAGCTATAGATGTTCATATCTATGATTAACACTCCCACTCAATTATACTACCGAGTTCCCAAGATATAAGTATGGGCTAGTCCATAGGGTAAGCTGGTAACGAACAAGTCAAAGAACTCAAATAATACAATCAGTTAGAATCTAACCACTCAGAATTGAGATTAAGTTGAGCGATGGTCAACTATATGATATGACTAGAATAGATAATAACGGTATGCTTACTTATCTTATCAACTGTCAATATCGGTCTTGTCCGATGTAACAAATACATCTGATCTTATCTACTTTGCTAATGTTCTGGAAAGAACATAACACCACAATGTGTAAGTAGATCATATCATAGATTGGCAAGTCAGTGTAAATCCTGTGCACTGACTAATCTTAGGACTAACTTATTTTTAACATATAAACCTATTTATATTCCACTGTGATTACGTCACTATAAATACGATTAGCTATATGCCCGGGATTTAATAGAAGTTTATATTAAACAAATAATCATGAAAATAAAACATGTGAGCAAAGTGATTGACCAAGTCAAAAAATGATTTCTATTCTTTTATTGATAATAAAATGAGATTACAAAGAAATTGGGTTTTAATTAGGGCATAAAACCCCCCAACAAACAATCCATGAACAAAGAAATGGAATCTATGTCTTCCAATTTTGTTTAGGAACCTGTAGATCCACCTGAAGATATCAGACCCATTGGGTGCAAATTGATATACAAGAACAAAATAGGTGTAGATGGGAAAATGGAGACTTTCAAAGCAAGACTAGTAGACAAAGGCTACACTCAGAGAGAAGATCTTGATTACGAATACACATTTTCTCCTGTGGCCATGCTAAAATTCATTTGCATCATCTTATCCATAGTTTCCACGTATGACTATGAGATATGGAAAATGGATGTCAAGACATCCTTTGTAAATGGCTATCTTGATGAAAGTATCTATTTGGTATAACCAGAAGGGTTCATCAAGAATGGGGAATATCAAAAGGTGTGTAAGTTGTTGAAATCCATTCATGGACTAAACCAAGCATCTAGATCTTCGAATATCACCTTTGATGAAAAAATAAAAACATATGGCATCGAACATAATGTCGACGAAGCATGTATGTACAAATGTATCAAAGAAAAAGTGGTGTTTTTCCTAGTTCTTTACGTGGAAAACATTCTCCTCATTGGCAACAATGTAGAGACATTGTCAAACGTGAAGAAGTGGTTAGCCAGAAAGTTCCAAATGAAAGATTTGGGTGAGGCGAGTTATGTTCTGGGAATCCAAATCCTAAGGTATAGGAATTACAAGCTCTTGGAACTTTCTCAGGCTAATTATATTGATAAGGTGCTTGAAAGATTCTCTATGGAGAATTCAAAGAGAATTACAGTGTCCTAAGACATCTCAGGAGGAAGAGAATATGAGAAAGTATCCCTATGCTTCAGTAGTTGGGAGTCTAATGTACGCTAGTGTACAAAACCTGACATATGCTATGTAGTAGGGATTGTTAGTCATTATCAATCAAATCCTAGTTTGGAACACTGGAATGCAGTAAAGCACATTCTCAAGTATCTTAGTAGAATGAGAGATTATATGCTTGTATATTCAGGGGATGAGTTGAACCCTCTTGGATACATTGATTCTGATATCCAATTAGACAAAGATAGTCGTAAGACGATGTCTGGGTCAGTGTTCACTCTTGGTGGAGGAGCTGTGGTTTGGAGGAGTATTAAACAATCCAGCATAGCAGATTCAACCATGGAAGCCGAATACATTGCGGATTGTGAAGCAGCTAAGGAGGCATTTTGATTGAGAAAGTTCTACACTAATCTGGAAGTAGTTCCAGATATGGATAAGCCACTATTCCTATATTGTGACAACAATGGACCAATAGCTAACTCCATGGAACCAAGAAGCCACAAGAGAGGAAATCATATAGAAAGGAAATACCATCTAGTTAGAGAGAATGTGCCGCAAGGAGATGTAACTATTATGAAGATAACATCATAATAGAACCTGGCTGGCTCGTTTACCAAGACACTTCCTACAAGTTCATTCATGGGTCATGTGTGCTACATGGGATTAAGGGAGATGCCTCACTTGATTTGAGGGAAAGTTGGAGATTGTTAGGAATATTGCCCTAAAAGCGTGTTGTTTACCGAGTTTTTTGGAAACTATAAGTATATTCAAAGATAACAGATAGAAAGAAAGGCTAAGAAATATATAAGATCATAATTTTTACGTGATTGGGGTGTTAATGAGCCTTAGTCCACAAGTCACTAGTATTAGGCTTTAGAGAGTTTTGACAATGGAGGTTTTCTGCAAGTTCAGCAGGGTTTTGCTTACAAAACAAAATCTGGGATCCTCGCTACAATGCACAACTAACCCAATTTATAGGAAGTCATGTCACTTGGGCTGGACTAATCAGGACCCAATAAGGATATAATTACAATTGCTCGTTAATGGAGTCATAATACAAGAAAGGTAACATAATTACGGGTTGTTAATCTGGGCCCATTGGGCTGGCTTAGGTGTGTTGAAGCCTTACAACTGTCCTTTCTACGTTAGCACGTTTGTGTGGGCAATCGAGGTGATCTTGGGGATAGGATATGTCAGAGTAGTGGCAGTACTATTTCCTAGGAACAGTGTACGCTCCGTGCGTACCCCATTCTGTAGGTTAGTTAGGGAGACCAACTTCCAGATTTCTCAGGGACACATCAGCATCAGGGAAGACTAGGCTTGTACTATCTGGACATATGGTCTAAATTCATTTACCAATGTCTGGGTTCATTTACCAAAGTTCTGGTTCGTTTACCAGGACCCGAGTTCATTTTTCTAGACAGACAACTTGATGGCAGATACCTCACCTGGACTCTTGATATGATTTATCTCCTAGAAACTATTAGTCTTCCACCATAATTTGCATCCCGAAGGATGTAGGTTGAGTGTGATCGGGAAGGTAATTCAGGCCTGCATCTCAGTCTCAGTCCCTTTATAATGCTCTCGCCACTCACCTGTCATTGGGCTTGGTATGGCCAGGGCTGTCAGGGTTTCCTCGTTCCTCGTTCATTGGGCCCAGGTTGGGCCCCGACCTCTTGTGAGGGCCCATGGACCCGTTTGGCCATGCCACGTGTCATAGGTGGAAAATATGGATAACATTTACCCCCAAGTCTTCATCTGTGTTCGCATGGTGGAGACTTTCTCCCAGATCAATCTAAAGTTTCTTGGTTCATTTACATAAATCTCGGTTCATTTACTTACGTCTCGATTCATTTACTAGGATCCAGGTTTGTTTACTTGGGGGCTAGACACGTGTCTCCAAGTTGATGGTGCATCTGTACCACTCGCACCCTAGAAATGTGGAGAGAATCTTTTGATGACCGAGGTGATCAATGGGTTCCAACACATTTGTCGAAGCATCTCGTTTGTATGAAAAGATGTGTTGGGGCACTCGAGTGGGCTATTTAATGCTTATGCACTATCCGAAGTTGTCAGGTGAGAATTGTTTTGGGATTTTCAATGTGGATTTCATGATGAGGTAGGCACGGATCGCGGATTGACAAATCCACGATTTAGTACTCAATTGGGCCAATTAATGCCCCTGCCCCGTCCGAGACCATGGGATGAGGATGGTCTTGGGATCCTCATTGTAGACCATTGGATTCAATATTGACTTTTCTTCCAATAAATACCTCAACATGCTCTCTTCCACATTTTTACTGATCCCAAATTGTCAATCTAGAGAGCAGAAAGCTAAAGCTTTGTATGTCCAAATTCATCGACGAACTTCTCCGGAAGTTAGTGTATCTTCGAGCCCATTTGTTTCCAACGAAGCCTTTTTTCACCAAGCAAGCAGACAACTTTTTCCTGGCCGATTGGTCTGGAAGCGTCGATGAACTACCGTACCACCTCCTCTGATTCAAGACCGAATTCTTGTCGGCGTTTTCGCCTGAGTTTACACGAATTCTAGATCCACTATCCCATAGTAAGTTTTATGGTCAATTCCTTATTTCTTTTGGTCATTTTTATTGCCATGTTGATTCTGCGAGCGTATAGTTGTTAGGGTCGCGACCACCGTGTAAGGTGGTTCTAGGTAGTGGTAGTGGTAGAGATGAACGGTTGGGGTCCTAAATGACACCTCAGACCATTGATATTTTTATTGGTGAAGTGGGATTGATTGTCTCGGATCATTGAACCTGGATGCCTCAAAATCTTTCGGGTAAATTATTTTATTAGTACTTTACTTCCTGACTTATGTTCCTGGGATCTCTATTGATCCTGGATCTAGGTTATAAGGGGACCTCTCCAAGCAGTTTTAGGAGGATCCTCGTACCTTAACTGGTTTTCTTCGGTTTGGTGAGAACTACTTAGCTTTCGCTTTTCTTGTTAGTTCTAGGTCTTTGATCATGGGTCGTGGCGTTACTTTGCATCTAGAAGATGAGGTCCAAGCGGACCCCGTAGTTCTGTAGAGGCACAAGCTTCCCACAGGCAACACATAGGAAATGGACGGGGAAAAGAACGAATTTCATGACTACCGGAAGCTGAACGAGCTAGAGAAGGCCCTTAGAGTAGAGTCCACTCCAATGCTCTTTTACAACAGACTAGCCCAGAGAGAAGAGAAGGCTCATACTAGAGCGGGCATATTCGGGGCTTGGAGCGTAGGCCACATCAGTGCGGGAGCCACTCTCCCGCTTCATGACTACTTCGTGAGGTTCATCAAGTTCATGGGGATCGTGCATTTCCAACTTCTACCCAAAGTGTATAAATTGCTTGTGGGATAACGCATATTCTGCGCTTCGAAGGAGATCATGACACCAACCCTCGTAGGGGTGTTGTACTTTTACAAGTTGGAGCCGCAACTGAATTCCAAAGACAATATGCGGGACAGGTTTTATAAGTTGAAGGCCCGTGGCATTAGTCCAGCTCCATTTAGCACACGAAAACATCCCTCGGATGTCAGGAACTACTGGTTCATGACATCCGAGTTCCCCCTAGAGAAGAACCCCTCACTGGTGCTGGACTTTCAGCACGTGGGTAAGTCGTCCTTCTTCATTCTTCATCTTGCCCTTTGTTTAGTTTATTGGAAACTCATGTTCCAATGAACAGGTCCATATGCTCAAACTCGGCTCACTAAGTCGATTCTAGATCGAAAAAAAGTAATATGCCACCCATAGTGTTGAGGAGCTAGATGTGGGAAGCTTCGTGACCACGGAGAACCTCCGGCTGGTCAAGCTGACTGTCGCCCACCAATCAATAGATGCACCTTGCTTCCGGGGGCTGCAATGCAAGAGGGATCCTTCCCTGAGAAAGGAGTTGGCCCTTATACACATCAAGGCATTGGAGGCCACGGTCAAGGCGGACACAAAGAAAAGGAAAATAGAGTAGGCACACCGTGAGGAGTGGGTCGAATCTGAGGAACTAGATGCCCTTCTTGAGGGGGGGCATCCCAACACTGGAACTCCAGGGGCTAGCATTTTGAGGTAAGGTAAAACGCCTCTGGTTTTAACTTATGCCCCTCATATTGAGGGCTTAGTTAGGAATATGCAAGAGTATCAGGATTATTTGACCGGGATTGTTAGCAATGTGGGGCTTCCTTACCCCATTGTTGTAGACACGTTGACCCTCATGTACTCGTCCTGGTTCCTTTAGTACGGTAGCTTTTTGAACCTGGATGACATGGAGGACCAGATCCTTTCTTTTGCACTAGGAGAGTTGTAACGACCCAAAATTTGGTAATAGGGCTTAGGGCCTTGATTATCGTGCCGGGAGGGCATAATTGGAATATGAATGTTTAAATGGTTACATGCATTATTATGTGGCATTACGTGATTAATATGATTATATGAATATGTGTTATGCATGTTTATGTGTATTAGATATGCATGTGGGCCCTTTATAGCTTATAAGGGCATATTTATAATTTTGACCCATTAAGGGCATACACGTGATTAAATGTGATAAATTGTTGAGACCACATTATTATGTTGGTATATTTGCAGCATATGGCTCGAGGTGGTTCTAGTGAGTAGATTAGCAAAATAGACACAGCGGAGTTTTTAATACACGGCATAGAGGGAGCCTAGGAGTATTTTTGGGAATTTGGACGATATTTTGGGATTTATTAGATATGGAATAAATATTTGGTGACTGATTGGACATGACGGGGTTAATTGGTTAATAGTAGGAACACTTGAGGAATTAGCAGGAATTAGGAGTGGAATGACCATTTACCCTTTAGTACCCTTAGAAGATTAATAGGCTTAAGGGGAAAAATAGTCTTAAAGGATATACTCAAAAAAACACTTAGGATTAGCCAGAAAGTGGTAGAAACTTTTAGCTCTCCCTCACTTCTCTCTCTCTCTCTCACCCTCCCTCTCTTTACACTTTGAAGCTAAGGAAAGAGGGCAGAAGAGCATAAGCTTGAGGCTAGAATTTTTGGAAGGAGATTGAAGGGGAAAGGCTAAGCTGAAGCTGGGAAACTTGGGGGTTCAAACTGAAGAGTAGGAGGCAGAAAACTTGTGGAAATTCTACAAGCAGTTGAGGTAAGTTCTTGTCCCTAGTTGTGTTAAGAAATTTGTGTTATTTGGGTGGAATTAGACTAGGTTTCTGGGTAATAAATCGCTGTTGAATTGGGGTGTTAGCTTCAATTCTATTGCTGTGGATTTGGTGTTTAAATTGGGTGATTATAAGTCTTAAACTTCTAGCTAAGCTTGGTTTAGGTTGAGAGGATTGTTAGGATTGAAATTATGGGAAATTCGCTGGGAAGAGAGAGGAGGAAACCCAGAGATTTTGCATGCAAGGGGGTGCGCTACGACCCAGTTCAGGGGAACCGCGTGCCCAGAATGCCCTGGGTGACTCTCTATTTTGAAGAAAATCGCAGCCTGCCACCCCTTGAGGCTTGGGGGTTTAGCCTCTGACTTGGGAGCAAGCGGCGACCCTTAGGGCCAAGTCACGGCCCGCCTAGGGGATTTTTCTTTAGGATGGTTTCTAGGTTTGGTAAGGCTCGGGGGTTCAAACCTAGGGGCTCGGGACAATTTCTACTATCAGGTTTAGTAGAAATTGAGGTCTCAGAAGCTATTTTTCATCTCCTAAGTATCTATTTGGATTAAAAGTTGATGATTACCCATTGGCCACTGTGACTAAGTTTATCGCCAAGGCTCATGACTAAGGATCGTGCTCAGGACCGTTCGGTATCCTCCGATTGGAATTCAAGGTAAGAAAACTTCACCTTTGTGTGGTTGTGAACGGGACTGAGATTCCTAATTATTGATTTCTTGTACTATGTGTTTGTAAGATTGAAGTGATATACAAGAATGACTGACCTAAGGGAGGCGGGGCTGACTATAAGTGAACTGAGCGCAGCCCGGCCTATGTGAGTCGGGCCTAGCAAGATCAACAGGGGGCTCGACCTAAGTGTGCCAACCCTGATTATTTGAGAACTTTAGATTATGTGTTTATCATTGATTAGTTGAATATTCGTATTCTGTTTTATGTTTGAATGAGATAAGCTTGATTGAATGTTCCTATTACTACATATGTTTGTTGTTTCTGGTTTTCTTGATGGGCCTTGGCTCACGGGTGCTACGTGGTGCAGGTAAAGGCACAGGGAAGCTGGACCAACCATGAGTTGGAGAACTCTGGGGGTGGAGTGTACATAGTCAGCTGCTCGACCACCACGGCCAAGGGAAAGTACAGGGACAGAGGCCTAAAACTTGTATTCTGCCATTAGAGTGGTTGTTGTATGAATTAAAACTTTTGAGAATTACAGCTGTCACTTGTACCCTGTTTTTGGAATCCCTTGTCTTAAACATCCATTTTAATGAAAATTAACCGTTTATGTTCAAAATCTTTTAAACTTATTCTGATGGTTTTCCTTAGGATCACATTTTTATTCAAATGACTTGATTAGAAAGTTTTGCACTATTTCAACTACACAATGTAACGATCTTGGTTATCCAGGGCGTTACAACTTGGTATAAGAGTGGTCTAGGTTTCAGGGTTCCTGAAGATTGGCTGGACATGCACACTCGCCGCTAAAGACAAGCTCGACTCTAGGTTTGGTATTTGTATATATGTGATCATATACTTATAGGGCCTGTGTGGTTCATAGGGTGCATGAGGTACTGATAGGGCCTGGCCCTTGACTGTTGTGTGATTATAACGAGGCATGATTATTAGCATTGCTGCATCATGTGAATGAATATTGGAATGAATGTTTTCATCTTGATTGCTTGAGGTTGGTTGAGTTTCTATGGTGAACTATGGAAGGATTATTAACCTGTCATCATTGCCTGACCGCCGAGTTTTTGATTGTAGATAAACTTGGATAGCTATGCGTCCAAGGCGATCTATACGACTAGTCAGCACAGGGTCTGAGGCTAGAGATGATGATCAGGGCTAGAACCCTCTGCCAATCCCCGAGAACTGGCAGCAGATACTTGCAAACATGCTACCCGGTTACAGAATCAAGAGGAGTAGATTCGCCTCTTGAGATAGCAGGCTTCGTCAGGGAGTGTTGAACCTATTGTGCCACATGTTGTGGCACCAGTAGTACAGACACCTGAGGTTAGGAGTAGGTGGAAGCCACTGGATGAGCGGTTCAAGAGACAACATCCTCCAACCTTTGAGGGAGGACCAGATCCACTGAAGGCTGAACAGTGGATGGGTATGATCACTTCTATCCTAGATTTTATGAGGGTGGAAGGTAATGACAGGGTGGCATGTGCCACCTATATGCTTTGAGAGGATGCCTGTATTTGGTGGGAGGTGGTATCACAGACCATGGATGTTTCTACTTTGAGTTGGGATGGGTTCAAAGATCTATTCAACCAGAAGTATTACAATGTTTCCATCAGGGCCACGAAGGTAAATGAATTCACAGGATTGGTGTAGGGCAACATGTCAGTTACAAATTATACCCTGAAGTTTGATAGGCTGGTGAAGTTTGCATCAGACTTGGTGCCTATAGATGCGGCTAGACAGGACAGCATTATTCGAGGGCTTAATGCTATGATAGCTCAGGATGTGAGGATTACCTTGGTACCTTGGTGGACGACTTATGCCCTGGTTGCTGAGAAGGCTCTTATTGTTGAAGAGGCAGAAAATAAGATCTGGAAGGAGAGCGCTGTGAGACAGGAGGTTCGCAGGGCATTGCCTCCATCCACAGGGTTCAGTAGAGGCGGAGGCCCCAATGATCTGAAGAGGAATACCCTTGACACTTCGACCACTGATGGTCCTTATAGGAGGGGTAGGGGTGCTCAGGGTAACCGTCAAGGAGGCGGTGAGACATGGACGAGTTACCCTGAATGCACGAGGTGCAGGAAGCGCCCTCAGGGCGAATGTCGGGCAAAGGCTTGCTAGCTGTGTGAGGAAGTTGGATACCTCAAGAAAGATTGCCCAATAGCAAAGAATGAGGAATCAGGGAAGGTTGACATCTTGACTCCAGCTCGAGTGTTCACCTGGACACAGGCGGAGGCAGAGGCTAGTCCCTCAGTAGTGACAAGTCAGCTTTCTAGCGCTGGCTCCTCTTATACTGTATTGATTGACTCTGGTGCTACACATTCGTTTATTTCTAGTAAAGGGATTGATAGATTGTGTAGACCTAGTGAGTATTATACCGCGGGGTTTAGGACTATACTGCCTACAGGGGAACTGGTAGTTTCTAGGAGATGGATTAGAGCACTGCCAGTGATGGTAGATAGTAGGGAAATGTCAGTAGATTTGATCGAGTTGGGTATAGATGATTTCGATATGATCTTGGGGATGGGTTGGCTCGTCAGATATGGGGCTACTATAGACTGCAGGAAGAAGATGGTGACTTTTAAGTCTGAGGGAGAAGATCCCTTTATTTTCGTGGGTGTTGTGCATGGACCTCGCATACCCATGATATATGCATTGAGGGCTAGGGATCTATTTCAAGGAGGTTGTATAGGTTTTCTAGCTAGTGTAGTGGATACCACCAGGGTTATGCCGGCAGGGTCGGGAGAGACCAGATTAGTACGTGAGTTCTTGGATGTGTTTCATGAGGATTTACCAGGACTGCTGCTGCATAGGGAGATTCAGTTCGTTATTGAGTTAGCATCGGGTATAGAGCCAGTGTCGAGGGTGCCTATATAGGATGGCTCCGACAGAACTGAAAGAATTAAAGATACAGTTATAAGAGCTTCTTGATTTTGGATTTATTAGGCCTAGTTTCTCGCCATGGGTGCTCCGGTTTTGTTTGTGAAGAAGAAGTCCGAGACTCTAAGGATATGTATAGACTATAGGGAGTTGAACAAGTTGAGCATCAAGAAAAAATACCCCTTACCAAGGATTGATGACCTGTTTGATCAGCTGCTGGGAAAGATGGTATTCTCGAAGATTGATCTTCGATCTGGTTATCACCAGCTGAGGATCAAGGACAAGGATATACCGAAGACAGCCCTCCGAACGAGGTATGTGCATTATGAGTTCCTGGTCATATCGTTTGGTTTGACCAATGCCCCAGCAACATTCATGGACTTGATGAACAGGGTGTTCAAGGACTTCCAAGATCAGCTTGTGATTGTCTTCATCGACGACATCTTGGTTTATTCCAGTTCAAAGGCAGAGCATGAGCAGCATCTCCGATAGGTCTTATAGAGATTGAGAGAGCATCGGTTGTATGCCAAGTTTAAGAAGTGTGAGTTTTGACCGCCAGAAGTGACATTCCTTGGCCATATTGTTGGTGAAGATGGGATTAAGGTAGATCCAGCTAAGATAGAGGCAGGGAGAGATTGGCTGAGGCCGAAGAACGCCTCAGAGGTTAGGAGCTTCCTTGGATTAGCGGGATATTATAGATGGTTCGTCGAAGGGTTCTCGAAGATTGCTCCACCGATGGCAGAATTGACACGTAAGAATTTGAAGTTCACCTGGTCAGATAAGTGTGAGAATAGCTTCCAAGAATTGAAGCGACAACTGATTACTACTCTGGTGTTGAGTCTTCTTTCGGTGGGTGAGAAGTTTGTGGTATACTATGATGTATTGAGGTTGGGATTTGGATGTATGTTGATGCAAAATGAAAAGGTTATTACTTATGTGTCACGTCAGCTTAAGGAGTATGAGCAGCGGTACCCTACCCATGACCTAGAGTTGGCAGAAATAGTATTCGCACTGAAAATTTGGCGACAATACCTGTATGGGGAAAAGTGTGAGATATACACCAATCATAAGAGTTTGAAGTACTTCTTCACCCTGAAGGACCTGAATATGAGGTAGAGGCATTGGCTAGAGTTGGTAAAGGACTATGATTGTAAAATCCTTTACCGCCCAGGGAAAGCTAATGTCATGGCGGATGCGTTGAGTCGGAGGGGCCCAGGGCAGTTGTTTAGCTCAGCACAGATATCGAGAGAGTTGGTAGATGAGATGACTAGAGCGAGAATATAGTTGGTTGTGGGCCTTTTGGCCAATATTACCTTCCAGTCTACCCTTCTGGAGAGGATAAGAGAGTGTCAAATGAATGATGCGCAGTTGCAGGAGGCTAGAGGGAATTTCCTAGCTTAGATTTCTATGGATTATTCTATTTCAGAGACAGGGTTACTACGGTATAAGGATCGGATTTGTGTCCCACCAGACTTGGGTATTAAATGAGAAATATTAGTTGAATCTTATACTACACCGTACTCACTCCATCCAGGCACCACAAAGATGTATCAGGATCTACGTACATTATATTGGTGGCCTAGGATGAAGAATGATGTAGTGGGGTATGTGGCCAAGTGTTTGACCTGTCAGCATGTGAAGGATGAGCATTAGCGACCAGTGGAGTTACTACAGCCTTTGGGTATGCCCGAGTGGAAGTGGGAGTACATTACCATGGATTTTGTGGGAGGTTTACCCAGGACAGTGAGATTACATGACTCGGTGTGGGTGATAGTAGATAGATACACCAAGTCAGCTCACTTTCGGCCAGTGAAGACAACCTATACGGTGGATCAGTATGCGCAGCTGTACGTGAGGGAGAATGTACGTCTTAATGGGGTTCCCAAGTCTATAGTGTCGGATCGGGATCCTATTTTTACCTCCATGTTTTGGGGTAGTTTGCAGAAGGCTATGGGGACTCAGCTGTAGTTTAGTACACCCTTTCATCCTCAGACAAATCGACAGTCTCAGAGAATGATTCAAGTATTGGAGGACATACTCAGGGTGTGTGTGATAGACTTTGAGGGGCTTGGAGTAAGAATCTCCCGTTGATTGAGTTTTCATACAACAACAGTTATCAATCAACGATTGGAGTAGCTCCATATGAGATGTTATATGGGAGGAGATGTAGATCGCCCATTCATTGGGATGAGATGGGTGAGAGGAAGTATTTGGAGCCGGAGAAGGTTCAGAGGACTAATGAGGCTATCGAGAAGATCTGAGCTCGAGTGCCCGCTTCGCAGAGTAGACAGAAAAGCTACGCTGATCCTAAGCATAGGGAAGTGGAGTTCCAGGTAAGGGACCATGTGTTTCTACGAGTCTCGCCACTGTGAAGGGTGAGAAGGTTTGGGAAAAAGGGCAAGTTGAGCCCTAGATTCATAGGACCATTTGAGATCCTGGAGAGGATCGGACAGGTGGCCTACAGATTGGCTCTGCCACCATCGTTGTCAGGAGTTCATGACGTATTCCACATTTCTATGCTTCAGAAATATGTTTCAGATACGACTCACGTGTTGAAGTATGAGGACTTGGAGTTGTAGACATATTTATCTTATGAGGAGCGACCGGTTCAGGTCTTAGACCGGAAAGACAAGGTTCTATGGAATAAGAAGATTCCTCTAGTCAAAGTATTGTGGAGGAATAGCAGGGTCAAGGAAGTGACCTGGGAGCTTGAGTCATTGATGCAGGATCAGTATCCCAAATTATTCAGGTAAATTTTGAGGACGAAATTCTCAGTAGGAGGGGATACTTGTAACGACCCAAAATTTGCTAATAGGGCGTAGGGCCTTGATTGTGTGTCGGGCTGGCATAATTGGAACAATAATGTTTAAATGGTCAAATGCATGATTATGTGGCATTGCATTAATAATATGATTATATGAATATGTGTTATGCATGTTTATGAGTATTAGATATGCATGTGGGCCCTTTATAGCTTATAAGGGCGTATTTGTAATTTTGGCCCAATAAGGGCATAAACGTGATTAAATGTGATAAATTGTTGAGACCACATTATTATGTGGAAATATTTGTAGCATATGGCTCGAGGCGATCCTAATGAGTGTATTAGCAAAATAGTCACAGCGGGGATTTTAATATCCGGCTCGAAGGGAGCCTAGGGGTATTTTGGGAATTTGGAGGATATTTTGGGATTTATTAGATATGGAATAAATATTTGGTGATTGATTGGACATGACAAGTTTAATTGGTTAATAGTAGGAACACTTGATGAATTAGCGGGAACAGGGAGCGGAATGACCATTTTACCCTTTAGTACCCTTAGAAGATTAATAGGCTTAAGGGGCAAAATATTCTTTTGTTAAGCAAAGGATATACTCAGAAAAAAAAAAAAACTTAGGATTTTCCAGAAAGTGGTAAAAAATTTTAGCTCTCCCTCACCTCTCTCTCTCTCATGTACTCTCTCTCTCTCACCCTCCCTCTCTTTACACTTTGAAGCTAAGGAAAGAGGGCAGAAGAACTTAAGCTTGAGGTTGGAATATTTGGATGGGAATTGATGGGGAAAGGCTAAGCTGAAGCTGGGAAACTTGGGGGTTCAAGCTCAAAAGTAGGAGGCAGAAAGCATGTGGGAATTCTACAAGCAATTGAGGTAACTTCTTGTCCCTAGTTGTGTCAAGAAATTTTGGTTATTTGGGTGGAATTAGATTGAGTTTCTGGGTAATAAATCATTGTTGAATTGGGGTGTTAGCTTCAGTATTATTGATGTGGTTTTGGTGTTTAAATTGGGTGATTAAAAGTCTTAAACTTGTAGCTAAGCTTGGTTTGGGTTGAGAGGGTTGTTAGGATTGAAATTATGGGAATTTGGCAGGGAAGAGAGAGGAGGAAACCCAGAGATTATAGGTGCGAGGGGGGCGTGTCGCGACCCAACTCACGGGCACCATGGGCACATGCCCAGAACACTCTGTGTGACTCTCTGTTTTGAGGGCGAGCCACGACCTTAGGAGGCAAGTGGCGGCCTACCTCCTCTTGAGGATTGAGTTTTTAGCCTCTAACTTGGGGGCAAGTTGCTACCCTTATGGCCAGGTCGTGGCCCACCTAGGGGTTTTTTCTTTAGGATGGTTTCTAAGTTTGGTAAAGTTCGGGGGATCGAACCTAGGCGCTTGGGACAATTTCTACTATCCGGTTTAGTAGAAATTGAGGTCCTAGAGGCTAGTTTTTGTCCCCTAAGTATTTATTTGGATTAGAAGTTAATGATTACCCATTGGCCACTGTGACTAGGTTTATCGCCAAGGCTCAGGACTAAGGATCGTGCTCAGGACCATTCGGTATCCTCCGCTCAGAATTCAAGGTAAGATAATTGCACCCCTGTGTGGTTGTGAACGAGACTGAGATTCCCAATTATTGATTGCTTGTACTGTGTGTTTGGAAGATTGATGTGATATACAAGAATTACTGGCCTAAGGGAGTCGGGGCTGACAGTAAGCGAACTGAGCGCAGCTCGACCTAAGCGAGTTAGGCCTAGGAAGATCAACAGGGCCTCGGCCTAAGTGTGCCAACCCTGATTATTTGAGAACCTGAGATTATTTGTTCATCATTGATTAGTTGAATATTTGTATTCTGTTTTATGTTTGAATGAGATATGCTTGATTGAATGTTCTTATTGCTACATATGTTTGTTGTTTCTGGTTTTCTTACTGGGCCTTGGCTCACGGGTGCTACGTGGTGCAGGTAAAGGCAAAGGGAAGCTGGACCAACCATGAGTTGGAGAGCTCTGGGGGCGGAGTGTACATAGTCAGCTCCTAAAACTTGTATTTTTCCATTAGAGTGGTTGTTATATGAATTAAAAAATTTGAGAACTGTAGTGTCTTAATGAAAATTAATCATTTATGTTCAAAATATTTTAACCCTATTCTGATGGTTGACCTTAGGATCACGTTTTTATTCAAAATGACTTGATTAGCAAGTCTTGCACTATTTCAACTACACAGTGTAATGGTCTTGGTTATTTAGGGTGTTACAAGAGTTGAGTCATGCTCATTCCATGGATGAGGGTTTGTCCCAGAGGACTTTAGACTTATATGTTTCCTTTACGTTTGTCTGTCACCCCCATTCCTTTGTCACTAATCTGTTTTTTATTCCTATCTCAGGTGACTCGGACATGTCGAATCCAGTGACCAAGACGAAGGAAATGATCGAGGCCAAGGCTGCCGCGACCAAGGCCTCAGCAAAGAAAGCCGCCAAGGGCCCGGCCAAGAAGAAAATAATCGAGCTAATACTCAGAGACTCACAACCGGACCTTGGAGCTTACGAGGGAATTCAAGCTGCAGCTTTGGTCCTGTCAACTCCGACTGAGCAGCGTCCATCCCCTCCTACTCCTCTCCATATCATTAATTTGGAGTAAGAGTGTAACAACCTGGATAACCAAGACCGTTACACTGTGTATTTTAAAATAGTGCAAGACTTGCTAATCAAGTCATTTGAAGAAAAATGTGATCCTAAGGTCAATCATCAGGTTAAGGTTAAAATATTTTGGTCTTAAGCTGTTAATTTTCATTGAAACAAATGTTTGATACATGGGATCCCAAAAGCAGGGTATAAGTGGTAATTTACAATCCCCAAAAGTTAATACAACTAAAAGCCACTCTAATGGCAAAATACAAGTTTTAGGGCTCTGTCCTTGTACTTTCCCTCGGTCGTGGCGGATGAGCAGCTGACTATGTACACACCGCCCCCAGAGCTCTTCAACTCATGGTTGGTCCAGTTTCTCTTTGCCTTTACCTGCACCACATAGCACCCGTGAGCCTAGGCCCATCAAGAAAACCATAAACAGCAAACACATGAAGCAAAAGTAATATTCAATCAATCTTAATTCAACCAGTTCAATTATTTAATAGAATTCAGCTATAAAGTTAAACAGTGGTAAACACTTCATCTCAAATACATATCACAATCAATTACACAAATGCTCAGGGTTGGCACACTTAGGCTGAGCCCTTTGTTTATCCAGCTGACCCCGACTCGCTTAGGTCGAGCTGCGTTCAGTACGCTTATCATCAACCTTGGCACCCTTAGGTCGTTCATTCTCAAATAACATAACAATCGTACAATTACATAGTACATGTATCCAATTATTGGGAACCTCAATCCCATTCACAACCACAAGGGTGTAGTCTTCTTACCTTGAATCCCGAGCAGAGAATTAAAAGGACGATCTTGAGCACGATCCTCAATCTCGATCCTTAGCGATAAACCTAGTCACAGTGTCAATGGGTAACCATCAAATTTTAATCCAAATAAATATTTAGGGAACAAAAACTTGCCTCCAGGGCCTCGAATTCTACTAAACTGATAGTAGAATTCATCCTGAGCACCTAGGTTTGAATCCCCGAGCCTCCCGAGCCTAAAGCCTTATTTTCCCTTAATTTCCCTTTTAGGGTCACGACTTGCCTTTAAGGGCCGCGGCCCACCCCTCAAATAGAGGCCCAGTCCTCTCTAATGGAGGACACGGGCCACCACCTATAGCCCTTTGAGTCGCAGCACGCCTAACGAGTAGAGGCTCCCAGCCTCCAAAAGCATGCGGATCGCAGTGCCTGAAGAACAGGGCCGCGGCCCGAGCCCCGAAACCCAGAAAAACACACTTTCCAGCCTTTTTTTCCTCGAGCCTAAACCTTAAAATCCAACCCAAACCTTTAGACAAACTCATAATTATACCTTGAATTTCATCCTCACAACCTATACATCATAACTAGTCTATAAACCAATTCTTACACCTGCTAAACACTCAAATTCAACCAAAACCCAAAATTGACACAAGTTCTAAACTCAACATTAATTCAACTAAATTCATCATATTAAGAGTGAAACTCTTACCTGAATTGATAATCTAAAACCTCAGCAATACTCTGACTAATCCCAGCATAGTTTCCTCCAAATTCACAGCTAAATTCCTAGCTTGGTCTCCTTCAATTCTCCAAATTCACCTAGGTTCTAGAGAGAACGTGTGGGAGAAGAGAGAGAGAGAGTGAATTATGTGTGTTTCTGATACATTCCTAAGTCTTTTCTGTGTATATCTTTAACCCAAAAATACTATTTTCCCCCTTGAACTTATTCAGCCCTCTAATGGTTTCTAAGGGTAAAACAATCATTTTCCCGATTCCCGCTAATTCCTCAAATGTTCCCAACATTTACCAATTAATCTACTAGTGTCTAAATAAGTACCAAATACTTATTCATTACTGAATAATTTCCAAAATACCCCTAGGCTCCCCCCGAGCAGGGTATTAAATCTCCTTGTGATTATTTCGCTTATCCGCTACCATCTCGAACCATATATTGCAAATATATCCACATAATAATGTGGTCTTAACCATTTATCACATTTATGCCCCCAACAGGCCAAAAGTACAAATATGCCCTTAAGAACAATAAAGGGCCCACATGCATATTTAATATTCATAAACATGCATATAACATACTTACATAATCATATCAGTCATGCATGCCACATAGTCACGTATTTAACCTAATAACGCACATACAAACCACTTATGCCCTCCCGGCAAGCTAATCAAGGCACTAAGCCCTATTAGAAAATTTTGGGTTGTTACAAGGAGCCTTCAAAAGGATGTGGGAGGAGTAAACAGAAAACGCACTATGTCGCACCAGAGTCCTTGAAGCAGGCCAAGAAGGCCTAGACAAAGGATTTTTCCCTGGCAGAGGAGCATTCCTCCTGCAAGAGCTTTGTTATTAGGACAGAGCTTCCGGATGCTCCCAAACTTCCCGTCAACCCAGCCTTTCCTGGGGAAGAGGATTCAATCATCTTGGAGGAAAGGATGAAGATGGTGACCCGAGCTTGGGACGAGGGCCGTGATAAACTTGATGAGGTAGCCCGGACCTTGCTCCTCCACCGGAAGGTGGAGTTCTCCGAATGTCCGGAGGCCTTCACCGTCCCTCAGCAGATTGTGGATCGGCTGGTAGCTGAGATGGGTTTTCAGCCTAAGTTGGGGCAGGACACGGCCCCACTTGCTGCAGACTTGTTGGCCCAGGTAAGGAATACCATGTCCACTCTTAAGCTCAAACGCTACACCACCTTGGCAAGCAAACAAGTGTTCTTTGTCTCCCAAACCATCCGTCATCAAATCACTGCGGTAAGCCACTTGTTTATTTTGATTCTTTAATATTGTTGTCTTCTTGTGTTTTCTAACTCTACTTTGTTCCATGATGCCTTGCTGCCTCACAGGAATGTGGAGTTAATGGTTGAGCTGGCGATGAAGTTGGAGACGACCCAAATGAAGCAGTAGGGGGCTGTCAATCAATGTGAAGCTGCCAAGGAAGCCCTTCCCAATGAGGTTTTCTGGGTTCATTCTGAGCACGAGGAGGCTCTGTCCTGGGTTCGGGCTAAGCATGAGGAGGATTTATCCCAGAGAGATGCCGAACACAAGAAATTGGTCAAGAATTTTGAGGCAAAGTTATCTCGTGCTCGCTGCTCAAAAGCTTCTACCAAGGCGCTCTTGGAGGCTGCCGAGGCCCAACTTCTCTAGGAGCAGGAAATGGTAGTGTCTCTCAGGGCACAAAACCAGGCTTTGGAGGCCATGACCCAGCTGGAGATGAAGCAGAGCGAGGAGGCTCGTAAGGAGAAGGAGCAAGCTGGTGAATTGTTGGCGGCCACTTTTGATGAGGCCATTTACTTGGTCTGGCTCCAAGATAAGAATATCAATCTCCTCCTATATCTAGATCTGCCTGCAAAGAGGGTAGAGTTTGAAGCCAAGGAAAAGGAGGATGCGGCTCTTCTTGCTGGGGATCATCAAGATCAGAACGTTCCAAACGTCCCAGACCAGAACAAAGCCCAGGCCTGAGCCTTTGTACTTTAATTTGGGGCTCCTTCTTTCCTTTTCCTTGTTTTTGTAAACATATTATTTTTCTGGGTGCAAGTGCGTCTAAGACAATTGCTTATCCATTCGTATTGTTATTATTTTGGTTTTAGCTTTTGCATAATGGTTCCCGCTTTATATTCATTTATTTTTATCAAAAATTCACAAAGTTTTTTACCACTATGCATGAATTGAGATTAGTTGTGGTGTCTTAGTTCCAATGGCCAGGACCATTAGGGGAAACCAACGTTCTGGACTCGACAGTCTGGGTCATTTTGGACTTACCAAATATAACTTAACTAGTTTATCCTGACTTTATGGTTCAGGTTCCAACGGTCTGGACCGTTAAGAAGTTGTCAACTGTCATCTGCTTAATCTGTCCTGAATCTGATGTTCAGGTTCCAACGACCTGGACTGTTATGGACATTTTAGACATGACTTAATTTTAACGGCTTGCACCGTTAAAAATAAGACTTAGGTATAAATTAATTGATTAACTTATCTTGAACCCGAGGTTTAGGTTCTAATGGTCTGGACCGTTTATAAGACTAAATTTAATCAATATAACCCTAAGCATTAAGTTCCAACGGTCCTGGAACATTCTAGGGAAACCATGATTAGGTTATTCTGGAGCACGCAAGGTCTGGACCAATCTTTTAAGAGTTGGGTTTTGAATTCCTCGGACCATGTTGATCTGGGTTAGGACTGAGCTTTGAACCTTGCATTCTTTTTTGGGAATTGAGTTTTGAACCCCTAGTCTATACGAATCTGGATCAGGACTAAGCTCTAAACTTTGCATCCTTTTTTATTTTTAATCCTGGATTTGCATAGGTCGTTCTCCTACACCCCACCCCCCCAAGTGACCAAAGAATGTATTCTTGGGTCACTTGATCGTGTAAAAATTACAGACGAACTTGAAGTTTTTCTTTTCTTACAACATTTCTTATGGTGTTTTGTCCACACCATTTTCATTAAATAAGAAATGTCCATGGGGCATACATTACTAGGAATTAAAAAATTTAGAAAAAGCATAATTGAATCCTTCCGACTATTGATAGTACCGGTAGAGGTGTTCTGCTTTCCAGGCCCTTGGGACCTCTGTTTCGTCTAGCCGCTTTAGGCGATATGTTTTCGGACACACTTCATTTTGGATCTCATAGGGTCCTTCCCAGCTTGGTACCATAACCCATACTCCTGGATTTAGAAGCAGGGAAGACTCTTCTCAAAACTGGATCACTGGTTCCGAACCTTCGGCTCTTAACTTTTGAGTTAATATGCCTTACGATCTTTCCCTAATACATCTTCAACTGCAATTGTGATTGTTCTCGGATCTCTTCAATGAGATCTAGGGATTCTTGGAGTAAGGCGTGGTTCTGGACGAGATCATAAGTATCTCATCTGTGAGATGGGACCACCATTTCTACTGAGATGACTGCTTCACATCCGTACACCATTGAATAGGGAGTATTTCTGGTAGATGTTCTTTATGTGGTCCGGTAGGCCCATAGGACGCGGGGTAACTCTCCTGGCCACTTGCTCTTCTAGGCTTGTAGCTCTTCAAAATCTTGTTCACGGCCTCTGTTTGCCCATTTTCTTGAGGCCTTGCAATTGTGGAGAAGCCCTTGATGATGCCATGTCTTTCATAGAAATCAGTGAAGTGGACGCTATCAAATTGTTTCCCGTTATCGGACACAATTTTGTGAGAGAGGTCGTATTGGCACACAATGTTGGAGATGATGGTGCTCATTGGTTCCACCTCAACACACTTGGTGTAATAGTCGACAACTACAATGGCATATTTTACACCGCCCTTCCCAATCGAGAGGGATCCTATCAAATCAATTCCCCAAACAACAAATGGCTAGGGACTGGCTATTAGGCTTATCTCTGTTGGAGGAGCTCGAAGGATCTTCGCGTACCTTTGGCATTGTTCATACTTGTGGACGTAATCAACACAGTCATTCTTCATTGTAGGCCAGAAATATTCTTGCCTGAGGATCTTCTTGAACAAGTTGAGTTCGACTATGCGATCTCTGCAAAATCCTTCATGCACTTCGTGCATGATTGCACTCATTTCGGTCCCAGATATGCATCGGAGGTAGGGCATGGATAACCCCGTACGATAGAGCTTGTCATCCATCATGGCGTATCTGGGAGCCTGGTACTAAAGCTTCCTAGCAGTGACCCTATCCGCAGCCATTTCCCCAGTGGTTAGATACTGGATGAGAGGGCCCATACATCACGTAGTGTAATCGATGGCGTTGATATTTGTGGGAGCTTGAATATTAAGTGTGGATAGATGACCGATAGGGGCTACCCTAAAGTGTTCTATTTCAACATCCGTGGCCGATTTGGCCAGCGTATCTGCAAACATGTTCTGTTCCCTGGGGATTAGGCGGATAAAGTATGTTTTTTTCCTCTGCCAACAACCAGTGCGAGGACAGTCGTTGACAACTTTAGCTATTGAAAATCCTACAACTACTAGTGATGGTATTTTGATCATACCTCTCTTGATATAACTTAAAGTTCAACGATTTAAGAAGCTATGGAAACCTAAGAAATATATCTATAACTTTTATTTCTATGAATTTTTCAAGAAAGTGCTGGGAACATGGTCGAAATTCGGATTGAAGCTTCATATATTCATTACCAAGCATAAACGACGTGTGTCAAGCCCTTCAACTTAGTAATTTTAACTCATAATATCTTAAAAATCCACACTCAATACTAAATTTTATTATATTCGACTTTTTAATATGTTGTCCTCTCATTTCACTCCATATCATGTACTTGACCTTAAAAACCAAAAACAATAAGAAAACAAGCGAAAAACTGAATAAACGAAAGTAAAAACACTCAAATGACATTTGAAATTGCTCTATAAAATTAACCTAACAACACTAACCTAGCTCAGACATGAGATAAATTCTTTTCCCTACAAATAAACAAGTACACTATTAATGACCACCATTAAATAAGAAAGAGATGCGAGATCAAGACCCGACCAAGTTTCATCGACATTACAATGATGCTGGTCACAACATCAATAACTGTTGGAATTTGAACGATGAGATCGAGCTTCTCATTAAGAAGAGGTTATCTTGGACCGAACACTTGTGTGAACCGGGAAGATAGGTCTTGAATAGGTGAGGCGCCTCTTATGGAGGATGATATTAGGTGAACTATTTGGGAATGTCACAATAACAAGAAGCAGTTCCTACTCGCAAAATGTTTCTTGAGAAATAATAATCAATTTCATTTTTCTTAATTTAGTGCTTTATTTTACATATTGGTATTTTAAGAACACAAGAGACAAAGGGTTGTTCTTTAAAACAATTTCAATTATTTCATTTATGATCTAATTTGTTTTGCTTGTCGAACTTTGTTTCCTCTCAAACACAATATTTCCAAGAACCTAAGAATGTGTTCTCAAAAATGAACACCCAAAAGTGTGCTTGAGAATGAACCTGATGATGCCCAGAAGAGGTCTTCAAATGTTGAATGTCTGGTGGCAAGAATAAAGAAAAACTGCCAAGAAGGAGGCTCCAAGAACTGAGTACCCAAAACATTCAAAATTGAGTACTCATAAGTATATTTTGAAGTTGAACACCCAAGAAAGTGCTTAAGATCAATTGATAACGGCATCAATTAGTGCTCGAAGTTCCAGTGCATACCTAACCATGTACGTGAACTTCAGATCAGCTTGTTCTGCCAGGAAAGGTCTTGTCAAACACTCAGAAGTATGTTCCAAAAAATGAACATCCATAAAGTACTTAATATACCAAATATAGCCAAAATCAAGCACCCAAGAGTTTGTTCCAAAAGTTAAACTCCTAGAAGTGTGTTTCACGTTAATAGAATAACACCCAAGTGTTCATCATAGGAAAGAAAGCTAAAAGTCTTCACTACGTGTAACGCCCTGAAATTGGCATTCTTTTAGCTTGAAATAAAATTTTTGTTTTTGAAGCTTCGATATTTAGGGTTTTGAAATAAAACCCTAACACCTATATTTTTTTACTTTATTTTGAATTGTTGTTGTGTAATTGGAGGTCTAGGATTTAGCAATCTTCAGGTGACACAGTAAGTGGCTCGCAACACATCAACGGACAATGCGCTGCTTAAGGTAAGAAGAATGGACATCAGCGCACAGAGTGTACGTTATGCGTACATCCTTGTTATCTAATCTGTTTAATTATGTAATTATATTTGTGACCTGAATTGTTGCATTAGATTGACTAGCATGAGGATAGTGCTAGGGATTTTAGTTAGTAGACATGCTTAGATGATAGAGTAGGCGTGCTACCAGATTCTAGCTGCTTGTGTGAGTATAACACTTGTAGGAGTTGTCTTGGGTGTGTATAACTCATGATAATAGGATGCCCCCGTAGAACTGTCGAGTGTGAGTACAGCACAGGTAGGGTAGATTACATTTCATGTGTGATCAACATGACTTGTTAGTATTTTTGTGTGTGAGTATAACGCATATTTTGTGAGTGTGATATTGTGTTTATATATCACACGATGATTATTATGTTTATGATGCTTATTTATGTTTAGTTGAAGTTTATATTTTTTGGTTTGGGGAATTATATCCTACATAGCTCTTCTTAATGGGTGTTAGTTCACAGGTACTATGTGTGCAGGTAAAGGCAAAGCGAAGCATTGAGTGGTGTGGGCTTGAGGCATGGATGGAAGATGTTAGAGGCTGGGCACAATTTTTTTTTTGTTTTATTTTGAAATAAATAACTTGTTTTTACTTTTTCGACTTGAATGATTATTTTCTTTATGTTGTTATCATTAAACATAGCGTCCAACATTTTATTTTTTTTTAAATAATGAGAACTCATTGTCTGTTTAAATTTTAAATAAATATTTTTCTTTTAGCGTCATAAAGTATTTATTTGTTTATTAAACGGGCTCTCTAAGTATCATCTCGGGAAATCGGGTCGTTACCAAATACAAAAAAAAATCATTTTAAAAACATGATTTTTTCCTCTGCCAACGACCTGTGTAAGGACGGAGGTTGACAACTTTTGCTCTTTAAAATCTTACAACTACTAGTGATGGTATTTTGATCATACCTCTCTTGATATTACTCAAATTTCAACGATTTAATAAGCTATGGAAAGTTAAGAAAGATATCTACAACTTTTATTTCTATGAATTTATCAAGAAAGCGATGGCATCATGGTCTAAATTTGGCTTGAAGCTTCAGACTTGCATTACCGAGCATAAACGGTGTTTGTCAAGCAATTCAACATAGTAATTTTTACTCATAATATCTTAAAACTCCACACTCAAAACTAAATTTTATTATATTCATCTTGTTTAATATGGTTTTTTCTCATTTCATTTCATATCATGTACCTGACCTTAAAAACCTGAAACAATAAGAGAACAAGCATAATTTTGAATAAATTAAAGTGAAAACACTCAATTGACATCTGAAATTTCTCTATAAAATTAACCTAGCAACACTAACCTAGCTCAGACATGAGGGAAAATTATTTTCTCTACAAGAAACAAGTACACTATCAATGACCACCACTAATTAAGAAAGAGATGCGAGATCGAGACCCGACCAAGTTTCGTTGATATCACAATGACGTTGGTCACAACATCAATGAATCTTGGCATTTGAACGACGAAATTGAGCTTCTCAATAAGAAGACAGTAAACATGTGTCAACCGGGAAGATAGGTCCTGAATAGGTGAAGCGCCTTTTATGGAGGATGAAATTAGGTGGACTATATGGGAATGTCACGATAACAAGAAGCAGTTCCTACTCACAAATTGTTTCAAGTGAAATAATAATAAATTTCATTTTTCTTAATTTATTGCTTTTATTTTTAATTTAGGTCAATTAGGAACACAAGAGACAAAGGGTTGTTATTTAAGACAATTTCAATTATTTCATTTATGATATAACTTGTTTTGCTTGTCAAACTTTGTTTCCTCTCAAACACAATAGTTCCAAGCACCTAGGAATGTGTTCTAGAAAATGAGCACCCAATAGTGTGCTTGAGAATGAACCTGATGATGGCCGGAAGGGGTCTTCAGAAGTTGAATGTCTAGTGGAAAGAATAAAGAAAAAAAGTGCCAAGAAGGAAGCTCCAGGAACTGAGAACCCAAAACATTCGAAATTGAGCATTCATAAGTATATTTTGAAGTTGAACACCCAAGAAAGTGCTTGAGATCAATTAATAATGGCATAAATTAGTGCTCGAAGTACCAGTTGGTACGTGATGTTCAGATAAGCCTATTCTGGCATAAAAAATCATTTCAAACACTCAGAAGTATGTTCCAAAAGTTGAACATCCATAAAGTCCTCGATATTCTAAATAAAGCCAAAATCAAGCACCTAAGAGTTTATTACAAAAGTTAAACTCCTAGGAGTGTGCTTAACATTGATAGAAATAACACCCAAGTGTTCGTCATAGGAAAGAAAGCTCAATGTCCTCAATATGTGTAAAACCATGAAATTGGAATTCTTTTAGCTAGGAAGAAATTTTTTGTTTTGAAGCTTTGATAATTAGGGTTTTGAAAATAAAACCCTAACACTTATTTTTTTCACTTTATTCTGAATTATTGTTGTGTAATTGGAGGTCATCAAGGTGACCAAGAAAGTGGACTGGGACACGTCAGCGGACAACATGCTGCTTAAGGTAAGAAGAGTGGACATATGCGCACAGGGTGCACGTTATGCATACTACCTTATTTTCTTATTTTTTTAATTATGTAATTATATTTGTGACTTGAATTGTTGCAATAGATTGACTAGCATGAGGATAGTGCTAGGGATTTTAGTACATAGACATGCTTAGATGATAGAGTAAACATGCTACCAGATTCTAGCTACTTGTGTGAGTATAGCACTTGCAGGAGTTATCTTGGGTGTGTATATCTTAGGATAACAGGATGCCCCCATGGAAATTTTGAGTGTGAGTATAGCACAAGCAAGGCAACGATGTCTCAAGGGAACGACCGAGTGAGAGTACAGCGCAGGCAAGGCAGATTACACTTCATGTTCGATCAACATGACTTATTTGTATTTATGTGTGTGAGTATAACGCACATCATGTTAGTGTGATATTGTGTTTATATATCACACGATGATTATTATGTTTATGATGCTTATTTATGTTTAGTTGAAGACTATGTTTTTTGGTTTGGGGAGTTATGTCCTACATAGCTCTTCTTACTAGGCGTTAGCTCACAGGTACTCTGTGTGCAGGTAAAGGCAAAACGAAGCAATGAGTGGCATGTGCTGGAGCCATGGACGGAAGATGTTAGAGGCTGGGAAAAATTATTTTATGTTTTATTTTGAAATAAATGTCATGTTGCTAATTTTCAGACTGGAACGGTTATTTTCTTTATGTTATTATTAAACTTAGCGTCCAACATTTTTTGTTAAATAATGAGATCTCATTGTCAGTTTAAATTTTTAATAAATATTTTCTTTTAGTGTCTTAAAGTATTTATTTGTTTATTAAACGGGCCCCCTAAGTAACGTCCCAGGAAATCGGGGCATTACAAAATACAAAAAAATCCCTTCAAAATCATGATTTTTTTCCTCTACCAACAACCAGTGCGAGGAAGATGGTTGAAAACTTGAGCTCTTGAAAATCCTACAACTAGTAGTGATGGTATTTTGATCATACCTCTCTTGATATAACTAAAACTTAACTGATTTAAGAAGCTATGGAAAGCTAAGAAATATATCTACAACTTTTAATTCTATGGTCAAAATTCAGCTTGAAGCTTCATACTTGATTTACCGAGCATAAACGGTGTGGGTCAAGCTCTTCAACTTAGTAATTTTTACTCATAATATCTTAAAACTCCACACACAATACTAAATTTATTATATTCATCTTGTTTAATATGTTTTTTTCTCATTTAACACCATATCATGTACCTGACCTTAAAAACCTGAAATAATAAGAAAACAAGCGTAATTTTGAATAAACTAAAGTGAAAACACTCAAATGGCATATGAAATTGCTCTATAAAATTAACCTAACAACCCTAACATTGCTCAGACATGAGAGAAAATTATTTTCTCTACAAATAGACAAGTAAACTATCAATGACTACCACTAATTAAGAAAGAGATGCGAGATCGAGACCCAACCAAGTTTCATCGATATCATAATGATGTTTGTCAAAACATCAATGACTGTTTAAATTTGAACGACGAGATCTAGCATCTCATTAATAAGAGGATATCTTGGAGAGTACACTTGTGTCAACCGGGAAGACAGGTCCTGAATAGGTGAAGCGCCTCTTATGGAGGATGAAATTAGGTGAACTGTTAGGGAATGTCACGATAACAAGAAGCAATTCCGACTCGCAAAATGATTCTTGTCAAATAATAATCAATTTCATTTTTCCTAATTTAGTGCTTTTAGTTTTAATTTTGGTCTTTTAAGAACACAAGAGACATAGGGTTGTTATTTAAGACAATTCAACTATTTCATTTATGATCTAATTTGTTTTTCTTATCGAACTTTGTTTCCTCTCAAACACAATATTTCCAAGCACCTAGGAATGTGCTCTCAAAAATGAACACCCATTAGTGTGCTTGAGAATGAACCTGGTGATGGCCAGAAGAGGTCTTCAAAAGTTGAATGTCCGGTGGAAAGAATAAAGAAAAAAGTTCCACGAAGGAAGCTCCAAGAATTGAGTACCCAAAACATTCGAAATTGAGCACTCATAAGTATATTTTGAAGTTGAACACCCAAGAAAGTGCTTGAGATTAATTAATTAGGTCATAAATTAGTGCTCTAAGTTCCAGTGGGAACCTAACCACATACGTGAACTTCAGATCAACCTATTCTGCCATGAAAGGTCATGTCAAACACTCAGAAGTATGTTCCAAAAGTTGAACATCATAAAGTTCTCGATATTCTATATATAGCCAAAATAAAGCACCCAAGAGTTTGTTCAAAAAGTTAAACACCTAGAAGTGTGCTTGACGTTGATAGAAATAACTCCCAGGTGTTGATCATTGGAAAGAAAGCTTGAAGTCCTCACTATGTGTAAAATTATGAAATTGGCATTCTTTTAGCTAGAAAGTAAATTTTATGTTTTGAAGCTTCGATAATTAGGGTTTTGAAATACAACCCTAACACCTATTTTTTTACCTTATTCTGAATTATTGTTGTGTAATTGGAGGTCTAGGAGTTAGTGGTCGTCGAGGTGACGCAGCAAGTTGATCGGGACACATAACAGACAACACGCTTCTTACAGTAAGAAGAGTGGACATTTGCGCATAGGGTGTACGTTATGCATAAAACCTTGTTTTCTTATTTGTTTAACTATGTAATTATATTTGTGACTTGAATTGTTGCATTACATTGACTTGAATGAGGATAGTGCTAGGGATTTTAGTTAGTAGACATGCTTAGATGATGGAGTAGGGGTGCTACCAGATTCTAGTTGCTTGTGTGAGTATAGCACTTGCAAGAGTTATCTTGGGTGAGTATAACTCAGGATAATAGTAGGCCAACGCGGAACTTTTGAGTGTGAGTATAGTGCAGGAAGGGCAACGATGTCTCGAGGGAAAGACCGAGTGTGAGTACAGGGCAGGTAGGGAAGATTAAATTTCATTTCCAATCAACATGACTTGTTAGTATTTATGTGTGCGAGTATAACACACATTATGTTAGTGTGATATTGTGTTCATATATCGCACGATGATTATTATGTTTATGATGCTTATTTATGTTTAGTTGAAGTCTATGTTTTTTGGTTTGGGTAGTTATGTCCTACATAGATCTTCTTACTAGGTGTTAGCTCACGGGTACTCTATGTGCAGGTAAAGGCAAAGCAAAGAAGTGAGTTGTGTGGGCTTGAGGCATGGACGAAAGATGTTAAAGGCTGGATAAAATTATTTTATGTTTAATTTTGAAATAAATATCATTTTTTTTTTCTTTTTAGACTTGAACGGTTATTCTCTTTATGTTGTTATTTTTAAATTTAGCATCCAACATTTTTTTTTATATATAGTGAGATTTCATTGTAACGCCCTAAACTCGAGGGACCGTTACGGTGTGCATTTTAAACAGTGCTAAACTCGCTAATCGAGTCATTTGGCCATAATCGTGTAACTAAGTATGATTAGCGATTTAGGGTTAAAATGTTGGTTAAGATACAACGTTTCACTAAAACGTTTACCATATACATTAGGATCCCAAAAATATAATTTAAAGGATAATTATAGCAGAATATTTACAACCAGCCGACCTAAGCGGCAAAATATGGTTTAACCCTAGTTCCTCTTTAAACCCTCGGCCATGGCGGTCGAGCAGCCGCAAATATACACATCGTCACCTAAGCTCTCCAACTCTAGGATGGTCCATTTTTCTTTTGCCTTTACCTGCACCACATAGCACTCGTGAGCTGAAGCCCAGCAAGAAAACTCAATATGCTCATGAACAAGTAATAACATGTTACTAAGTCATAATAGGCATGCCTACCAGTAATAATCCTACTCATTCATGCAAGCAAGTACAAATAAATGTTTGTGAAGTCCTACACTCTGAGTAGATGACTAATAAGTCTCTCACTCTGAGGTAGATGACTAATAAGTCTCTGCGAGGTTGATGACTAATAAGTCATTCTTCGAACAGTTGACTAATAAGTCACTCTCTAAATAGATGACTGAGAAGTCTATCTCGGTCAAATGACTGATAAGTCTATCTCGGTCAGATGACTGATAAGTCCATCTCGATCAGATGACTGATAGCAATAATAACCCTACAAATGCATGCAAGCAAGTACCAAAAAATTTTTGTGAAGTCCTGCGCTCTGAGTAGATGACTTATAAGTCTCTCGCTCTGAGGTAGTTGACTAATAAGCCTCTCCGAGGTAAATGACTAATAAGTCATTCTTTGAACAGTTGACTAATAAGTCACTCTCTAAATAGATGATTGAGAAGTCTATCTCGGTCAGATGACTGATAAGTCTATCTCGGCCAGATGACTGATAAGTCCATCTCGACCAGATGACTGATAAGTCTATCTCGGTCAAATGACTGATAAGTCTATCTTAGTCAGAAGAATGATAAGTCTATCCAGTTAGATGACTAATATGTTTATCCTAGTCAGATGACTAATAAGTCTATTTCTGTCAGATGACTGATAAGTCTATCTCGGGCAAATGACTAGTAAGTCTATCCCGGTCAGATGACTGATAAGTCTATCTCAGTCAGAAGACTGATAAGTCTATCCAGTTAGATGACTAATATGTTTATCCTAGTCAGATGACTAATAAGTCTATTTCTGTCAGATGACTGATAAGTCTTTCTCGGGCAAATGACTAGTAAGTCTATCCCGGTCAGATGACTGATAACTCTATCTCGGTCAGATGACTGATAAGTCTATCTCGGTCAGATGACTGATAAGTCTATCTCGGTCAGATGACTTATAAGTCTATCTTGGTCAGATGACTGATAAGTCCATCTCGGGCAGATGACTGATAAGTCCAACTTAGAGGTCTCATACCCTCCTAGTCAAGTGACGTGTAGGTAACCTTAGCCTTTCTGGCTCTGGCTCTAAATAACTAGCCTTTAGACTAGACAAGGGCTTTTAGTTTTCATTGAACTTGAGGTCGTTTCGGCATTAATGCTCATGATGAGTCATAGAGGTCCCATACCCTCCTAGTCATGTGACGTGTAGGTCACCTTAGCGTTTCTGGCTATGGCTATAAATAACTACCCTTTAGACTAGACAAGCGCTTTTTATTTTCATCGAACTTGAGGTCGGTCCGGCATTAATGCTCATGATGAGTCATTCAATGCTGATGTTGATTAGATCTAATCTTTATCGGCTTGCATTAAACATGCTAAAACTGTCCTTGACTCATAAGTCAATGCCATACGACCAGTGCTCGGTACTACTGCCGAGATTGACTAGTAAGTCACAGCTTCACAGTTCATACCAACTCCATTGTCGATTCTGACTAATAAGTCAGTGCCATTCACAAGTGAGCAACATTTTCTAAGCATTTGATATGCAATCAATGTCCATATTTAAACACTCAACATGCCTCAATAATAACCATGCATGTCACATATGAGGTGCAGTTTTCTTACCTCTGGTTCGAGCGAGAAATAACAATTGAATGACCCTTGAGAACGATCAATCCTTTTGTTTCCTTAGCGGTCACCTAGTCATAACCAATTTAAATCTCCATTAATGAAAATCAACAATAAGATGTTCGTGACCTAAACCTCACTCCCGGGACCCCGAATTGTACCCAAACGGTGAGTAGATTCAATCCCAAGCTTTAGGAATTAAAACACCGAGCCAAAAACCCTCAAAAGTACCCAAAATATGCATCAAAGAAAATAGGGTAGCGCTATAGCGCTTCCCCCCTAGCACCCCAGCGCTACAACCAGGGAAGTTTTTCCCTAGCTAGCGCTATAGCACTACCCTGGTTCTTCCCTCCTTCGACTCCTCCTTTCCCATCCTGAAAAACAAGCTTCCAAACTCCATTTAAACCCCCCAATTGAACCCAAAAACCATCTACACATGACCTAGGCATCATAACCCAAGTAACCTTTGCCAAAAATCCCAATGAATTCTCAACTTTCCAACTCAAGAACCAAACTGAAAATCAAATGGAAATAGAGCAAGAACAAGAGATTCTATGGATAAAAACTTACCCCAAGCTCAGAATTACACCCTCTTCAATGGTGGAACACAACCCTAGCTTATTAAGACTTGACTCCCTAGCTTGGTTCCTCAAAAGAAGCTTCAAAATTCAAAGGAAAATGGAAGAGAAATGGGGAACGGTTGAGGAGAAGAAGATGCTTTGTTTTGGTTAACTTCCACTGCCTTCTAATGGAAAAAAATATAATCTTAGGGTGAAAATACCAAAATGCCCTCTTGCCTAATTAAAACCCTTAACAGCCACCAAGGGCAAAATCGTCCTTTCCCGCCCATCTCGTTAATCATAATTAACGCTGTTGACCCTGATTTTGGGCAACTGACACGGAGTCAAAATACGCTTGACGTGGTTGAATGCGTTGAAAAGAACGTGATAGCGAAAATAATAAGAACACGATATTTTATAGTGGTTCGGCCCCAGGATCTGGTAATAACCTACGTCCACTTAGATTGTTATTGATATGGGATTCAAAGTAGTTATCAAAGAACTAGGGTTCAATGAGTTTCACTCGCCTCTCAAGAACAATACAATATGATTGATATGATCACTCTAAACTCCAGTGATTTAGAGGTCAGAAAAAGAGAAAAAAGATCGAATCTGCTTCCCTGAGCCCTCTTCTACTATTTATAAGCTGAGGGAAGATTTGCATTGATTTGTGACAGATATTATTTCCTAAATAATCAGATACTCAGGAAATCATGGGAGAGAATTTCAGATTCCATCATAACTGCCTAAGATTTCCTCCGCGTGTTACGTGCCTACGACCAGACTAGTCGTATGAAGAGACCGATCGTATAACCCCGAACATCTTCCTGGTCGATAGTCGAACACGGGTTTTGCCAAGTGTCAGCCTTGTGCAATTAATTCCTGCCATGTCATTCACTTCTGATTTTTGGGATAACAAACGCCCTCCAATTTCCATTATTCTCAATATTCTCAGATGTTAATAAATCACATCACATTACCCTTTAATTCCTGGTAATGTTCTAATCCTCAAATTACCCCGAGACTTACCCCGAGCCCCGAAATTAACCTCGTTATGACCAGACCGATAACTTGCATTCGCAGATCGTCTCATGCGGAATGGCTCGAACAAATCCACGTTATAAGTTTCTATTATTTATAATTCACCAACATGCATGAAAATATACAATTACGCCCTCTACGGCCAAATTACCAAAATGCCCTTAAAATAAAATGTGGACCCATATACATGCATTTATCATCATATAATAATACAATTCACATAAACATGCATATAATCATTTGATAACACAATAAATCAATTATGGCCCTCGTAGCCTCCTAATCAAGGTCCTAAACATTATTGGGGATTTTGGGGCATTACAACAATCCATTCCTTATAGAAATTTTGTCCTCGAAATTTATCTGAACTGCCCAGAATATAAATTCCGTACAACTGATTCCAGTTCCCCAGGTCGTTCTCTCGACCTCATTGTCTCTGTAACATTACCTTGACCCAAGGTATAGCTTTACTTCTCAAAACCTTGTTCTTTCTGTTGAAATCTGAACTGGCTACTCCTCACAGGATATCTTAGCCTAAATCTCAAAATTCCCTTAACTCAACTCATGAGTTTCCTTTAACCCATGATCTCAACATGGAGATACATAATACACTGTATACTGCTGACAATGCCAAAGACGTGGCCAATCCAAAGGCAACCTAACTAGTCTTATCCAGGATTCAAACGGTCTTTTCTACTCTAGAGCTCAACTTGCTCTTACCTCTTCACCCCTTTCCATGGTGATACTTTAAGGAAGATACAATCTTCTACTTGGAACTCCATGTTCCTGCATCTCAAATCAATATAACTTTTCCATTTACTCTGAGAAGTGAGCATCCAGGCTCTAACCTTTTCAATAACCTCAATGGTCCCCTGAACTACCTCAGGATCCAGATATAATATCTCATTTATCTTATAAGATGTTATTCCAATAATAATTGGATAACCCTCTCTCTGATTTACTATCAGTCTGAGAGTAATAAACTGTATATTCATTACCTTCTGTAACTTTCCCCAAAACTTGGAAGTAGTAATAGAGTCTTCATCTGATAAGATGGACCTTGAATTCCCATGAAGGCATACCATCTCTCTCACACAAAGATCTGAGTACTAATTAGCTGTGTTACTTGTCCCTACTGATAGAAGTGGGCTCACTTTAAATATTGGTCCATAATGACTCAATCCAATTCACGCTGACCCACTATTCTGGGCAGCAAGTGGTACGTGAGTTGGGTTTAGAACGTCGTGAGGAAACCCATCACGATGATTCTTTATTTCCATTATAGAATACTCAAAGACTGTAATGACCTTACTGATTTCTGATACCCTATCTTGACCTGCTAACAGGTTAAGAAATTTGTCACGTATTCCATTATGTCCATCTCCATCCCAGGCCACCACTATAAAGCTTCCATATCCTATTACATTTTCATGATGCATGGATGAAGAGAATAAGAGAGTAGTATGAGATTCATCAAAAATCTCCCATTTAATCCCATTGTCCATCGGATTCCAAATCTGATCCTTATACCACAATAAACTCATACCTGACACTGTATAATCCTTAGCTAATCCAGCTAAGACATTTCCCTCAATTCTCATATTTGTAGTTCACTTAACTGTCTTTCCTTTGAGCCTTTCTGAAATAATAATCTCAAGTATAAAGCTAACCACCTGGCCCACCAGAAACTCTACTCTAGTTCTGGTCAAATCCTTTGACCAACATGATGCATAGGCAATCACTTTTCCCTACCATTGAGGTGTCATAACAACCTATAAACTGATTATGATCTACAAGAAGACTCAAAACTCTTTCCCAAAGCACATGTTATATCCTGCCCGCCCAAGGAAACTCCTGCCTTCGGAGGCATTCCTTGACCTTGGAAAATCTCCAACCGAGAGTATACCACAATACCATCGATCAAGACGATCACAAATCTAATTCAAATAATCCTTGAAAACTCTATTCCTCTTATTCATAAAACAACTTGGCATTAACCAAATTCTCATAACATCACCTAGCACTCCCAGTGCTCTTATCTAATATAACATCAATCTTCTGCATATCCTTCTTCCTGATCTCTAGCTGGTAATAACCAGATCAAAGATCCACCTTGGAGAATATCATCTTACCCAATAATTGAGCCCTTAGGTCTTACAACTTTGTTGAAGCCATTCAATATAGTGCCCTAGACCTGATTCCATCCCTGTCACCAATCCAATCACCATTCTACCTCTTTATGTAAATGTAACCTTGGCAAATCCCTTATAAATCCATCCAGAAACTCACAGACTAATCCAGCCTGTCCTGATCCCACTGGCACAATCTAAGTGGTATCCACCACACTAGCTAAGAGTTATATTCATCCTCCTGCAATAGATCTCTAGCTCTCAATACATATGTCATAAGCATACAAAATCCATGCACCATGCCAGCTATCACAAGGGTCTCCCACTCTCAAACCCAAGAATTAATATCCATTCCTTGCAATCTATCATTGCCTCTCACTTGGTTAACCAATATCCAGGATTATATTGAAGTCGGCCATAACCAACTCTATCACAACAACCGATGAGTCCTTTCCACCATAACCTAACTCATCACAACATAATCATGCAATATGCATATCAAATTTATGCTTCTCTAGATGCATAAAGCAAAGAACAACATGGCACCAAAACTAGTCAGCACAATACAAAAATCAGAACTAGAAAGCTAACCTGCCACCCCTGAAGAACTAGCCTCAATCTCAATTTTAGTCTTCGACACTGACTGCCTCAGAATTAACACTTGAGCTGGAGTCGAGTTGTCCATCCCATTTTTCTTATCTACTCCTTGCCTTGGGCAATCCCTCATGAAATGCCCAACCATTCCATATAAGTAACATGCCTTTGCTCGGCATTCTCCCAGATGATGTCTCTTACACTAGGCACATTTTAGATAAGCCATCCAACTCTTTTTCTTGCTCGCTCCAATAAATGGAGGTGTCACTGCCTGAGCTCTATGCTCTTTGGCACTCTTCTTCTCATTTCTTATGCTTTCAACAACAAGAGCCTTCCCTACCACCTGAGCGTAGGTGGAGGTTTCATGCACTAGGGCAACTCTAACGCCCTGAGCTATCCTAGAACTCAATCATTGGATAAACTTTTCCATCCGAGCTACATCTGTGGGTGACATATCAAAAGAAAACTTGGCCAACCCATCAAATCTGTTAACATACTCGGTTATTGATGCATTGCCCTGAATCAGGTTCATAAACTCAATCATCTTAGCAGTTTGGGCCGCATCACAGTAATACCTTTCATTGAACAGCTGCCTAAAGTCTTTCCAATCCATCACAGCTGTATCTCGTGTCTGGGATACTACTTCCCACCACGTCCGGGCATCATCCCGCAATACATATGTCACAGATCACCCTATCGTGACCCACCAGCCCCATACTGTCAAGAATGGAACTGATCATGCCCATCCATTACTCAGCCTTGAATGGATCTAGGCCTCCCTCGAAGACTGGAGGGTAATACTCCTGGAATCTTCCACAAAGAAATTCCCATCTACTCTCAACCCTAGGCTGGGCCAATACTGGTGCCACTCCTAGCATAACAAAGAAAGAGGTGTTCCCCGACAGATTCTGTTGTTGCTTCAAACACCTAATCTCTTCCTCTTGCCTCTGCAATCTTAATTGCACATTTGTAAACATTTGCTAGAAATTCTGAGGGGCAGATGAAGAACTCAACCCCTGGCTGAAACTCCCAGCCTTAGTATAACCACCATCAGGCCACATTATCTGCCTTGGATACATACCTGGTGATTGAATATGCAGTCAATAACTTGACCCATTAAACATAATGCGCATATCAAGAGCTTTCCCCATGGAAACAATCTTACCACACTACATTCACAAACCACTGTAGTGCAAAACACATGCCCATAACATTCATCCATCAATCACGATCCCTGCTCTTCCAACATACCTACCATGCCTCCAATTTCAGCATGCAATTATCACAATTATATAATCACGGAGCAGGTAATCATATAATCACATTCATAGTCAAGAGCCAAGCTCTATCAGAATCTCATGCTCCCTAATACAATGTGCAGCTAAAGCATTTACATTCTATTTAAGCAGTTAAACACATAACTATAGAAATATTTACCATTCCCTGGGTGAAGCAATCTTCAGTGACGAGTGTACATGCCCAGCTTGTCTTCAGGAACCCTCAACCTTGGCTCGCTCTGATATCAAGTTGTAACGCCCTAAACTTCAGGGACCATTACGGTGTGCAATTTAAACAGTGCTAAACTCGCTAATCAAGTCATTTGGCCATAATCGTGTAACTAAGTATGATTAGCAGTTTAGGGTTAAAATTTTTGGTTAAGATACATTGTTTCACTAAAACATTTACCATATACATTGGGATCCCAAGAATATAATTTAAAGGATAATTACAGCAAAATATTTACAACCAGCCGACCTAAGCGGCAAAATAGGGTTTAACCCTAGTTCCTCTTTAAACCCTCGGCCATGGTGGTCGAGCAACCGCAAATGTACACATCGTCACCTAAGCTCCCAAACTCAAGGATGGTCCATTTTTCTTTTGCCTTTACTTGCACCACATAGCACCCGTGAGCCGAAGCTCTGCAAGAAAACTCAATATGCTCATGAACAAGTAATAACATGTTACTACATCATAATAGGCATGCCTAGCAGTAATAACCCTACTCATGCCTGCAAGCAGGTACAAATAAATGTTTGTGAAGTCCTGCGCTCTGAGTAGATGACTAATAAGTCTCTCACTCTGAAGTAGATGACTAATAAGTCTCTGCAAGGTAGTTGAAAAATAAGTAAATCTTTGAACAGTTGACTAATAAGTCACTCTCTAAATAAATGACTGATAAGTCTATCTCGGTCAGATGACTGATAAGTCTATCTCGGTTAGATGACTGATAAGTCCATCTCGATCTGATGATTGATAAGTATATCTCGGTCAGATGACTAATAAGTCTGTCTCGGTCAGATGAATGATAATTCTATCTTGGTCAGAAGAGTGATAATTCTATCCCGGTCAGATGACTATTAAGTCTATCCTGGTCAGATGACTAATATGTCTATATCGGTCAAAAGAATAGAAAGTCTATCCTAGTAAAATGACTAATAAGTCCATCTCGCACTACAAGAAAAAACAGTATTCATAACACTTAAAAAGTGCTATCTGGGACTATTGATAGCACTTCTGAAAATGCTAACGTAGCCCATGTTATTAAAAGTCCAGTCTTTTCTATAACATTTTTTGAATGTTATGTTCGGTGTTATCTTAAACTATTCAATAACACATTTTTAGGTGCTATAATATTCAAATAATAACATTTAGATAGAGTTTTTGATTATAAATTTGAAGTTTAATCTTGTATTTTTTTCATAGCACTTTTCAACTGTTACATTTGATTATTTTGATAACATTTTTAGTTTGTTATATTATATAAACCATAATGATTTTTTACGCTTATAATATGCTTTTAAATCATAACATATAGTAATAAAATTTTAAATTTTATTTTGATAAGTATACTTATATGGTTTTTTTTTAATTAAAAGATTTTCATTATTGTATTTTGATAAAAATATTCAAAATTAATCATAAAATGTAATTCGCAATAGATTGATAAACCATAAGTATTACATTAAACAATAACTAATTCAAACCATGAATGTGTCTACTTCATGAGATCTTAGTTCTAACTTAAGTTTGAAAGCATAACATAATAAAGTTTTATAATCTTGAACAATTTTTACTTCAAAAATGAAAAATAGAAACATTACAAGATACACAAAAGTAAACCATGCGTGAAACTTGCTCCATCCTTCAATTCATCATCATTTGTGCACTTGTCTTTGTTGCGAGTCCATTTGTTTAGCTACAACAAAATTTAAATAAGTAATGCTTCAACTTAAAGTTATAGTAAACTAAAAGAGTACATAAAAAACGTTAATTACCTAATTATAACTTTATCAGCTGGCCATGCAATTATACTACCTACAGCATCTTCTATAGTAGACATAATTGTTGAAGGCCTCCACAGAAATGCATCATTCTTTCTCACAAGATCTATCCCCACTTTCATAGCATTAGGCCCAAGAGGAACATGATGAACCTCATCCTTTGGGTCACTTGAGATAAAATAACCTTCTGCAACAATTTCTCCAGATCCAATCCAATCTAATATTTTGCATTTTGAGCCAAATGTGTGGTTCTTGACACTCTAATAATATATCAATATAACAAATTCAGCAGCAGTAAATGATTTTATATTGAATATTATATGTTTTAGATTTTATCATTTTCATATAATTAGTATCATAATTACCTGAGTGGAATGAACATAAGAATTTGATTGAACATTGACATTTGATTGCTCCTCGCTCTGAGAAGATGTATTCTATTTACAAGTAAGATAGAAAGACATGAATTCAACATCAAAATTAAAAAAAATACAAAAGTAAAGACTAACCAAAAAATTAAACATGAATCTTAGTTATTATTGCAATTCAGCCACATGAAAATATAGTTTCAGCATCAAAATACTTACTTGATTTTTCATTAAAGAAACAATGAGTTGCTCCATGTGTTGCATTTTGTCGTTCAAATTTTTGCATTGACCTTCTATCTTTATCAAATGGTCATCTCTTTCTGACACAATTTGCAACTTTGACCGAGTAACTCCTCTTCCGAAAGCTCTCAAGTATGAATTTTTTTCAGGACCAAGGACTTTTGTGAGGATATCTTCATTAACACTTGTAGTTGAAGACGTAGCAGGATCTTTCTTATATTCTTCAACCAAATCCTTCAAAAATAAATAGTATCAATAAATGTATTCAAACAAATGAGTAAGTTAAAACTAAAGTCACATGATTTTGAAAGGGCAAGGTGTATACAAAAGCTTCAGCCACTTCTGAATTTACTGGTTCGCCATTTTTCTTCTTATGTGCTTTGGTCCAAACATCAACTGTAGAAGGTGGTGTATTGGTTTCACTATGGTTCATCTATCAAAATAAGAAAATAAATTAAAAAAATATCTAAACCAAATTCTATAATAAAACAACTGTAAATATGTTTGGCTTTACCAACTCATCAATCAATCTTGCATAACCTTTGCAACTACAAGTGTGGGGTAGTTGCTTTGTCCGTATTTTTTTGAATTTCTCGCTTGTAGCCTAAGAATATAAAGTTAATAGAGACATTAAACTATAAATTTTAATCATAAATATATTTGGTTATAAGATGTTAAGAATAAAATACCTTAAACTCATCACTATTTTTTTCCTTAACAAAACTTTTCCACTCATTCATAGATTTAATATTATCAGGCTTTAGTTTCAATCTTGCTTCTTCATTTGGTGCATTTGTTATTTTAGTAACTAGCCTTGATTTCGAAGCTCTCCAAAGATCTGCCATACTTTTGAATATATAGGTCTTTTGCCAATCTTTGTCAACCTTATATCTTGCCTAGTAAAATTAATAATAGGTTAGTATTAATGTAAATGAATTTCAACAAATTTCATGTTCAATGCATAAAACCTGAGTATATATACCTGAATAGATTTCCATAAGACCTCTTTCATTCCTAGAGGAATCTTCCTCCAATCTTTTATTGTTACTGGTACAATTTCTCTAACAAGTGCACCCAAAAATGAAGACAAAGATATTGATGTTGCACCTATTGGTTGTCCCTTTGAGTTAAACTTAACTTCCAAACGACCATCACTGTCTATTGCAATAGACTTCATTTTACTAGGGCCTCTAGTTCTCTTTTGGGTAATAGGTGCAACAACTTCTTCAGGTAGTTCTTGTTCGTCAGGCAAATTTTCAACAATTGTTTCATTTGGGTTTTCTGGGATTTGTAGGCGTTGTGATTTTGTTGTGGCTGTTGGTGAGATGGCATGGTCATTTGAAGGACTAATTTCTACTTCAACCACTCTTTTAATAGATCCCCTAGTGGCTGTCTTTGAAGCTAAGAATGGAGAAATTAGGTCATTAGTAGGTGGTCTCACTATTTTTTCAAGGGAGTCTATTGGTTGTTCAACCTCAAATAGATTTTTAAGAGATCTCCTTGTCACAGGGGAGATGGGTACTTCTTCTTCATCAGAAGAGTCATTTCTTACAATCATTCTACGTGTATTTTTCTTTGGAGACACATCCTTAGTATATCTCTCTTCAACAACCTTATCCATTTCCAAATTTAGTCTAAAGCTCTTCCTCTTTTCATTGAGGAGTTTAACTAATTTTCCTGTAGGTATGTGTTTTGGCCTCTTTCCTTTTGTAGATGGAGGTGACATATCTTGTACTTGGCAAACTCTTTGACTAGTTTCTGATCAACCGTTTCTATAATTAGTAAGATTTTTGATGAGTTGCAAAAATCATATATAACAACATATTATCAATTATCACAAAAAAAACATATAATAAAAGTTAGAAAGAAAGAAATAAATAGTCATTCTTGGCATCAAAGACATGTTTTCAAGAGTTCTTCGCTAAAAATACACAAATAAGAAACAACAAATTAATGAGCTAAAGTATAAACTGAAATTTTCATTGATTACAACTTTGAATGTCAAGTGCAACATCTTCTACAATTTACAAAAAACACAACAATAATCAAACTAATATACCCTCACAATCATCTCTAACATATTGTTCATCTTCCACTACATTATACAACCTAGATTCAGTAACTTCAGACATTACAGGCATGAATTCTTGCTCATCATAACTTTGCATGGACACAATAACTTTTCTGGATAACCTGCTAGCTTTTCTGACATTTCTACAAAATTCTTAGCGCCTTCTCTATACTCATCCGAGGCTCTACAATTCAAAGACAAGTTCATATTTATAATATATTAGTAACAAATACAGTAAGTTACTAATTTTACTAAGCTAGCACTAATTAAATCCCTAATTCTTATTACCTATTGAAGCGTAGCCAATTTTTATCCAACATGATCACCAATTTAGTTGTCCTGTTCTAACCAACAAAAAGCAAAATTTTGATAAGTCTATGTAATGGTAAATACAAAATTGTATCAACCAAAATATACTATATGATTTGATTTTTAAAATTACTTGATTTTGAGTTCAGAAATGAATTTAAGCTGTTTATTTAGTCTTATTGCTAAACTTGAGATAATTCTGGCATTTCCAATCCTCATCTCAAAGAAATATTATATATATTTACATATATATATATAAAGAGTATTGTCAGTTCAAGAATTTGATATCTATTTCAATATGGTAGTTTGAGGGAGCTTCTGATGAGGGAAATAAAGGAGTTAGTATATGGGTTTTGGTTCATCGATCTATGGATAGGAAAGAAAAATGAAGGACCTTTTCTAATTTATTATTCATATAAACCCATTATTTAGTTCTGAATTTTATAACCATAAGTAATTAAAAGTACTAAAAAGCCTCAGTTTCCTTCTTTTTGTCTATTCTTTTTTCTATCCTACTTATTTTTTATTTATGGTTAAAAGTGATAAAATTTATGATGGTAAGGAGTTAGTATATGTTTGTCCAATTCGGGTCATGGTACTGTCAACTGCACATTCACCCCTTGCAAGTGATTATTTTGTCTCAACTGAACCCACATCATCTGATATATATCAGTATATCTACCATTTCCTACATCTGAGATGGAGGAAATGGTGTTTAAGCTGAGTTGTGTTCTGTTTACATATTATGAATTTCAGTGTTACCTTATCTAAATAATGCGTGAAGGTTTAAAGCAAGTTGTGCTAGTAATCATAACTGTAAACTTTTATCAACTTTCTTTCACTTGTTAGATTTACATGTATGCATGTATGTGTGTATGAATTTGAATTAAATTTACAAGTACACTCACTATGGCTTCATCATACATGTTTCATTTGTGTCAAAAAAACTTATCAAACGCCTAAAAATATATATAAAGCTTTTTTTTTTAAATGAAATTTTCCTGGGAGAATGAAAGTCAAGATATACCAAGACTGATATGAATCTTGAATTTTGTTGAGGAAAGAAAACAGGTATAAAAAATGAAGAAAATATTTTCATATGTATTTCGTAAAATAAGAAACAGATAAAATGAATAGCAAAATTATTTTTTTGTTTTCTCAGAAAGAATTTTGAAGGAATGTTTTCAAAAACAAAAAGATAAAGAAAAGAAAGAAAGGTTTGGGTCTGATAGGAATATTCAAAGCCTCCTTATCATAAATTATAATGCATGATAAGTATAATTTTAGATTAGAAAAAAAAAATGTTCATACCCCTCTCCATTTACATTTTTAAGGAAAAAGGATAGAGAGGGGAGATGAGGAAAAAAAAAAGAGAATAGAAATATTTTTAGTTGAACTTTTTAAAAAAAAAATGTAATACGCTTTTAATTGAAGGGAATATATTCATTTAATTGTAAGTTTGATAAATATCATATATTGTATTAGGATTAATAATTAAGAATTAGAGTGAGTATTGTGAACTCAGGTGTTGGTGGCTGATGGTTTATGTATTTGGAATAAACAAAATAGGGATGATTTGTTGTAGTTTAGAATATTTGATGAGAATTAGTAGTGACTAAAGTATGATGTGGTAGGATATTATGTGTGAGTGTAGTTTATGTTGTTGAGTAGAAAAGTGATAAAGTATGATGTGGTATCGATTCGATGAAATTTAATCCTCATCTGAGTTGATACAACTAAATAGATACATATTTTATCTGTACTAGTATTCTATTCTAATTCTATAATAGTTCTTTCTTATTTATCTCTACAAACTCCATTAGCAGCCTTCTGAAATAGGTGATGACTTTAATTATGCCAGCTTTGTGAGGGAGAAAAGATCTAAAAGATAAATGGAAGCTAGTTAAGTTATACTTGTACACACACACACAACACATATCTTTAGTTGTTTTAAGCAGTTATGGATTATGGTTTTAGTTCACCTTAAGATTTTAGATGTACCTATATTCAAGTGTAAGTTACTACACTTACTGTAAGTTCTCTCTATTCAAGTGCTGATGTACCTATATATCCATGCACCTACTATTATAGAATTCAAAAGTTTGAGATCTTTCTCTCTGATGAAGGTACCATTATTGTTAAATATCATTTGTATTTACCAAATGACCCCACCAGAAAAGGCTAAAACTTGATGTTTAGAACATGAGAAATATCTGGTAATTATGTCATGAAGTTGATTTCTAAGAATACATTCTATGTGCTTTTGCAGGATGATGAACTGCAAGGCATTAAGGAATTGATTGATTCAGCTATTTTAGATAGAGAAGTTAACGGTGGACTGAGATGGCCCTTGGGGAACGCAGTTTCTGGAGATAAAATTCGTGTGACTGCAGTCTGGCATGTAATAAGTAAAAAATACAAAAATCCATCACTAAAGCTGAAAATAAAAAATGTTGATCGGTATAAATTTTTATCATCAACTGAGGAACCTAGAAGGGAGGTTGTTATAATGCTAAAAGGAGTAGCTTCAGAATTAATGGTATATATCTCTTTTGTGGTTAACATAAATAGTTTGAATCCTGCTGAACATTGAATATAGTTTCTGTTTTCTTCTTTTTGGTTATAACTTTTTCATTTCTTAAGATCTGTGACCTGTTTCTTTTTGGTTCAAGCAGTCACCAATTTTTAGTTCTCCCAACTTGGTATGTTTATGATTTTGTTTAACTATGAGTGTACGAGACTCTTCAGCTAAGGGATGGAGGATAAGACTCTTGTGTTCCTTTTTTGTTTTGATAAGTAAAGGTAGCCATGTTTTCCTATATCATATTTAAATGTGATTATTTGATTTTTATTTTTGCTGATTTTTCTACAATGTGATTAAATGTATTCTATTATTGTAATAACAAAGATGCAAAGTATAAAAGGAGTTGTTTTATGCAGTTATGGATTATGGTTTTAGTTCACCTTAAGATTTTTCAAGTTCACTCTGTATTTAGTTGATTGATGACTAAATTTCTATGGTTTCGATTTTCCCCACATGGGTTTCGATTCTACTTTCAAATTTCTATGGTTTTTGAAGTTTATTAGATATACATCAAATAACTAACAGAAAATCAGAAAACATTCTAGGCATATTTATTAACCAACCATCAATCATTATCAATTCAAAATATTCAATCAACACACAAGTTTTCTTCCTTATCTCGCCGCAGCACACAAATTTCTCAGAACCTACTTCACTAATACACACAAGTTCTCAACCTTCCGTTATCACCGCAGCACACAATAATAATAATCTCAGAACCTACTTCACTATGGATGAATATCTAAGATATTCAAACTCCTCTAACATTTGCAAAGTATTTTAACAAAAATAAAAGAAAACATACCTCTTGCAAACTGCTGCAAATAAAGTTCCCTCCAATTCTGAATTTCTGAAAGAGTTAAAGAAATTTAGAAACTTGTGTAGAGAACCCAATAAATCAAAAAGTCATGTCACAATTATGTTCAACCATGTAAGTCATAACTTTGCATGCTAACATATATGCACACTGTGAATGTGAGGAGCTTATATAAATTAAAAATATTCCATAAGCAAAATATATAAACTTAAATCATATGATTAGCTGAGTTTGATTTATTATATAATAATACTAAAATTTTAGTTGGGATTTTATATAATAATTATATAATAATACAATTATGTTCAACCTTCGGACCCTCATGATGACTCTTCTTGAATTTCTTGCTAACCCATGTAAGAAGCAACAAGAATATAACTTAATTGCCCAACACTCATCTTTAGATAGTTATGGCTCTACTAGATTAATATTTTAATTTATGGGAACCATCGTTTTGTTGGAAGAAATAAGAAGCTACACATATTGATTAGTAGATACAAGTAGCTTTTAAAATGACATCCATCAATTTACGTGGTGTAAAGTAAGTTTTCAAGATAGGGTGCTGATTTATTTTGTTCTGAGCTTTAGATGATTGAAATCAGCATTTCTACGAAGACATAATTACAAGATGTATCTAGTTTTAGAAACTTAGGAATGGTATCCATTAATATAAGTGGTGAGAAATGTTTAAAAAAGTTTCCAGGATGGTGATGATTTATTCTATTCTCATAGTGAGAAATGATTTTACTCTGTTTGCAGACCTTTGCCTCCTCTTCCTGATTTAGAAATTTCTGAAAACTCTGTTGTGATGGCTGCTGATGTACTACGGGTGTGGGCTAATCAAGCATTATTGATTGCACGAGACATTGCTATTGGTAGAAATTTGAAGTTGTTCTTCCAGGTTAGGTGTTACCATCCTAATTGAATTTTTACTCCAGCAAATGTGGTTAAAGTAGGTTTCATTGAACACAAAACTTTGCTGTTTTATTTGTTTAACTTACTATGGATGGGTGGTATAGTATGGAGCTTTAGATGAATGAACTTTTTTGGGTGAAATTATACTTGAGTACACCAATTGGGATTTGATGTTCAGAAGCTATGTGTATGTATATATCAAAATTGGGGGCCTAAAATTATGATTAGTTTAAGACCTGGAGTTATGCAATTTCAAGCTTCTTATGTGTGATTTAGCTTGTTGAGCAAGGATTTAGTTTAAACATAATGTTGGGAATTTTATGTTATTTAACAGCAAATAATTTGTACTGCAAGAATGCTGATAACTAATTTTAGAATATTCCAAGTTAATAGTTTCTTATGATATATTTTGTTGGAAACTGTTAGTACAATGTTTATTTTTACATAGAATTGTATATTCTCAATGTTCTGATAAGAGGAATACATGTCTAAAAGCTCATTTTGTTATTGGTAAATTAAAATATTAAATTAATTTTGCTATAATGAGTCTACATCAATGTTTCGTCAAGGCATAATCAATTTAGCAAAGATAATTTGATTAATTCTTTCTACTGCTTTCTGATACTGAATAACTGAGGACCTCATTTCCATTGACTAGAAAGAGTGAAGAAACAATGGATTAGGCAAGGTCATGGAAACCAATTTTGAAATATTTTGCCACCAAATTTTATTAGTAAAACAAGATTTAATTTATTTTATTAATAAAATTATGTAATTTGATCAAAGATGATGATAATGATCATCAGGAGATATCAAGATTGGCCATTTCAACTTTTCAAGCTAGAGAGGAAGAGATTGAGAGAAGGAAGATGGAGGTCAAGGAAAAGGTTGAGCTTCAGTTAGGCCGAGCTGAAGAAGAAACTAAACGCTTAGCTAGGATTTGGGAAGTAAGTTCACTAATCTCTATACATGTCATATAATGAAAATACAATATAATCATATCAAAATGGATCCCAAGTCTTTCACAGATTCTAGCTTTGTTATTTGCTGACTTGTTTGTTTCTCAGCTTTTGTATTTCCTTCAAGAAAAGTCAATTTAGTTCCTCACAGTAATGAAGTCAATTGTGCTTTTGTGGCAACTTTGGTCAAGTCTAGAGATGTTAGAAATATATATATGAGAAAATTTGAACATAATGTTTTTTAAATGGTGGAAATTGGAATGTTAATTATGCAGCAACTAGAAGAAATGCAAGATCCATTGAGGAAGGAAGTTGCAAATGTGAGGAAGAGAATCGACATGGCGAATCGAGAGCTAAAGCCTCTTGGACAGAGCTGCCAGAAAAAGGTGAAACAATATTTGCAAATTAAACTCACCAATCTTAGATTATATGATAATAATCCTTATTTTGAATCAATTCCAGAGATATATGTATATATTTTATAATGTAAATGAATGCTATTTTGTTTGAATTTGCAGGAGAAAGAATATAAAGAAGCATTAGACCTGTTCAATGAGAAAAGCAAAGAAAAGGCTCAGCTTGTCAGCGCATTAAAGGAGGTATATATATATTGTCTATTTTTTAAACTCCATTACTAAAGTTTCCAAAAGAGTCCTTTCTTTGTATGTAAAATTAACCAAAAATATGTTAATGACTACCAATTTTTGAGTAGCTAAAATACTTTTTTATTGTAGTGGCACCAGGTGGAGTTACTAGAGCAGAATCTCAAAACAAGAGAAGCTGCTGCTAACTCAGCTGAGATGAAAACAGCCATGTCCTTGGAGTCAGAGAAAGCAAGCTTTCTCCAAACGATAAGAGAGAAGGATAAGATCCTAGAGCAGCTCCAGAAAGAAGTTGAATGGCTGGAGCAAGTTTTGCTCTCAAGAATTGTAGCAGAAAGAACAGATTGTTGAACTTGAGGATGACATCCATAATGTAAAGCAGAAACTGGAACTGCAGCAAAACTCCATGTGTGTTTTGAAGAGGCAAGCAGTTAAAGTTGAAGCAGAATTGGAGGCAAAAGAGTTGGAAATGAAGAATATGGGGTTTCAATTCTAGACAAAGCTGAAAGAGTCAGATGCTTTGATTGATGAGCTCAAGAGTGAGAGAAGAAACTTACTTGAAGATGTCACTAAGTTATCATCAGAAAGAGAAAAATTGTTGGGATTGGTTGAGGGGTTGAGTGACAAGATTAGTGAGATCTCTAGTTCAGACAAACAACTAATGGATCTGTTACAGACAACAATGCCCTCTACTGAGGATGAACACTCTAGCTATCTGAGTGAGAATGTGAATAGTCCCATTGCAGTGAAGAAACATGAAGCAAATTCTGACATAAGATCCCCATTTAGAGAAATCAACAACTAGAAATATCTATCTTGCTCATGGATAAAGTTGAGTAATTTCAGTTTAAACCAAATATACTTACACATTCAATACTACTCGATGAATAACTAGGGGCTTGAAATTGTAAACACTTGAACTTTCAGGCATTTCAAAATGGTTCAACTCTATTGTCATAAACTTCCATGCACTAGTCTATGTATCTCATAGATTTCTCTCATGTAATTTGTTCATCTCCACAAGGTTATCATTTATTCTTCCCTTAAAGCATCAAAGCTGATATCATCGGCAAAAAAATATTCAAGAGCTTGCTGAACTAAGAACTAAACAGAGTTCTAAAGAAATTTAAGAATTTAAAAAAATTATATACTTGTAGCTCTGGAGGAACTAACCAGCAAATGAGAGAAGTCAAGTTCCTTGTGTGTCACTGAAAACTCAATATCGAAAGGTGCAATCTGGGGATGGGCAAAAAAAAAATTTGAAGAATGAGATAAGGTGATTAGTGGAACATCCACCACAAAAACAGGGTAAACATGGATCACCTGGAATAATGAGTTTTACTCTCACCTTAGAAATGGAAAGCTTCGTCAGGCAGAGACTTCGGTGAGGGCGGAGAGACTTCGGTGAGGGCGGAGGCAGAGATGAGTTGAGGGCGGTGAGTCTTCGTGAGGGCGGAGAGGGCTTCGTGAGTGAGAGAAAGGCTGAGAGAGAGGCTGAGAGAGGGCTTCGAAGGCTGAGAGAGAGGCTGAGAGAGGGCTTCGAAGGCTGAGAAGGCTGAGAGAGAGGCTGAGAAAGGGCTTCGAAGGCTGAAAGAGAAGGAATTTTTGCCGCCTGGATTTTAGTCATATGGCGCCAAAAAAATTTAATCCCCACTATTCATCAGCCGTGTTAATTTTAATCCCCATTAATAATAGCATTTTTAAAAATATGCTATACTTTAATGTAATATATACTCAATATTGTTGTAGTGTCGGTCAGATGACTGATAAGTCTATCTCGGTCAAATGACTGATAAGTCTATCTCGGACATATGACTAATAATTCCATCTCGGTTAGATGACTGATAAGTCCATCTCGGTCAAATGACTGATAAGTCCCTCTCGGAGGTCCCAAACCCTCCTAGCCATGTGACGTGTACGTCACCTTAGACTTTCTGGCTCTGGCTCTAAATAAATAGCCTTTAGACTAGACAATCGCTTTTAGTTTTCATTGAACTTGAGGTCGGTTCGACATTAATGCTCATAATGAGTCATTCAATGCTGATGTTGATTAGATCTAATCTTTATTGGCTTGCATTAAACACGCTAAAACTGTCCTTGACTCATAAGTCAATGCCATATGACCAGTGCTCCGTACTACTGCCGAGATTGACTAGTAAGTCACAGCTTCACAGTTAATAGCGACACCATTGCCGATTCTGACTAATAAGTCAGTGCCATTCACAAGTGAGCAAAATTTTCTAAGCATTTGATATGCAATCAATGTCCACATTTAAACACTCAACATGCATCAATAATAACCATGCATGTCACATATGAGGTGCAGTTTTCTTACCTCTGGTTCGAGCGAGAAATAACAATTGAATGACCCTTCAGAACGATCGATCCTTTTGTTTCTTTAGCGGTCACCTAGTCATAACCAATTTCAATCTCCATTAATGAAAATCAACAATAGAAGGTTCTTGACCTAAACCTTACTCCAGGGACCCCGAATTGTACCCAAACGGTGAGTAGATTCGATCCCGAGCCTTAGGAATTAAAACCCCGAGCCAAAAACCCTCAAAAGTACCCAAAATATGCATCAAAGAAAATAGGGTAGCGCTACAGTGCTTCCCCCCTAGCACCCCAGCGCTACAACCAGGGAAGTTTTTCCCTAGCTAGCGCTGTAGCACTACCCTTTGGGCGTTGTAGCACTAAGACCAGGCAGAATTGCCCTGGTTCTTCGCTCCTTCGACTCCTCCTTTCCCATCCTGAAAAACAAGCTTCCAAACTCAATTTAAACCCCCCAATTAAACCCAAAACCATCTACACATGACCTAGGCATCATAACCCAAGTAACCTTTGCCAAAATCCCCATTGAATTCTCAACTTTCCAACTCAAGAACCAAACTGAAAATCAAAAGGAAAGAGAGCAAGAACAAGAGATTCTATGGTTAAAAACTTACCCCAAGATCAGAATTACAACATCTTCAATTGTGGAACACAACCCTAGCTTATCAAGACTTGACTCCCTAGCTTGGTTCCTCAAAAGGAGCTTCAAAATTCAATGGAAAATGGAAGAGAAATGGTTATCGGTTGAGGAGAAGAAGATACTCTATTTTGGTTAGCCTCCACAACCTTCTAATGGAAAAATATAACCTTAGGGTGAAAAGACCTAAATGCCCTCATGCCTAATTAAAACCTTAACAGCCACCAAGGGCAAAATCGTCATTTCGCCCCCATCTCGTTAATCATAATTAACGCCCTCCAATTCCCATTATTCTCAATATTATCAAATGCTAATAAATTACATCCCATTACCCTTTAATTCCCGGTAATGTTCTAATCCTCAAATCACCCCGAGACTCACCCTGAGCTTCGAAATTAACCTCGTTATGACCAGACTGATAACTTGTATTCACAAATCGTCTCATGCCGAATGGCTCGAACAAATCCACATTATAATGTGGTATTATTTATAATTCACAAACATGCATGAAAATATACAATTACGCCCTCAATGGCCAAATTATCAAAGTGCCCTTATAATAAAATGTGGACCCATATGCATGCATTTATCATCATATAATAATATAATTCACATAAACATGCATATAATCATTTATTAGCACAATAAATCAATTATGGCCCTCCTGGCCTCCTAATCAAGGTCCTAAACCTTATTAGGGATTTTGGGGCATTACATTCATCGTCTATTTAAATTTTAAATAAATATTTTCTTTTAGTATCAGAAATTATTGATTTGTTTATTATTTTAAACAGTCTCCCTAAGTAGCATCTCGGGAAATCGTGGCGTTACAAAATTCAAAAAATCCTTTCAAAAATATAATTTTTTTTCCTCTGCCAACGACCAATGCGAGGATGGTGGTTGACAACTTTAGCTCTTTAAAATCCTACAACAACTAGTGATGGTATTTTGAATATACCTCTCTTGATATAACTCAAATTTCAACGATTTAAGAAGCTATGGAAAGCTAAGAAAGATATCAACAACTTTGATTTCTATGAATTTTTCAAGAAAGTGATGGCATCATGGTCTAAATTCGGCTTTAAGCTTCAAACTTGCATTACCGAGCATAAACGGCGTGTGTCAAGCTCTTCAACATAGTAATTTTCACTCATAATATCTTAAAACTCCACACTCAATACTAAATTTTATTATATTCATCTTGTTAGTTTGTTTTTTCTCATTTCACTCCATATCATGTACTTTACCTTAAAATCTTGAAACGATAAGAAAACAAGCGTAAATCTAAATAAGCTAAAGTGAAAACACTCAAATGACATCTGAAATTTCTCTATAAAATTAACCTAACAACACTGACCTAGCTCAAACATGAGAGAAAATTATTTTCTCTAAAAATAAACGAGTACACTATCAATGACCACAACAAATTAAGAAAGAGATGCGAGATCGAGACCCGACCTAGTTTCATCGATATCACAATGATGTTGGTCACAACATCAATGAATGTTGGCATTTGAACGACGAGATCGAGTTTCTCATTAAGAAGAGGTTATCTTGGACAATACATTTGTGTGAACCGGAAAGATAGGTCCTGAATAGGTGAAGCGCCTCTTCTGGAAGATGAAATTAGGTGAACTATTTGGGAATGTCACGATAACAAGAAGCAGTTCCTACTCGCAAAATGTTTCTTGAGAAATAATAATCAATTTTATTTTTCTTAATTTAGTACTTTAATTTTTAATTTTGGTCTTTTAAGAACACAAGAGACAAAGGGATGTTATTTAAGACAATTTCAATTATTTCATTTATGATCTAATTTGTTTTGCTTGTCAAATTTTGTTTCTTCTCAAACACAATAGTTCCAAGCACCTAGGAATGTGTTCTAGAAAATGAGCACCCAATAGTGTGCTTGAGAATGAACCTGATGATGGCCAAAAGGGGTCTTCAATAGTTGAATGTCTAAAAGCGAGAGTAAAGAAAAAAAGTTCCATGAAGGAAGCTCATGGAACTGAGTGCCCAAAACATTCAAAATTGAGCACTCATAAGTTTCTTTTTAAGTTGGACACTCAACAAAGTTCTTGAGATCTATATATAAGGGCATTAATTAGTGCTCGAAGTTCCAATGGGTACCTAACCACGTACGTGAACTTTAGATCAACCTATTCTTCCAGGAAAGGTCATGTTAAACATCAAGAAGTATGTTCCAAAAGTTGAACATCCATAAAGTGCTCGATATTCTAAATATAGGCAAAATCAAGCACCCTTGAGTTTGTTCCAAAAGTTATACACCTAGAAGTGTGCTTGACATTGATAAAAATAACACCCTAATTGTTCATCATAGGAAAGAAAGATCAAAGTCCTCACTATGTGTAAAACATTGAAATTGGCATTCTTTTAGCTAGAAAGAAAATTTTTACTTTTGAATCTGTGATAATTAGGGTTTTTAAATAAAACCCTAACACCTATTTTTTTTTTATTCTGAATTGTTGTGTTGTAATTGGAGGTCTTGGAGTTAGCGGTCGTCGGGATGACGCAGTAAGTGGATCGGGACACGTCAGTGGACAAAGCGTTACTTAAGGTAAGAAGAGTGGAAATCTGCGCACAGGGTGTACGTTATGCGTACAACCTTTTTTCCTATTTTTTTAATTATGTAATTATATTTGTGCCCTGAATTGTTTCAATAGATTGATTAGCATGAGGATAGTGCAATTGATTTTAGTTAGTAGACATGCTTAGATGATAGAGTAGGCGTGCTACTATATTTTAGATGCTTGTGTGAGTATAGCAATTGCAAAAGTTATCTTGGGTGTGTATAACTCAGGATAATAGGATGCCCCCATGGAACTGTCGAGTGTGAGTACAGCGCAGGCAGGGCAACGATGTCTTGATGGAACGGTCGAGTGTGAGTACAATGCAGGCTAGAGTAGGTGCCACAGTGGGAATGCCGAGTGTGAGTACAGCACAATCAAGGTAGATTACATTTCATGTCCGATCAACATGAGTTGTTAGTATTTATGTGTGTGAGTATAACACATATTTTGTTAGTGTGATATTGTGTTTATATATTGCACGATGATTATTATGTTTATGATGCTTATTTATGTTTAGTCGAAGTCTATACTTTTTGGTTTGGGGAGTTATATCCTACAAAGCTCTTCTTACTGGTTGTTAGCTCACGGGTACTCTGTGTGCAGGTAAAGGCAAAGTGAAGCATTGAGTGGTGGGGGCTCAAGGCACGGACGAAAGATGTTAGAGGCTGGGCACAATTATTTATTTTTATTTTGATATAAATCTCATGTTTTTAATTTTCAGACTTCAACAGTTATTTTCTTTATGCTGCTATTATTAAACTTAGAGTCTAACATTTTTTTTTTAAATAATGAGAAATCATTATCTATTTAAATTTTATAAATATTTTTCTTTTAGTGTCTTAAAGTATATATTTGTTTATTGAACGAGCTCCCTAAGTAACATCTCGAGATATCGAGGCGTTACAAAATAGAAAAAATTCATTTCAAAAACATTATTTTTTTCCTTTGCCAACGACCAGTGCGAGGACGATGGTTGACAACTTTAGCTCTTGAAAATCCTACAACTACTAGTGATGATATTTTTTTCATACCTCTCTTGATATAACTCAAAGTTCAATGATTTTAGAAGCTATGGAAAGCTAAGAAAGACACCTACAACTTTTATTTCTATGAATTTTTCAAGAAAGTGATGGGATCATGGTCTAAATCCGGCTTGAAGCTTCAGACTTGCATTACCAAGCATAAATGGCGTGTGTCAAGCTCTTCAACTTAGTAATTTTGACTCATAATATCTTAAAACTCCACACTGAATACCAAATTTTTTTCTATTCATCTTGTCTAATATGTTTTTTTTTTCTCATTTCACTCCATACCATGTACTTGACCTTAAAAACCTGAAACAATAGGAAAACAAGCGTAAATATAAATAAACTAAAGTGAAAACACTCAAATGACATCTTAAATTGCTCTATAAAATTAACCTAACAACACTAACCTAGCTCAAACATGAGAGAAAATTCTTTTCTCTGCAAATAAACGAGTACACTATCAATGACCACCACTAATTAAGAAAGAGATGCGAGATCGAGACTCGACCAAGTTTCATCGATATCACAATGGTGTTGGTCACAACGTCAATGACTGTTGGCATTTGAGCGACAAGATTGACCTTCTCATTGAGAAGAAGTTTTCTTGGACAATACACTTGCATCAACCGGGAAGATAGGTCCTAAATAGGTGAAGTGCCTCTTATGGATGATGAAATTAGGTGAACTATTTGGGAATGTCACGATAACAAGAAGTAGTTCCTACTCACAAAATGTTTCTTGAGAAATAATAATCAATTTCATTTTTCTTAATTTAGTGCTTTTAGTTTTAATTTTGGTCTTTTAAGAACAAAAGATATAAAGGTTTGTTATTTAAGACAATTTTAGTTATTGCATTTATGATCTAATTTTTTTCGCTTATCGAACTTTGTTTCCTCTCATACACAATAGTTCCAAGAACCTAGGAATGTGTTCTAGTAAATGAGCACCCAATAGTCTGCTTGAGAATGAACCTAATGATGGCCAGAAGGGGTCTTCAGAACTTGAATGTCTATGGCACGAATAAAGAAAAAAGTGCCAAGAAGGAAGCTCCAGGAACTGAGCACCCAAAACTTTCAAAATCTAGCACTAGTAAGTATATTTTGAAGTTGAACACCCAAGAAAGTGCTTGAGATCGATTAATAAAGGCATAAATTAGTGCTCGAAGTACCAATGGGTACCTAGCCACGTACATGAACTTCAGTTCAGCCTATTCTACCATGAAATGTCATGTCAAACACTCAGAAGTATGTTCCAAAAGTTAAACATCCATAAAGTGCTTGATATTCTAAATATAGCCAAAATCAAGCACCCAAGAGTTTGTTCCGAAAATTAAACACCTTGAAGTGTGCTTGACGTTGATATAAATAATACCCAAGTGTTCATCATAGGAAAGAAAGCTCAAAGTCCTCACTATGTGTAAAACCTTGAAATCGGCATTTTTTTAGCTAGACAGAAAATTTTTGGTATTCTCAAAAGTTAATTGATCGAGTTTGTAAGTTTTCGAAATAGGTTGGCAACAAAAATTATCAACCTAGAATGTACAATTCTTATTTTTTTTCTTCATTATTATGGGTTTTCATAGGTGACATTTTTATTATTTTTTTATTACTTTATCACTTAATAGCAGGATTGTTTCAATATATATATATATCTATTTAATTAAGAATTTATTTTTTATTTTATAAATTTATTTATTTCCTTAAATGAGTCATTCTGCGAAATCCTTATTTTCACACAAAGGATTTTATTTTAATTCCTTATTTTTTTCCACTGTATATTTTGTTGGGGGAGAGTGAGATTACACAACCACAATATTCTGAATCTACACAAAATTATCCTTTATAGAGACCAATAAAATATTGAGTTAGATGATGCAAAACCTAGTTGTAGAACAAACTCCTTAAGTCTTCTTGATGCTTCAAAATCTTAGAAAATCTTAGCCTTTAGAACACCACTTTGAACTTCCTCTTCTTCCTTTGTAAAACACAACAAATGCTTATACACAAGATGTACCGCTGTCCTAATTCTCTATTTTCTAGCCATCCATAGATGCTTGAGGATTTTCTAAGAGGAAATGGGAATTGGGATTGAACAAGCCTTTAAAATCACAAAGTTAAACACTTTCGTTATGAATTTATTGGAGAAAACTTGAGATCTTGAAACCTAGAGAGAGATTTGAGAGAGTGATCACGTCTTTCGAAACTCTATATGAACCCTTTTATTGAGTAGGTACACTCATTACTTCTAACCAATAGGATTAGATTATGAAAACACAACAATTCGAGCTTATTTTACGTCTCCTTACGGATACGCCAGGCGATGTATTGTATGCAGTCGTTTTTAACACACTACACATTTGGGGGCAATAGCACCTTCTAGAGGCAATATTGCGCAAAACTCACTGTCTAAATCTCAAATTTGGACCTAAACTCCTCCAAATGCTTCCAAACTTTTGGGGCATGCTTAGATACCTCATTGTTTTGGACCCAAAAACACAATTTTTAAGTGCCTACAATTGAAACTCAAATTTCACATCTTCACTATGTGAAATTATCAATTGTTTTACACCTAGCTTGTGTAACAACACTTCGCCTTTGTATTTAACCAATCATAACATATTTCAACCATAATTTATTATTTAATCAAGTATTGTTTTCAAACAAAAGATCATTTTACAATAAAGGACTAGATTCTTTTTAATTAATTTTTTATTCATTATAATATTATTATTTCCATGTGTTATTGTGTTGAACAATTGTGTCAGCTGTTGACACTGTATGTATGATTTGACTATGCCAAAGAACCAAGATGGCTTTCGAACTAGGTTCATTCGCAATTAATTTGGTTGACTTTTGAGTTTACCAGACAGGTTGGCTATGTGAGTTGACTGAATCATTCCCTGAAATGAATGTTTATCTTTCGTTCCTATGGTTATTGTGTTGGGAAATACTTATACAGTATCTTATTTATTTTTATGTAAATCATATATTAAAAAAACTAATATAAGAAAACCTAGAACATGTTTCTATAATTGAATTTAAACAAAGATAATGATAAGAACACTTACATTATATGCAGCGGAATGAATAAGTTCATCCTTCAGTTTCTCTAACCCTTGTATCATTTATGTCGCTGGGTATCACCAAGGAACTGAATCGTTCTTTAAATTTATTCACAGTCTTCCAAAGTATCCTTAGAATCACCTAGACTAGATTGGGCAATTCTCAATACATGAGATAGATACAAAGAGAAGCAGAGAAGAGAATATTGAGGCTTAGAAAAGGACTTTTGCTGTAGAGAGAGTCTAAAACCCTACATCATCAAAACTAGATCTTCTGATCATCTCTTTTCAACTGTTACTTTGCATTCCTTTTATAGGCTCACTTAGGTCACTTATTTAATTAAAAAATCAATAAAATAATAGGTAATATCAGCCATTAGTTCGAAATTCTCATGGGCTTTAGGCCCGTGAAATTTCTCATTTAATTATAAGCTCGTTGAACTTAAATTCAATGCCGGTATTATTTTCTATTTATTTATTTATTAATTAAATAATTATTTATAATTTGAACATTTATTTAAACTTATTTATTAATTTAGACACCAATTTGTCTTAATTAATAAATTTTCCATAAAATCTCTTTTCTTCTCTAAATTGCATAACTCTGTGAAACTATCCAAAATTGACCTAGTCAACTTTGATAATTCTAATTGATAATTAAATCAATCAATTTAGAATATCTAGATGATTTTGTCCAAGGTACTGTGGGGACCATGGGCCTATGAGATCAAGCTACAATAAGTTATCATAAATTTAACAAATAATTTTACTAACTTATTAATTCCTCGTGACTCCACTAAAGACTCAAAATTGCACTCTTGAATTCATAGAATGCTCTATAAGCAATATAGATACGTTATTAATTATCCATTGTTACAACCATAATTATCACTCAATCCTCTATAGACAGTCTATAATGAGTTGGGACAAAAATATTGTTTTACCCATCATTGCATTTTATCCTTAAAACACTTAGTTCCTTGTAAATGATATTCCAGTAAACTAATATTAATTACTGAAATGAGATCTCTATCATTTAGCACCTCGAACCAAACTAAAAGGAAACCAACATTTTACTTCTTCATTAAAAGCTATAGATGTTCATATCTATGATTAACACTCCCACTCAATTATACTACCGAGTTCCCAAGATGTAAGTATGGGCTAGTCCGTAGGGTAAGCTGGTAATGAACAAGTCAAAGAACTCAAATAATACAATTAGTTAGAATACTAACCACTCATAATTGAGATTGAATTGGTCTATGTTCAACTATATTATATGACTAGAATAGATAATAACGGTATGTTTACTTATCTTATCTACTGTTAATATCGATCCAGTCTTATATAACAAATACATATGATCTTATCTACTTTGCTAATATTCTGGAAAGAACATAACACTACAATGTGTAAGTAGATTGGCAAGTCAATGTAAATCTCATGTACTGACTAATCTTAGGACTAACTTTTGCTTGAACATAGAATAATATTTATATTCCACTGTGATTACGTCACTATAAAAATGATTAGTTATATGTTCGGGATTTAATAGAAGTTGATATTAAACAAATAATCATGAAAATAAAATATGTGAGCAAAGTGATTGACCAAGTCAAAAATGATTTCTATTCTTTTATTGGTAATAATATAAGATTACAAAAAATTGGGTTTTAATTAGGGCTTAAAACTCAACATATTGCAGATTCGCTAGACAGACTGTGAAGATATTCAACTAGTATAAAGAAAATTCTCAAGCCTTGGTCGAAACATCTTTTGCGAATTCATTTGTAATGAAAATATTGTATAAGCTTGACAACTTTATATTGTGTGAGACTGAGAATGGCACCTGAGTCTAGTATTTAAATAGGCTTCATTAGCACTTTGTGCATTTTGTTCATAAACTTCTTCGAATGGATGAAAGATTCAATCTTTGGAAGAAGATTCATAAAGACATATTTAGGGAGGAAGAAAGAATCATCTTTGAGAGAATATTGACGACCATAACATTGAAGGGACTTAAAGCATGAAGGTGGAGAAATGAGACTGCAAGACCGATAATAAAGCTTGCAACAATTGTGTTAAGGTAGTATACTTTGCTTAAGTCAATTGTATTTTGTACCATTGATCTTTTACATATCAAATTTCATATACGGGTATGGCCCCATGGACTAGGCTCATCGAACCACATAAAATCCATCTTGTGTCCTTTACCTTTTAAGTACTTAGTTATCTTTTACTAGTTGATTTATCTAATGGCTAAACTAACTCGTAGATGTAAAAATTAATATAATAAACTTTGATCTTGATCATTCAAAATTTTCTATGTCCACTTCAATGAAAAAGTTGATCACTTAATTCCTTGATAACTTCATAAAAATTAGAATTTCGCTATGTAAGATACACACGTAACGACTTGGGGGGTTTGGGGGGGGGGGGGGTGTTGTGCCTACTCTCTGAGCACATAAAGTTTGAAGAAGAGTGAATAGTGGTGAATAACAGTTTTTATGCCAGCAATTATAAAATTAGAGAGATCCAGCTCAAGTAAAGTCACATTGCACGAAGTGTTTAGGTGGTCATTATATCAGTTGACCAAGTTATTAGCTGCTAGTACATCACATCACTCATTTGAAGCTAAAGGTTCATCAAGCATCATGAAGCGACAAGGTGAAGAGCAGCGTTTAAGAATTGACTCTCTCGTTGTTCCAAGCAAGTAGGAAAGCATATGATCATTAAAGATCATTACAATATCTTCCTTCAAAGCTAGTCGAAGTAATGTATGTATAAACATCCAAATTAAAGGCTCGGTCAATAATGAAGAATATCCCACTAATGTAGGGTAAATAGTTAAAGATCATCGATCAAATCCTTTAAAATAGGAAACAAAACATGGTAATAAATGACTAATTCCCCATTTGGTTTAATTTTAAAAAATTGTCGATATAACATAACATAATCTTTGATTTTAGAAGACGTTATTTAGGGATTCACCACTGTAAATAATTTTTTTAATGGATGGGAGCGATTAACTTTTGTATGCAAAATTACATATTGAATAACTAACTTTCAATGGACGTAAGCCAACTTATTTTGGAATGAAGCACTTCAAACAAGGTGTTTATTGTTTTTTTTTTTTTGGCATCTTAACTTTTTAGACCATCAAACAAATTCATGTGACAGTTTCTCTACTTGATTAATAAAATCTGTCATCAAAAATATCCTTCAACATCTTCATGATATAATATCCATGATCTACATTTAATGGTTAATCTAAGCATCACAAATTATGGTGTTTTATACCCTAGAAAAAAGGATTTCTTTTTTGTGAATTATGTGTTAATCCCAATTCTCATTAATGATATAAAATATTAGATTTTGTGTGTGTATGACATTCATATAAGGTGTGTTAATGTGTATACAACTTTCTTGTGAGTACAAAGGGAAACCTTCGCAAAGTGACAAAGTTTTCGGAATATTATTTTGTTATGACATCTTTTGTAACGTCTTACAAGTGTAGGTCTAGTACCAATCATAATAAAAGTTGGTTCTAATACAAGAATCCCTATGATCATTTAGATGTTTTTGTAGAGGAAGATTTTGCGCCACCAACAAAACAAAAAACTAGTTGGTTACTTAATGTGAGTTTTTTTTTTTAAAAAAAAAATTGGTTAGTTGTAAAGTATAACAGAATTATTTATTGTTTAATTGATTATAAAGTCTATGGGATCTTTGCGATAAAGCGTGTGGAAGAATTACATTGTTGGATTAATTTTAAAATATATATATAAGTAGAAGAACATAAGAATTATAGTGGTTCAACCCAAAAAAATTGGCATATGTCCATGAGTGTATTTGTACTGATCTTTGATACTTTTCAGAAGAGCTTTTGTGTGGAGAAAGTGTCGCAAATGAAGGTTATCTTATTTATAAGGAAGTCTTTGATGTTACATTTGAATTCAAAATATTCTATCGTAAAATGGATATTTCTTATTTTATAACAATCATAACTAGTTTAAATTCAAATAAAATAGGAAACTAAATATTCAAAACAAATACCTAATCTATTTTCTAAATAAGTGTTATTCACTAATAAGAAAGTATCTCAATATTAATAATAGATTTGTTCTCTTTAATTCCATTACTACAAAAGGGGAATGACACAATACCCTTTAAGATTTACATCAACGAGACTTAAAAGAGAATAAATATATTATTAATTTTGAGAATTTTTTTATTAGTTAGCAACACTTATTTAGAAAACAAATTTTATATCAAATTGAATATTTAGTTTACTTTTTTATTTAAATTTAAATTGAGTGTGGTTGTAACAAAATAAGAAATATCAATCTATCATAGGATATTTCAAATTCAAATGTAATAAAGGCTTCTTTATAAATAAGAGAGTCTTCATTTAACATGCACGACACTTTTAGTATACAAAAGCTCTGTTGAAAAGTGATAGAAATCTATAAAAAGATTTCAATAAACGTAGGTTAACCTTTTGGGGCTGAACCACTGTATAATATTTTTTTTCTTCTTATACTTTTATCTTCTAAAATTCTTGAGCCCATCAATATAATTCTTCCTTGACAAAAAAAATTGTTTCAAGAATTGCCTTAAGTTTTGAATTTCAATATTTTTTTCTCTTTTTTTTCCTTTTTTAATCTCAAGGCTTCTTTTGAGGTTGTTGCTAAGTGTCTCTACGTGGAAGATTTATTCTCTTTTTTTTTTCCAATACTATTTTTTAATCAATCATCTAGGGAATTATGATAAAATTATCACTAAGAATCATCTACCTTCTTCAATTATTGTATAGAATGACATTTATATGTTAGAGGTCATTGTTTAGAAGCAATTGTTGCTTCTAAAAAGTCTTATCTATTTTTCATAACCAACATCATTGAGCAAATATACTTCAAAAACAAATATGTTATTGAGCATATATAGTCGAATATGATCATCAATTATGTCCAAAATTTTATTTATCTTTCCAAGATTTTTAATATAAATGTATACATTTTATAGCCACTAATTATATCATCAAAAATGACGTTCAATGTGTATACCCTTTTGGGATTTAATATTTTTACTTTTGTGTATTTCCCTATTAATTTGTCAATTCTTTGATAATGGTCGCCAAAAATGACATCTAATAAATATATAAGTGTCTCAACGAATTTTCTAACCCTTCAACAATTTTGTTTTACCACTTGTTACACAAAAATATTATTTGTGTTCGTCATTTAAATACATGATTTCATATTGTATAGAAGATGATGTGTTTATCTTATGTTTGATTGTTTATCTAGATGGAATATAAAGTTGTCGCACTCTTTAATGTGCTTTTACCTCAAAAAAAATTGATTGTTGATAATTTAATAGACATAAGGATATGTGATGATTATTAAATAATTTTCTCCAAATGTTGTTTATTGTCTATTTAGCTTGTTCAACTATGAATTCTTTGGCAACTTATGCAATCACATGTCACATAAGTAATGTTTCAATAACATGCATTTTTATTTCATGTTGGCTATCATTATAAGTAATACCATATATACAAGATAGTGGTAACATTTGTTAGGTGTCTTTCAATATGTTACTATGAGAAGTGCTATGGGAAGACGCCTTCTTCAACCTCTTATTCAGACAATCAATTTCTGCTTGCACATGTAAAGCTAAGTTTTCTTTGTAGTCAAACAAAAAATGTCTCCTTTTAGTTTAAATATATTTGTACTTTATCAATTAATTTATTTTCTATTAATAGGTTACTTGTAATGACTTGAATGGCACATGAATATAACCATTGTCTAAGTTGTGATTTGTAGATGACATAAGAATATATTATTTACCTAGCATGACCCATGGAAAATTGATGCTTAATTAGTGTTCTTAATTCTAGATTTGCATAGAATTATGTCTAATTTAGTTGCAAGAGCCCGCAATATAAGTTTGGAAAAATCATATGTTCATTTATAAATTTTTTAGTTGACAAAGTTTAATTATTTATGCATTCCTCCATTACATTATATTAAGTTTTATTTTAAAAGCATTTGATAGTTTTAGTTCAACATTATCATCTTGTTCATTTTGTTCTGGTTTGTTTACTTTCTTGCTTTGTTTTAGTTTAATTTAAATCATTACCAACTGTTTTGTCCAAATTGTTAAGCATTAATTTTTCGTAATTTGTGGCTAACGCAATCCGTGTGGAGACAATACATGCCTTATCATTATATTACTTGTATGACTACATGCACTTGCATAAATTAATTTTCACAACAAGCACACCAACACAGTCAGGATTAGCATGAAAGAGTCTAGGGTTAGATTTTCCATTTAATATGTTGGTGGGTTCAACAATAGACATCCACGGTGGACTTCGACAAAAAAAGTAGCTTTGAGTGATAGCAAGATGTAGATGGATCAATTTAAACCCAAGTAGAAGGTTTCAGAGAAGCCAAAATCAATGGGTGATATCTCTATCCCTTCATCTTGTTGTATGTTAATTTGGGTTTTTTTTTTATAAAAAAATATATGAATATATGTAGATAGATGAAGGGTGTGGACTTTGTTTGGCATAAAGAAAGCAAGAAGCATGTGAAAATTAAAAGTGGAAATTACATAATTTATAGCTTTTCTTCAAATATTTACAAAATTATGGGAATTTTTAAAAATTTCTATTTTATGGCTATTTTTTTTTCTAAATCTTATGTTTATGGGTTTTAATTTCCCATATTTTGCATAAATTTGTGTTTATGTGTTTACGTCCAAACTTGTATTCACAAAGCAGAAATTGCAGTATAGCAAGGACAGTCGTGTCCTCAGAGAGATAGCTTAAACAAATAGTGATTAGTAGAACTTAAGCATAAAAATTAAAGAGAAAATTGTTGGTATATTTTGAGAAATATTGAAAGTAAAATCTAGAAAATAAAATTGGTAGAAAAATCAATAACAAAAGTGATAAGGTTTCAAGAATCGCATATATGTTAGCTTATTTATTTGGGTTTATATTCACATACATAACACAATTAAATTATTCACTTTTCAACAATTTATTTGGAAGATTGAATTTGAAGAACATTTATTAATAAAATGTATTTGTGTAGTAAAAATTCTTACCTTAAGATCATAGAAAATAATCTTATGAAAAATCTAAGAGAGACAATATACCTTGTTGCTAGGGGTGAACATATGAACCCAAAAACTCGTTGAATCCGCCCGACCTGCGAAAAACCCGAAGAAGTGACGAAACCCGAAAGGTCGGGCTCAACCCGGGGGTCCCGTCGGGTTGTGTCAGGTTCAGGTATTACAATCACACTTCTGTCGGGTTCAGGAGTAACCTAAACCGATCGACCCTATTTTTTTATCAGTTTTTTAGTTTTAATCAATTTTATTTCAGATTCCTTAAAAAAAACCCTAAAATCTAAAGACACCCCCCAGCCGGACTAACAATCTTTTTCCTCTCTCTCTCTCGTTCCCTCATGCGCGCCACCACCCACCCACAGCACTGCCACCAGACACCACCACCCCACCCACAGTCCTCCCGACTCCCAGCCCCCACCAACATCGCCCCCTTCTGCTCTTCTCCGAGAACCCGCCAAGACCAACCACGCTGCCTCTTCTCTTTTTATTCTCCCACTTTCTCTCACTCTCTCCCTCTCTTGGTTTTGCGATGCAGCGACGGCTCGTCAACGCCGGCAAGGCGAAGGGAAGGGAATAGGGGAAGTCGACGACACCACTAGGCAGACAAGGTCACAGCACGAGCCACGACAATAGTGGAGATAATTTTTTTTTAATTTCATTTTATATTTTAAATGTATATAACTATATATTAATATTATAAATGTTAATGTGTGATTATAAATGATGATTATGATGAATATAATTGCAGTGAGAATTTGAGATTAAATTGAAATTGCTATTATTTTGTTTAGTTTATATTTGGATTTGGACATTTGGAATTTTGAATTGTTTTGCTTTATTGTATATGTAAAATTAAAATTGTTATTAGTTTAACTTTGATGGATATTCGATATTTAATTGATATTGAAATAGGATTCTATTGCTATGCCTCTGCTCTATCTGTTGTACTGGACTGGAATAGTGGATTTTAGGTCTGCTCTGTTGTTAATTATTATATTTTATATGTTTTTGTGCTAGATAGATTATGGATATAGATAAAGATCAAGTAGCTGAAACTCCACCACCTCCACCTACCAATGATGAAACTCCTACAAATTAGGCCCAGGGTAAACCTAAAAGAAGGGGTAAAAAAATAGAAAGACCTCTTTTGCCTCAAAAAATAAAACAAAATGGTCAAATATTTGGGAGCATTTCGAAAAATTGCCCCCAGTTGAACCTAATGATAAAGAAGAGATACCCAAGTGCATTTGTTGTTATTGTGGTAGTGAGCTCTTCTGTGATAGTAGAAAGCATGAGACTAATCATCTGTGGAATCACTTTAGGAATGTTTGTTAGTTTAGTCTGTATAAAGTTGATGAGAAAAAGCAAAAGGTTTTAAGTTTTGAGCCGACGAAAGAAGGGAAGGAGGGGGAAACAACTTTAGTTCCAGTGGCTTATAAAAAAAGGCATGCAGGCTTGCCTTCTCAAAGTACATTGTGTTGGATGAGTTACCTTTTAGACATGTTGAGGGGGAGGGCTTCCGATAATTTGTTACAACCATACAACCTAGGTTTGATATCCGTTCCAGGATGACTGTTTCTTGGGATGTGTTGAAATTGTATGATGAAGAGAAAATAAATTTGAAAATATTTTAAAGCATGAGAGGGTCTCCATCACCACTGATACATAGACTTTATTCAGAATTTGAACTATATGGTCATCACAGCACATTAGGTTGACTCTGATTTCCACTATCAAAAAAGTATCATAAATTTTTCCAATTGGTAGATCACAAGGGGGAGACTATTGGCAAAGAGATTGAGAATTTTTTGAATGATTGGAGCATTTCAAAATTAATTGCCATTACGGTGGACAATATTCTTCAAATGATGTTGCTATTCGGTTTTTGTAGAGACGGTTTAGAGAAAAGGAAAATTGTCTCGCTTTAGATGGGAAGTTTATGCATAGGAGGTGTTGTTCTCATATTGTAAACTTGATTGTCAATGAATGATTAAAAGAGAAGCATGATTCAATTGCTAGCATTAGACATGTTGTAAGATATGTTAGGTCTTCTCCCGCTATGCTCAAAAGGTTTAAAGAAGTTGTCATAGAAGAAGGAATTGAATGCAAATGAATTCTATCTTTAGATGTCCAGACGAGGTGGAACTCTACATATCTCATGCTTAATTGTGCATTAAAATTCCAAAAGGCATTTGAATGTTTAATGTCAGATGCAAATTTCTTGAAGTATTTTGACGAGGTTGACAAAGATGGAAAGAAAAAGGAGGGGCCACCTACTGAAACGAATTGGGAGAATGCAACAGTCTTTGTGAAGTTTTTGGAGACTTTCGACGAGGTGACATTAAGGTTTAGTGGATCAACATATGTTATGACAGACAAGTATTTTATTGAAATATGTAATATGCAGCACACTTTGTATAGAATGGTAGGGTAGGAGGATAACCCGTTGTTAGCGAGTATGGCATAGACATAAAAGTGAAATATGAAAAATACTGGGGAAAGATTGAGGAATGTAATGAGGCCTTTATAATTGCCTTGGTTCTTGACCCAAGATACAAGCTCAATAATCTCAACCATTGCTTCAAAACTTTTTATGGTCCATTGACATGCGCTCAGATGATTAATGAGGTAAAACAAACATTACGATCACTGTTTGATTTGTCTGGTGGTGGGGGTTCTACATTACTTCAGCCTCAGCCTCAGCCTCAGCCTAGTGGATCTTCCTCTTCCTCATTCACTTCTACTTCTAGTTTGAAGAAGTATGCTTCGTTGAATGATGAGTTTGTCCAACAAAGGAAAGAGGGAGATGGTGGTAAGACAAAGAATGAGGTTGATAAGTATCTAACTGAGGATGTTGAACCTATGATTGAGGGTGAAAACTTTGATTTTTTCAAATGTTGGGCCAGAAATGCATCCAAGTACAAGATCTTGTCAACCATTGCTCGTGATGTGTTAGTCATACCAGTTACAATTGTTGCTTTTGAGGCTTCCTTTTCGACTAGTGGTTGAATTTTAGATCCATTTAGGAGCTCACTGGGTCCTGAAATGGTTGAATGTTAATATGTCTCAAAAACTAGTGGAGCGGTTCACATCAACTAATCATTATTCGAGACTACATGGATGAAGTAGAAGTGTTAGAGACATCAGAGATTCTCGAGTCTGGTAAGTTGTTAAACAAACTTTTATTTGGTATTTTAGTTGCAATTATTGTTTGAATCATATTTATGGAAGTATATAATATATATAATTTATTGATATATTGCAGAGATCACATGTGATATTGCAGCTGCTAGTGCTAGAGAAAATGTTTTTGCTTCGCCTTCGCCTTCTCGTTTTATTAATGCTCCATCTACAGCCTCAACTGCTGCACAAGAAACTGAATGAATAAAGATGGGAACCTCATATGATGTGACTTGACTTGTAAGAATTTAAGAACATCATAATTCAAAATTCATACTTAGCATTTTTGTTAAATTTATTTAACTAATTTATTTTTCTATTTCAAGGTTTACATTATTTTGGAATTGAAAATTGGGAAGGATAAATGCACGAAATGAAGGGAAGGATGATGAAGGAGGACTTATTATTTCTATTTTGGAAATTACTTTCTTTGGACTTTGGACATTTTGTGGATTTTTTAAGTTTTAGTGGTTTAGTAACTTTTGTTACGGACTTTTGGACTATGGTATTGGTATGGTTGGTATGGACTTTATAATTTTAATTAAGGAATTTGGAAATTATGGATTTTGTTTTCGGTTAGAGTTGGAAATTAGATGTTTCATATTAGTTTTATATTTGTGAATTGAATTGTATGAATTGGAATAGTCAATACTCTCTAGTCATAGTCAAGTCAATATTCAATAGTTTTATAAATTAACCCAATTGTAAAAAAAAAAGTTCATAGTCTAATTTTGTAAGGGAAAAAAAATAAAAATAAGTAAAGTCTCAGGCCCACACAAACCCGACCCCGACCCCATCCAAGTCTATTTCGGTCGAGTTCGGTTACATTTCTTCCCCACCTGAACTCGACACCACCTAAACCCGAGGTTCCCCCACCCAACTCGATCTAACCCAGATTGCATTTTGGGCGGGCTCGGTATTACATTCTCTCACCTGAAACCCGACAAACTCGAACCCGACCAACCCTCCCGATGTGCACCCCTACTTGTTGCCAATAATACAATAAAAGATTAATCATAAAATTAAGATATCAATATATTTGTACTAATTATATTCACATGGAAATAGCATGATTACTCCTATATAATATTAAATAGATAAATATATTGATATAGAGATGGAGAAAACTATTGAAGAAAGTATAATACTCAAATTTATAGACTTTAAGCATTTGGTGAATCAAAACACAAATAAACTTTCTTCACATATAAGATCATCTCTTACCTTCCCTAGAAAATTAGCATAGAATGCTAAACATTCTCACAATAATTTAAAAAGAAAATATGAGAATAATAGACAAATTGAGAATACAATTTACTATAATTTTGCTAAGAAAAATTGCCTTCTAAAATAGAAGTAATCCTACTATTTATAGAGTTCTAGGACTCAACTTATTGCACCATGGGCTGAATTAGAGCTGTAAATACGGGCCGGGCTTTTGAGCACGGCACGAGCCCGGAAGGCACGAGCACGACACGGCACAAAAAAATATGGGCTTGGGCCAGGCACGGGCACGACACGGGCTTAGCACGGCATGACACGAGAAGCCCGAAGGCACGACACGAAAGCACGACATGTAAGCACGAATATAAAAAGCCCGAAAGCACGGCACACAAAAAGCCCGAATTAAACTCAAATAAATTAAAAAATTATTATTATATCATCATTTTTTTATAGTATGTAAAAATATCATACTATTTTTTATAGATTTTATTTCTTAAACTTTTTCTTGGTAAAGTTTTTAATGAGGCAATGTTTATTTTATTTTTATTTTTAAATTTGGAATTTTTATTGTGTTAATTAAGTAAATATACATATATATATATGTAAAAAGTAAAACAGGTAAAAAAAAGTGAGCTCGAATTAGGCCCAGATTTTGGCTGACTTGAGGCCCATTTTTAGGGCACAAAAAAATCTCATTTTAAAAAATGGGCTGGCCCACTTTAGAAATATGGGCTGGCACGATCTGGGCCCGGTCCGGTCCGGCACGTGGCCCGTGTGGGCCGTGCTTGTGGCCCGTGCTGGGCCTATATATTTTTATGCAGGCTGGCCCGGGCCGGCCCGAATTTACCGGAGGCACGAAAAATGTGGGCCGGGCCGGGCCGGGCGGCCCACATTTACAGCTCTAGGCTGAATTGTAGCAACTTCATTTTAGTAGTGGGACCCACTATGGACACGTGCTTTTATGGAATGGAGGATAGCTGCTGATGTGGTGCCTTTACAAAACATGACATGCCATGTACTTGAATTAGAATTGCACCATTATTTATTTGAGTGTGCTCTTCACGCAAGGGTGGAGACTTGTTTGTGGATTGGCTCCTTATTAATTTGGGTTGGGCATCTACTTATGGGCTACTCTCTTAAAAAATGCCAATTTCCTTTGAGCTTTAGTTATTTCTTTTTCTCTTTTTTCCATGATGCCAAATTGCAACATAATTCCTGTAAAAATAATTCAAATTAAATAAAAAAAATTAATTATAAAATATATTTCATTAATTTATTGAAAATATTAATAAAAATTAGTTTAATTTGATACTTATAATCAATAAATATGCATTCTTGACTACTAATTATTATGTCATACTTTTGTTCTTAAGTAATTTTTTTAAAATTGATAGGCTAGTTTTATAATTTTTTAGATTTTTTTATATAGTTTTCTTAGAATCATTTTTTTATCGTACGTGTTATTATTTTTATGTTTTATAATTATTTTATTTTTATGTTTTATTTTTTTTAACAGGTCGGAGTAGAAACAGTTGAGTTAAAAGAGGTTGTTTAGTGCATCAATTAGTTAGTTGGAGCATCTAGTAGTGCATATATAATTTTAGCAATTGATAATGATGTGAAAATAAAGTTGTATGGGCTTTACAAGATTACTACTCAAGAGTCTTGCTTGGATCCCCAACCAATTGAAAATTTTTGTAAGAGCAACATGATTAAATATAATCAACATTAATCTCATGAAGCATGAGCGGATAATTTTTAAAAAACTACACACATATTGATCAAAAGAATATACAAAGGTCTCTCTATAGTAAATCAATTTATGTATTAGGTAATGAACTCTTTTGAATGTTAAGCTATACTTTGTGTTTTATTAACATATGCACAATATTCTTCAAGTTGAGAGATTTATCAATGAGTTCTTAGCAAACATCATGCATGAGTTTGTGGGAATGTTATCTAACTATTTAGCTGGGATATATAAGGCTAAATTTAAGTATGTGATAACTGGTTACTATAATATAGGTAATCGGTTACCCCTAAGATGCTAACAAGTAATCATGATGATAACTTGTTACTTATAATATACGTAACTAGTTACCTCTAAGATGCTAGCAAATTATCTTGGTGGTAGTCGATTCCTTATAATATATGTAACTGATTACCCCTAAGATAGTAACAAAGTTGTCTTTATAATAATTAATTACTTATAATATAAGTAACTAATTACCTTAATGAGAGCATCCATATTTGAAAAAGAAGATAAAAGATAAAATATGTGAAATGTAATCTATCAAGTAACCAATTACTTAACCTAACGTAACAAAAAGGAAGCAAAGTAGAAACAAAAAGTTGAAATATTTATTTTATTTTTTTACATATAGTATAAAAATTGTAAAAAAAAAGTACAATAATAAAAAATAATATAATTATGTAATATTAAAATATATAATAAATAATACATATATATGTGAAAAAATGATGGGGAAGAATGAGAAAATCGGACGAGAATAGAATACGTGGAAAAAATGGAAGGAAAAAATAACAAAAAAAAAAATGAAACAATTTATTCGGATGGTAACTGGTTACTCTTAGATAGTAACAACTTATCTTGATAGGAGCATTCAGATTTGAAATATATATATATATATATATATATAAATATAAATGTGAAATGTAATCTATCAAGTAGCCTATTACTTAACCTAAAATAAAAAATAAACTACGATTCAGAAGATAAAAAAAGATAACGTAAGAAGAAAATCTGACGAAAAAAAATTATAGTACTATGATAAAAAAAATTATAAATGATAATAAATAATAAAATAATTATGTAATATTAAAATATATGTGAAAAAATAGAAAAAATAAAATGGAAGGAGAAAAGAATAAATAGAAAATGATTAATGAAAAAAACAATAAAAATGATAAAAAATATAGGAAAAAATAAAGAAAAGTGAAGGAGAAAATTTGAGAAAAATAAAAGAGAAGAAAGTGGAAAAAAAGAAAAAAAAAAGAAATAGAAAAAAATTACCTTCAAAATTAAAGAAAATATAACTATTATTATAAATATATCATAATTATATTTTTTTTACAAATCTTTGGGAAAGAAAATCCAATAAAAAATCAACTTTCAAATCAAAAAGCCATAAAAGGGTGAAAAAGTTAAATACTCATATTTTTAAAAAATTTACTATAAAAACTATAAAAATACAAATTTAATTAGGGATAATGGCGGCAAAACTACTTAAGTAGTTACAATTCTTGCAGTTAAATACTTATGAAAAATTTTTGACGATAAAACTACCCAAGTAGTTACAATTCTTGCAATTAAATACTCTTGTAAAAATTTTGACTGCAAAACTACTCAAGTTGTGAAATTTATTGCACTTAACTCCCTATCATCAAATCAATTGTTAAAACCAACCTTGTGGGACACGTGCCAGTCTCCAATTCATCAATAATACTTTAAACATAATTTAAAATATTAAAAATTTCAGGAAAAAATAAAAAAAATATTTCTTTCCTAAACGTTTAATAAATATTTTTAAAATAATTAAAAATTCAGAAAAAAATCAAACAAAATATTTTAAATTATAAATAAATAACACAAGTATTTTACAACCAAAAAACATTAATTTAATAAAAAATCTTAAAAAATCATAAAAATTTCATTTTGATTTTGATTAAAATCTAAATACAATCTAATTTCATGTTGATTAAAAACTAAATTTTTATGATTTTTATTTATATTTTTCATTAAATTCCTTTTATTATTCTTAGTTTTTATAATTCATTTTTTTATTTTTTATGAATTTAAAATATGTTATTTTTCTTTTAGGAATTAATTTTTTATTTTTTTTCTAAAATTTTAATTAATTTTAAAATATTTAAAAATAAAAAAATAAATGAATTGGAGATTGACACGTGTCTCATATGATTAGTTTTAGCAGTTGACTTATCGACATGAAGTTAAGTGCAAGATGATCAATTACTTAAGTAATTTTGCCGTCAAAATTTTTACTTGAGTATTTAACTGTAAGAATTATAACTACTTAAGTAGTTTTGTCGCCGTTATCTTATTTACTTCTTAATGCAAAAAGATGGTTTATGCCCCAAATCAAGTATCTCGTACTATTCTCATGCGTGGCATGATCATTCAAATGACATTGAACGGTCATTGAATTGTTTCTATTCTAGTAACTTAGATAATGACGCCTTCAAGTATTTGAAAAGACAATTTTACTTCATTATATCATTCACTTGTTTCAAGTAATTGGTTGCTTTTCTTAATACAAATGTGAACGAACTGGCGGAAGCTCATTTTGTGTTTCATTCGATTATTGAAAGATGGCGGGCATCTATTCAAAGTTTTTTTTTTATTATTATTTTAATAAAAAAAAACATAAACCAAGATGAAGAAATAGATTCATTACCCATTGATTTTGGCACGATGGTAATCTTCAGGTTGGGTTTAAGAGCATATCTAATGGAGTGCTGAAAAGTTTGTGTAATGCTATATTTAGAATATCTTATAAAAAATATAATTTTAATGGTGTTCCAAAATGTGTGCAAAATTTGGCACATGTTAAAAATTGTGTCAAATTTAGCACAAAATATAGCATGAGTCAAATTTGGCACATCAATAAATACTACTTTTTTATTTACCATATTACCACTAATTATTATAATTTAATAATTGACAACTAATGACCAACCATATATCATTATTTATTTTTTTTAATTACAAATTTCTTGGAGTACATAATTTGGATTCATAAAAAAAATTAATTTTTGTATATTCTCAATAAATAATAAATGAATTATTGACCTTTTGTTTTAATTTACATTTTGTGCATTGAAGAACAATTGCAAATATTCGGTAAAATAAATCATTAACTCATTTTTTGTGCTAAATTTTAAACAAAATTTACATATTGCATTGGAGATGGTCTAAATTAGTTTTTCCATTCTGCCATCCCTCGAAGCTACCTATGTCTTCGAAGTATAATGTCCAAGTCATCGAACCCACCAAAATGTTAAGTGGAAAACCTAATCCTCCATTCTTTTGTTCTAATCCCTACTGTAAATCCTAAAATTGGCAAATTTTATAAAAATATTTTTTTATTTAAAAGATAATTTTATTTTTCGATTATTATGATTTTCGGAATATTACTTTTTCATTATTGTGATTTTCGGAATATTAAGTTTCATATTATTCCTAATTTAGCTTGATTTTATCACAATATGATAATAAATGGAAGTTGTATCTTAGTTATACAAAACAAATATTATGTACTTACTCAAAAATATTTCTAGAATATTTGTCTTTTATTTTTCATGCAGTTCAAGGTAATAAACTTCAGGAAACTAAATCTTTGAAGTAATTAATTGTTATTTCTATCTTTAGATATTTGATCTGACACAGGTATTAGGTGTCCCCACCAAATTCGTATTTGTCGGATCAGAATCTTCTACAAATGGCAATTCTTCATTAATCAATAATATCTTCAAATATTCTTGTTTTCATTAGGAGATTCTTTCTCAGCCTTTCTAAGCACGAAATGGACTCTATAAATAGGCTTCTAAGGCATTGTAATATTTGTGAGAGTTCCTTATTTATATTCAAGATCATAGTATTCACGCGATCTTATAGAAAAATTAGTGTTTAGTTTTTGTGGTGAGTTTATACCACGTTCATGAGTGAATACACATTGTAATTTGAACACAACTTTTATAGTCTTCGGGAGAGGATTTTTACAAGCCTTGCGTCGGGAGGATGCAAGCACTCGCTGACCATTGAAGGGAGTTCAAGTGGTTGAGCGTTTCAATCAAGATCAGATTAGTGAACAGAAGTACAACAAAGTTGCGGCAAATCTCAAGAGGGAGTCTTATTTTGTTTAAGTCAATATTTTGTACTTATAATTCTTTATTAATTGGTTTTATTCTCTGGGCGTGACCCCAATGAGTAGGTTAATTATCTGAAATGGTTTCTGAACCTTGTAAAAATCTATTGTGTTCTTTATTGTTTATGCACTGTCTTTTTATTGTGTTCAGTTTTTGTCATGATAAGTTCAGATTCTGTCCCAACAGATCTGAAATCTGTTTCAACATTTAATTACCATTCCGCAGCTTAATTAATTAACATGATTTAATTAATTTGGTAATTACTAAAAATAAAATTTCAGCTACCATGTTGCTGACTTCTTTAAAGAAAAAAATAAATAAAAAGAACTTGAATGCAAATTTACTTATTGTGCCCCTAGTCAAAGTGACATGTGATATGCACATGAAGTGTTAAACATAATTTAAAACTCAAAATAAGCCAGGACTAGCAAATACTAAATATTAATACACATGTAGGGATTTAATTACCAAAAAATTGAAGTTGGAAACTTAAGTGCAAAATACGGAGAGTTAGTACGAGCTTGATATTTTGGGAGATATTTTTATTAAATACGTGTCTCACAAATGATGGGATTTGGGTGAGAAAAAGTAATTGGTATGATTGTTACGAATTTAATTGAGGATTTATATATTTTTGGACCATATGTTTTGTTGTATTATTTATTAGTAATTTGTGTTTTGAAAAATTATATTTTGGACACTATATTTTGCAAAAGCGTAATGACATGTGCACCAAAATTATGCACTAAAATATTACACCAACTGATGTGTCAATTTCATTTAACCAATCAATTTTATTTTAGGCGGTACCCTCTGTTTTAAAAAACAGTGCCACGTCTGTTGGTTTAATATTTTGGTGCATAATTTTGGTGCACATCATTATTCTTTGTAAAATGGTTCAAATAGACTCATAAACCCAATTTTGATGAACAAAAAATTGAATATAATAACACAGTTATTAGGCATAATGATTGTATTTTTGTTCTGAATTGTTAGTTTGGTGAATTACTTGTGATTATAGTTCAAAACAATTTGATCAATATCAAGTTTAGGGGTCTATTTGAACCATTTTATAAAATATGAGACCTAAAAAGTAATTTGTCAGAACATAGAGTCTAATAACATGTAATGAAACAAAACACAAGATCTAAACAAATTATAAACCCTTTAATTCATAATGGGATGTCAAGTTGGATCATCTGAAGAAAGATATGATTTGGATATATACTATTTTCTATTGTTGGTATTCAATTTGGCACTTTTGTAAATAAAATAATTACTAATGTTTTTTCTTGGGAAGTTTTCACAAAGAGCTCATTTTTATGTTATTAATATTTCAATTTTACATTCTTATAAAAAATAAAATTATTAAAAAAATACAATATCAATTTTCTTTCCAAATTTTTTACTTGCTTTTCAAAAACCAATTAACAGCTATAAATTTTATTTGATGCTACTATTTTTAGTTATTGTTATGCAAACTATTCAAATTTCACATTCCAGTAATTAACTTCAAGAACATCCACACACACTTATCTCTGAATCACATACACACTCAAGTACACAATGTTTACGTGGTTCAACTAGGATCTATGTGGCCCTAATCTACTCCATGGGGGAAACCAGCTCTCTTAGTTTTTGTTAATGATAGAACTATGTTACATTAAGTTAATTTACAAATGAGTTTAATGTCTTTTATAGATAGGCTATTAGACTTGGTCTAATAACTAACTAACCCGAATCGGCATACTAATCTCAGATGTCCAAACCGATTGGTGCATATATAATATAACAAGCACGTTAAGCGGTCATTAATAGTCAATATACATCACAATTCTCCACCTTGACTGATAATGTACATATCAAATTAGCTAGTGTTTACCCAGTATTTTGGAAACTAGAATTTTAAAAGATAAGATAGCTTAGAAAGAAAGGATTAGAAATAATCACACAAGGAATTTTACGTGGTAGGGGCATTAAAGAGCCTTAGTCCACGAGTCTGTTGTATTAAAGCTTAATGAGCTTTAGTAATGGAGTTTTTCTCTGAGTTTGAGCAGAGTATATGCTTACAAGAGAAAATTTTCGACCCTCTCCACAGTGCACAACTGTAAAAATTTATAGGCAGTTGAGTGCTCTGGGTTTGGGCTGGACCAATCCAGGCCCAATAAGGGTATAAACAATATTTGCTCACTGATGGAGGCTTAATACAAAGGAGTTTAATAAATAAAATGCACTAATCAAGGCCCATTGGGCCGGTCGGAGCGTAACCACGCTATAAGACTGACAATAGTACGCAGCATCAGTCTAGCTCGCGTGGGCTTATAAAGAGATACAGGGGGCATGATTTGTCAGAGTGGTGGTAGTATGGTTTTGCAATAACGACGTACATTCCATATGTAACCTCTTCTTCAGGTTAGTTATGGGGAAAAAACTCTGTGTTTCTCGGGTTGATGTCAGTATCGGGGACAACTTATCATGCCCATTGGTCACCTGGTCTGGGTTCGTTTACTAACATCCATCTTCATTTACCAAGACCCTGGTTTGTTTACTAGGATCCAAGTTCGTCTACTGTCGTCCCGATCCATTTTTAGACTTGACGACACAATATCCTTATCGCACCTCGGACAACACCATATGAGGGGTCCGGGAAGATGAAACATGCCAACCTCACGGTCTCGGCTTTCATTTCGGGATAACGCTTGGGATTTACCGATATTTGGGTCGTCGAGACTCACTCCTTCCTCGTCTATTGGGCTCGATCTGGGCCTTAAGTCCCTTCAGAGTGGCCCACGGACTAAATGTGTGGATCCGCGAATGGAGGGAAGATACGGGGTTAACAACTAGCTACTATGAGAGATGAATCCTGGACACTGTGCTTCATTCTTTAGTGATTGATAGCAAGCTTAGACTATGTCTAAACTTTAATGTTGATAGTGCCATGGTGAGTAGTTCAACTAGATTATCTTCAGTCCAAGCTTTATTGAGCGTCACTTTTCCTTCTGAGATCATGTTTGCGATAAAATGAAGTTTACATCTATATGTTTGGTACGCTTATGAAATACTTGTTTCTTGCTGAGTTGTAGAGAACTTTGACTATCACAATAAATTGTAATGGACTTCTGATCTAGCCCAAATTCTCTTGTTATACCTTTCAAGCATAAAGCTTCTTTTACTTTCAGCAATTTCATTTTGCTGTGGAGTGTATGGTGCAGTGCATTTATGTATAATGTCATGTTTTACACAAAACACATTGAAATCATTTGAAAAGTATTCACCACCTCTATCACCTCTAAAAGTCTATATTTTCCTTTCCGATTGATTTTATACATCAGCTTTAAATATTTTAACCGCATTAAATGCCTCATCCATACTCTTAAGTAAATACATATAAGTATACCTAGAGCAATCATCTATAAAAGTCATCAAATATCTATTTCTTTCTCTAGTCAACATGTCATCCAATTCACATAAATCACTATGTATTAAATCTAGAAAGTTTTAACATCTATCAACACTTGGAAAATATTTCTTTACCATTTTAGATTTAACACATAATTCATATTTATCATGCTCATTAACATCACAATTAATTAATCTATATTTAACAACTTTTGTAATTGTGCTATAACCTATATGAGCAAGTTTTTTATGCCACAAAGTAATAGAACTAGAATAAATTACATTACAATATTTAGATGCCATACCATTATTGTCACTATCAAGAGCACAAAGTTTGATCATTCCATCATAACCCTTTCCTAAAAAAGTGCCCAATTTAGTCAAAGTGATTTTACCGAATTCAAACTCTATTTTGATACCGGATTTAGTCAATAGACTTCCACTCATAATCTTTCTAGTCATATCGAGAACATAGAAAATATTAGTTAAGGTCACTTTCTTTCAATTAGTAAAGAACACATCAGTGCAGCCCATTCCAAGTACTTTGGATCTCTTTTCATTTTCTATTTGGACTTCAAGTCCTAACTTTGCACTTTCAAAGATTTGAAAAGTGTTTTATCATAGGTTGCGTGAATGGTGGCACAAGTATCATACCACCATCCTTGCACCTTTCATTGGGTTGGATTAACTTCACTCAAGGTTAAAATGATCTCAACATTAAATGCATTGACCTTAGTATCTTCACTTTCTTTTGCAATGATCTCATCATCAATTGCATTGACATGTTAACCTTCTCTTAAGGTTGCATTAGTCTCATCACTACATGCATGAACTATGTTAATTCTCTTTAAGATTATCATGCATTCCTCATTGAATGCATATTCTCAATTAGGGTTACAATTCATTCCTCATTAATCAAAGTCACAAAGATCTCATTATCAATTAAAGTGACCAAATTAAATTCATTTAGAAGTGCAATGATCTCAACATCAATTGTCTTACCCCTAATGTTATTATGGTTAATTTTACAATTACCATATCTCAGATGATGATCAATAAATTTACAAAAAAAACAAGTATAACAATAACCCTTGAATTGTTCATTAACATTCACCATTGTACTTTTAACATAAACAATAAATTCAAACTCACAAAGATATGACAGCAAACATATTTCATTCAAATTCTTGAAATCTGCACATTTAGATTGAATGAATTTGATGATACCAATCTCCTTAGGCATGCAATCCCATTGATTTGTCTCATCCTATGTTTATGAAGACTTGGAATCCATATCCACATTCATGTAGAGCATATCCAAATAGAAATTTCTTTGATCTTTCATGGTTATGTGTTCAATACAAACCAAATCTTGAAACAATGATTTGAACATTGTAGAAGATAAACAAATTTCCCTCATTGTTGATTATGAAAAACACAAAAATGAAAGCAATTAGAACTAGAGATTTCAATTGTTGGGAATATATGACTTTACACTTTGAAAATAACCAATTAATAATGGAAATAGTTCAATATTTGAAACCCTAATTGCTAATCAAGAACCTTAATCAAAGTATGAATGAAAATCTTGATAATTAAATAACCATGTTCATGATATGAATGTCAATCTTGAATATGAGAAACTAGATTATTAAATGATGATAAGAACTTAGAAACATTTAATCATCAATACTACCAATTAAAACACAATAGAGTAACACAAAACAAAGTTAGGGTTAGAAAGATACAACCTTTGATTTAGAGCAACTTGAATATTCAAACTTGGAGAACTTCTAAAGGTTATACACAGTAAGATTATTATTGTCCAAAATATCTATTCCAATCCTTCCCTTATTGCTTAATGCTTAAACTAAGTAGAATGAGATTTGGGATTTAACAGGCCTTAAAACTCATACAAGTCAATCAAAGCTTGATGAGTTTCTTGGAGAAAACTTTGGTCTTTGAGAGCTAGAGAGAGAGTTGGAAAATATGATCAAGGCTTTACAACTCTAATAACTCATATTTATATTGTAGGCATCATCATTATTCTAAACAATAGGATTAGAGCATTTAAAACACATCATTTGGAACATTTTCCATAACTGTATGACCCTACAAGAACGCCTAGGCGATGTATCACCTGCATGTAGGCAATGTATGATGCTTCGTCTGCTGGGCTTTTGAAGCCCTTCGCATTTTGGCGATGCTACGCCACATAGGGGGTGCGTATCTCCACCCCCTCGAACTTTGTACCCCTCGTGTAACACCCTGATAGTAAGGCTTGTTACACCGTGTGTTAAAAATAGTGCTTAACTCGTTAAGCGATTCATTTGGACATAAAAGTGCAATTAGGGTTAAACGATGGTTTAAGTATCAAAATTTTTGGCCAAAAAGTTGGAATTTTCATTTAAAAGCTTAAGTAACTACCTGGGATCTCAAACGTTTCAAATACATACAAGTTCATTAAAAAATAAATACAGACTCAGCTGACCTAAGCAACAAAACTTCAACTAACCTCTTATTTCCCAAAATATCTCGACTTTGGCCACCGAGCAGGTTGAGTATGTACACGTCACCCCCATAGCTCTCCAACTCATGGCTGGTCCAGCTTTCCTCTACCCTTACGTGCACCACGAAGCACCCATGAGCTGAGGCCCGACAAGAAAACCCAGCAATCATACATATAAGAAGATAACATTATCATATATTGCATACTCTATAACCACGTCATACTCATACAGACTTTCCAACAACATAACTTCCAAAAATTATACGACTCGTGTCGAGTGGATGGACATTTCCATCTTCATAATGGCTCTGCCACTATTGCGGATCCCAGGTCTGTGTTATGGCCCTGCCACTACGGCGCACATTACACATGTGATGTCGTTAACGGTCTCCCAACCATACATACAATACCAACAATTATAATAACATAAATTCATTCATAATAGACATTCAATTATATCAGCATTATGGCACACTTCCTTGTGTGCCCTACAATTGGGGCACATGCCCTACACTGGGTTCAAGAAATGATTTTCTTATCTCAGGTCCTCTGCGATAGGGTAGTGTGACAATGAGCACGATCCTTTCTTTCTTGAGCCTTGCGGTACCCCTAGTCACAACATAATAATGGATATCCATCAAGGACTAAACCAATTAAAAGTTTCAAAATTGATTCCTAACCTCCAGGACCTCGAATTCTACTAAACTAAGTAGTAGAATCCTTCTCGAGCCCTTAGGTTTGAGTTCCCGAGCTTTAAAACCCCAATTGGCTAAAACTCTTTATTTGGGTCGTGACGCTCCTCAGAGGCGGCGCTACCTTCTTCAAGTTAGAGAGCCTCCTAAGTCCATTTCCTTGACATGCACCGCAACGCAATTGTAATGCCCTACTACCCAGGGACCGTTACACTGTGTATTTTAAATAGTGCTAAACTTGCTAAATAAGTCATTTGGCCATAATCGTGTAGCTAAACATGATTAACAATTTAGAGTTAAAAATTTTGGTCAAAGACACAAACGTTTCACTAAAACGTTTACTGAATACAATGGGATCCCAAAATACATTTAAAAGGTTAATTATGAATAAAAAGTTACAACTAGCTGTCCTAAGCAGAAAAATAAGGTTTAACCCTATGTAACATCCCAAAAATGCTAATAAGGTTTAATGCCTTTATTAGCATGCCCGGAGGGCATAATTGGATGTATGTGTGATTAGTTGGTTAAATGCATGACTATGTGGCATGCATGATATTTATGATGAAATGAATATATTTAAATGCATGTTTATTTGTATTAAATATGCATGTGGGCCCATTCTTGATAGTTGGGGCAAGTTTGTAATATTGGCCCGTCGCGGGCATAAATGTTATTATATGTGAGTAAATGATTGAAACCACATTATTATGTGGATATTTGCAGTATATTGCTTTAGGCGATCCTAGTGAGCGGATTAGCAGAATAGTCACAGCGGGGTCTAATACCCGACTCGGAGCGAGCCTAGGGGTATTTTGGGAAGTTTAATGTATATTTAGGGTTTATTGAGTAATGGGTAAGTATTTGATGATTAAATGGGCATGTCAGGGTTAATTGGGAATTTAAAGGACTACTTGTGGAATTAGCAGGAAATGTGGCAAATGAAGATTTTGGCCATTTAAGGTTAAGGGTATACTTAGGGGGGGTAATATGGTATTTTGCTGACTATTGGATGGATCTTGGCTAGGGCTACAAACTTTGAGAAACAATCAGGAATATCCAAGAGACTCTCTTTCTCTCTTTTATGTGTCTCTCTCTCTCCTCCCTTTTGAAGGCTTGAAGGCTGAAGGAAAACCTTGGGGAAAGCTTAGGCTTAAGCTGGAAAAAAAACTAAAGAAATTACTTAGGAATTTGAAGATGGGAAGCTTGGGAACTGAGGAACTGGAGCTAGGATCACTGAAGGATTTGATCAGGGGCATAGTCTGTAGTTGGAGGTAAGGTTTGTACCCTGTTTTCTTGATGAATTCTGCTATGGTTTAGGTTTTATTGAGGTTTAAACTTTGGGTCTGAATCTGAGTTTTGTTTAGGATATGGGTTAGTTTCTAGTGTAATTATGATAACTATGTTGTGTTATTGTGGATTCTAGACTTGATTTTTCAAGTTTGATTATGGTTAGGGTGTGTTGTTATGGTTTTAGCATGGAGAAAACGTAGAAAATGAACATGGTTTTCTGGGTTCGCGGGGGCGAGCTGTGACCCAGTTCATGGGCGCCGCGACTTGCGTGCCCCAGAAGGCCCAGGGAGGGCTGCTAACAACCCAGTTCATGGGCACCGTAACCCACGTGCCCTAGAAGGCCCAGGGAGGGCTGGTGACATGAGGGCGCGCGACCCTAGCGGGCAAGTCGCGGCTCACCTCCTTCCATATGCAGAGGCTGCGCCTCTAACTTGAGGCGTGCCGGGACCCTCAGGGCTATGTCGTTGCCCGCCTAGACAGCTCTAGCCTAGGTTTGTCTTAAGGCTCGGGGATTAAAACCTAAGCGTTTGGGACGAATTCTACTACCCGGTTTAGTAGGATTCGAGGTCCCGGAGACTAATATTTGATTCCAAAACTTTCAAATGGTTTAGGATCTTATAGTGATCTATTATCGCATTGTGACTAGGTTATACCGCAAAGGCTCAAGGATTAGGGATCGTTCTCGAGGCTGTCATATGCTAGCTCCTCGGGACCTGAGGTAAGAAAACTGCACCCGAGTTGTGATTGGGGCTTAAATAATTTGTATAAATATATTATGAATATGAACATATCTGTAGTTGAGAATATCTGATATGGCATGCTTGTATACGCTGTCATTGATTACTTGCTATGCATTGTACATCTGTGATTATATCTGTTTACAGGCTGGCCTAAGGGTGCCGGAGGCCGATAGCAAGCGTACAGAATGCAGCCAGGCCTAATGGTGCTTGGGTTGGCTATAAAGCCAATGGACTCGACCTAAGGGCATCGGGCCTGGACATTATACAATAAATAAAAGCGTGATTCACGCTTAACTATTTGTATTGAGTGATGAGATTGATTTATACGTTTGATTAAGCTGGACTAGCCATGAGTTGGAGAGCTTCAGGGGTGGTGTGTACATATGCAGCCTGCTCGATCGCCACGGTTGGGATATCTTGGGAGGAACTAGGGTTATACCCTGTTTTTCTGCTTAGGACAGCTAAGCTGTAATCTATTTGTTTTTTTACAAGTTTGTAAACTGATTTTTGGGATCTCGTGTACAAACTTAATATTTTAATGAAAAATAAACATTTTGTTGACCAAATCTTTTATTACTTGACCTTGACTTAGTCATTAGTTACACATTTAACTTCAAACAACTTGTTCAGCAGGTTAAGCACTATTTTAAACACATAGTGTAATGGTCTTGATTATCCAGGGTGTTACACCCTAGTTCTCTTTAAACCCTCGGCCGTGGTGGTCGAGCAGCCACATATATACACATCATCACCTAAGCTCTCCAACTCAAGGATGGTCCAGTTTTCTTTTACCTTTACCTGCACCACATAGCACCCGTGAGCCGAGGCTCAGCAAGAAAACTTAAACATGCTCATAAGCAGTTAATAACATGTCACCAAATCATAATAAGCATGCCTAGCAGTAATAACCCTACTCATGCATGCATACAGGTGCAAATAAATGATTATATAATCATTCTGGCTCAACGCCCTAGGACATGGGACTAATGAGTCACTCTAGGGCCCTTTTCCCTGTCCTCTGTATAACCAGATGTCGAGCTGATCTAGTGTACTCAACACTAGGTTGTCTTCGACCAATAGGTTGGTCAAGCGTATGATGCGCTTCTGGTTAGGCTAGATCATATAGACCAGCACTTAGTGCGCTATTGCCCTGCTTGAGTAATAAGTCAATGCCTTATGACCAGCATTCAGTGTGTTATTATCGTCCTTGTCTAATAAGTCAATGCCTTACCACCAACATTCACCACGCTAATGTCGTCCTTGACTAATAAATCAGTGCCTTTCGACCAGAGCTCAGCGCTATTGGCGCTCTTGACTAAAAAGTCATTTCTTTTCGACCAATGGTTAACGATATTGCTGACCTTGACTGATAAGTCAATGCTAGGATATGTGACTATTAAGTCACCTCAAGTCTCGTAGCCATATCCTCTGTATAAATGTACCTGTCACTGACCAACACTCAACATGCTAAGGTCGCTCTTGACTAATAAGCCAATGCTAGGATATTTGACTATTAAGTCATCTCAGGTCTCTTAGTCATATCCTCTGTATAAGCGTACCTGACGCTTCTGGTTAGCCTAACCAATATGACCAGCACTCAATGCTTTTGCCGCTCTTGACTAATAAGTCAATATTTTTCGACCAGTGCTTAACGACATTACCGACCTTGACTGATAAGTAAATGCTAGGATATGGGACTAATAAGTCACCCTGGGCCCTATTTCCCTATCCTTTGTATAACTAGCCATGGGACTAGTCAAGCGCTTTAGTTTTCTTTGACCATAGGGTCAGACAAGCATATAACTCTTTGTAGATTAGATCTTTTTATCCAGATTTCCGGATAGCAGTTAGATCGACATCCTCGGGGAAGCAGAATTACCAATGTCTTTCACGGTAGGTGACCAGAGCTCGCGGATGGACAGAAAGGCTTCGCCTCTCCCGTTTAGTGTCCGGATTACTCTTCCAAGCAAACACGACACGGAAACTCGTCAACTCTCCCGGACTCCCGAAGGGGTATCCTTCGGGGAAGCCCCTTCCAGGAGAAGCTCTTCGAGTGGTCTCCGCGGAAACAGTTCCGTGCCTCGCACGGAACAAAACCAAGCGGTCGAGTCATGGATGAGGCATATTTGGAATGATATCCACCTGACACAGGATCCCACCTGACACGCCCGTCAGGTCAAAGCCGCACACATCCCAGCACGCCTAAGGGTACCTTTTCGCCTACTGTTCCGCTGACAACTTGGAAAAGACGGCTGACTTTGTGTGTTCCCCATACTTTCACGTAAATATACCCACATAGAGTCTTGTAGCCATGCTACTACAGTAATTGTATCCCCTATTTATGGCTGGTGTAATTAAGACTCATGTACGTAGAGAAAAACCCTAATCCAAAACCCTAGCTATAAAGACCCCTTCATTTTACAAGAAGAGGGACGGCCAACAAATCACATAGCAAGAACTCTACTAAAATCTCTCTAGCTTCATCTTCTTCAAGAGAACCCGAGAGAAACACTGTGAGTGTGTGAAGTTCTTGTACACCAGCCATCTTACTGTAATCCTTTCCAAGTATAATAACATCGACTCGTGGACTAGGGCTTGTTAACGCCTGAACCACGTAAAAACACTGTTTGTTTAGTTACATTTCAGCACTTCTACAGTTCTTATCTTTTTATTATTCTGTTTGTATTCGTTTCCGAAAAACTCGGTAAACATTTTGGTGCTTTCATTGAGAGCTGTAGGAAGTTGTTAGTCAGCTCTCTTTCTGTGTACGTTTTTTGTATTCACTTCGTGCTAAAGAGATGGTGACTACGAGAAAATCCGCGGTTGACAAAAATGCTAGGGTCAACCCCGATACTGTGATGGAAGATGCGGTGCAAAACGAACCCTTGGACTACCAAGGTGAAGACCCGACATCCCGCCAGGATCGGGTTAGTACCGAAGATACGACATACTTAGAAGACGAAGAAGAGTATGTCCAAGACGGTTATTACAAGGACGGCTGCTACTATGAGAAGGACCCAGAACTGGTCCAAGTAGCCGAAGAACTGGAGGTCACCAAAGCCAAGCTTGCTGAGCAGGAGCGCCTCTCCGAAAAAATGCAGCGCATGATGGAGCGCCTCCAAAGCAAGTTCGGACACCTAGGCGACTCGGACGAGGACGCCTCTGTTTTAGGTGGTGCTGATGCCGCTATGCCGGATCCAGCCGCTGCTGGACCATCCAAAGCCGCCCCTAACAAGGGCAAAGAAAAAGTTGGAGAGCCAGTACGCGCTGACGCCCCTGCACCTCCTAAAGGCGTGAATCACCAGGCCGACTGCCCCCCCCGCGCGCAGAAGGTCTCTGGCGCTCCTAAGCCCAGACGTCCTTCAGCCCCAAGGGGGCACTCCGTGCCTAAAGGGCCCGGTGCTAAGGCACCCAGGCCTAGGGGAAGGAACAACCGCCCCAGTGATTCCGTCAACCAGGACGGTCGGGCTGCGAAGTCTCACTCCGAAGATAGTTGGTCCACGGTGGACCTAAGAAGAAGGTTGGAGGCCAAGTATGAAAAGGCCAAAGGAGAAAAGGCCCGGTCTCGCGAAGATGACCTCCGAAATCATATTAATGACAAGCTCCGGGGACGTGACCTCCCGGAGAGTGATACGAAGAGGCTCGAGGAACAGATTGCTGCCTTGACCAAGCTGGTCCAGAAGCAAAGTGGGGCCCTGTCCGACTTTGAGGAGGAAGACCCGGAACCATGTATTCGGAGGATCGCGGAAACGTCCCTCCCGGATAACTTCAAAATGCCTCACATAGAATTATACGATGGGAGGACAGACCCGCGTACCCACCTAGCTAAATACAACAAAATGATGCAAGTGGCGCGTGTCAGTGAGGATGCCAAATGCATGTGCTTCTCACTCACCCTTACCAAGTCCGCGGAGGACTGGTGGAAAAGATTAGCTCCCGGATCAATCCACAGTTGGAAGGAGCTACAGTCCGCATTCAGGAGGCAGTTCATTGCTGCCCGCGACCACGACATGGAGGTTGGTTCCTTAACCAACATCAAGCAGCAACCCAATGAGAACCTCAAAGCTTTCATCCAGAGAATGATGGAAGCTGCTGCTAAGACCAAGGTCAGCGATGACATGAAGCTGATCGCCCTTCAATCGGGCCTTACTGTCGGCTCCCTGCTATGGGGGGAAATGCAAAGGAGACGGGCAGAAACGCTGTCCGAATTCATGTCAAAAGCTCAGGGAATCATCAACCTTGAGGATGCCTACCAGCAGGCCTTTGGAGTTCCCCCAGCTCCAACGCCTTCCGTGACCGCGCCGAGCTTTGCTTCGCAAGCTCCCGCACCAGCTCTCACGCTTCCAGGAGCCCAATTCACTCCAAGTGTGTATGGGCCTTCCGCGTCTGCTCAGACGCCGAGTCAAACCCATTTCTCTGGGTACGGAGCTGTACAGACCGGATGTAGTATCGCTCCTGGCATGCCGCAGCCGCAAGCGGAAGCCCCAGAACGAAATTTGAGCCAATCGCGGAGCAAACGAAGCGAAAGAAACTCCAACCGGGGAGACCATTCAAAGAAACCCCGGAAGGACTATGAGCCCAAGTTCACGGAGTATACCAGTTTGATAGACTCGCGAGAGAATGTCTATCGGGCGACCTGTAATATGGTCAACTACAGGAAGCCCCCGAAAGTGTCTCACGGAGGGAGGCGTCCGCGAGACTCCAATAAGAGGTGTGAGTTCCACGGAGACGTGGGGCACACCACGAACGAGTGCCTTCAGTTGAAGGATGAAATCGAGTCCCTGGCAAGAGCGGGACACCTTGGTCAGTGGGTGAGGATACCCATTATCTATCCCGGACAGGGAGTAGTTCACGGAGCTCCATATTCCCCGGGACAGAGGGGGACCGCTAGCGCTCCTGGAACCAGTCACCCCCAAGCTCCCGGGTCTCAGTTCCCCGCTCTTCCTGCTCCAACCGCTCCGGCACCCATTGCCTTGTTGGCTCCAGGACCTGGCAACCCATATCCGCCCGGCCTTGCTCCGCCACCCGTTGAAGGACACGTAGCCACCATTTCCAGAGGACCGCACCTTGCCGGAAGCACCCGCAACTCCCAGAAGAGGTACTTGAGGGAGTTAGAACACACCGGGGAGATGTGCGCGTTGGTTCAATCACTTGCTCAACGTCCCCGAATGATGGATCTTCCCATCACCTTCACGGAGGACGATGCTCGACATGTGCACTTCCCCCACAACGATCCCCTCGTGGTGGAAGCCCAGATTGCCAATAAGAAGGTCTCACGGATCTTGGTCGATAACGGAAGTTCCGTAAACATCCTCTTCAAAGCGGCCTTTCACGCGATCGGATTAACCGAGACAAACCTGACCCCATGCCCCATCCAGCTTCAAGGGTTCAATGGGGATGCACTCATGCCATTAGGCAAGATTCAACTTCCAGTCACCCTCAGAGGAGAAAGTGACGCCTGTGCCTTCAAGCACTGAACATTCGTGGTGGTCGACTGCCCCACGGCGTATAATGCCATCCTAGGCCGACCGGTCCTAATAGATTGTGGGGCCATAACCTCGATACGCCACTTGTGCTTAAAGTTTTCGTGCGACGATGGGCGTATTGGCACCCTCCGAGGAGACCAACGAAGTGCACGAAGCTGTTATAACGTCTCCGTACGATCCGTTTACACGGTTTAGGAGACGGTTGCTGCCATTCCTTTGACGGAAGAGTTACCAGAGACTGGGGGTGCTCAAGGGGCATGCTTTGACGAACTCGACCCTAGAGTGGGGGTCGAGAGAGTGATAGAACCGATGGAGGAAGTCGAAGAGGTGGTCCTCAACCCAGGAGATCCCACCAAAGTCATTCAGGTGGGGAAAAACCTCCCGTCGGCCGTTCGAGAAAAGATTGTGGCCACTGTAAAGAATAATCAGGATATCCTGGAATGGTGCCACGCTGATATGACAGGGATTAATCCTAATGTTGCGTGCCACGCACTCAACATAGACCCCTCTGCAACTCCAGTTCGCCAAAAGAGGAGGCCGTTAGACCCAGTGAGAGCCGAAGCCGTCAAAGCTGAAGTGGACAAATTGATGTCCATAGGCTTTCTCCAGGAGTCACACTATCCCGTGTGGTTGGCCAACCCAGTTCTGGTCCCGAAACCCGATGGGTCCTGGAGAATGTGCATTGACTTCACGGACCTAAACAAAGCCTGCCCGAAAGATTGTTTCCCTCTTCCGCGAATCGATCAGATGGTAGACGCTACTTCCGGGTACGAACTCTTATCCTTCATGGATGCGTACTGCGGATACAACCAGATCAAGATGCATGTCGCAGACCAGGAACACACTAGCTTCCTCACGGACAAGGGTGTCTACTGTTACGTGGTCATGCCTTTCGGTTTGAAGAATGCTGGGGCGACGTACCAGCGTCTAGTAAACAGGATGTTCAAGGACCAACTGGGGAGGAACATGGAGGTGTACGTGGACGACATGTTGGTAAAGTCCAAGACCTCCGGGGACCACAGTGACGACCTTGAGGAAGCTTTCGCCGTGATCCGAAAGTACGGAATGAAACTGAATCCAAAGAAATGTACTTTCGGGGTCTCGTTTGGGAAGTTCCTCGGTTTCATTGTCAGCTCCCGCGGAGTGGAAGCCAACCCTGAGAAAATTAAGGCGTTCATAGATATGCCTTCCCCCCGGAAGCATAAGGATGTCCAGAGCATTACCGGAAGGATAGCTGCTCTCAGCCGCTTCGTATCCAAGGCCACTGACAAGTGTATCCCCTTCTTCAATGTGTTGCGAGGAAACAAGAAGTTCGAGTGGACCCCCGAATGCGAAGCAGCCTTCCAACACCTCAAGGAACATTTAACCCGAGCTCCCATTCTGTCCAAACCTGTCGAAGGAGAGGCGTTGTTCTTATACTTAGCTGTGACAGAGCATGCAGTGAGTGCCGCTCTCGTCCGGGAAGATGGCCGTATCCAGCTCCCTGTGTATTACGTAAGCAAGAGGTTACTGGACGCCGAGTCCAGGTATTCAATGATCGAAAAACTCTCCCTCTGCTTGCTAATTGCTTCGCGGAAGCTAAGGCCATATTTCCAGGCGCACACCATCAAAGTACTCACCAACCACCCTCTCCGACAAGTCTTGCAGAAGCCCGAGTCTTCTGGCAGATTGCTTAAGTGGGCCATGGAACTGAGCCAGTTCGACGTCCACTACCAACCACGTGTTTCCATAAAGGGTCAAGCTCTCGCGGACTTTATTGTGGAATGCTCGGGAATGAACGACCTCCCGGAAGATCCTGTCCCGGAACTTCCCACATGGAAGGTCTATGTAGACGGAGCCTCAAATGAAAAAGGAGCTGGAGCAGGGGTCATCTTAATATCTCCCCAAGGGCATCAGCTCCAGAGCGCCATCCGTTTCGCGTTCCCAGCATCCAACAACGAGGCAGAACACGAAGCCATGTTAGCTGGATTACGACTGGCCAGAGAAGTCGGAGCCCAAAAAATCGAAGTATACAGCGACTCCCTACTTGTGGTAAACCAAATATCCGGGGAATACCAGACGAAAGGCGAAAAAATGGCTACCTACGTGTCTCTCTCCCGCGGCCTACTGCAGCATTTCAAGGCTACCAAATCCGCCAGGTCCCCCGGGACCAGAACTCACTCGCGGACACACTGGCCAAGCTTGCAACAGACCCGGAGATTGAACAGTATGGCCTGGTGCCCATCGGGCACTTAGAAGCACCCACTACCGAGACACAGAGGGTAAATGCCATCATCGACCATTCCCATTCCTGGATAGGGCCCATCCTCAGATTTCTCACCACCGGAGAGCTCCCCACTGATAAAGCTGACGCAAGAAAGCTCCAGTATCAAGCTCCCCGATACGTGGTTATGGATGGAAAGCTTTACCGCAGGGGGTTGTCCATACCCTTCCTTAGGTGTGTTGCCGGAACCGAAGTCAGCGCCATCATCCATGAGGTTCACGGAGGCTTCTGTGGCGACCATACCTCCGGGCCGAGCCTCTCCAAAAAGATCCTTCGACAAGGATACTTCTGGCCCACCATGAAGAAGGATTGTGTGGATTATGTCAGAAGGTGTGAGCAGTGCCAGAGGTACGCCAAGGTTCCGCGAGCGCCGCCTACAGAAATTACCTTAATGACCAGCCCCTGGCCGTTCGCCGTTTGGGGCATTGGCCTAGTAGGTTCCCTCCCAACTGGAAAGGGTGGAGTGAAGTATGCCATAGTCGCGGTAGACTACTTCACCAAATGGGCTGAGGCTGAACCTATGAACACGGTCACATCTAAAAAAGCACTGGACTTTGTCATCAGGAATATAGTGTGTCGTTTTGGGCTTCCACGAAAAATTGTGTCCGACAACGGGAAGCAATTTGATAGTGAACACTTCACGAACTTCTGTGCTTCGCATGGAATTATCAAAAGCTTTTCCGCAGTCGCCAGACCCCAGGCTAATGGGCAAGTGGAGGCTGTAAACAAAATATTAAAGACCACGTTGAAGAAAAAACTCCAAGCCTGCAAGGCTCACTGGCCGGAAGAACTTCCGCGAGTACTTTGGGCCTATCGCACAACAGAGAGAACTTCGACGGGGCACACGCCTTATTCCATGACCTTCGGTTGCGAGGCCGTCATCCCAGTAGAAACTATGATCCCCTCTCACAGGCAGGATACCTACGACCCTACCCGGAACCACGCCCTTCTCCAGGAGTCCCTGGACATGATCGAAGAGCTCCGGGAGCAGTCGCAGGTCCAACTAAAAATGTACCAAGGCAAGATAGCCCGACACTTTAACACGAGAGTCAAGAGCCGTACATTCGAAGTTGGGGATCTTGTCCTACGAAGAGTATTTCCTGCTACGCAGGATCCGGGAGTGGGAGTCCTCGGACCCAACTGGGAAGGCCCCTACGAAGTCCAAGAAAAAGTGGGCCATGGGACGTATCACTTAAAGAGACTCGACGGATCTAAAGTCCCACGCGCCTGGAACGCGGAGCACCTCCGCCGTTACTACTAGTAAGCCCCGGACGATCTAGTCGGAAGTCCTTGGTGAAATTAGCAAAAGTGAAAAATGTGGAAATAATCCTCCCTGTTGTAAAACACGTGCCTAGCAGGCTAATTTAATGAAACACGGAGAGATTCACTCCACTTTTACTGCACTTTTTATCCCTGTGTTCAAAGCTGCGTTTTAACAAGTGACCACGCGGTCCGGAGACGTCCGGACCCCACGCTCACTTGGGGGGGTATACATGGCTAAGGCATAGCCATACGCCCCTTGAACAAAACATACACAGAACACCACTTATGTGCTAGCATTGTGTTTGAAATTTTTAAATTGTTAAGCTTAGGTTAATTTGTTGCCATGAACATGTTTGCATTACGTGAATTATGTGTTTATGTGAAAATTGCCATTGAAATGCCTGCCATTATACATCATGAAAATTATCTCCTGTGTAGCACAGCGATGAACAGGACTGGGGGGTGGGGCACATTCAGAGGGCTACGCCGAAACACCCCCAACTCCCTGACAAGTCCTTTGCAGACATATTCCGCCATCGCTGTAGAGCTTTGCTTCGCAAGCTCCAGCTCCGGGTCCCGTAAGGCGAAAGATGGCGAGATCCGCGACCGTTGTAAGCCGTGCTTCGTAGGCTTCAGCTCCGGATCTCACAAAATAATGCATGGCGAGCTCCTCGACCACTGCAAGTTTCTGCTCCAGGAGCAGACATGGTCGATCCCCGACTCACAGCAGGCCTTGCTTCGCAAAGCCCCTGCTCCGGGATCGCACCTGGTAGGCGTGGCAATTTCCCCGACAGCAACGAGCCCTGCTTCGCAGGGCTCCGTGCCAGGTCCCTGAAGCCAGCCACCATGAGCTCACCTTAGCAATCCCAGCGAACAACATAACTACAAGTCCCGGGATTGGCTATTTGCCTTAGGAAAGCTAAAATACGGTGAAAGGAGCCTGGCCGTTGGAACCAGGAAACCTTCGTAACCTAGAAACTACGTGGGAAAAGACATCAGCCGTTAGAGCTTCAAGTGGGAAGTACATAGGTTCTGGCCGTTGGAACCAAAACCTCGTGCGCCCCTACAACAGTTTCTACCGTATAAAAGTCTACCCTAAGCGCAAAGATAAATAAAGAACTCGGCAGAAAAGAAAGGAGAATGCTATAATTATGGCAAATATGTCTGCAATGAGAAAAAAGTACAAGGAACTTTGCCCCAAAGAAAAACACAAATGAAAATAAGAGCCCTTCAGGCACTGGGGGTGACAGTGGCATCCTCAACCGGGGTATCGGGGACAGCAGTTTCAACTGGGGCTAGCGGAGTCAGCTCACTAGAAGATGGAACGTCAACGGTGGCAAGTTCAGAGGTCCCCGCCTCTTCAGGGACTTCTGCCTCAGGGGGTCCAGCACGCTCGTCAATGTTGTAAGTTCGGACGTATACCTCTGGGCCTTGATCCCACACCAGTAGCTTCTCCCTCATGGCGTCGGCTTCCTCTCCCAGATAGCCTAATACCTCCGGGTTCACTTTCCAGAGTTGATGCATGAGGACCACATGCGATATATTAATAGTCCTGTTCAGTACCACCTCGGCATCCTCTTTCTCCTTCAAGCGCTCCACCTCGGAGGTTGCCAGCTGTGCCTCCGCGACAGTTAGTTGAGCCCTCAATTTTTCCATTTCGGCCTTGGAGGCATCCCGCTCTCCCTTAAGAGAATCAATCTCCTTGCGCTGCTCCTTGTTTTGGTTCAGCACGGATTGCTTCTCGGTCACATGCCCCCTGGCAGTGAATTGCAAGGCTCCGATCTCTTTATCCTTCTCGGCGATCCCCAACTCCAGCATAGACATGAGATCCCTGCTCCTCTTGTGAAGTTGCTCCTCCTCGTGTAGCTAATTCTGAAGAGTGGAATATTCCCCTTGCTGCTTAAGGACGAGATCATTTTTCGCTTGCAAGCGGGCTTCCAAAGTATCCTTCTCCACCCTGGCTTGGGACAGCTCTTCCCGGAGCTTGGAGTTTTCGGCCTTCATCTCATCCGACCGCTGTCTGAACTCATTCTCTGCCTTGGCCCGGTACTCTTGGTATTTGGCAAGATATTTCTTGTCCGCCTCTTCCTCAGCCGTGCGCCGGACCTGATCAATCTTCTCCGAAGCCTCCAAGGCCTGTTGGGTCAGTTTCTGCTTCTTCGCCTCCAAGGCCTGGCGAGCCAGCTGGCTCTCCTCCAGCTGAACCAGAACTGCACCAACCTCCCGGAACGAGCGTTCCGCGATCATAGAGGCCTGCAAGGAAAGACAACAGAATGAGTTAAGCAGAACCAAATGTGCTAAGACAAGTGATCCCAAAACGCAACTGACGGCCTACCCCGGACAGTTGCTGCTTCACAGCGTGTGTCAGCAACAGCGGATCCTTACTGCTACTGATGGCCCATATCTCAGAATTGAGCTCGCACAAGCTCAGGGCCATGTCCTCCATCATCTCAGCTCCGAACGGCGCCAATGCACGTCTGAGCCTAGGCACCAGCCTCTTCTCCAAGGTTGGGCCATCCAAAACCGCTCCGGCCGGGTGAAGGGATCTCACCCCCTCGGCCAGCTCAGCTCTCTTCACGGCACACAAGTTATCTGCCCTTCCCTGAGTAACAGCCTTCTCCGCCTCTAACCGCCTCTTCAAAAAACTATCGGCCCGTCTTACACCCTCCAGGAGGGCAGTGGGGAAACTGGTTGGCTTCCGAGGGAAGTGGAACTTCAGGCCAGGCAGAGGAAGGTTTGTTTTCTGAGAAGAAGGAGACCCCGAAAGGTTGGACTCCCTTTGGGCTGGAGGAGGAGGAAGACGGGGTATTAAGGACGGTAGGGAGGTCACTACCGCCCCGGTGTGATGTTGCTGTTGCTTCAACTGCTGCTGTGACGGTGTTGATTTTCTTTGTTGTTGTTGTTGATGTTGTTGATGTTGTTGTTGTTGCTTTTGCTGCTGGGGTTGTAGTTGCTTCTGGGAGAGGGTAGTCTGGCGAGGGCTGCGCAAGGCCCGAAGGTCTCCGTCACCTCCGGGGGAACCATGTCTGAGGCGTTTCCTCTTGTCGCCCTCAGCCTCCCCTCCAGGACGCTTGCTCACCCCAATCGTCTTCGCGGGGAAAACAAGGCCTTCCCCATCGCTGCTGCTACTCGAGACCACCATGGTCTCGGAAGGCCCTTCGGCAGGAGACTTCTTTACCCCCGGAGACACTTGCGGCTCGCCACTTGTCTTCTTGGGAGTAGCAGCTTTACCTCCCCTACCAGCCTTAGCCTTTCGTCCTTTCCCCTTGGATGGGTCTTGGCTGGTGGCAGTCTGCTTAATAAGCGAAGTAACTCTCCCCAACATTTTCGCTTCGGGATGTCCTGCAAGAAAAGTACGAAGCAAGGTTAATGAACCAGCAAAACAGTGTGAAAGAAGATAAGCAGAAGACAAGGCAATCAACAACATAGAAGCACATGCAAGTCCGCCAGCAGGGAACAAGGAACATAAAAGAGAGGCGTTTGAGAGGGACGACCATGCACGAGAAACATGGATGGCCTTCCCCGAGCGAAACAAGACACCGCTTCCTCCTCCAGGAAGCTCCCGTACTCCTTGAAGTCCGGGAATGACATGCTGAGGGAAGAAGGGTCAACCATGATGACACCTTCTGGCAGACTACCGTCACTCAGATACTCGAGGAGCTCATCTACCCTATCGCAATATCTGTCGAAGGGTACCCTACGCGGATCTAGCCTAAGGAAGCGGGGATCGAACCCCATCTGAGAGGTCCGGGAAACCTCAGATAGGCTGGGGGTGTGAATCAATCGAAAGCTAGCCTTACCTATCCCGGAGGTGCCAGCTCCCGGAGTCCCTTCATTGGGGTAAGCCGCGGTGTAGCGAGCCTCAATTTCTTCTTCCTCCGACTGGGGGTCGGGGAACCTCTCTGCCCAACTGGGGGACAAGTTACTCTCGTCCTGGACTGCCTGGCAGATCACCTTGGACAGTTCCAGGGAAATTTGCTCCCGGACGTCAGCGGACACCTGACTTTGTCCCCTGCCACTCACTGGCCCAATACTTTGGAAGGAGGCGAGTAGTCCATACTCTCTCAGAGATTCGGTGGTCACAAGTCCTTCCACCTTCAGCTCTTCCTCAGAGAACCCCTTGTAGAATTGTGACCTCCTTATCATCTCCGCACAGCGAGGCGTCCGCGGGATGGCTTCTGCAAAAGTCAAATATGAGTATTAGAGATCCTCCCGGAAAGCAAATCAAACGAAAAAGGACAAAGTTGAAAAGGAGAAGAAGGAGCACTTACCAGGGACTTTGAAGTCCAAAGATAGGGCTGGCACCCTCTTCAGTGGGAAGCCAGTCGTCAGGAACCAGTACTCCCGGAGGTCTGGAACCCTCGCAGTATGACAGGTGGGACACATCACGTCCGGGTGCCTCTCCAGCCTGTAATCCCACCTTGTCTGGGTGACCTCTCATGGGCTAAGACTTCAACCCGTAGAAGTACAGCACCTCCTCCGGGGTAGGAGCCGCCAAGTTCCGGGACTTGCAAAAGATGAACCACCCTGCTAGGAGCTTATAGCTGGGGGGAATCAACTGGAAGGGGGCAATCCCCGCCTTCACACAGAAATTAGCAAAGTAACTTCTTAGGGGCAAGTGCGCCCCACACACTATGTGTGCCCAGCTCCAGGCACCAAACCCCTCGTGGCTCTGACTAGCCGACTCGCCCAGCACCGACAGGCGGTGCCACATCAGGCCTGGGATGCTCTTCAGGCCTGCCTCTGAGGAGTACAGCTCCAGCATGCCGTAGTTCCTGAGCAGGTTCGGCTTCTGGTCCATCTCCCAGATTGAACTATTGGTAGTCGTTGGGCTAACCGCGACCACTTTTGCCTTTCCTTTCCCCTTTGTGCCAGCGACAGGGGAACCCCTCTCCTGGGCAGAATCGACCTCCACGACAGCGAGGAGTTGTTCCTTTGAGATGTTCGTCACTGAACAAAAGAGAAAACACTCTAAGCAGTCAGCACCCTTGTCATACCCTAGTGGTATCAAAGGCGTCGGGGAGACCCTCCCCGAAAACTGCTTGGAGAGGCTCCCACCGAGCTTACCGAGGGGTTGGCACCATGCCACCCGAAGGACAGCAAGGAACCAGACTCAGACTCCGAGCCTAAGCCCACCAAAAGAAGTGTTTTTTCAGAGAAAGACACCCTAAAGGCGTTCATGCTTATGCCCTAAAACAACAAAACAAGGAACGACTTTCCAAACACAAATCGTCAAAGCATGCAAGAAAGGCTACTTATCGACTCACATCAATCACATGCCTACCAAAGCCCTATTCACGCATGCACATAAGCGATAATGGCAGAAACCCTAACTCTAACAACTACCAACAACCTAAGGTTTGGGAGGAAAGAGCAAAGTAGAAATACTTACTGATATTCGGGTAGTTGGAGGTTGAAGGAGTAACCGGATCACTGCACAGCACGATCGCGAGGAGTAAAAGCTGCAAAGACGAACGGCGATTCAAACCCTGAACTTCGGCGAATAAACCCACTGCCAAACCAAAAGAAAAGTTTCTAGATCCCTTGCCAAAAGAAGTGGCAAGTTCGAAGGAATGAAAGCTTGGAAGCCTGAGGGTTCGAAGGTTTGGAAATCTGAAAATCCGAAAGATAGAGAATTTGAAAGCGTAAAGAAGAAGAAAGGTCCGTTCCCTCGTTTTTATAGCAGGGAAGAAGTCGTTTCGAATTCCTCAAATGGACGGTCCCGATCTTCCCATTCCGTGTGCATCAGATCCAACGGCTGGAGATGAAGCGACGATCCTATTTATGACTCCTCGGATGGGAATAAAGTATTTATTTCCCATCATTATACCACCTCGGGCTCGGAGTACCATTAAAAACCATCAAATCATTACTCAGATGACTGACGCACGCATACTCAACCAGTCGCCTCACGCACACGTCTTGGTCGCAGAACCATTCCCAGCATGATGCGTGGCCCTTGCCGCACTTGAGTACTTGAGTTCAAACAGAAGAAATTCCCTTTCTTTTTCATACTAACACTCAGGCGGGAAAAAGGAACCCTTCCGGGAACACAAAAGGTGGCCCCTCGCCTAATCTAAGAAACCGAAATACCTGGAGGACTGTACAAGCTCCCGGATCTCTCAAAGCTCCGTGACCTTGGGGGGTAAATGTTATCCAGATTTCCGGATAGCAGTTAGATCGACATCCTCGGGGAAGCAGAATTACCAATGTCTTTCACGGTAGGTGACCAGAGCTCGCGGATGGACAGAAAGGCTTCGCCTCTCCCGTTTAGTGTCCGGATTACTCTTCCAAGCAAACACGACACGGAAACTCGTCAACTCTCCCGGACACCCGAAGGGGTATCCTTCGGGGAAGCCCCTTCCAGGAGAAGCTCTTCGAGTGGTCTCCGCGGAAACAGTTCCGTGCCTCGCACGGAACAAAACCAAGCGGTCGAGTCATGGAGGAGGCATATTTGGAATGATATCCACCTGACACAGGATCCCGCCTGACACGCCCGTCAGGTCAAAGCCGCACACATCCCAGCACGCCTAAGGGTACCTTTTCGCCTACTGTTCCGCTGACAACTTGGAAAAGACGGCTGACTTTGTGTGTTCCCCATACTTTCACGTAAATATACCCACATAGAGTCTTGTAGCCATGCTACTACAGTAATTGTATCCCCTATTTATGGCTGGTGTAATTAAGACTCATGTACGTAGAGAAAAACCCTAATCCAAAACCCTAGCTATAAAGACCCCTTCATTTTACAAGAAGAGGGACGGCCAACAAATCACATAGCAAGAACTCTACTAAAATCTCTCTAGCTTCATCTTCTTCAAGAGAACCTGAGAGAAACACTGTGAGTGTGTGAAGTTCTTGTACACCAGCCATCTTACTGTAATCCTTTCCAAGTATAATAACATCGACTCGTGGACTAGGGCTTGTTAACGCCTGAACCACGTAAAAACACTGTTTGTTTAGTTACATTTCAGCACTTCTACAGTTCTTATCTTTTTATTATTCTGTTTGTATTCGTTTCCGAAAAACTCGGTAAACAGATCTAATCATATCGACCAACGCTATAGCCGTCCCTGACTAATAACTCAGGGCTTCCTCAAAGAGGTAATGCAAACAGGCATATATCATATGTCAAACATCCAGATATAAGGCATTCAACATGCTTAATCTATAATCACAAGCATAATCATAATCATGCACATTTATAGAGACTCGAGCTCAGATCAATTCCACATTCAACATTCATGCCATGCCATAATCACATGCATCACATACTGGGTGCAGTTTTCTTACCTTTGGTCCAAGCACAAGTTACCAATAAATGACCCTCGAGCACGATCGTGATTTTGAACCCCTAGCGATAACCTAGTCACAACCATAATATAGAATTGCATCAAAAATGAGTAAATAAAGGCTTCTGAATCGAGTTCAAGCCTTCGGGACATCGAATCCTACTAAACCAAGTAGTAGGATAGATCCCGAGCCTTTAGGTTTGAGTTTCCTAGGATCGGCTCGTACCGAGTAACCCAAATATATCCACATAATAATGTGGTCTGACACACATATATCATATATATGCCAAATATACCCATAACGGGTCAAATTACAACAATTTCTCAATTAATTAGAAATGAGCCCACATGCATATTTAATACACGTAAACATGCATATCAAGTCATATTATAATATAACTCACATAATCATATAATGATACACATATACATCACATAATCTCCATATTTTTCCATCCTGGCCCCCTAATAAAGGCCCTAAGCCATATTAGGTAATTTGGGACGTTACAGCAATCTACCTAGCGCCGTGGCACTAAGGCGGTTCAGCAAACCCCTAGGCCTTTTAGTTCATGTGGGCCACAACGCAACAAGAACAGCGCTGCAACATAACCCTGCGAACCCAGAATTTCTGCAATTATAAAAATTGCAAATCCTTCCCAATCCACCCCCAAACTCAATTTCTAGCTTAATTCAACCACAGAATTAAACCAGCAAAACAGAACCACCACAAAGCAATCATCACAACTCAAATAAAAACCCATAATTAAGATCTTGAGTTATAGAACTCAAGCACACTCTAAAATTTCAAAAACTAGGAATTAAAGGGGTGGAAAACATTACATAAACTAATTAGAACGATTCCAGGCTACTTGTTAATGAAGTTCTATCTCCAACTCCAAGCCTTCAAGCCTTAACCTCAAGAATAATGCTCCCAGAATCTCAAAACCAAAACTTAGCTAGAGAGGAAGTAAGAACCGAGAGAGAGAAAGATAGTGAGCTGTGAGTGTTGTTCTAACTTGTTTCCCTCAGCTTCTACAAAGGTCTAATGCTCAAGGCAAAGTCCATCCATTTGACAAAAGACTAAAATGCCCATTGCTTAAGTCTTATTCTCTAACGCCCTCAAGGGAAACAACATATCTCTCCACATTTCGCGCTACTCTCAATTAACACCTCAAAATTCCCAATTAATCCCACTAACCTACCAAATTCTAATATCCCCAGTAACACACCAAATCACTATTATACCCCTAGGTTCTCCCTGAACCGGGTATTAACCCTCGATGTGAATTTTCTGCCGAATTGCTCACTAGGATCGCCTTGTGCCACACATCACAAATATGCCCTTATTAACAAGAACGGGCCTACATGCATATTTAATACACATAAACATGCATAAATATTCATATTACCATAAAATTCATACATGCCACATAATCACACATATATTTAATTAATCTCACATATAAATCCAATTATGCCCTCCCGACACACTAATCGAGGCTCTAAGCCTTATTAGAAAATTTGGGACGTTACAACTATCTCCTCGAAATTTACCAGAACAACTGGGGATACTGATCCCACATGTATGATTCTAGCTCCCAGGTCACCTCCTCAACCTTGTTGTTCCTCCACAACACTTTAACCAAGGGTATAGTCTTGTTCCTCAAGACTTTATCCTTTCTATCTAAAATTTGTACTGGACGCTCCTCGTAGGACAAGTCTGTCTACAACTCCAAATTCTCATAACTCAATATATGAGTTGCATCTGGTACAAACCTCCGAAGCATCGATATATGAAACACATTGTGAACTGCCGACAAAGTCGGTGGTAAAGCTAATATGTAGGCTACCTAACCAATCCTCTCCAGGATCTCAAATGGTCCTACAAATCTAGGACTCAACTTGCTCTTCTCCCCAAACCTTTTTGTAACGCCTTGCTACTCAAGGACCGTTACACTGTGTATTTTAAATGGTGATAGGCTCGCTAAACGAGACATTTGGCCATAAATGTGTACTAAACCTGATTAATGGTTTAGGGCTAAATATTTTAGTCAAAATGAATAGTCATTTTGTTAAAGAGTTAAGTTGTACATGGGATCCCATAATAACTGTTTACAAAGTTGTTTACAGTTCCAAAGGGTAATTACAACACAAAAGTTACAACCCACCGACCTAAGCGGCAAAAATAGGGTTTAACCCTAGTTCCTCTGAGAAACCTTGGTCATGGTGGTCAAGCGGCAGCATATGCACACGTCACCACCTATGCTCTCCAACTTATGGCTGGTCCAACTTTCCTTTCCCCTGACCTGCACCACATAGCACCCGTGAGCCAAGGCCCACCAAGAAAACTTAAACATGCTCATAAACAGTGAATAACACATTACCAAACCATAATAAGAATGCCTAGTAGTAATAACTCTACTCATGTATGCATACCATTCATACAAATGACTACAGCGTCATATGGGGCCAGCTGCCCTAAATAAATGATTAATTGAATCATATCAGGGCCCGTTGCCCAAAATACATGAATAATAAATCATATTGGGGCTCAGCGCCCTAGGATATGGGACTAATAAGTCACCCTGGAGCCCGTTGCCCTATCCTCTATATAACCAGTCTTGGAGCTGGCCCAGCTTACCTGGCGCTTAATTTTCCACGACCATTAGGTCGGACAAGCATATGATGCGCTCCTTATTAAGCCTAACCATATCAACCAGGGCTCAGAGTGCTATTGCCGCCCTTGACTTATAAGTCAATGCCTTTCAACCAGCGCTCAACTCTATTGCCGTCCTTGAGTCATAAGTCAAGCCTTTCTCAATCAGATAATGCGAACAGGCATTCATTATATAACAAATATCTAGATACAGAGCATTCATCATGCTTAATCAATCATTCATAGGCATAATCATAATCATGCACATTTACAGGGACCCACGCCCAATCAAGAATATATTCAACATTCGGGCCAAGCCTTAATCATGTACATCACGTATTGGGTGCAATTTTCTTACCTCAAGTTCGTGTGTACAGTAAAATAAGAACGAACCACGAGCATGATCCTGATCCCGAGACCCTAGTGATAACCTAGTCACAACAAAGTATAGAATCCCGTAAAAAATGAGTAAATAAAGGCTTCCAGACTGAGACCTAGCCTCTGGGACGTCGAATCCTACTAAACCAGATAGTAGGATTGATCCCAAGCCCTTAGGTTTGAATTCCCGCACTCTAAACCCTTCGAAGGCCCAAAATCTCTTAAGTGACGTAGCCCCTGAGCATTTGAGCCACGGTCCACCGAAGTCAGATGCCCAACCTCTCCTTTCACTAAACACGGGCCGCGGCGGGACCTCACATCAGGAAACTGCCCATACCTTTAGGTTCTGGAGGGCCACGGTGCGACCCCGCGAACCCAGATTTCACAGCTCCAAATCCTCTCTAAATTCACCCCAAACCTGTACCAAACTCACCATTCAATCTCACAACATCCCTGGAACTTCCCAAGCAACAAAAACTGCATTTTTGATGGATCAAAAACTCACCAAACTATAAAATCCAATTCAAAACCCAAGAAACTTAAGGAAATGAAAACTCAGAAATTCAAAGCTTAAATTACCTCTAATTAAGTTATTTTCTAGCTAAATCCTCCGGCTATCAAGCTTCTGATCTTCCCTAGAATCGTTATGACTCTAACCTTTCTTGAATTTGAGTCCTAAAACTCGTGTTTCCTTCAAAAATGCTATCGAGCATAAAAAAGGAGAACGGGGGGGGGGGGAGAGAGAGAGTTTGTTCAAAAATGCTATCGAGCATAAAAAAGGAGAACGGGGGGGGGGGGGGGGGAGAGTTTGAATGTGTTTTCTATTTCTATCAGGTTACTTACAACTCAAGTAATCTTTAGTAAATTCCAAAGCTTAGGGTGCCAAAAAAGTCCACGAGGGTAATATGGTCAAAATCCAAAGAATTCTCTCCTGATCTCACTAACTCCCAATATACTCTCAAATATTCATTCCCATTACCCAATATCTAGGTAATGTACTAAATGCCCACAATACCCCTTGACTCACCCCAAGTCAAGTATTGGTCCCGTTGTGACTTTCCCGCTAACTTTCTCCCTAAGATCGCCTCGTGCCGAGTAACCCAAATATATCCACATACCCATAATGGGCCAAATTAGGAAAATTTTCCTTTTGATAAGAAACGGGCCCACATGCATATCTAATACACCTAAACATGCATATCAAGTCATATTATAATATAACTCACATAATCATATAATGACACCCATATATATCACATATACACATAATTTTCAGAATTTTCCATCCTGACCCCCTAATCAAGGCTCTGAGCCTCATTAGGTAATTTGGGATGTTACACTTTTCACCCCTCTTAGCGGCGGAACTCTAAGGAAGACATAGTCTCCCACTTGGAATTCCACATTTTTGCACCTCGGATCTCAATAACTTTTCTGTCTACTCTATGAGGCGAGCATCCGAGCTCTAATATTTTCTATGGCCTCATTGGTCCTCCAAAATGCTTTAGGACCCAAATATTTCCTCTCACCCATCTCGTCCCATTGAATGGGCGACCTACACCTCCTACCATACAGCATCTCGTAAGGAGCCACTCTGATGGTTGGCTGGTAGCGGTTATTGTAAGAGAATTCTATCAAAGGCAAATACTTACTCCAGGACCATTCAAAGTCCAGAACGCATGCCTGAAGCATGCCTTCCAGTATTTGAATCGTCCTCTCCGAGTAACCAACTGTCTAAGGATGGTAAGCTATACTGAATTTCAACTAGATCCTCATAGCCTTCTACAGACTTCCCCAAAACTTGGAAGTAAAGATGGGGTCTCGATCTGACACGATAGACCTAGGCGCCGCATGGAGACGTACTAATTCTTTCACATAAAGATCAGCATACTGATCCACGGTATAGTTTGTCCTTACTAGCAAGAAGTGGGCTGATTTGGTATACCGATACACAATCACCCACACTAAATCATGCTGACCCATTGTCCTGGGTAACCCAACTACGAAGTCCATAGTGACATCCTCCCATTTCCAGTCAGGGATACCCAAAGGTTGTAATAACCCTGCCAGTCTCTGATGTTCAGCCTTGACTTGCTGACATATCCGACACTTAGCCACATACTCAGTAAAATCTTTCTTCATCCCAGACCACCAATACAAGATTTTCAGATCCTGGTACAACTTCGTGGTGCCTGGATGAAGTGAATACGGTGTCGTATGAGATTCATCTAGAATCTATCGTCTTATAGAAGAGTCCACCAGAACAAAAATCGGCTGCTTGTACCTTAGCATCCCCATCTATGAAACATTATAGTCCTTAGGCACTCCAGCTAGGACGTCCCCTCGGTGTCTCATCAGCTGAGGATCACTCAAATGTCCCTCCATTATCCTCTCCAAAAGAGTGGAATGCAAGGTGACGTTGGCCAACTGACCCACGACCAACTCAATCTCTGCTTAGGTCATATCTTCTGCCAACTCCTTTGATATCTGCTTCAGACTGAATAACTATCCCAGACCCCTCTAACTCAAGGCATCTACCACCACATTGGCTTTCCCTGGGTGGTAAAGAATCTCACAATCATAATCTTTCACCAACTGCAGCCAACACTTCGGTCTCATGTTCAGATCTTTTTCGGTAAAGAAATAATTCAAGCTCGTGTGGTCAGTGTAGATCTCACTCTTTTCCCCATAAAGGTAGTGACACCACATCTCCAGTGCAAATATCGCTGTTGCTGACTCCAAATCATGCGTACGGTATCGCTGTTCATATTATTTCAACTGTCGCGATGCATAAGTGATCACCTTCCCTGCCTGCATAAGGATACAACCTAACCCCTGCCTTGATGCATCATAGTAAACCATAAACTTCTCCTGATCTGATGGAAGACTCAGTACTGGAGTTGTAAACAATCGTCGCTTTAACTCCTGGAAGTCATCCTCACATTTGTCTGACCATACAAATCTTTGATTCTTTCGTGTCAATTCTGTCAGTGGTGTAGCAATCTTCAATAATCCTTTTGCGAAGCATCGGTAGTATCCTGCCAATCCAAGAAAGCTCCTGATCTCAGAGGCACTTCTGGGCCTTGGCCAATCTCTCACTGCCTTAACCTTAGATGGATCAACTTTAATTCCATCTCTGCTAACAATGTGACCAAGGAATATCACCTGGGGTATCCAGAACCCACACTTCTTCAATTTGGCATACAATCTGCACTCCCTCAACCTCTAAAGTACCAATCGGAGATTTTGCTCGTGTTCTACTTCTGTTAGAGAGTGATCGCTAAAATCTGCACACAAGTATACGTGTTCATGTTAAGTAATAAATTTTGTAAGAGCAGAGATCGTCCCACAGAGACTATTAACCAATTACCAATAATTTCTTTTTAGTTTCTATTTGGTGATTAAAATTAAGATGAATAATTCTAACCTACGAACACAATTTAAATAACTTTAAACAGAACAATGAATTAAAAATCCATAAATAAAAGCATAGGAATTAATTTCATCAACTTTTCATTCTATTAATTTTACTAATTAGTTCTAAATCTCTTCTTCCTATTCTAATAGCAGGTTAACATAAATCGATTCATATTCTTTTTCAAGATATAAGAGCTCAGCCTATATGTAGGTTTTCTACATCTATGTGATAAGCTTAAACATATAGAAAGCATTAAGCATGGAATCCTAATTACTACACAAGTCATACAGGTACTTTCGTCCAATATGCAAGCTATGTCTATATAATGATAGCATATTCAATTCTCATTTTCGAATTTTAAATCAAAACCATTAAATCAAGTAAATAGTGATCAAGTATTTACTAGCATTAAGCAAATATCATATAGATTAGAATAAAGAAGAAGTATCAATATAACATCATAATAAAATTAAATTGAAATTCATGCAACTACATTAATTCCTAGATAAAGGATTTAGTTCATAGATAACATAATGACAATATAATTCAGAATATTGTTCATAGAAAATAACCTAAAGAATTAAGATGAAGAAGAAATCTAAAAACTAATAAACCAGAAAAAGAAATCTAAATAAAATATTCACAGCAGTCTTTTCTAGATCTAGGGTTTATAAAACTAAAACTTCCTCTCAAAATCGCAGAATAATATCACTTAAATAGTTTTCCAATGCTCCCCAAGTGGAAAGGCCATTTTGTCCTTCTGAAAGTGACTTAAGATTTCAAAAACCACGTCGATAGTGCTGTAGCACTGGTTTTGTAGTGTTATAGTGCTACTTACAGAGCCAAATTCTACCAAGAATTCTCTTACTAGCGCTGGGGCGCTATTTTTTAGGATTTTCAAGTGCTGTAGCACTACTTACATAGCGTTGTAGCGCTATTTATAAAAACAAATGCTTTGAAGTCATCTTTCTAGCATTGTAGTGCCATTATCCAAAACATTACTTCAACTTCTTGCTCCCGAATGACTCGATTTTCTCCAAAATAACTCCATTTCTTCCACTTTCACTTCATTCCACTCTTTTCACCATCTTAGCATCAAAAACCTGAAACATGAACAAACAAGCATAAATCTGCAATAAAATAACCCTAAACTAATGAAAACCTTCCTAAAAACTAGACCATAAATGAGCCTTAACTCGTTTATCAATCGGAGATGTTGCTCATGTTCTACTTCTGTCTGAGAGTAGACTAGGATAGCGTCGATGAAGACAATCACAAACTTGTTGAGGTAGTCCATGAACACCCTGTTCATCAAATCCATAAAAGTTTTCGAGGCATTGGTCAGCCCGAAAGACATGACCAGAAACTCATAATATCCATATCTTGTGCGAAAGGCCATCTTTGGAATATCCTCATCCTTGATCCTCAGCTGGTGATAACCAGATCGAAGATCAATCTTTGAGAATATTGTTCCACTCTGCAAGTGATCAAACGGGTCATCAATCCTTGGCAGCGGGTACTTGTTCTTAATATTTTCAATTACTTGTAATTGATGCACATCCTCAATGCCCCATCTTTCTTCTTACCGAACAACATTGGCGCACCCCATGGTGAAAAACTAGGTGTAATGAATCCCAAGTCCAGTAACTCTTGTAGTTGTACCTTCAATTCCTTCAACTTTGTCGGAGCCATTCTGTATGGTACTCTGGATACCGGTTCTATCCCTGGTGCCACCTCTATAACAAATTCAATCGGCTGCTGTGGCGGTAATCCTGGTAGGTCCCCAGGAAATACATCTAAAAACTCGCAGACCACTCTGTTCTCCGCTGGCCCAACTGGTACTTCCCTAGTGATATCTACTACACTCACAAAGAATCCCATGCATCCACCCTGAGATCATCGAAATACGAGGCCCGTTCATAGTGCCCATAAATACAAATGGGTCCTCTCCAATGGGCTCAAAGGTTACCATCCTCCTTTTACAATCTATGGTTGCCCCATACTTGGCTAACCAATCCATGCCCAAAATCATATCATCATCCTCCATAGATAGCTTAATCAAATCTACTGACAACTCTCTACACTCCACCTCTACTTGCAAGGTTCTAATCCATCTCTTAGAAACTACTAGTTCCCCAGTAGGAGACAAGGTCCCAAACCCCACAGTAAAGAAATCACAAGGCCTACACAATCTATCAATGACTTTACAAGAAACAAATGAATGTGTAGCACCAGAATCAATCAATACAATGTAAATAGAGCCAGCGCTAGAAATCTGACCTATCACTACCGAGGGACTAGCCTCGGCCTCTGACTGGGTCAGTGTGAAAACACGAACTGGTGCCAAACTATCAACCTTCCACTGTTCTTCTATCCTCTGATGCGGGCAATCTCTCATGAAATGTCCCACTACCCCACAAAGGAAGCATGCCTTAGCACGACATTCTCCCACATGGCATCTCCAGCACCTGGTGCACATTGGATAACTCCTACAAGCCTCATTGTTGCTCTAGCGGCTACTCTGAGTACCCTGACCCCTCCTGTCAGGACCAGGAGTAGTAGAACTGTCAGGGGTCTTCCTCTCCGCCCCTACCAGACCCAGTAAGTAGAGGTACCATCCTCCTAGCATCACGACTTGTGGCACTCTCGCGCCAAATCCTATCCTCTACACCCTCAACAGTAAGGGCATTCTTAATCACCTGAACATATGTGGTAACCCCAAGCACTGAGGTGATCCTAACATCCTGTGCTACCATGGGGTTTAATCCCCGAAAAAACCTATCTCTCCTGGTAGCATCGGTTGGCACCAAGTCAGAAGCAAACTCGGCCAACATGTCAAACTTCAGGGCATACTCAGTGACAGTCATGTTGCCTTGAACCAATCTTGTAGACTCATCTGCCTTCGTAGCTCGATCTGCGTCTTTGTAGTATTTCTCGTTGAACAAATACCAGAACTCATCCCAACTCAAAGCAGCAACGTTCCGGATCTGAGATACAACCTCCCACCAGATGTGGGCATCTTCTCAAAACATGTAAGTGGTGCACACCACCCTATCATTACCCACCACCCTCATGAATTCCAAGATGGAGGTTGTCATACTGATCCATTGCTCTGCTCGTAGTGGGTTTGGCCCTCCCTCAAACGTAGGAGGGTGTTGCTTCCTGAACTACTCATACAAGGGTTCCCCTCTTTTCAATACTTTTAGCTGTTGTTGTACAACCTGTGCAAGGGTAGTGGGTGGTACTACTGGCCCAGTGTTCCTCGCTGGAACCTGTTGCTGTCATAACTAACGAATTTCTTCTTCCTGTCTCTACAGTCTGGCATGCATTTCAGCAAGTATATGTTGCCATTTCTCAAGGACTGATTGAGGGTCCTGGCCCTGGTTATCATCTCTAGCCTCGATCTCAGCACAGGCTAGTCGAATTGATCACATTGGAGGCATAACTCTCCAAGTATAACTACAATCAATGACTCAACTCAACAGGCATTGATAACAAATTTCACAACTGCCCCACAGTTCACAATCGAGAAATTAAACAAAATTCACAAACATCATGTTACTTGGCATTCCACATGCATCAATAGTATAACAAACATACATTCTCATATTCAATTAATAGTCAAGGGCCAGGCCCTGTCAGTATAGCTCATGCTCCCTAATTAGGCATGCAGATAAGGAATATGTATTTCATTTAAACAATTAAGCACATAAACATATCATTGGTTACGAACCCTGAGTCAAGCTTATCTTTAGCGGTGAGTGTACATGCCCAGCCAATCTTCATGAACTAATAAACCTTGGCAGCTCTGATACGAAGTTACAACACCCTGATAGTTAGGCCCGTTACACGATTTCCATTACCTGCGCCACTTAGCATCCGTGAGCCGAGGCTCACCATGAAAACAAAATCATGGTTATAAGCAGTACAATATAAAATCACATATTCATAATTAGCATGCCCAATAGTAATAACCCTACTCATGCAAGCAATCAATCTAGATGAGTGACTATAGAGTCACACCAGGTCCTATTTCCCAATTCCTAATATAACAAGCATTGAACTGGCCAAGCAGGTCTAGCGCTTATTATTTCAGGTGGCCTTAGGGTCATTCAAATGTATATCTTGCTTCTTGGATAGCTTAACCAAATCGGCCAGCGTTCAGCACGCTATTACTGCCCTTAACTCCTAAGGCGAGCCTTTAAACCCTCGACTTATAAGTAAAGCGTTTTACTGTAGCGTCCCAAATTTGCTAATAAGGCTTAGGGCCTTGATTAGCGTTCCCTGAGGACAATAAGTGATTTATTATGTTAATGTGTGAAATTGATGAGTATGTGATTGGAAATGCATGTTTAGGTGGATTAAATATGCATGTGGGCCCCGTTTGGTCATTAGGGGCATGTTCGTAATTTTAGCCCGTTGAGGGCATAAATGTAATAATTGTGATATATTTGTGATATATCTGTGCTGCACAATCCAAGATAGTCCTAGGAAGCGGTTTAGCTAGAAAGTCACAACGAGGTCGAATACCTGACTTGGGGCGAGTTGAGGGGTATTTCGGGCATTAGATGTTTTATGGGGTTATCGGGTTATGGAAATAAAAAATTTGGAGACATATTTTAAGTTAGAACGTTTAGGAGGGAATATCGAGGAAATTTACCATTTTTGCCCTCGGGGACGTTTTTGGTACCTCGAGCCTTTGAGGTTACCTTAGAGACTTAAGTTAAGTAAAACAAAACCAAGGAAGCCTTCAGAAATTAAGGAACTAACACAAACCTCTTCTCTCTCTCTTTCTTTTCCTCTAAGGCATACCAAGGAGAAGTGTTGAAGATTAAGCAAGGATTTTGGCTCTAGACTTGTGGATTCAAGCAGAGGTTAAGGTAAGCCTTGAACTGTGATTTGAGCCATTTAATTATGTGATTATTGGCTAGGTTTCTAGTTTTCTTAAGGTTTTGAAGTTGGAGATTTGAAATTGAGAAATCATGAGTTTTAAAGCTAGATTTTGTTAGGTTTTGTTACTGAGACTGTTTTAGGACTTCTGTGATAAATGAATTGGATTGTTAGGATGATTTTGGGGGTAAATTGACTTGGTTTTGGTGGTAAAAATGGAGGATTTTTCTGGGTTTGAAGCGTCGGGCCGCGGCATTGTTCTTCTTGAGCCGTGACCCTCTAGAACATTTTGGAGGCCAGGAAGAAGGGCAAGCCGCGGCACACCCTAGCTTGGGTCGCGGCGCACATGGGGTGTTTTTGGGGGATTGGTTTCTGGTGGAGGTGGGCCGCGGCATGGGTTCATGGGGCCGCGACACTTAGTGTGTTTTTGGACTCCAAGGAGGTTTTAGGCTCGGGAATCCAAAAGTTAAGGCTCGTGATGGATTTTATCACCCAGATTGATAGAATTCAAGGTCCTAGAGACTAGAATTATGGCCCAAAGTTATTTAATGGATTAGATCTTCATGGATGGATGTTGTTGATATGTTGTGACTAGGTTTTCAGTGAGGCTCGGACTATGGGACTGTGCTCGGGACATTGGTCCTTAGAAAGCTCGGGACACACGTAAGAAAACTGTTGTACCCATAGAGCAGGGCGAGGCCCTATAGCTTGTGTTACAGGGCACGAACCTATATGATTATGTTGTTGGGCGTAGCCCCATTGATTATGTTTATACAAGTTTAAGTATTTGTTTATTATGCTATGTGTGCATATATGTGTGAATGAACGGCAAAGCCGGGAACGGCGAAGGCCGAGAACGGCAAGGTCGAGTACGGCATGGGGCCGGGAACAGCGTTAAGCACGCAGAGTGCGAATTGCCAGGGTGAGACCCTATAGGATACCTGTGATATCCTCACGGTGTAGACTGCGAACCCAGGGCCTGGTAAAGTACCTGGGACGGCATGGCCGTATGTGTTTAGCTTGTTGGTGGTTGAATTATATGTTGAATGATAGAAATGCATATGTTATTTGCTTGTGTGGGGTTTTCTTACTGGGATTCGGCTCACGGGTGCTCTATGTTGCAGGTAAGGGCAAGGGGAAATTCGACCAACCATGAGTACGGAGAGCGTGAAGCGACGCATACATGTTTGGCCTGCCTGGCTGCCACGACCAGTGGTATTTTTCGAAGACGTTTGTATTAAACCTAATTTTTTCGTTTAGTCGACTTTAATTATATTTTTTATTTGTAAATTTTTCTAAAACAGTATTTTGGGATCCCAAATGTTTAACCACTTATAATATTCAATGAATGGATATATTTTCTCAAACTATGTGACTTCTGTTATAACTTTGATTAGCGAGTTAATTGCACATTTTAAATTCACTTAGTAACGGCTCTAAGGAAGTAGGGCGTTACAACTTGGTATCAGCACAAGCCAAGGTTTATGGTTCCTAGAGATTGACCGAACATGTACGCTCGCTATCAATGACAAGCTCGACTCAGGGTTGGTTGGTAATGATTGACTTATACGGTTGAATATATGCTTAGCTTCCCTGTTTTCCTGCATATCTTATATAGAGCATGATGAATGACTTAACATATGCATGATGTCAGGGCATGGCCCGTTGAGTGTTATATGCTATTTGTATGTTATGTGGATTGCTGTTATGGTTGGCTGATGTGAATTTGGAGGTGGTTTTGGATGTTGTTATCATGCCTGATGAGCGACGTCGTTGATTGCAGACATATTGTTGAGATGCCTTGACAATCATCGAGACTCCGCGCCAGTAGGGCCGAGGATGACAACAAGGGTCATGACGCACCATCTGCCCCACAAAATTGGCAACAGATGTTTGCTGAAATGGAAGCAATACTGCAACGAACTGAGGAAGAGCTTTGACAGTTGAGGCAGCAGGCCCCACCCCAGGCCACTGGGTTATCAGTTCAGCAGGCTATGGCGCCAGTGCCAGTTCAGCCTGTTATGGAGAACAGGTGGAAACCTTTGTATGAGAGGTTCAGGAAAAAGCATCTTCCCACCTTTGAGGGTGGAGCAGACCCACTACGAGCAGAGTAGTGGATGAATATGATTTCCTCCATCTTGGATTTTAGGAGGGTGGTCGGGAATAAGAGGGTAGCTTGTGCTCGCTACATGTTCAGAGAGGATGCCCGCATCTAGTGAGATGTAGTGACTCAGAGGAGGAATGTTGCAACTATGACTTGGGAAGAATTCAGAAACATCTTCAATGAGAAATACTACAGTGTAGTAGTCCGAGCTGCAAAGGTTGATGAGTTCATCAATCTAACTGAGAACCGGTTGACAGTTACAGAGTACACCTTGAGATTTGATCGGTTGGCAAAGTTTGTGCCAGATTTGGTGTCGACTGGTGCGGCAAGAAGAGATAGATTTGTACGGGGGTTGAATGTTATGATCGCCTGTGATGTGAAGATTACTTTGGATCCAGAGACTACTAATTATTCCTAGGTTGTGGACAAGGTCCTTACAACTGAGGGGGTCGAGGATAAGATATGGAGAAAGAACATTGTGAGGCGCAATGCCAGGAGGACAGTGCCTCCTTTTATTGGATCCAGTCGAGGTAGTGGCTCTAGTGAACAGAAGAGAAAGGCCCCAGATTCTTTTGTTCCTCCTAGGTCGGATAGGAGGGCACGGGGTGCTTTTGGCGGCCCTCGGGGTGGAGGTGACAACTGGAGGAGTTTTCTAGTGTATCCTCGGTGCAGACGACGACATCAGGGTGAGAGCAGAATTAGGGCTTGCCTTATCTGTGGGAGTCCCAATCATTTGAAGAAGGATTTCCCACAAGCCAGGAAAAAGGAGTCAAAGCAGGGCGACAGTCTCGCTCCTGCTAGAGAGTTCACCTTGACTCAGACTGAGGCAGAGGCTAGCCCCTCAATTGTGACAAGTCAGATTTCTAGTGCTGGTTCTTCTTATACTGCATTGATTAACTCGGGAGCTACTCATTCCTTTGTATCTGCTAGAGTGATAGATCAGCTGTGTAGACCTAGTGATTTGTATGCTAGGGGTTTTCAGACTTTGTTGCCGACTGGGGAAATGGTAGTCTCTAGGAGATGGGTTAAAGCATTGCCAGTAGAGATAGATGGTAGGGAGTTGTCTGTTGATCTGATTGAGCTTGTGATGGATGGCTTCGATATGATCCTAGGGATGGATTGGTTATCTAAGTATGGGGTGGCGATTGACTGCAAGCGCAAGATGGTGACTTTTGAACCAGAAGGCGAGGTACCCTTTGTATTTGTGGGGATAGTTAGTGGACCGCGAGTACCTATGATTTAAGCACTGAAGGCTAGAGACATGATGCAGGATGGTTACATAAGATTCCTAGCGAATATTGTGGATACCTTTAGGGTTTTTTTCGGTTGGACTGAGTGAGACCAGATTGGTATGTGAGTTTCCAGATTTATTTCCAGCAGACCTGCCAGGGTTGCCGCCGCAGTGGGAGATTGAGTTTGTTATTGAGTTGGCGCCAGGGGTGGAGCCAGTATCTAGGACACCTTACAGAATGGCTCCGGCAGAGTTGAAGAAGTTGAAAATTCACTTGCAAGAGTTACTGGATTTTGGGTTCATCAGATCGAGTTTCTCACCATGGGGTGCTCTAGTGTTGTTTTTCAAGAAGAAGGATGGATCTCTTAGGATGTGTATTGACTACATGGAACTGAACAAGTTGACTATTAAGAACAAATACCCCTGCCTAGGATTGATGATTTATTTGACCAGCTACAGCGAAAGACAGTGTTTTCCAAGATTGATCTCCGATCAGTTTACCATCAGTTCAGGATCAAAGAAGAGGACATACCACAGACCGCTTTCTGCACGAGGAATGGACACTATGCATTCCTAGTTATGTCCTTTCGATTAACCAATGCCCCAGCAGCTTTTATGGACATGATGAATAAGGTTTTCAAGGACTACTTGGATAAGTTTGTGATTGTGTTTATCGGTGACATTCTGGTGTACTCTCAGTCAGAGACAGAGCATGAGCAACATCTACGTTTGGTATTGCAGCGGTTGAGGGAGCATAGGTTATATGCTAAGTTCAGCAAGTGCGAGTTTTGGCTACCGCAAGTCACATTTCTGGGCCATATCATTAGTAAGAAGAGGATTCTGGTTTATCAAAGTAAATTTGAGGTAGTGAGAGATTGGCCTAGACCGAGCAGTGTTCCTGAAGTTAGGAGTTTTCTGGGATTGGCAGGATATTATCGGTGGTTTGTTGAGGGATTCTTCAGGATAGCTACATCGTTGATTGAATTCACAAGGAAGAAGACTAAGTATGCATGGATAGACAGGTGTGAGAATAGTTTCAAGGAACAGAAGCAGCGACTGATCACCACGTCAGTGTTGAGTTTGCCGATGGACAATGAGAAGTTTGTGGTTTACTATGATGCTTCTAGACAAGGTTTAGGGTGTGTGCTGATGCAAGCCGAAAAGGTGATAGTCTATGCATCGAGACAGTTAAAGGAGTATGAGCAAAGATATCCCACACATGATATGGAGTTGGCAGCGATGGTATTTGCACTTAAGGTTTGGAGACATTATTTGTATGGTGAGAAGTGCGAGATATACACCGACCATAAGAGTTTGAAGTACTTCTTGTTGGGGTTTTATGCCCTAATTAAAACCCAAATTCTTTGTAATCCCATTTTATTATCAATAAAAGAATAGAAATCATTTTTTGACTTGGTCAATCACTTTTCTCACATGTTTTATTTTCATGATTATTTGTTTAATATAAAATTCTATTAAATCCCGAGCATATAGCTAATCTTATTTATAGTGACGTAATCATAGTGGAATATAAATATGATTATATGTTCAAAATAAGTTAGTCCTAAGATTAGTCAGTGCACCGGATTTACACTGACTTGCCAATCTACGATATGATCTACTTACACATTACAGTGTTATGTTCTTTCCAGAACATTAGCAAAGTAGATAAGATCGGATGTATTTGTTACATCGGACAGGACCGATATTGACAGTTGATAAGATAAGTAAACATACCGTTATTATCTATTCTAGTCATATCATATAGTTGACCATAGGTCAATTCAATCTCAATTTCTGAGTGGTTAGTATTCTAACTGATTGTATTATTTGAGTTCTTTGACTTGTTCGTTACCAGCTTACCCTACGGACTATCCCATACTTACATCTTGGGAACTCGGTAGTATAATTGAGTGGGAGTGTTAATCATAGATATGAACATCTATAGCTTCTGGTGAAGAAGTGAAACGATGGTTTCCTTTTAGTTTGGTTCAAGGTGTTAAATGATAGAGATCTCATTTCAGTAATTAAATTAGTTTACTGAAATATCATTTACAAGGAACTAAGTGTTTTAAGGATAAAATACAATGAGGGGTAAAACGGTATTTTAGTCCTATCTCATTGTAGACCGTCTATAGAGGATTGAGTGACAATTATGGTTGTAACAATGGATAATTAATAGCGTATCTATATTTGTTATAGAGCGTTCTATGAATTCAAGAGTCCAATTCCAAGTCTATAGTGGAGTCACGAGGAATTAATAAGTTAGTAAATTTATTTGTTAGATTTATGATAACTTATTGGAGCTTGATTTCATAGGCCCATGGTCCCCATTGTACGTTGGATAAAATCATCTAGATAGTCTCAATTAATTGATTTAATCATCAATTAGAATTATCAAAGTTGACCAGGTCAATTTTGGATAGTTTCACAAAATTATGTAATTTTGAGAAGAAAAGAGAAATTATGGCAGATTTATTAATTAAGATAAATTGGTATCTAAATTAATAAATAAATTTAAATCAAGGTTCAAATTATAAATAATTAATTTGATAAAGGATTTAAATAATTATTTAATTAATTAAATCAATAGAAAATAATACAGGCCTTGATTTTAAGTCCAATGGGCTTATAATCAAATAAGAAATTTCACGGGCCTATAGCCCATGATAATTTCGACCTAGGGCTTCAAAATGGCTGTTATTTTATTGATTTTTTAATTAAAGTAAATGGCCTAATTGAGTCTATAAAAGGAGTGCTTAGAGTTAAGATTTCTGAGAAGTTTGATGAGTCACACGTCAGATTTTCTGATAGTTTTAGATTCTCTCTAAACACAAGTCCTTTTCTAAGCCACTTTGTTATTTTCTCTTCTTCTCTCTATATCTATCTCATGTGTTGAGAATTGCCCACACTAGTCTAGGTGGTTCTAAGGATACATTGGAAGATTGTGAAGAAAATAGAAGATCGGTTCAGTTTCTTGATAATACTCTGCGACAGAAAGGATACAAGAGTTAGAGAAACTGAAGGAAGGACTCTTAATTCCGCTGCGTATACTGTAAGTATTATATTATTTATTTCTCTTTGAATTCAATTTTAGAAACATGTTTTAGGCTATCTTGTATTAATTTGTTTAATATTAGATATACATGAAAATAAATAAAGATCATGTATAAGCTTTTTCCAACACTTCTTTACTCAGAAGGATCTGAATATGCGCCAGAGACGGTGGCTGGAGTTGGTAAAGGATTATGATTGTGATATCCTATACCATCCTGGGAAGGGTAATGTAGCAGATGATGCATTGAGTCGGAAGGGCCCAGGACAGTTGTTCAGTTCGAGACAGATATATGATAAGTTAGCTGAGGAAATGACTAGAGCGGGTATAGAGTTGGTGGTTAGTTGGTTAGCCAACATCACTCTTTAGTCTACACTCCTTGAGAGGATCAAGGAGGCATAGGGGAAGGATTCCCAGTTGAGAGGGCACAGAGAAAATGTCTTAGTTGGAGCGGCTAAGGATTTTTCTATCTCGGAGATGGGATTACTAAAGCACAAAGAACGAATCTGTGTTCCAATGGATACTGATATCCGGTGAGAGATCTTGGATGAAGCGCATACCACTCCCTATTCTTTACATCCAGGTAGGACGAAGATGTACCAAGATTTGAGAGCCTTGTATTGGTGATCGGGAATGAAGAGGGACGTGGTGGATTATGTGGCCAAGTGTTTAACTTGTCAGTAGGTAAAGGTTGAACATCAGAGGCCAGCAGTGTTATTGCAGCCTCTAGGGATTCTAGGGACTTCGTGGTTGGTTTTCCAAAGATTGTGGGATAGCATGACTCGGTGTGGGTGATTGTGGATAGGTATACCAAGTCCGCCCACTTTTTATCTGTCAAGGCGACTTATACTATAGAGTAGTATGCCGAGTTGTATGCGAAGGAAATTTTTTGACTTCATGGGTCTCCGAGGTCGATAGTATCCGACAAGGACCCCACCTTCACCTCAAAGTTTTGGGAGAGCCTGTAGAAGGCTATGGGCACAAAGTTGCGGTTTAGTACCGCTTATCATCCTCAGACGGATGGACAGTCTGAGAGGATGATTTAGATACTGGAAAAGTTACTCAGACTTGAGACACAGGAGCGTAGAGTTTCAAGTCGGTGACCATGTATTTCTATGAGTTTCTCCCTTGAGAGGAGTGAAACGGTTTGGTGTACGGGGAAAGCTGAGCCATAGGTTTGTCAGCCCCTTTGAGATTCTAGAACGGGTTGGACAGGTAACTTGCAGATTGGCGATGCCTCCAGCTTTATCAGGGGTTCATGATGTTTTTCACAAGTCCATGCTCTGGAAGTATGTATCAGATTAAATGCATGTTCTGAGTTATGAGAACATAGAGCTAGGCCAAGATTTGTCTTATGAGGAGAAGCCGGTTCAGATTCTCGACTGGAAGGAAAAAGTCTTGCGGAGCAAGACCATCACCTTGTTGAAAGTGTTGTGGAGGAACAACAAGGTTGAGGAGGCGACGTGGGAACTTGAATCAGATATGCGGGAGCGGTATCCCGAGTTGTTCAGGTAATTTTGAGGATGAAATTTCTGTAAGGAGGGGATAGCTATAGCGTCCCAAATTTACTAATAAGGCTTAGGGCCTTGATTAGTGTTCCTGGAGGACAATAAGTGATTTATTATGTTAATGTGTGAAATTGATGAGTATGTGATTAAAAATGCATGTTTAGGTTGATTAAATATGCATGTGGGCTCCGTTTGGTCGTTAGGGGCATGTTTGTAATTTTAGCCCGTTGAGGGCATACATGTAATAATTGTGATATATTTGTGATATATCTGTGCTGCACGATCCGAGACAGTCCTAGGAAATGGTTTAGCTAGAAAGTCACAACGGGGTCGAATACTCAACTTGGGGCGAGTTGAGGGGCATTTTGGGCATTAGATGTTTTATGGGGTTATCGGGTTATGGAAATAAATATTTGGAGACATATTTTAAGTTAGAACGATTAGGAGGGAATATCGGGGAAATTTACCATTTTTTCCCTCGGGGACGTTTTTCGGTACCCCGAGTCTTTGAGGTTACCTTAGAGACTTAAGTTAAGCAAAAACAAAACCAATATACAAAAATGGTTTACAAAATATAAAAAATATAGAATTTTCTAGTCTAAATTATTCTGAATCTTTTTCAACTCTTTGAAATATTTATTGAAAAAGTAAGAGGTTTAAATAGGTCACATTATATGATTCCTTTTTTTAATTGAAAAAGAAAAAGTACTTTAATTATATTAATAATATTAAAATATATTACAATTCACTTTTCGGAATTAAATATTTAATTCTAATTTTTTGAATAGCAGTTCCAAAAAAACGTACTTCTATATCAAAAAAAACGGATTCGTAATAAATATTTGGAAAAAGAAAGGATATTGGGCAGCATTAAAAGCTTTTTCTTTAGGTAAATCTCTTTCTACAAGAAATTCAAAAAGTTTTTTTTATACGCCAAATAAATAATCCAAAATTGGAATCATCTTTATTGTTGTGACTCGAAAAAAAAAATCTCGTCTAATTTTGAATTTACAACTCGAAAACTCTGAAATACATTAGAATTTTTTTTTTATTAGAATGATATTTTTATTAGAATTATAATCATTATAATAATACTCACTTTATTTATATATTTCTATTATTTATATATTTATTCCTTTTAAAATATAATAAAAAAATGACTAATTCTTAGATAGAAATCTATAAAAAAAATATAAACTAAATAAAAAATGTCCAAATATTTATAAAAGAAAGATTTATAAAATGACAAATTTATATTCTTTAATGTTTTGTTTTGAACTGATCAACAACAATATATATTAAATTCAATTTGTTTCCTTTTTTATAATAAAATAAGAATTCCTTTGTCCTACTCTTTTGAATATGCTTTCTCATTTTTAGGATGGCGAAATAAGAATCCCATCGATTCGATAATAAAAACGAATTCTCTTTATTTCTATTATTTTTATATTATTTTATACTATTTAAATTTCAAAATTTCTTAGACTAACATATAAATTAGAGTATAGAAGGGCATATATATATAATTTGTAGTCAAAACTAAGAGGTCGTTGAAACTCATTAATAAAGAACGTTTTTGATGCTATCTATGAATTAAAGTCATAACTATCAAGTAAGTTCTAACAATTAGATTTTATTCAAGCATAAAATAATAAATTTTTAAAAACACCATTGTTAAATTTAAATTAAATAAAAGGACCCTCTAAAAAAAAAATACAAGTGGACGATTGAATAAAAATAGGGTTTTAGGTTATTATGATTTCGAACAAGCCGTCTATGGTGAAATCGGTAGACACGCTGCTCTTAGGAAGCAGTGCTAGAGCATCTCGGTTTGAGTCCGAGTAGTGGCATGGCATTTTCTAAAAAGTAAAAAAAGGAAATCCCCTATACTGAATTCAATTCCCGATTTCTATTATTATCCTATAATTGAGAAACTTTTTTTATGATATTTTCAACTTTAGAGCATATATTACTTCATATATCCTTTTCGGTAGTTTCAATTGTAATTACAATTCAATTGATAACCTTGTTAGTCGATGAAATCATAGGACTATGTGATTCCTCCGAAAAAGGGATGGTAGCGACTTTTTGCTGTATAACAGGATTATTAGTTACTCGTTGGATTTATTGGGGACATTTATCATAAGTAATTTATATGAATCATTAATCTTTCTTCCATGGAGTTTCTCCATTATTTATATGGTTCCACTTTTTAAAAAATATAAAAACTATTTCAATGTAAACGCAATAACCACGCCAATGAAGCCTTCAAAATTAAGGAACTGACACAAACCTCTTCTCTCTCTCTCTTTTCCTCTAAGGCATACCAGGAGAAGTGTTGAAGATTAAGCAAGGATTTTGGCTCTAGACTTGGGGATTAGCTCAGCTTCAATTTGTGGATTCAAGCAGAGGTTAAGGTAAGACTTGAACTGTGATTTGAGCCATTTAATTCTGTGATTATGGCTGAGTTTCTAGTTTTCTTAAGGTTTTGAAGTTGGAGATTTGAAATTGGGATATGAGTTTTAAAGCTAGATTCTGTTAGGTTTTGTTACTAGGACTGTTTTAGGACTTCAGTGATAAATGAATTGGATTGTTAGGTAGATTTTGCGGTAAATTGGCTTGGTTGCAAGAATTGTTAGGCAAGATGTAATCAAGAGTTTGAGAAAAGGAAAGGTTTCAAGAATCATCCATATGCTTGTTTACGTTACTTGGTTACGTGATTTACAAAAATGCACAAGTAAATAATTCACATCCCAACATTTACTTGGAAATTTAATTTTAAAGTCCATGTTCTTTTCTAACCAAAAGTTCATTTGAGTTATGAGTTTTTTACCTTTAAAAGCACAATGTTAATCTTATGACAACATCTAAAAATGACAAAATACCCAAGGGCAATTAATGCAATAGAAGATTAGACATAAAATTATGTATCAATATTACTTTTACTAATTAGAAGTACATAGAAGGAGCATGACTAATCCTATATACTATTATCATAAGTAAATAAAGATAACAAAATAGAGATGGAGATGAAAAAACATAAATAACTCAAATATTTTACATTAAGAACATAGTAAATAAAAGTAGAAAAATAACATCACTAGCATATGGAATCATCCCTAACCTTCCTAGGAAGATTAGGCCATTATGCTCATGATTCTCACAAAATTCTAAGAAGAAAGTGAGTAGAAATTTCGCTATAGTTTCTTTACTCCAAAAATTACATACTAAGTGTGAAGAAGGAGTCCCTATTTATAGATGGAGGAAAGGACAAAAAGAAATTAAACAACAAAATGGGGTTTTCAAAATAAATCTGAAATATTAATAATAAAATATGATTTTAAAAAATCAAATCATATTATTAATATTAACCTAGCTATTTTGGTGTATGGTCATTTTTCCCTTTTTCTAAAATACCACAAATACATGAGCTTTAAAGCTCAAAGTAGTAATGTGCAAAGCCCAATACCCACAAAACATGGCTGGTGACACAAGAGGGTTTTGACCCATTCCCAGCCAATGAGGAGGTGCTACGTGGCGCTAGCTGGGAGAGGAAAAGGGTCGGATGGTTGCTAGAGCTGAAGGGCGTGTGATGCTACTGGGAAATTGGGCTCTTTGGGCCGAATTGACGCTGGAGCTGTTTGGCTACGCTGGGGCTAAAGTAGGAGGCTGAGCTAAGGATAAGAGTTTGGAATGGAGGAGCTGGGCCTTCGTTGCTTTGGGCCTGGACGCTGAAGGTTGGGGTGCTGAAGGGAGCTTTGGCTGAAGGAGGCAAGAAGTTGCTGGGCTAAGGATGACAGGTGGCGCACGATGGGTGGCTGGCTGGAGTATTGCTGGGACGCGTGGTGTAAGGAGAAGGCGGCACCTGGTTGTGGAGGGGCTGGAAGCTTGGGCCAACGGGCCTGGGCTTCTCCTTCAGTTGGGCCGACTGCTACAAAACAACAATTACTCCTTAAAAATGCCATTTTTAATTCACTTCTTTTCTCTTTTCCCTTTTTCTTTTCGTTTTCTTTTATTAATGTTAAAATGCAACATACTTTTTACAAATTAAACTAAAATTAATATTTTCCATTAAATAAATATATCAAAATAAATTTAAGAAAATATTGATTAAAACTTAATTTTATTTAAACTTTAACCTTAGCAAAATGTCATTTTTAAGTACTAATCACAACCCCCAACCAGCTTATTGCTAGTCCCTAGCAATTCAAGTGAAAAAGAAAATTGTCAAGTTGAATAATCAAGTCAAACCAAGCAAAATCCTCTAGGGTCTGATTGGTTCGCGATTGGAAAACTGTATTTTTGAAAAGTGAGATTCTGAAATGAAAATCTGAATTTAGTGACTAAAAACATGTTTATGAAAATGTGATTGGTTCAATATCTGTAAACTGTTTTTGAGTTTTAAAAAATTGAATCTGTGATTGGTATTAAATTTGAATGTGTAATTGATTCAACTGAATCTGAATATTATTTTAATTTTATATATTATATATACAGAGGTTGTATAATATTAAATTTTGATTTATCAATAAATTTAATTAAGTAAAATTTAATAATATTGATAAATTAAAATTTAATAATACTGCATTGATTAAATTCTCCTATAGGGGCTTCACTTTAAGCCTTATCGGTGGGGCTCTCAATGTTCTCGACCCGTTAACAGTTTTCGGCGCGATTTTTTTATGACTGTGTATATTGTAGCTATTTAGGGCATCCTGCAAATTTTCAGAAAATTCCGAATAGTTTATAGTACCGAAAACTAGGTTCAAACATATTGTTGCATGCGTGATTATTTTTTTTTAAGCGCGTGGAAAGCAACATGTTTGAACCTAATTTTCGGTACTGTAAACTATTCGGAAATTTCTGAAAATTTGCAGAATGCTCTAAATAGCTACAATATACATGGTCATAAAAAAGAATCGCGCCAAAAACTGTTCAAGGGTCGAGAAACAGTGAGAGCCCTACCGGTAAGGCTTAAAGTAAAGCCCCTATAGGAGAATTGTCCTATATATATATTTATATATATGGAAGACTTCTCAATACTTACTACCCATAGATGTGTACTAACAATTATGATGATGTGGCAACATAGTGACTTGGTATAGTAAGTCACTAACAAATAAATATTTTTTTTTCTACAATAATTTCGAATTTAATTTTTTTTTGTCATAATTAATGTTGTTTCCAACTAATAAGAGACACTAACTATATTTAGAAATTGACATACATTTGAGAAATGAAAAGTTTACAATATTATATTTTTATAATAAATACATGTTTTTCGTTAGGTAACCCTTCTAAAAATTTGAAGAAATCAAAATTTATGTTTAGAAATATTAATTAACAATTATAAATATGAATCATTGATTTTAATCCAATAATATTAAAGTAATCATCCATATATAGTAATCATTAAAAATACACTCATATATATAAATATATATTATATATACTAAAACACACTAGTAAGTCACAGTGAAAAAAATTGAAAAATAAAGAAAATAATATTTTGGTGTTTTCAATTATATAGGCAAAAGTTTAAAATCACATTCAGATTTTGTTTTAGGAAATAACTAACCAATCATGAATTATTGTGGGTCCACTTATTTTTAGATTTTGGAAACATAAAATTGAATCCTAATCACATACCAATCACACTCCTAAGCATTTTCAAAGTATCAACAAGAAGTCAGAAATTACTATTTAAGCTACTATAGTTGCGATTTCAGAGTTGTGTGTGTGTGGACCAAATCATATTCTTTTTATCACAAGTCATAACACAAATAGTATCGAAAAATCTGAAAAGGTTAAAGATCTCAACTCCAAATTTCTCACGGGCATTGAAAGTATCTGTATGGGAAGGATAACACTATTGGAGTTAGAAATGTAACAGTTTATGCTCAAATGAGAAAAGATAAACTTTTTAGGACAAGCAATTTGAACAAATATTGATCATAAGATAGGCAAATCAACTTATTGGAATTCAAATGACAAACAACCTTTGGGATTTACATGAGACAACTCCAAAAACAAAATGACCACTAACTAGAAATGATAAATAAGAAAATGAACTATAATGATAATAATTTTTTTTAATATAATTACACAAAATAATAGAAATATATATATATATATACATTTTTTTCAACAACTACAAAATAATAGAAGGAAATGTTGCTCTTGTTCTCTTTCTTTTTTTTTTTCATTTTTTTCATTTATCTATTATTTTTTTTCTTTTTTTTTAATTTCCTTTTTTTCATTATATTTTTTTGACAAGAGATAACACAAAAATAAAAAGGAAATTACAAATACAATACAATAAATAGAACACAAATTTATTACAAAGACTTATCTTAAATGAAAAACATCCCTCTAGTAAATGTCATGTTTTAAATTCCAAAAATGTGACTTTCAAACTCAAATGATCAATAAAAGTTTAAAAAGTTGTTTTCTCAACTCTCACAACTCACCAAGAAATGAAAAACTTTAAACTTGAAATTTCTCTCAACTATTTGTGTTAACAACCAATTTATCACATGTTTGGAAAGTGCCCAAAAGAACTCTGAAAATCACTTCTTAATAGCAAAACATAGTAAAAACTGGCTCAAACCAACAAGTTATACTCATGCTTGGATAATTTTGAGAAAATTTGTCTTAAAAATTCAACAAGACAATAATGTTTTCCAAATTAATGCTAATGACGTAACAATAAGATTTTCCAAAGGAAAGCCAATGCATGCTCACCACCCCCAACCAAAAATTCAGACAGTGTCCTTAATGTCAAAATGAATAATCAAGGAAAAAGGTAAGGAGAGAGAACACTTGGATGAGGACCATGTCCATGAGGCGAGAGCGAAAATAGCCTGGTAACAATAACCCAAAACAAACATAATACAAAAACGAAAACATACAAAAATAAAAGAAAGTCTTAAAATAAAGACAAAAAAATAAAAAGAACAAACACGCAAACAATTCAAAACTTCAGAGTGTATAGATTGGGTCTTTAAGAAGGACCTCCTCAATACGACTCACACTCTCAATGTAATGCTTCAGTCTTTGGCCATTTACTAAAAAAATTCTCCCATCTGTTGGGTCTGTGACCTCAACAGAACCGTTGGGAAATACTTGTTTCACGACAAATGGACCAGTCCATCGCAATCGCAGTTTACCGGGGTGCAAGTGCAACAGAGAATCATACAGATGCACTTTCTGATTTGGCTAAAAGTGTTTTCACAGGATTTGTTTATCGTGAGCGATTTTAAATTTTTCCTTATAAATCCTGGAATTGTCATATGCATCGTTTCTCAACTCCTCAATTTCAGACAACTGGAGTTTGCGATTGATACATTCAGATCAAATTTTAGGGCTTAGATAGCCCAATACGCTTTATGCTTGAGCTCGACAGGTAAATGACAGGCTTTTCCAAAGACAAGCCGATAGGGAGACATCCCAAGAGGGGATTTGAAAGCAGTGCGGTATGCCCAAAGAGCGTCTAGAAGGCGTGTAGACCAATCTTTGTGGTCAGGATTTACCGTATTTTCCAGAATGTGTTTTATCTCCCTATTGTCTAGCTCAGCTTGACCATTGGTCTGTGGATGATAGGCATTTGCAACTTTATGAAGTACACCGTACTTGCGCATAAGAGCCTCAAAGGAGCGGTTGCAAAAATGAGTGCCTTGATCACTGATGATAGCGCGAGGGGTACCGAACCTTAATAACACATTTTCTTTCAAGAATTTGACAATTGTAGCGTTATCATTGGTTCGACATGGTACACCCTTCACCCATTTGGAAACATAATCCACAGCGAGAAGAATGTAAAGGTAGCCAAAAGAAGGTGGAAATGGTCCCATAAAGTCTATCCCCCAACAATCAAATATTTCGATAATAAGAATTGGGTTCAAGGGCATCATGTGCCGACGGGATAAGGATCCTAAATTTTGGCACCTTACACAAGAACGAAAGAAATCATTGGTGTCTTTGAACAGAGTGGGCCAGTAAAGACCGCATTGTAAGATTTTTGCAGTAGTTTTCTTCACAAAGAAGTGACCACCACAAGCATCATTGTGGCAAAAGTTCAGCACACTAGACACATCATCGTCATGGATGCATCTTCGTATGATTTGTTCGGGCCAATACTTGAATAAGTATGGGTCATCGCAAAAGAAATTGCGCACCTCGACCAGAAATTTGCATTTGTCTTGTGAACTCCATTTAGATGGGAGTTCACCTGTTACTAAGTAGTTTACAATGTGAGCATACCACGGTAACTTAGCACCAGAAAGCAATTGTTCATTAGGGAAATCATCATGAATAGGTGGATCGTCAGAGGGATCGCTGAATTCAAGTCGGGACAAGTGGTCTGCGACGACATTTTCAACACCTTTCTTGTCTTTGATCGTTATATCAAATTCTTGCAGGAGAAGGATCCACCGTATTAATTGCGAATTAGCATCCTTTTTGAAAAGGAGATACTTAAGGGTGGAGTGATCTGTGAAGATCATAATAGGTGATCCAATCAAATAAGATCAGAATTTTTCAAGGGCAAAGATAACGGCAAGCAACTCTTCAGTAGTGGAATAGTTCATTTGAGCACTATTGAGAGTTCGACTTGCATAATAGACAACAAAGGGTTTCCCCTCCCTTCATTTTTCTAGCACAGCTCCCACAACAGAGTTGCTGGTGTAACACATAATCTCGAAGGGAAGACTTCAATCAGGTGAATGAATGATGGGAGCAGAAGTGAGTGAATTGACAAGCATTCGGAATGATTCCTCACACTTAGGTGTCCATTCAAAAGTGGCATCTTTGGCTAGGAGGTTGCTTAGCGGACGGGCAATCATTGAAAATTTTTGTATGAACCTCCTATAGAAACCAGCATGACCAAGAAATGACCTAATGTCTTTGACAGTCTTAGGAGTCGGCAGGTTGGAGATAAGGTCGAATTTGGATTGATCAACCTCAATTCCTTTTTCAGAAACAATGTGGCCTAAGACTATGCCAGAAGATACCATGAAGTGGCATTTCTCCCAATTGAGTACAAGTCCTTTCTCAATGCATCATTTTAAAACAGCTTCAAGATGAAAAAGACATGTCCCAACGGAGTTTCCAAAAACCGTTAGGTCATCCATGAATATTTCCATTGATTTTCGATCATGTCACTAAAGATGCTCATCATGCATCTTTGGAAAGTAGCTGGTGCATTACACAATCCAAATGGCATACGCCGGAAAGCAAAAGTGCCAAAGGGACAAGTGAAAGTGGTCTTATCTTGATCCTCTAATGCAATCTCAATTTGATAATAGCCAGAATAGCCATCAAGAAAGCAATAGAAAGGATGACCAGCTACACGTTAAAGGATTTGATCAATGAATGGGCGTGGAAAATGATCTTTGCGAGAGGCAGCATTTAATTTTCTATAATTGATGCACATGCGCCACCCTGTCACCGTTTTGGTGGGGACAAGGACCCCTTTTTCGTTTTGGATAACTATGACACCAGATTTCTTGGGCACGACTTGAGTAGGACTGACCCATTTTCTATCTGCTATCGGGTAAATAATGTCAGTGTCTAGCAATTTGAAAACTTCATATTTTACAACTTCTTTCATCGTGGGGTTCAGTTGCCGCTGAGGGTCTCTTTCGGGGATAGCTTCATCCTCCAGATTGATTCGATGGGAGCAAATTAAAGGCCGAATACCTTTGATATCAGCAAGCGTCCAACCTATAGCAGATTTATGCATTCGCAGTAGCTCGAGTAACTGCAATTCTTGAGAATTTTGAAGGTTGGACGAGATGATAACTAGAAAGGTTTCACCGTCTCCCAAGAAAGCATGTTTTAAACCCTCAGGAAGTTGGGTCAAATGAATAGTTGGAACCTCTTCGGCTGTGACCTCTCACGAGGTAGCTCTTCAAAGCGAGGTTGCCAAAACTAAGTCCTTCTATGGCGTGAGTCTATGAGATATGATATTGCAAGAGTAGACTCAATAAAACTGGGACTTTCGATGTCAGACAGAAGGAGGAGTTCATCAAGATTATCAAAGTTGCTTTGCAATTGAACCTACTCGGGAATTATAGAGTCAATCATGAATGTTTGATAGCATTCATCATCTTCTCGGGGTTGTTTCCCAATGTGGAAGATATTGACTTCAAGAGTCATATTTCCAAACGATATCTTCATTAGACCATTCCAACAATTGATCAAGGCATTTGTTGTGGCAAGGAATGGTCTTCTGAGGATAATAGGAATTTCAAGCTCCATGTTCACCATAGATTGGGTATCAAGAAAATTCACGGGGTAATATAATTTTTCAATTTGAACCAATACATCCTCAACAATACCCCTAGGCTTTTTGGTGGAACGATCAGCAAGCTGTAGTACAACAGATGTTGGCTTCGTTTCTCCAAGACCGAGTTGCGAGTATACAGAGTAAGGCATGAGATTTACACTCGTGCCAAGATCAAGTAAGGCTTGGGTGACTTCATGGGTCCCAATTTGGCAAGAAATGGTGGGACAACCGGGATCTTTGTATTTCGACGGTGCCTTTTGTTCAATCACCGCACTTACTTGCTCAGTCAAGAAAGCTGTGTTCTTGACATGACGCTTCCTTTTTGCAGTGCATAGATCCTTGATGATTTTTTCATAAGCGGGCACTTGTTTTATGATGTGAAGCAAAGGAAGATTAATCTTCACTTATGTCAAGTGCTCAAGGAGTTCAACTCACTTATCAGGAAGTTTCCCAACAGGTTTCAAAGCCTGCGGAAATGGTACTTTTGGAGTAGCATTCAGTGGTGGATTTTCATAAATGACTTTTGGAGTGCTGTGAGTGTTGGGTTTTATGGGTGGGTCTTGCAGAGTTTTACCGCTTCTCGTCGTGATGGCATTCACTTCCTTGACATGTTGATCATTAGAATTTGAAGATTGGGCCATGCGTTGGCCTTGCACATTGAATTTCGGTTGGGAAGGAAGTTTACCTTTTTTCGGAATGGCCAAGGATTCAGTCAATTTTGAGAATTGATATTTCATTTCCTCGATTTCTTCCATCATTTGGCGATTCAATTTGGATTATTCCTCCATGAATGCATGAAGAGTATTCTTGAGAGAATTTATTTTTGGATGAGCATTGTATTGAGGTGCAGAATACGCATTTGATGGTTGAAATTGTTGCTCATTTCTCCATTGTCCTCCAACGATTGAGCTTGGTTGGAATCTCTCCAACTGAAATTTGGGTGGTTTCTCCAACTAGAGTTGTACGTATGGGAGAATGGCTTGTTGTATGCCCTTAACGCATTGCATTGCTCCTCATAAAACCCCCCTCATTTCATTCAAAGATAAGTAGTCCTTAGCTAAGTGCTCTGTCCCTCCACAAAAAAAGCAAGGTTCTTGCCTTTCCGCTTGAGCGATCAAGTGCGGTTTTTGGCCATTTTTCATCATCAAGACCTCAAACTGTTTTTTCAAAGCCTCGAGTTGGGCCTTAATACTATCCTCTTCTCGAAGTTGATAGATCCCTGATGGTTTGTGTCGGTTGGTGCTATCAGTAGCACTTGGTCTAGTCTAAGTGGGAGACTTTTTCGCGGTTTCTTCAAGATATTCAAGAGCATCGTCTGGCTCTTTTTCGAGGAATTCACCATTGCATAGCATTTCTACAAACTGGTGCTCATGACTCGTGAGGCCTTCATAGAATTAACTGACCAAACGCCAGTTCTCATAGCCATGGTGTGGGCACTAATTCAACAGATCTTTGAATCTTTCCCAGACTTGATAGAACGTTTCATTGTCCATTTGGGAAAATGTGGAAATCTTTCGTTTTAGACTGTTGGTCTCATGGCTAGGGAAGTGTTTCAGAAATAAAGATTTGGTCATCTCCTCCCATGCTTCAATCGACCTAGGTGTCAAAGAGTACAACCAGCTTTTGGCTTTGTCCTTCAAGGAGAAAGGGAAGAACTTCAGTCGCACAACATCGACATTTTCAGCTCGGTTATAGAACGTGGCTACTACCTCCTCGAATTCTCTGATATGCACCTATGGGCTTTCATTTTCCATTCCATGAAATGTGGGCAAGAGTTGAATCATGCCAGGTTTAAAGTCTACTGCGGGCATATTAGGAGGGAAGATAATGCATGAAGGCATGGAAGTGCGAGTAGGATGGAGGTAGTCATTGAGAGTTCTTGGTTGGATGTCATCATTGCGAGCCATTGCGAATGGATTATTATCAGCGAAAGTTTGTGGAGAAGCATGATTGGTGGAAGGAGTTCCGGAGGAGTGGTGGATGAATTGGAAGAAGTGTCACTAGAAGTTTCGTGATGATTCATCAACTCTCGGAAATCAGAATAAGATTTATTTTATGTATTTTAAAAAAAAAAAATTTACCATCTTTTTTTTTTGTTAAACTTGTTCCCAGGTAGATTTGGAGGTTTTCGGATGATCTTCAATGCCTTACTAGAACTCCCCGAGGTTACTGAGTAAGTATGGTGGATCATAAGTTAACATTTTCGACCAAACAACCTTTAAGCAGAGTGAAATTGCTTATTTTGACAGAACAAGCTTGGTTTTCTTATAGTAATAAGTTCAACAATGTAATAGTGCAAAGGTAGATGCTCGAAATGTTCCTAGGCCGATTGGGAAGGTTGCCAAGGTACCGCTTTAGACCCACACTTGCCTAGACAGAACTCCCCGAGATTCCCAGATAAGTGTGGAGGGTAACGCTATCACAAACCTTATTTAACAACCAATCTTTCTAGACAGAACAATATCAGTTTCTACCATTTGTAATATTACACAATTGTTCCCAATACTAAGCGTTTTATGATTAAAATTTTATGAACAATTTTATGCAATTTTATGTTGTTTTTTTTTTTGGAAACCTAAATTCTAAGGAAAACTAAGGCAAAGAAAAAGGAAAATCCTAAACTAAGCAACAAAATAAACAACACAAAAATAAAATAAAAAAAAGAAAATTAAAGTGAAGATAAATAACAAGTTTAATCTTTTTTTTCTACAAATATTTATTTAACTAAAAAAATAAATTAAGAAAGAAAGAAAGATTGATGAAACTACAGTTAAAAAGAAAAATATAAGTTTATATATATTTATATAATGTGTTTTTTTGATTTTTTTTGTTTTATTCGAAAGGTAGAGAAAAAAAATTAAGAAATAGATATATCTGTCTTTTTTTTATATGTATATTTATATATGTATAATTTTTTTTTGTTTTACAAAAAAAAAAAGACTATAACAACATAATATTCACACCAACAAAAATACAAATAAAGTTACCAACACTTTTGTAAAAATTTCACTAAACGTTTGAAAACTACCTCCCCGGCAACGGCGCCAAAATTTGTTTAATGCCCAAATCGTGACAACCACTAAGCGGTGGTTGTAGTATAATCGATCGATCGATCCACAAGGAGGTAACCTAAAATCAAAAGATTAGTAGAAAATAATACAAAAAGTTAGTAACAAGAAATAAATAAAATTGTAAATGAAAAGAGGTTTTGAGATTTTGGTATTGTCTTTTTGATAAGGTGATAAAATGAGATAAGTGAAATAAAGGCAAGATGTAATAAAGAGTTTGAGAAGAGGAAAGGTTTCAAGAATCATCCATATGCTTGTTTAGTTACTTGGTTACTTGATTTAAAAAATGCACAAGTAAATAGTTCACATCCCAACATTTATTTGGAAAATCTAACTTTAAAGTCCATATTCTTTTCTAACAAAAGTTAATTTGAGTTATAAAATTCTTTACTTTAAAAGCACAATGTTATTCTTATGAACAATCTAAAAATGACAAAATACCCAAGGGCAATAATTCAATAGAATATTAGGTATAAAATTAAGTATCAATATTACTTTTACTAATTAGAAGTACATAGAAAGAGCATGACTAATCCTATATACTATTAGCATAAGTAAATAAAGATAAAAAATAGAGATGTAGATGAAAGAACATAAATAACTCAAATATTTTACATTAAGAACATAGTAAATCAAAGTAGCAAAATAACATTACTTGCATATGAAATCATCCCTAACCTTCCCAGGAAGATTAGGCCATTATGCTCATGATTCTCACAAAATTCTAAGAAGAAAGTGAGTATAAATTTTTCTATAGTTTCTTTACTCTCAAAATTACATATTAAGTGTGAAGAAGGAATCCCTATTTATAGATGGAGAAAAGGACTAAAAAGAAATTCAACAACAAAATGGGGTTTACAAAATAAATTTAAAATATTAATAATAAAATATGATTTTGAAAAATCAAATCTTATAATTAATATTAACCTAGCTATTTTGGTGTATGGTCATTTTTCCCTTTTTCTAAAATACCACAAATACTGAGCTTTAAAGCTCAAAGTAAATATGTGCAAAGCCCAATACCAACAAAACATGGCTGGTGACACAAGAGAGTTTTGACCCATTCCCAGCCAATGGGGAGGCGCCACATGGCACTGACTGGGAGAGGAAAAGGGTCGGATGGTTGCTGGAGGTGAAGGGCGTGTGATGCTGTTGGGAAATTGGGCTCTTTAGGCCGAATTGATGCTGGAGCTGTTTGGCTATGCTGGGGCTAAAGTAGGAGGCTGGGCTAAGGATGAGAGTTGGGAATGGAGGAGTTGGGCCTTCGTTGCTTTGGGCCTGGACGCTGAAGGCTGGGGTGCTGAAGGGAGCTTCGGCTGAAGGAGGCAAGAAGTTGCTGGGCTACGGATGATAGGTGGCGCACGTTGGGTGGCTGGCTTGAGTATTGCTAGGACGCGTGACGGAAGGAGAAGGCGGCACCTAGCTGTGGAGGGGCTGGCGGCTTGGGCCAACGGGCCTGGGCTTCTCCTTCAGTTGGGCCGGCTGCTACAAAACAACTATTACTCCTTAAAAAAGCCATTTTTAATTCACTTCTTTCCTCTTTTCCCTTTTTCTTTTCTTTTGCTTTTATTAATGTTAAATGCAACATACTTTTTACAAATTAAATTAAAATTAATATTTTCCATTAAAGAAAAATATCAAAATAAATTTAAGAAAATATTAATTAAAACTTAATTTAATTTAAACTTTAAGCTTAGTAAAATGTCATTTTTAAGTACTAATCATCGGGACATCAGTGCTTAGAAAGCACGGGACACAGGTAAGAAAATTGTTGTACCCATAGAGCAGGGCGAGGCCCTATAGCTTGTGTTACAAAGCACGACCCTATATGATTGTGTTGCTGGGCATAGCCCCATTGATTATGTTTATACGTGTTTAAGTATTTGTTTATTATGCTATGTGTGCATATATGTGTGAATGAACGGCAAGAGCCGGGAACGGCGAAGGCCGAGAACGGCAAGATCGAGTACGGCATGGGGCCGGGAGCAGTGTTAAGCACGCAGAGTGCGAGTTGCCAGGGTGAGAGCCTATAGGATACCTGGGATATCCTCATGGTGTAGACCGCGAACCCAGGGCCTAGTAAAGTACCTAAGACGACATGGTCATATGTGTTTAGCCTGTTGGAGGTTGAATTATATGCTGAGTGATAGATATGCATATGTTATTTGCTTGTGTGGGGATTTCTTGCTGGGCTTCGGCTCACGGGTGCTCTATGGTGCAGGTAAGGGCAAGGGGAAAGTCGACCAACCATGAGTATGGAGATCGTGAAGCGACGCATACATGTTTTCCCTGCCTGGTTGCCATGGCCAGGGCTATTTTTGGACGACGTTTGTATTAAACTTAATTTTTTTGTTTAGTCGACTTTAATTATATTTTTTAGTTATAAATATTTCTAAAACAGTATTTTGGGATATAAAATGTTTCTGTTATGATTAACTACACTTTTGTCTTAAAACCTCGATTAGTGAGTTAATTGCACATTTTAAATTCACTTAGTAACGACTCTAGAGAAGTAGGGCGTTACATTTACCCTTCGAATTATAAGCAGAGTCTTTAAACCTTCGACTTATAAGTCGGGTATTTTTAACTAGATATAACCTTTACTAATAAGTCAAACTTCTCATTAGATATCATCGATGAATCTATTGGGGTTTTAAGCCCTAATTCAAACTCAATTTCTTTGTAATCTCATTTTATTATCAAAAAAAGAATATAAATCATTTTTTGACTTGGTCAACCACTTTGCTTACATGTTTTATTTTCATAATTATTTGTTTAATATAAACTTCTATTAAATCCCGAGCATGCAGCTAATCATATTTATAGTGTCGCAATCATAGTGGAATATATATATGATTATATGTTCAAACATAAGTTAGTCGTAAGATTAGTCCGTGCACATGATTTACATTGACTTGCCTATATACGATATGATTTATTTACACATTGTAGTGTTATGTTCTTTACATAACATTAGCAAAGTAGATAATTCAGATGTATTTGTTACATCGAACTGGACCGATATTGACAATATATATGATAAGTAAAAATATCGTTATTATATATTATAGTCATATCATATAGTTGACCATAGGTCAACTCAATCTCAATTCTAAGTGGTCAGTATTCTAACTGATTGTATTATTTGAGTTATTTGACTGGTTCATTAACAGCTTACCCAACGGACTAGTCCATCCTTACATCTTGGGAGCTTAGTAGTATAATTGAATGGGAGTGTTAATCATAGATAAGAACATCTATAGCTTTTGATGAAGAAGTAAAATGATGGTTTGATTTTAGTTTGGTTCAAGGTGCAAAATAATAGAGATCTCATTTTAGTAATTAATATTAGTTTAATAAAATATCATTTACAAGGAACTAAGTGTTTTAAGAATAAAATACAATGAGGGGTAAAACGGTATTTTAGTCTCATTTCATTGTAGTTCATCTACAGAGGATTGAGTGACAATTATGGTTGTTACAATGGATAATTAACAACGTATCTATATTTGTTTTAGAGCGTTCTATGAATTCAAGAGTGCAGTCTTTAGTGGAGTCACGAGGAATTAATAAGTTAGTAAATTTATTTGTTAAATTCATGATAACTTATTGGAGCTTGATTTCATAGGCCCATGGTCTGCACTATACCTTGGATAAAATCATCTAGATAGTCTCAATTAATTGATTTAATTATCAATTAGAATTATCAAAGTTGACCATGTCAATTTTGGATAGTTTCATAGATTTTTACAATTTAGAGAAGAAAAGAGATTTTATGGTAGATTTATTAATTAAGACAAATTGGTGTCTAAATTAGTAAAGAAGTTTAAATCAAGGTTCAAGTTATAAATAATTAATTTGATAAATGATTTAAATTATTGATTAATTGATTAAATCAATAAAAAATAATATGGGCCTTGATTTTAAGTCCAATGAGCTTATAATTAAATGAAAAATTTCACGGGTTTAAAGCCCATAAGAATTTCGACCATTAGGTTGATATTATCTATTATTTTTTTTATTTTTCAATTAAAATAAATGACTTAATTGTATCTATAAAAGGTATGCAAAGTGAGAGTTGAAATCAGATTTTAGAAGGACTATCTGATAGAACATCAGAAGATATATTCTTCATGCTTTAGGTTTTAGATTCTCTCTTCACGATAAGTCCTTTTCTAAGCCTCAATATTCTCTTCTACTCTTCTTCGCTTGTGTCTATCTCATGTATTGAGAATTTTCCATTTTTAAATTTGAAATTTTTTTGACTAGATATTCAAATTTTTTTAATTATTTAAGATATTTTTTCAAAAACAACAGATGATATTTGTTTTAAAATTTATAACTAGTTAAAATTTTAAAAATTTCACGTTTTTCAAACCAATTAATAAAATATTTTTTAATAAATGGGATTGAATTTAATTGTGGTTAATTGTTGATAAATCTTATTTAACATAAATTAATATTTTTTAAAATGACCTAAACTAAGTTGATTGTTGATCAATTTCATTTAAATTAACTTTTGTTAATTGTTGATAAATTTCATTTAAATTGACTTATTTATTTTTTCAAAAATTTAACTAATTCGAATTTTTGGATAAATTCTAGAAAAATAATTGTGGTATTTTTGCAAATGAAATAATTTGTGGTATTTTTCATAAATTCATAGATTTGCTCATATAGTAACATGATTAGGTCCATCCAATTATAACATATCTGTTTACACTATATGTGGTATTTTTGCAATTGGGCTTAAATGCATTTAGCGGCCCATATGTTTGCTTAATATATGGATTTTGCTAAATAAAACATTCATAAAATGATAGGTTTTATTTGGGCCTATTAGAATATGTAAAGTTTAAATTCCTCTCTTGTGGGTGGTTCAACTTATGAAAGCTCATTTGCTTTGCCTGACTATAGTGGGCCTAATTAATTAATAACAATTAATAAAATGAAGGTTTAAATTCCTGTCTTTTGGACCTTGTATGGAAGTATGAGGGCCTTAGTAGTGAGAACGACATACTATACCCAACCCTCCTCCATAAAAGCTCAATTGTTAAGGCCCATTTGCTTGAGTTGGACTTAATTATATAGGTTCATTATAATAGTTAAACTTAAATATTGATTAGCAACAAATTAATTATATTTTAATTGAATTTGTTTCAATATGACACGTTAGAATTAATAGAAAATCATAGGACTTTGGTTTTAAAAATTTAATTTTAAATTTTTTTTGGAGAACCATAGTCATTAATTTTCGCAAATTAATAATAAAAATACTATTTTAATAATGAGCTTATTTTAAAAATTATATTCGATCTCCACTGTTAGTTTAACAAGGTCAATAGCTTAATGGGGCCTCAAGACGCTTTGATTCGTCCCACTACAGAAGGTGTTCATTAGTTATTTTGACATGGTTATATTTCGAAAGATAGATAATTATAGGTCAAATTCTACTAGACTCACCCCCACTGTGACTACTATGACTAAATCTATTGATTATCGAAACCGTGGTTCTGGCTCATAAAATAAGAGATTTTGTTTACTTATTTTTATCGAATTGTAGGTGGTTAATAATTGTGTCCATTATTAAATGAGTTTACAATTCTATTTAACTAATGATATTTTTTTACTCTCGCCAACTGGGACAACGATATCATAGAATAGTTAAAAACCTAAAGAAATAGAAATATGATTATTTTGTTATTTTTTCCATATCTTACATATTTTATGATATGTGTTGTGTTATTTCTTAAAATTACAGTGAATATAAGTTTTATTGAGAAAATGTGATGGATTTCTATTTTATTAATAATGTGTAGTTTTAAGTATGGATGTGTCTACTCCCATCCTTTCTCAACTTTCGATGGAGAAACTCATTGGAGAAAACTTCCTTAAGTGGAAGCAGAACATCAACATAGTGTTGATAGGTGACAACTCTAAGTTTGTCATGACTGAGGAATCCCCAGAAGTTCCAGCTGAAGGAGCTACCATGTCTGTCAAAGAAAAATGCGAGCATTGGCAGACGACTAATAACAAGGTATGGTACTACATGTTGACTAGTATAGTCGACACTCTCAAGACAAAGATGGAGAATGTCGAGACAGCCTACGAAATCATGGATTAGCTCCAAGACTTGTCCGGTGCAAAGACTGTGCAGATTCGTTTTGAAGACACCAAGAAATATGCCAATGCCCAGATGGCACCATCTCAGCACATCCATGATCACCTAATCAAGATGACCAACTACTTTAAGGAAGCTGAACTGCATGGAGTAATTATAGATGAGGAAACTCAAGTTGGTTTAATCCCCAATAGTCTCTCTCCAGCTTTCCTGTCGTTCACCACAAACTATGTGATGAATAAACTCAACTATGGTCTGACACAGTTCATGAACGAGCTTCAGACTTTTGAGCCTATCATGGGTGGACAAAGTAAGGGAGGAGAAAAGAAGACTATTGTTGCTGCTGCAAATCTAGCTAAGGCATAAGCTAACCAAACTTCATCTTCAAACGCTAGAAATAAGAGGAAAGAAGGACAAAACAACAACCCCAAGCCAGCAAAGGCTGCAAAAATGAGTGTACAACCTAGTGCACAGACGCCTAAGGGGAAGAAAAATAAAAACTAGAAAGCTAAAGGTAAGAGTTTTCACAGCAAAGAGAAAGGGCATTGGAAATTGGATTGCCCCAAGTTTCTAGCAACGAAAAACAAAGCCCCTAAGCCTTGTATCAAATTTGGCACGCTACAATGTACTCAAATTATGTCTGAGATCTTGTGGAAGCACCTAATGGCTTTAGGGCCATTAGGTGCAAGTGGATCTATAAGAAGAAACAATGTGTTGATGGAAATATTGAAATTTATAATGCTCGATTAGTGGAAAAGGGTTATACCCAAAGAGAAGGCGTGGACTATGAGGAAACTTTTAGTCCGGTAGCCATGCTCAAGTCCTTTCGCATCCTCCTATCCATAACAGCTGCTCTCGACTATGAGATCTGGAAAATGGCATCCAGACAACTTTTCTTAATGGGAAGCTTGACGAAGTCATTTATATGGATCAGCCAGAAGGATTTAAAATAGCTAGACAAGAAGGAAAAGTTTGCAAGTTGAATAGGTCCATTTATGGACTCAAGCAAGCTTCTCATTCCTAGAACAAAATATTGATGAGCCTTGTGTTTACCAACTGAAGGCAAATGAAATAGCGGTATTTCTGGTTCTTTATGTAGATGATATCTTCCTCATTGGAAACAATGTTAAGAAATTGTAAAATGTGAAGAATTGGTTGATCACTCAATTCTAGACGAAGGATTTGGGTGAACCAAGTTAAGTTCTAGGTATCCAGATCATTAGGGATAGAAAGAATAGACTCTTAGCTCTATCTCAAGTAGCTTACATTTATAAAGTCCTTGAACGTTTCTCAATGAAAAATTCCAAGAAAGGACGTCTACCGTCCTGCCATGGAATCCATCATTCAAAGAAGCAGTCTCCACAGACCCCTGAAGAGGAAGATGCAATGAGAAAAGTTCCTTATGCATCTGCAGTAGGAAGTCATATGTATGATATGTTGTGTACTAGACCATATATCTGTTATGTAGTGGGAGTAGGGAGTACGTATTAGTCAAACTCAGGACCGGAACATTGGATAACAGTTAAGCATATTCTGAAGTATTTAAGGAGGACTATGGATTCAGTTAAGCATAGCAGTTAAGCATATGTTAGTCAACAATGGTGGTGTTCTAAGCCCTGTAGGCTACACAGATTCAGATTTTCAGACTGATGTCAATGACATAAAGTCTACTTTTGGAATGGTGTTTACTGTTGGGGGTGGAGCAATGATATGGAGAAGTGTAAAGAAGTCTGCGATCTTAGATTCCACCATGGAGGCTGAGTACGTAGCTGCATCTGAAGCAGCTAAGGAAATAGTCGAGCTAAAGAAGTTCTATTCAGATCTTGGTGTTATTCCATATATGGATAAACCGCTTATGGTGTTTTGTGACAACACAAGAGCGATAGCCGATTCAAATATCCTCGAAGTCACAAAAAGAGTAAGCATATAAAAAGAAAGTATCACATAATTCAAGAATATATGGCCAGGGGAGATGTTAAGGTTATGAAGATTGCATCTGAAGACAATCTTGCAGATTCGTTTACAAAGACACTACCAAAAGCTACATTTGATAAGCATATCAAGGAAATGAGATTAGCATAATTCAGGCATTAGTTTCAATTAGTAAAAGTGGGACTTTTTGGTGTTTTATGCCCTAATTAAAACCCAATTTCTCTGTAATCTAATTTTATTATCAATAAAAGAATAGAAATCATTTTCTGAGTTAGTCAATCACTTTGCTGACAAGTTTAATTTTCATCATTATTTGTTTAATATAAACTTCTATAAAATCCCGAGCATGTAGCTAATGATATTTATAGTGACGTAATCACAGTGGAATATATATATGTTCAAACATAAGATAGTCCTAAGATTAGTCAGTGCACAAGATTTACACTAACTTGCCAATCTACGATATGATCTACTTACACATTGTAGTGTTATGTTCTTTCCAGAACATTTGCAAAGTAGATAAGATCAGACGTATTTGTTAGATCGGACTAGACCAATATTTATAGTAGATAGGATAAGTAAACATATCGTTATTATCTATTCTAGTCATATCATATAGTTGACCATAGGTCAATTTAATCTCAATTCTGTGTTGTTAGTATTCTAACTGATTGTATTATTTGAGTTCTTTGACTTGTTCGTTACCAGCTTACCCTACGGACTAGCCCATACTTACATCTTGGGAACTTAGTAGTATAATTGAGTGGGAGTATTAATCATAGATATGAACATATATAGCTTCTGATGAAGAAGTAAAATGATGGTTTCCTTTTAGTTTGATTCAAGGAGCTAAATGATAGAGATCTCATTTCAGTATATAATATTAGTTTACTGAAATATCATTTACAAGGAACGAAGTGTTTTAACGATAAAATACAATGATGTGTAAAATGGTATTTAAGTCCCATCTCATTGTAGACCTTCTATAGAGGATTGAGTGACAATTATTGTTGTAACAATGGATAATTAATAACGTATCTATATTTGTTATAGAGCGTTCTATTAATTCATGAGTGCAATTCTGAGTTTTTAGTGGAGTCATGAGGAATTAATAAGTTAGTAAATTTATGATAACTTATTGGAACTTAATTTCATATGCTCATGGTCCCCACTGTGCCTTGGATAAAATCATCTAGATAGTCTCAATTAATTATTTTAATAATCAATTAGAATTATCAAAGTTGACCAGGTCAATTTTGGATAGTTTCACAGAGTCTTACAATTTAGGGAAGATACAACATTTTAGGGCAGATTTATTAATTCAGACAAATTGATGTCTAAATTAATAAATAAGTTTAAATCAAGGTTCAAATTATAAATAATTAATTTGATAAAATATATTAATAATTATTTAATTAATTAAATCAATAGAAAATAATACAAATCTTGATTTTAAGTCCAATTGGCTTATAATTAAATTGGAAATTTCATGGGCCTAAAGCCCATAAGAATTTCGACCATTGGGTTGATATTATCTATTATTTTATTCATTTTTTAATTAAAATAAATGGCCTGATTGAGTGTATAATAGGAATGCTAAGTAAGAGTTTAAATCAGATTTTAGAAATACTATATGATAGAAAATCAGAAGATCTATTCTTGATGCTCTAGGTTTTAGATCCTCTCTTCAGCATAAGTCCTTTTCTAAGCCTAAATATTCTCTTCTACCCTTCTTCTCTTTGTGTCTATCTCATGTGTTGAGAATTTCCCACTCTAGTTTAGGTGATTCTAAGGATACTTTGGAAGACTGTGAAGAAATTTGAAGATCATTTCAGCTTCTTGGGGATACCCTGCGACAGAAAGGACTCAAGGGTTAGAGAAACTTAAGGAATGACTTATTCATTTCGTTTCGTATAATGTAAGTGTTCTTATCATTATTTCTGTTTGCATTCAATTACAGAAACATGTTCTAGGTTGTCTCATATTAATTTGTTTAATATAAGATTTACATGAAAATATACAAGATCATGTATAAGTTTTTCCAACAGAATCCTCGTCTTATAATCCGAGCTTTGGTCAGATACCACAGAAAGAGCCTCGACTTATAAGTAAAGATTTTCAATCGAATATATTTAATAAGCTCTCGACTTATAAGTCGAGCCTTCAAATAAGATATAATAGGTAAACCTCGACTCATAAGCCGAGCTTTTCAATCAGATATACTGATAAGCAGTTATTACCTAACACAAGTAAACACATCGCAATTAATATGTTTAATCAAACAATCTCGTCATAGTGACTACCATGTACTATAACCGGGTGAAGCCCTAAACACAGACTGTGTGCAGCTTTCTTACCTCAGGTCCTGAGTAAATATTGTTTGATGACCCCTGTATACGGTCCTTTGCTCTCGAGCCTAACGGTTCACCCTAGTCTCAACCATAACAATAAATAACTATCAGGAATGAGCTAATAAAGGCTTCCAGACCAAGTCCTAGCGTCTGGGACCTTGCATTATACTAACCCAGGTAGTACAACCATTCCTGAGCCCTTACGTTTGGGTTCCCAACTCCCAAAACCTACTTTTTCTCATTTCCCTTATTTGAGCCATGACGCAACAAGTCCGAGAGCCACGATCTCAAAACCACAGGGCATGTGCCGCGGCGCCAAGGCAATTCGAGGCTCCTGCTTCTCCCTCTGAGTCCACAAGGGTCGCGACGCGACCCTGTGAACTGAGAATACTAGCGATTTTCATAATCGCCAATCCTTCAAAAACCATCCCAAAATATGTTTTTCACCTGTTTCGACCATAATAATGGTCCCAGCAACTCAGAAACACAGTAAACAATCGTAAACTCAATCAAAATCCCTTCAAACTTATAATTCAATATAAATTTAAAAGAAAACTATAAAACCATAACTAATACTCAAATAATTGAGTTGCCTCTGATTGAGTTTGACCCAGTTATGTTTTTATTAAGCATAAACAGCTTCCAACTTGCCCTTAACCTTCTTAAAAATTCAGTCCTCCTTCAAAATCTCCAAACTTAGAGAGAGAGAGAGAGACTCTGTTTTCTGTGTGTTTCCTATGTTTTCCCAAACCCCCGAGTTAATAAACTCAGCTTAGAGAAAAAAAAAAGTCTAAGGGTCCTAAAGACCAAAATTCCCCCAAGTCAATTCTTTCCTCTCAATAACCCTCGAAGGCAAAATCGTCATTTTACCCTCTCGTCTCTCATTACACTTAAAATTCCTAGTTAATCACGCTACACCCAGAAAATCACAAATTCTCCCAAAATATGACTCATACTCTTGTGAGTCCCGATAACTCACTGAATTACCAAAATACCCCTTGGCTCACCCTGAGCCGAGTATAAATTCCCTATTGTGACTAAACTGATATCTTCCTCGAAAAGACTGACTCCTATAGAATATCTCAATTATATCCACATAATAATGTGGTCTTAATCATATAATATCATATAGTTACAATTAGACCCTCAACGAGTCAAAATTACAAATATTCCCCTTTAAATAAAAGCGAGTATGTTTTGCACATTTAATAAACTTAAACATGCATAATCAGTTATATAATAATATTACACATGCATTCATATAATCACATAAATATTAAGATAATTCACATAATATTTTTTAAAAAAAATGCCCTCTTGGGCCGCCAAATCAAGGCACTAAGCCTTATGAGGAATTTTGGGACGTTACAACTATCCTCTTATTATAGAAATTCCGCCCTCGAAATTTACCTGAACAGCTCAGGATACTGATCCCACATGTCTGACTCTAATTACCAGGTTGCTTCTTTGACCTAGTTGTTCCTCCATAACACCTTAGCCAAAGGTATGGTTTTGTTCCTCAATACTTTGTCCTTTCTATCCAAGAGTTGAACTGGTCGTTCCTCATAGGAAAAGTCTGAATGTAACTCTAGATCCTCTTAACTCAATACATGAGTTACATCTGACACATATCTCTGAAGCATCAAAATATGGAATACATTATGAACCCATGACAATGACGGGGGTAAAGCCAACCTATAGGCTACCTAACCAATCCTTTCAAGGATTTACAAAGGTCTCACAAATCTAGGGCTCAGCTTGCCCTTCTTTCCAAACCACTTCACCCCTCTCAAATATGAAACACGGAGGAAAACATAGCCCCCAGCCTGGAACTCTATGTCCCTATGCTTGGGATCAACATAGATCTTCTGTCTACTCTGAGAAGTGAGGATCCGAGCTATAATCTTCTCAATAACCTCATTGGTCCTCTGAACTGCTTCAGGACCTAGACATTTCCTTTCACCCATTTCATCCCAATGGATGGGTAATCTACATTTCTTACCATACAGAATCTCATAAGGAGCTGCTCCAATATTTGACTGGTAGCTATTGTTGTAGGAAAGCTCAATCAAAGGAAAATATTTAATCTAGGACCCTTCAAAGCCCAACACACATGCTTGCGGCATGTCCTCTAATATCTGTATCGTCCTCTCAGATTGTCCATCTCTCAGATAGGTGGTACTGAACTTTAGTTATGTACCCATAGCCTTCTGCAAACTTCCCCAAAACTTGGAAGTAAAAATGGGATCCTGATCTGACACAGTGGGCCTAAGAGTCCCATGAAGGCGTACTATCTCTTTCACATAAAGATCAGTGTACTGATCTACTGTAAATTGTGTCCTCACTGGCAAGAAATGGGTTGATTTGGTATATCGATCCACAATCACCCATACTGAGTCATGCTGACCCACTGTCCTGGGTAGCCCCACTACGAAGTCCATAGTAATGTTCTCTCATTTCCACTCAGGGATACCCGAAGGCTGTAATAGCCTTGCTGGTCTCTAGTGTTCAACTTTCACCTGTTAACACGATAGGCACTCAGCCACATATTCAACTACATCTTTCTTCATCCCAGGCCAACAGTAGAGCGACTTCAAATCTTGATACATCTTCATGGTGCTTGGATTGAGTGAGTATGGCGTGGTATGAGATTCATCCAGAACCTTTTGTCTAATAGCAGGGTCCATCGGAACACAAATATGCTCCATGTATCTAAGTAAACCCATCTCTGAGACAGTGTAATCCCTAGCCACTCCAGCTAGGATGTCCTCTCTGTGCCTCATCAACTAAGGATCATTCATCTGCCCTTCACTAATCCTCTCCAAGAGAGTATACTGCAAGGTGATGTTAGCTAACTGGCCCACCACCAACTCTATACTTGCTCTAGTCATTTCCTCTGCCAACTCCTTTGATATTTATTTCATGCAAAATAGTTTTCTCAGACCTCTCCGGCTCAAGGTATCAACCACCACATTGGCCTTCCCTAGGTGGTAAAGAATCTCACAATCATAATCTTTAACCAACTCCAGCCAACTCCTCTGTCTCATACTAAGATCTCCCTGAGTAAAGAGATAATTCAAGCTCTTGTGGTCAATGTATATCTCACACTTCTCCTCATAAAGGTAGTGTCACAATACCTTCGCAGCAAAGAACACTGCCGCTAACTCCAGATCATGTGTAGGGTACCACTGTTCATAGACCTTCAATTGTCTTGACACATAGACAATCGCCTTTCCAGCTTGCATAAGGCACATTCTAACCCTACCTTTGATGCATCACAATAGACCACAAACTTCTCCTGGTCTGAAGGAAGACTCAGAACCGGAGCATTGATCAACCCCCCCTTTAACTGTTGGAAGTTATTCTCACATCTATCTAACCACACAAACTTCAAGTTCTTGGGTGTCAGCTTCGTCAATGGTGTCGCAATCTTTTAAAACCCTTGCACAAAATGTCAATAATATTTTGCCAATCCAAGGAAACTTCTAATCTCTTAAGCACTCCTTCAGGTTGGCCAATCCATGACCGCCTCAATCTTGGTCGGGTCCACCATAATTCCATCTCTGTTGACTACGTGACTGAGGAATGTTACCTAAGATAACCAGAATTTACACTTCTAGAACTTTTCATAAAATTTGAGCTCCAACTAAGAATAAACTATAATGTCATCGATGAAGACTATCACAAATCTGTCCATGTAATCCTTGAACACCCTGTTCATCAAATCCATGAAGGCTGTTGTAACGTCCTGAATTCGCTATTAAGGTTAAGTGCCTTGGTTACTGTGCCAGGAGAGCATAATCAGATTTATATTTGGAATTAATGGAATATATGTGTTATTATGCAGTATAAATGATTTATATGGTAATGTGGATATTTATGCATGTTTATGTGTATTAAATATGCATGTAGGCTCGCTATTGTAAATTCGAGCATATTTGTAATTTTTAACCTGTTGAGGGTATATCTATATTATCTATGCTTTCTGAGTGAGACCATGGTGTTATGGGAATATAATTGAGATGTGTGGCCCGAGATGATCCTAGTGGGCAAGTTTTCGGAAAAGTCACAACAAGGTCAAATACCCAGCTTGGGGTGAGACAATGGATATTTTCGTAATTTAGCTCATTACAAGGGTTTACCGGGGATTGGAAATTTATTTGGTGATTATTTGAGTATGTTAGGATTAATCAGGATTTTATAGGGCTACTTGAGGATTAGTGGGAAATGTGGCTAATGACAATTTTCCCTTTAGGGCATTAAAGGAAAAACACTTGGGTTAGGGGCATTATGATCCTTTCCTAGCCTTTGGTTAGACTTAGTTGAGGCTAGAAACCTTCTGAAATAGGTAGAATACATTAAGATACTCAGGCCCTCTTCTCTCTCTCATTTACTCTCTCTCACCCTTTTAGTTAGGGATTTGGAAAATTTGAGGGAAAAGCTGGAAATTCCTAGAGTTTTTAAGGCCGTGATTGAAAGTTGAAGGCTAGGATTAGTGTAGGTTCAACTCCAGGGTCGTGATTATCGTTGAGGTAAGCTTTAATTTTGTTTTGATTAGGTTTGATTTGTTTTTTTTAAGGTGCTCTAGATTTTTGAGTTCAATGGTTAGGATTTAAAGTTTTGCCGAAGTTTTAGGTTAGTTCTTAATGGCTATATGAAGGTTATATTGTGTTGTTATAAGATTAAGATTTAATTATGAGTTTGGTTGATGTTCGGGGACCGATATTATAGGTTTTAGTTCAGGGAAAACGCAACAAATGTTCTGGGAATTCTGAGTTCATGGGGTCGCGTCGTGGCCCGCAAGAACTTAGAGGCCTAAGGGAGTTCGTTGAACCGCCTTAGCATCGCGGTGCTGGGTGGTTGCATCGCAGCACATGTCTAGGGAAATGAAGGCTTAGTGTAACGCCCTACTACTCAAGGACCGTTACACTATGTATTTTAAATAGTGTTAAACTCGCTAAATGAGTCATTTCGCCATAATCGTGTAACTAAACGTGATTAACGGTTTAGGGTTAAAATTTTTGGTCAAAGATACAAAAGTTTCACTAAAACGTTTACTGTATACATGGGATCCCAAAATACATTTAAAATGTTAATTACAATAAAAGAGTTACAACATACCGACCTAAGCAGAAAAATAGGGTTTGACCCTAGTTCCTCTTTAAACCATCGGTTGTGGTGGTCGAGCAACCGCATATGTACACATCGTCACCTAAGCTCTCCAACTCAAGGATGGTTCAGCTTTCTTTTCCCCTTAGCTTCACCATACACCATATAACACTTGTGAAACAAGGCTCAGCAGCAGTTATAACATATTACCAAATCATAATATGAATGCCTAGCAGTAATAACCCTACTCATGCATGTATACCATTCATATAAATGACTACAGTGTCATATGGGGCTAATTGCCCTAGATAAATGATCAAAGAATCATATCGGGGCCCAATGCCCAAAATACATGATTATGGAATCATACTGGCTGAATGCCCTTGGATATGGGACTAATGAGTCACCCCGGGGCTCTTTGCTCTGTCCACTGTATAACAAGCTTTGGAACTGAACTTGCATACCTGACACTGAGTTTTCCCAGACGGATAGGTCAGTCAAACTTATAATTCCCTCCTGGTTCGGCTAATTCATATGGATTAGCGCTCAGTGCGATAGCGCCATGCTTGACTAATAAATCAATGCCTTACAACCAGCAGTCAGTGTGTTAATGTCATCCTTGACTAATAAGTCAATGCTTTACGACCACCACTCACCATGCTAATGTCGTCCTTGAGTAATAAGTCAATGGTTTACGACCCGCACTAACTGTGCTAATGTCGTCCTTAACTAATAAGTCATTGCTTTATGACCAGCACTCACTGTGCTAATGTTATCCTTGACTAATAAATTAATGTCTTACGACCAACACTCACCGTGATATCGTCAACCTTGACTGATAAGTCAATGCTAGAATATGGGACTAATAAGTCACCCTGGAGCCCTTATCCTTATACTCTATATAAGCGTACCTGGAGCTGACCAACACTCAATGTGCTAAGGTCATTCTTGACTAATAAGTCAATGCTTGGATATGGGACAAATAAGTCACCCAGGGTCCCTTAGTCTTATCCTCTGTATAAGCGTACCTGGCACTTCTGGTTAGCCTAACCAAAACGACCAGTGCTCAACACTCTATTCCCACCGTTAACTAATAAGTCAAGCCTTTCTCAATAAGATAATGCAAACATGCATATATCATATGTCAATTATCCAAAAACAAAGCATTCATCATGCTTAATCCATAATCACAAGCATAATCATAATCATGCACATACTGAGGCGTTCATGCCCTATTCATGCTCATGTTCAACAATTTGGGAATCACAAGTATAATAATAATCATGCACATTTACAGAGACTCAAGTTCTATATTCAACATTCAGGCCAAGCCATAATCACATTTATCACTTGTATCACATGTTGGGTGCAGTTTTCTTACCTCTATCACGATCCTGATTCCGAGCCCTTAGCGATAACCTAGTCACAACCATAATATAGAATCCCATAAAAAAATGTGTAAATATAGGCTTTCGGACCAAGTCCTAGCCTATAAGACGCTGAATCCTACCAAACAGGGAAGTAGGAACAATCCTAAGCCCTTAGATTTAAGTTTCCATCACAAAAAACCTTACCTGGCCAAAATGCTCAGGAAAGCCGCGACTTGACCCTGAGGGTCGCGGCGCGCCTCCCAAATAGACATCCCTCTGCTTGGGCTTCAGGACGTGGGCCGTTGTAACGCCCCAACTCCAGGGACCGCTACAGTGCACATTGCAAACAGTGCTAAACTCGCTAATCAAGTCATTTGGCCATAAACGTGTAACTAAGTATGATTAGCGGTTTAGGGGTTAAAAACTTTGGTTAAGGTATAACGTTTCACTAGAACGTTTACTGTATATATTGGGATCCCAAAAATATAATTTCAGAGTTTATTACAAGAAAGTGTTTACAACAGGCCATTCTAAGCGGCAAAACAGGGTTCAGCCCTAGTTCCACTTTCAAACCTCGCCCAAGTATTGGTCGAGCAGCTGCATATATACACGTCATCACCTAAGCTCTCCAACTTAAGGATGGTCCAACTTCCTCTTGCCTTTACCTGCACCACAAAGCACCCGTGAGCCGAAGCCCAGCAAGAAAACTCATGTGCTCATAAACAGTCATATCATGATATCAAATCATGTCTGGCATGCCTAGCAATCATAGCTCTATTCAGCATGCAAATGAATTCAAACAGATGCTGGGGTATCCAGGACAAGAAGTCCTGGCCTTCTAATTGGAGGACTATCAAGTCAATCCTAATCAGATGAGTGTCGTAACACTAGAGGTTCCGATAAACCATGCTGAGTGACCAACAAGCAAGACACTAGGGGCCTCAGTGCCCAAGCCATGCATATGATGATCAAAATGATCATACAGAGCTCATAGCCCTGATCAGACGAGTGAATATCACTTGAGGTTCTAGTAAAACATACTGAGTGACTGACAACCAAGTCACTAGGGGTCCAGTGCCCATTTCCTGCAATGGCTCTACACGACTAGCCCTTGGCTAGATAAATGCTTGTTTATATTCATCGAACTTGAGGTCGGTCCTGCATTAATGCTCTTTGAGTCATTCAATGCAGAGGGTCAATTAGGTCCAATCGACAAAGCTTGCACTACACACTAGGGTTGTCATGACTAGTGAGTTAGCACAATGTGACCAGTGCCCAGCACCACTGCTGAACCTGACTAATGAGTCACAACTTCACAATTGATACTAACACCTTTGCCAAACCTGACTAATTAGTCAGTGCGTGACCAGTGCCCAGCACCACTGCCTAACCTGACTAGTGAGTCACGGCTTCACAGTTGGTACTAGCACCTTTGCCAAATCTGACTAATTAGTCAGTGCGTGACCAGTGCTCAGCACCACTGCCGAACCTGACTAGTGAGTCACGGCTTCACAGTTGGTACTAGCACCTTTGCCAAATCTGGCTAATTAGTCAGAGCCATGCATGAGTAAGCAATGCTACCAATGTGTATCATATGCCAATTATCCAAGAATAGGGCATTCAGCATGCTTACTAAATAGTTGCTAGCATAATTATAATCATGCACAAACACAGAGACTCAAGCTCTGACCAATCTCATATTCATCATTCATGGCATGCCCTAATCACATGTTTCTCGTGCATCACATGCATCACACTTAATCATCCAGCATGCCTCAATAATAATCATATGCAAATGGGCAAGATTGCCAAGCATTAATTATGCTACCAATGTTCACATTCAACATCCAACATACATCAATCATAGCCATGCATGTCACATATGGGGGGCAATTTTCTTACCTTCGGTCCAAGCACAGGTTACCAACAAATGAGCAACAAGCACGATCCCAATTCCAAGCCCCTAGTGATAACCTAGTCACAACCATAATATAAAATCTCATCAAAATGAGTAAATAAATACTTCCAAGCCCAACTCAAGCCTCCGGGACAACAAATCCCACTCAACTAGGTAGTGGGATCGATCCCAGGCCCTTAGAGTTAAGTTCCCATGCTCAAAACATTAATTTGCCCAAAAATGACAACAAGCGTCGTGGCCCTCCCGACAAGCGCCGCGGCCCTTAGGCAAAATAGAACCTCCACCTGTTTCTTCAAGCCTGGGCCGCGGCGCCCAAGAACAGGGCCGCGACCCTACCTCGAACCAGCCATTTTTCCTCGTTTTCAACCTTTTAAAACCTCCCAAAAGCATATCCAAACATCTCCAAATCATCAAATCAAAGTTCCCAACTCCCCAATGGTCCAAAATCACCAAAACCCAAGGCTCAAACGAACTAAAAACTCAACGATTCACAAAGTCCAATTCAAGCTTAAAAACTTTTAGAAACTTAAAACTTAAACTTGAATTACCTCCGATTGAGTTGTTTCCGACTGAATCCTCCGGCTAATAAGCTTCTAATTCTCCTTAGGATTGCTATGCCTCGATCCTCGTTTGAATCCGAGTCCTAGAACTCAAGTTATCGTTGAAAACGCGATCAGAAGACGAAAAGGAAACTTTAGGGAGAGAGAACGTACAAAACGTTCTTTTTATTTTCTTAAAAGGTTACTTCAAGCTTAAGTAGCTTCCAATAAAACCTAATGCTCGGGGTCCCGAAAACATCCCCGGGGACATTATAGTCAAAACTTCCAGAATTTCCCCCTGATCTTTCTAACTCCCAATTTATCACCAAATATTAATTCCCATTACCCAATAACTCGGTAATGCTCTAAATACCCATTGACTTACTCCAAGTCAAGCTTAAATCCCGTTGTGACTTTCCCACTAGCTTACCTCCTAGGATCGTCTTATGCTGGGTAACCCTGGCATAACCAAACAATAATAAAGCACCACGCCCATTTCACATATATGTCAAAAATGCCCGAAATGGCCAAAATATAAAAGTCACCCAATTAATCACAAATGGGTTCACATGCATATTTAATACACCTAAACATGCATATTATCATTAAATAGCATAGTAAAGCAATTATGGCCCTCCCGGCCTCCTAATCAAGGTCCTAAACCTTATTAGGAAATTTGGGGCATTACAGCTGTGACTTGCCCCTAGATTCGCAGAACGCCCCCCAAGTAGAACCCTTCCTAGTCATGGGTTCACACAGGTCGCGGCGCCCAAGAACAAGGTCGCGAACCAACCTCGAACCCTGCCATTTTCTCTGTTTTTCCTATTTCTTAATCCTCCATAAACCTATAAAAGCATATCCAAATCCCAAAAACAAAGTTTCCAAACACCTTAATGACCCAAACCATCAAAACCCAAGTTCCAATCAATTTAAAAACTCATCGAAATGTAAAATCCAATTCAAGCTTAAGTAACCTTAAGAAAATCCCAATGCTCGAGTTACCCAAAAACGTCCACGGGGGCCAAATAGTCAAAATCCTCAGAATTCCCTCCTAATCTCACTAACTCCCAAAATATCATCAAATATTTATTCCCATTACCCAATAACCCGGTAATGTACTAAATACCCAATATACCCCTTGACTCACACCGAGTCAAGTATGGGTCCCGTTGTGACTTTCACACTAGCTTGCTTCCTAGGATTGTCTCGTGTCGAGTAACCCAAATATACTCACATTATAATGTGGTCCCACACATATATCACATATATGCTAAATATACGCATAACGAGCAAAATTATGAAAATTTCCCTTTTAACAAGAAATGGGCACACGTGCATATTTAATTCACATGAACATGCATATCAAGTCATATTATAACATAAATAACTCTCATAATCACATAATTTCTATAATTTTCCATCCTTGCCCCCTAATCAAGGCCCTAAGCCTTATTAGGTAATTTGGGATGTTACAACTATCCCCTCCTTACAAAAATTTTGTCCTCAAAATATTACTTGAATAGCCCGAGAAATAGATCCCGCATATTTGATTCCAGTTCCTATGTCACTCCCTCGACCCTACTGTTTCTGTATAATACCTTGGCCAAAAGTATATTTTTGTTCCTCAAAACCTTATCCTTTCTGTTAAAATCTGATTTGGCTATTCCTCATAGGATAACTCTGACTCCAGTTCCAGATCCTCATAACTCAACACATGAGTCTCATCTAATACATGTTTCCTCAACATGGAAATATGAAATACATTGTATACGTCTAACAGTGCCGAATATAAGGCTAATCTATAGGCCACCTGACCAATCCTATCCAAGATTTCAAATGGTACTACAAATCTAGGGCTCAACTTTCCTTTATCTTCTCACCCCTTCCCATGGTGATACTCTAAGGAAGACATAGTTTTCCACTTGGAACTCCACGTTCATTTATTTCAAATTAACATAACTTTTCTGTCTATTCTGAGAAGCGAGCATCCGAGCACTAATCTTTTCAATAGCCTTAGTGGTTCTCTAAACTACCTCAGAACTCAAATATTTCCTCTCACCCATCTCATCCCAGTGAATGGGTGATCTATACTTCCTACCCTAAAACATCTCATAAGGTGCCCCTCCAATAACTGGATAACCCTCCCTGATTTACCATCAGCCAGAGGATAATAAGTTGTAATGTACTCCAGTTGTATACACATCGCCTTCTGTAACTTTACCTAAAACTTGGAAGTACAAATAGGGTTCCTATTCGATAGGATTGACCTAGAATTCCATGAAGGCGTACTATCTCTCCCACACAGAGATCTACATAATTGTCAACTGTATTATTCATCCTCACTGGTAAGAGTGACCTGACTTTTAATACATGTCCATAATAACCCAAACTGAATCACACTATGCCACTATCCTAGGCAACCCCATCACAAAATCCATCATGATGTCCTTCCACTTCCACCATGGGAGGCTCAATGGCTGTAATGGCCTTACTGGTTTCTGATACTCTGCCTTGACCTGCTAATAGATCAAGCACTTTGCCACGAACTCAGTTACATCCCTCTTCATCTCAGGCCACCACTATAAGACTTTTAGATCCTGATATATCCTTCTGGTGCTTGAATGTAGAGAATAAGGGGTAGTATGAGATTCATCTGGAACCTCCCATTCAATCCCAGTATCCATCGAATCCCAAGTCCGATCTTTATACCTCAATAATCCAATGCCTGACACTGTATAATCCTTAGCTATTCCAGCTAAGACATTTTCTTTTATCTTTCCCATTTGTGGGTCACTCAATTATTTCCTTTACTCCTCTCCAAAAGAGTAAACTGAAGAGTAATGTTGGCCAACGAGCCCACCAGTAACTATATTCTAGTCCTGGTCATATCTCTCAACTAACATGATGCATAGGTGTTTACCCAAAAACGGACTACCTGATGATGTGGCAGGATTGGTCTACACGTGGGAGGCACGTGGCTATTTTAAGTAAGTGTATCCTACTCGGCCATCGACCAGAAGATTATTGGTTATCACACATCATATTTATGTGCGACCAGCCTAGTCGCATGTATTCATTTAATTCCTTTTGATGTGGAATCTTGTAATTATGCATTAATTGTAATTTCTTTATTTACCTAGATACGCAAGTCTTAATTATAATTAAGGCCCATTGGCCCATGTAACCTTCTTGAGCCTATAAATAAGAATCGAAGGGCTCAAAGGAGGGGACTTTTGGATTTAGAGAATTATGAGAGAAAATTATAGTGTTATTATTCACCAAAATTGTAATCATCCTAAAGCTTGTGAAACTCATGAACCCTAGTTCATTGATCACAGTGTTGGGATTCTACATCAATAAGAACACTAAGTGGACGTAGGTGATTAGCATCTAATTGGGGCTGAACCACTATAAATTGTTTGTGTTGTTTACCTTTTCGTCTTGATTTCTTCTTGTTTTCATCTCATTTTATATTGTTTATCTGACTCCGTGTCATTGATCAATTCGTGGGTCAACAATAGGCAATTACCTTTTTTTGTCTATGGGGTAACAATCTTTAAGAACTCTTCCACAAAACACATATAATACCCTGCAATCCAAGGAAACTCCTGATCTCTGAGGCCTTCCTTGGCCTTAGCCAATCTCTGACTGAGATTATACCAAAGTATCATTGATAGAGATGATCACAAACCAATTCAAATAATCCTTGAACACCTTGTTCATCTATAAAACAACTGAGGCATTAGCCAAACCTGAAAGACATGACTTAGCACTCCTTGTGCCCATATCTGATATAAAAGACAGTCTTCTACTTATCCTTCTCCCTGATCTTCAACTAGTAATAACCAAATCAAAGATCCACCTTGGAGAATACCCTCTTATTCAATAAATGAACCTTTAGTTCCTACAACACTGTTAAAGTCGTTTCATACAGTGCCCTAGACCTGGTTCTGTCCCTGGCACCAACATAATCACCATTCTATCTCTTGGTGTAGAGGTAACCCTGACAAACCCCTAGAAATACATCCAGAAACTCACAGGCTAATCCAGTCTGTCCTGGTCCCACTGGCACGACCTAAGTGGTATCCACCACACTAGCTAAGAATCCTATGGATCCTCTTGCAATAGGTCTCTAGCTCTAAGTACAGACATCATAAATATATGGGGTCCATGCACAGTGCCAACAAAGACAAGGGTTTCTCACCCTCAAGCCCAAGGGTTACCATCTTTTCCTCACAATTTATCATTGCCCCATACTTGGCTAACCAATCCATATTCAGGATCATATCAAAGTCGATCATAACAAACTCTATCAAATTAATTGACGAGTCCTTTCCACAATAACCTAACCCATCTCATAAAATTACCAATAGGGTACCAAATTCCCATCATAACATAACCATGTAATCTGCATATCAAGTCTATGCCTCTCTTAAATGCAACAAATCAAAGAACAACATGGCACCAAAACCAGTCAGCATAATACAAGAATCAGAACTAGGAAGTTGACCTGCCACCACTGAGGAGCCAGGCTCAGTCTCAATCTCTGACTCTGACTGTGTTAGAGTGAACACTCGAGCTGGAGTCGAGCTATCCGTCCCCTTTGGCTCATCCTTCCTTAGCCCTAGGCAATCGCTCTTGAAGTGCCCAACCATCCAACACAAGAAACATGCCTTTGCTCGGCATTCTCCCAAATGACGTCTCTTACACCGAGTGCATACTAGGTAGACTTTCCAACAATTTTCGTCGCCCCAATGGCCTGTCTGAGCACTTTGGAACCCTTTTTTTAATCTAGAGGTACCGAATAAATCAATAATTTTTCCTTCCTGATCATTGGGGCCTCTGCCCCTGCCTGATCCAATAAACAGAGGTATCACTGTCTGAGCTCTATGCTCTTTGGAATTCTCCTTCCAAATCTCATTTCCTGTGCTCTCAACAGCAAGGGCCCTTCCTACCACTTGAGCATAGGTAGAGATCTCATGTACTAGGGCGATTATAACGCCTTAAGCTATTCTAGAATTCAATCCCTGAGTAAATCTCTCCTTCCGAGCCACATCCGTGGGTACCATATCAAAAGCAAACTTGGCCAACCCATCGAATTTGTTAACATACTCTGTTACTATCGCATTTCCCTGAACCAAGTTCAGAAAAGTCATTTGTCTTAGCAGTCTTAACTGCATCACAGTAATATCTCTCATTAAACAACTGCCTAAATTCCTCCCAATTCATTGTAATCGTATCTTCTGTCTGGGTTACCACTTCCCACCACGTTCGGGCATCTTCCCATAACACATATATAACACAGATCACCCTATCGTGACCCACCACACTCATACAGTCGAGGATGGAACTGATCATGCCCATCCATTGCTTAGCTCTAAATGGATCTAGGCCTCCCTAAAAAACTGGAGGATAATATTCATGAAATCTCTCATACATAAATTCCCATCTGTTCTCAACCCTAGGCTGAGCCAAAACTGATGCCACTCCTGACATAGCAAAGGAAGAGGTGTTCCCTAACAGAACCTGCTGTTTTAAACACCTAATCTCTTCCTCTTGCCTCTGCAATCTTAAATGCATATCTGTAAACACATGCTTCCAATTCTGAGGGGCAGGCAGAGGGCTCAGGCTTTGGCCGTAATTCCCAGCCTCTGTATAAACACTGTTGGATCCCATTAACTGCCTTGGGTACAACCTCTGATTTAGTCTGCAGTCAACAACTTGACCCATTAAGCATGATGAGCACATTTACAAGCCTTTCCCCACGGGAACAATCACATAGCACCACAGACACATACCACTGCGATACTAAAGTACATGCCCATGACATTCATGCATAAATTAATAACCCTGCTCTTGCCAGCAAAATATCATGCTCTTTACTCTAGCATGCAAATAACACATTCATATATTCACTGAGCAAGTAATTACCTAATCATATCAATAGTCAAGGGCCAGGCCCTACCAGAATCTCATGCTTCCTAATAAGGCATGCAGGTAAAGCATTTATATCTTATTTAAGTAGTTAAACACATATCCACATAAATAGTCACCGTACCTTGAGTGGAGCTTATCTTTAGTGACGAGTGTAGTTTCCTAGCTTGTCTTCAGGAACCCTTAAACTTGGAATGTTCTAAGACCAAGTTCTAACGCCCTACTACTCAGGGACCGTTACACTATGTATTTTTTAAAAAGTATTAAACTCACTAATCGAGTCATTTGGCCATAATCGTGTAACTAAACTGGATTAATGGTTTAGGGTTAAAATTTGTGGTCAAAGATACAAACGTTTCACTAAAACATGTACTGTATACATGGGATCCCAAAATACATTTAAAACGTTAATTACAATAAAAGAGTTAAAACCTTCCGACCTAAGCGACAAAATAGGGTTTCACCCTAGTTCCTCTTTAGACCATTGGTTGTGGTGGTCGAGCAGCTGCATATGTGCACATCGTCACCTAAGATCTCCAACTCAATGATGGTCTAGCTTTCTTTTCCCTTTAGCTACACCATATAGCACCCGTGAGCCGAGGCTCAGCAAGAAAACTTAAACATGCTCATAAGCAGTTATAACATATTACCAAATCATAATAAGCATGCCTAGCAGTAATAACCCTACTCATGCATGTATACCATTCTTATAAATGACTACAGTGTCATATGGGGCCAATTTCCCTAGATAAATGATCAATGAACTATATGGGGGCCCAATGCCCAAAATACATGATTATGGAATCATATGGGCTCGACGCCCTAGGATATGGGACTAATAAGTCACCCCAGGCCTTTTTGCCCTGTCCTCTGTATAACCTTCTTTGGAGCTTAACTTGCATACCTGACACTGCGTTTTCCCTGAATGATAGGTCGATCAAACGTATAATGCGCTCCTGGTTAGGCTAATTCATATGGATCAGCGCTTCGTGCGCTAGCGCCATGCTTGACTAATAAATCAATGTCTTACAACCAGTAATCACTGTGTTACTTCCATCCTTGACTAAGAAGTCAATGCTTTACAACCACCAATCACTGTGCTAATGCAGCCCTTGACAAATAAGTCAATGCTTTATGACCAGCACTCAACGTGCTAATGTCATCCTTACCTAATAAGTAAGTGCTTTATGACCAGCACTCACCGCGCTAATGTCGTTCTTGACTAATAAGTCAATGTCTTATGACCAGCACTCATTGTGCTATTGTCAACCTTGAGAGATAAGTCAATACAAGAATATGGGACTAATAAGTCACCCCGGAGCCCTTAGCCCTATACTCTGTATAAGCGTACCTGGCGCTGACCAACACTCAACGTGCTAAGGTCATTCTTGACTAATAAGTCAATGCTTGGATATGGGACAAATAAGTCACTCCAGGTCCCTTAGTCCTATCCTCTGTATAAGCGTACCTGAGTCCTAGCCAAAACGACCAGTGCTCAGCGCGCTATTGCCACCCTTGACTAATAAGTCAAGCCTTTTTCAATAAGATAATGCAAACAGGTATATATCATATGTCAATTATCCAGATACAATGCATTTAGCATGCTTAATCCATAATCACAAGCATAATCATAGTCATGCACATACTGAGGTATTCATGCCCTATTCATGTTCATGTTCAACAATTTGAGAATCACAAGCATAATAATAATTGTGCACATTTACAGGGACTCAAGCTCTGATCAATTTTATATTCAACATTTAGGCCAAGCCATAATCGCATGTATCACATACTCGGTGCAGTTTTCTTACCTTTAGTCCATGCATAGTTTACCAATAAACGACCCTCGAGCACGATCCTGATTCTGACCCCCTAGCGATAACCTAGTAACAGCAATAATATATAATCTTGTAAAAATATGTAAATAAAGGCTTCTGAACTGAGTCCTAGCCTCTTGGATGTCAAATCCTACAAAAATAAGTAGTAGGATCGATCCCGAGCCCTTAGGTTTAAGTATACATCACCAAAAACCCAACCTGGCTAGAATGCTCAGGCGGGTCGCGACTTGACCCTGTGGGTCGCGGCGCGCCTCCCAAACAGACAGCCCTCTTATTACGCTTCAGGACGCAGGCCGTGGCTTCCCACCTAAAGTCGCGGTGCACCCCCTAGGCAGAACCCTTCTTGGTCCTAGGTTCACACAGGTCAAGGTGCCCAAGAACAAGGTCGCGACCCAACCTCAAACCCAGCCATTTTCACTGTTTTTCCTATTTCAAAATCCTCCATAAACCTATCAAAGCATATCCAAATCCCAAAAACAAAGTTCCCAAACATCTTAGTGGCCTAAAACCATCAAAACCCAAGTCCCAATCAATTCAAAAACACATCAAAACGTAAAATCGAATCAAATCTTAAAAACTCAAAACTTAAAGCTTGGATTACCTCTGATCGAGTTGTTTCTCAGTTAAATCCTCTGGCTAACAAGCTTCTAATCTTTCTTAGAATCATTATAAATCTAACCTTGCTTGAATTCGAGTCCTAAAACTCGATTTTCCTTCGAAAATGCTCACGAATGCCAAAAAGAGAACAAGAGAGAGAGAGAGAGAGAGAGCGATCGTGACTGAACGTTCTTTTTATTCTGTCAGGTTACTTCAAGCTTAAGTAACCTTAAGAAAATCCCATGCTCGAGGTACCCAAAAAGGTCCCCGGGGGCTAAATAGTCAAAATCCCCAGAATTCCCTCCTCATCTCACTAACTCCCAATATATCATCAAATATGTATTCCCAATAACTCGGTAATGTACTAAATACCTAATATACCCCTTGACTCACACCAAGTCAAGTATGGGTCTCGTTGTGACTTTCCCACTAACTTGCTTCTTAGGATCATTTCGTGCCGAGTAACCAAAATATATACTCTCATAATAATGTAGTCCCACACATATATGTTAAATATACGCATAACAGGCCAAATTACAAAAATTGCCCTTTAATCAGAAATGGGCCACATGCATATTTAATTCACCTGAACATGCATATCAAGTCATGTTATAATATAACTCACATAATCAGATAATGATACACATATATATCACATAATCACATAGTTTCCATAATTTGCCATCTTGGTCCCTTTATCAAGGCCCTAAACCTTATTAGGTAATTTGGAAAGTTACACTTAGGCTCTCTGACTTGTAGAGAGTCGTGGTGCTTGCTAGGGGCGCTGCTTCTCAAATGGAAAATATTGGCCAATTAGGGATTTTAAGCTCGAGAACTCAAACCAAAAGGCTCGGGAAGGATTCTCTTACTCGGTTTAATAGAATTCGAGATACAAAAGGCTAGAAATTTACCTTGAAGAACTTAATAGTCTAAGTGATTGATGGTTTTCCATTATTATGTTATGACTAGGTTATATTGCTAGGGATCAGGAGTAAGGATCATGCTCGGGATCGCCATACCTTAACTGCTCGGGACTCGAGGTAAGAAAACTGCACTCGGGTTGTGATTGGGGCTTGAACCCCTGTAACTGGATATGGCTGTGGTAGTAAATGTGATTAATCGGTTAGGCATGCTTGTATATGTTACATTTGATTTCGTGTTGTACAATATATATGTGATTATATCTATTCTAAAAGCCCGGCCTAAGGGTGCCGGGGCAGACAGCAAGTATGCAGAACGTAGCTCAGCCTAAGAAATTCATAGTCGACTATAAGATCTGAGAGCTCGACCTAAGGACACCAAGCCTAAACGTCACTTAAATAAACAGAAGTGTCGATTTCACTTAACTAACTCATTTGATTGTTGGGATTGGATTATGTGTTTGATTGAGCAGATTATTACTACAAATCTTATTGCTTTTGTCCTATTGCTTGTTGAATTTGTCGATTTAAGTTTACTGTTTATATATTGTTGCTCACTTGTATCTATTGATTTATGTTTCTTGTTGAGCCTTAGCTCATGAGTGCTTTGTCGTGCAAGTAAGGGCAAGGGTAAGCTGGACCAGCCATGAGTTGGAGAGCTTCAGGGGCAGTTTGTACATATGCATCCTACTCGACCGCCACGGCTGGGATAGCTTGGGAGGAACAAGGGTTAAACCATGTTTGATTGGTTAGGATGGCTAATTTGTATTCTATTTTTCCTTTATCAGTCTGTAACTACTTTTTGGGATCTCATGTATAAACTTAATACTTTTAATGAAAAATAATACTTAGTGGACCAAATTTTTAATACCTAACCTTGATTTAGTCATGAATTACACATTTAAGTCCAAATGACTCGCTTAGTGACTTAAACACTATTTTAAACACACAATGTAACAGTCTTGGCTAACCAGGGCATTATAACTTGGTATCAGAGTAGTCTAGGGTTAAGAGTTCCTAAAGACTGGCTAGGCATGTACACTCGCCGCTAAAGATAAGCTCGACTTACGATTTGGTATCTAATAGCATGACTATGTGCTTAATTGTTTAAATTGAACATATGTGCCTTATCTAGATGCTAGAATAGAGATAATGATGTATATAAATGTATTTTTTTGGAGTTAAGTTTGATAATTGATGCATGAACGCTATAGACATGTGTCTTTGTAACGTCCCAAATCTGCTAATAAGGCTTGGTGCCTTAATTAGCGAGCTAGGAGGGCAATAATTTATTTAATTATGTTATTACATGGATTAAATGATTATACGACTAGAAATTCATGTTTAGGTGAATTAAATATGCATGTTGACCCATTTTTGTTAATAGAGGCATATTTATAATTTTGGCCTGTTGAGGGCATAAATGTGATTATGTGTGTGCTATGTTAGAAACAAAAGTATCATGGAGATAAACTTGGGATGTGTGATCCGAGATGGTCCTAGGGAGCAGATTAGCGAAATAGTGACAACGGGGTTGAATACCCGATATAGGGGGAGTTTTAGGGTATTTTGGGAACTTGGCGTATGTTCGAGATTTACTTGATAGAGAGTAGTTATTTAGTGATTATTTGGGTATGCCGTGAATAATTGACAATTCATAGGAATACTCGAGGAATTAGCAATCATGGTGCAAATGACGAATTTGCCATTTGTGGCATTAAAGGGGCTAGAATTGGTCTAAGGGGCATTTTGGTCCTTTTGAGGCAAGTGATAGGCTTGGATAGGACAGTAGATAGTCACCAGAACACAATATCACACTCTCAGCCTTCCTCTTTCACTCTCTTTGGTTCACACTCTCTCTTGGTGGCTTGGACGGCTTTGGGAAATTTTGGAGATAAAGCTCACAATTTGGGGCTGGGAATTGAGGGTTTGAAGCTATAAGTGTTGGGGAATTAGCTCAGGGTTGAAATCATCACAGAGGTAAGGTTTAGAGCAAGTTTTTTTCATGAATTTCTCTGGATTGTTAGTGTTTTGGGGGGTTTTGAATGCAAGTGATTGAATTTAAGTTGAAATGAGGTTTTGGTTAAGTTTTTTGAGTTTATGTATTTCTTTGGGTATAGTGAAAGTGTTTTGGGAACCACTTCTGGCCTTGGAGCACGTTTGGAAAAAAATTTGGGAGTTTAGAAATCTGAAAATGCTGGGAAAAATTGGGTTCACGGGGTCGCGCCGCGTCCCACATGAACTCAAGATGCCTTGGGGATTCGTTGAATCGCCTTAGTGTCGCGGCTCTGGGCAGGGGGCGCCGCGGCACGTGTCCAGAAAAATTTAGGCTGGGCTCTCTGACTTGGAGAGGATCGCGTCTCTAATTGGGGGTGTCATGGCGCAAATAGAGGTTTATGGCCAATTTAGGGCTTTAAGCTCAAGAAGCCAAATTTAAGGGCTCGGGAAGGGTTCTACTACCCAGTTTAGTGGAATTCTAGGTCCCCCGAGGCTATAATATTATTATGAAGTTCTTATTTGGTCTAGGGCTTGATGGACTATCATTATTATTGCATTGTGAATAAGTTTTACCACCAAGGCTCGGGTTTAGGGGATCTTGCTCATGATCTCACTAGTCAATCAGCTCGGGACACAAGTAAGAAAACTGTTTGTGCCCGTAGAGTAGAGCATGGCCCAATTACTTGTGTTTAATGGTATGTGTGAGTGTTTATTATTGTTATGCTATTGTTATGTAATTATTACTGATCGGCGAAGGCCGGGAACAGCGAGAAGCATGCTGAATGCAGGTCGAACGACAACGATCATGTTGAATGCAGGCTGCCTTGGCATGGCAATCTAGGATGTTGTACTCACACGTTTGGTGAAGACTGTGAACCCAGTGCCTGGTAAAGCACCTAGGTCGGCATAGGCCGTTATGTGAATAGTCTGTTATCTTTTTAAAGTTGTGCATTTACTGGATTGAATTGTCATATGTTATGTGTAGAGTTTTCTTGTTGGGCCATGGCTCACAGGTGCTCTATGGTGCAGGTAAGGGCAAGGGAAAGGCCGACCAAGCATGAGTTGGAGGGCATGGAGCAGCGTGTACATGTTTGGCCTACCTGGCTACCACGATTGGGGTTGTTTGAGGGACATGCTGTGAATGTTCAATTTTTTCGCTTAGGTCGACTATAATCTAACTTTTGAGTTGTAAATACATTTTGAAACAATATTTTCAGATCCCAATGTAAAACCTTTATAATTTTAATGAATTTCCAAACCTTTTATGTTTGATTTTTCAGTAACTAAGTTTTTATTATGATTAATCACACTTCTCAGTCTAAAATCTCAATTAGCGAGCTAATGGCACATTTTAAAATCACATGGTAACGACTCTAGGGTAGTAGGGCATTACAGTCTTGATATGCATATTGTATGTGGTTATTGTGTTGTTTGGCCCTACTCGTGGAATAGTTCTGGATATGAATATCATGCCTGGTAGGTTAAGTCATTAACTGCAGAGAGATTCGGAAGTTACGTATCCAAGGAAGTAATTTCGACCAGGCATGGTTAATATCAGGGTTACAGATGATAGTCAAGGCCAGAACCCTCTATCTGCCCCCTGGAATTAGCAGCAGATGTTTGCTGTCATGCAAACAAGATTGCAAAAGCAGATTGAAGAGATTAGGTGGTTGAGACATAGAGTTCCGTCAAGGAACACTGCTCTGTATATTATGACAACAATGGCACCAGTTTCAGTTCAACCTGAGGGTGGGAACAGATGGGAACTATTGTATGAAAGATTCTAAAAGCATTATCCTCAAGTTTTTTAGGGACGCCTAGATCCGTTCAGAGTTGAACAATAGATGGGCATGATTAGCTCCATCCTTGACTATATGGGAGTAGTAGGCAATGATAGAGTGGCTTGTGCCACGTACATGTTGTAGAAGGATGGCTGAATGTGGTGGGAAGTAGTATCCCAGACCCGGAATGTTGTCGTGATGGGTTGGGTAGAATTCAGACAATTATTCAGTGGGAGGTACTACTGTGACGCAATTCGAATTGTGAAGACCAGTGTGTTTATGAACTTGGTTCAAGGTAGTAAGACAGTGACATAATATTTCAATGAATTTAATGGATTGGCCAAATTTTCTTTTGATTTGGTACCAACAGATGTGGTTCAAAAGGAACGATTCATTCAAGGATTGAACTCTGGGGTAGCCCAGAGAGTTAGGATCGCTCAAGTACATGAGATTTCTACCTACGCTAAGGCGGTAGGGAGAGCCCTTGCTATAGAGGACGCAGGAGATGAGATATAGAGTGAGAGTGTCATAGGGCAGGAAGTTCAAACAATGGTACCCCCCATTTGCGGGATTAGGTAGGGGCGAAAGCCCTAGTAACTAGAAAAGAAACACCCCTGACAGTTCTACCACTCCTAGTCCTAACAGGATGGGTCATAGTATTCAAGGTGGCCGCCAGGGCGGCAGCGAGGTCTAGAGAGGTTATCCAGTATGCGCCAGGTGCAGGAGACGTCATCTGAGAGAATGTCGAGTGAAGGCATGTTTTCTATGTGAAATAGTTGGGTACATCAAGAAAAATTGCTCGAAATTGAAGACAGAAGAACCAAGGAGTATAGATAGCTCGACCCCAGCTCAGATGTCTGTCTCAACGCAGTCAGAGCCTGAGGCTGGTTCCTCAGAGGCGACAGATCAGTTTTCTAGTCATCATATATGATTATTATGCGATAGGGCTTGAGATTTTAGTGTATGTGGGGGGAAATTGCTAATTTTCAAGAGATGGGTTAGAGTACTAATGGTAGATATTTGGCAGTAAAATTGATTGAGCTGGTTATATGAGGAATTTTATATGATCCTGTGTATGGATTAGTTTTCCAAATAAGGGACGACCATGGACTGCAATAAAATATGGTGTCTTCTAAGTCTAAAAGGAAAGGACACAGTTGCATTCACGAGATGCCAAGCTATTGTGGTAGGTACCACCAGGGTAATATCAGTTGAGTAATGATATGTGCACCCAAAATATGCACCCAAACATTACACACAGTGACGTGTCACTGCTTTTTAAAATAGTGGGTCCTTGTTTTAATAAATGTGATTGGCTATGCTAAATTGCCACATCACTGTGTGTAATATTTGAGTGTATATTTTGTGTGCACGTATCATTACTCATATCAGTTAGACCAGAGGGAAACTGGATTGGCCAGTGAGGTTTCAGATGGGTTTACAAGGATTCGCTAGGATTTTTGTCATGTCTAGGAATAGAGTGTGCTACAGGACTAACGTAGGGATGGAACCAGTATCATAGACGTCATGAAGAATGGTACTAGCTGAGCAGAAAGAATTAAAGGTTCAGTCAAAGAATTTATTTGACCTAAGGGTTGATCAGATGGAGCATCTCACCATGGGATATGTCAACACCATTTGTTAAGAAGAAGGCCAAGTTGGCAAGAACGTGTACCGCATATGGATAGCCAAATAGAGTAATTGTCAAGAGTAGGTACCCACTACCAAGGATGGATGATACATTTGATCGATTGTAAGGTAGGATAGTGCTCTCAGGAGTTGACCCTCGATCTAGTTATTACCAGCTGAGGATCAAGGAAAGAGACATTTCAAGAATTACCACTCACACTAAGTATGATGTGATGGGTTTTGAGTGAAGGCACTTGAACTGACCAATGCTCTAGTGGCCCACGTAAATTCAACAAGTAGAGAGTACAGGAATGGTGTGGACAAGTCGTATTTGGGTCGATCGAGAATGTTTTGGACTACTTCCGGTTAGAAACAGAACACGAGTAACATTTTTGCTAATACTACCGAGGCTGAGGAAGCAAGGATTACAGGTAAGGTTCCAGAAGGAATAACTTCTGATTTCTCCAGATGATATTCAAGGTCACATTATGGGAAGTGATGGGATCATGTATGATTAAATTAAGATAGAATAATAAGGAATTGGCTGAAGGAACGTTTTAGAGGTTAGAAGCACGGTGAGACTGGCGAAACACATCGACTTTCACTTGAAGCATCTTCGAGGACTGCCATACCCTTGAATAAAGTAATGTAAGGACCAAAATGTTTGTCTGAATGGATAGTTGTGTGCCAGATTTTCAAAAGTTGGAATAAGGGTTGATTATTATGCCATGGGTATCAGTATAGCATGTGATGTACTGATACAACAAGACAGTACAATGGACAATGTCCTTGCTTAAAACAAGGAGTTAATAGTGCGGTGCGTCAAGGACTATGGTGTGCCCGTGTGTAGGCTGAAAAGGTAATTGTTTGTGCTTCATGATGGATAAAGGAATAAGAACATATATGTTCTACACGGGACTTTGAGTTGACAGTAATGCCAGATAGCCACGGTTAGGATAAGGTGACGACATGTATGGAAAAGAAGTACATACACTAGCATGAAAGTTAAAGTGCTTTGTCACCCATAGGGGTTGAACATGAGACAAAGTCACTAATGGGAACTAGTGAAGGACTCGTAGTGAAATTCTTTATTACTCAGAGAAAACTAACGTGGAGGTTGACACCTTGTGTGAGGAAGGTCTGTGCCAGTTGTATGATTCGTAATGGACCAAAGTGAAGTCAGGTGAGGAAACAATCGAAATCGGTATAGAATCTGTGATTGATAATGGGCAGACAAACCTGTATGAACAATGAAATACAGAAAGAAGATCCTGTAGGAATAGCTAAGAATCCTACCATTTTAGCATGGTTAGGTTAAGATATGAGGATCGAATGAGTGATCCGATGGATGCTGGCATCAAGGTGCATACTCTGGATGAGTCTTATACCACCCCTCATGCTATTGTATCCAGGAAGTTCGAATGTGCATTAAGACCTAAAATCTGTATACCCGGAGGCATACTACCTAATCTTTTAGCAAGTAAGATATGATAATCAGAAGCTAGAAAGGCTATTATGACTCTAGGGTATCCTAAAGTTAGTATGGAGGGATATAGTTATGGATCATAAGGGTGGATCACCTCAGATTGCAAGTAAGATGAGTGGATACGAGAAGTTGTGACTTTACATATTAGGTCAACAAACTTTGGTTCGTGTGAACAGGTTATCATAAGAATGAGTATATGCAAAAGGAGATCGTACGTCTCTGTGGGACACCGAAGTCTATGGTTTCGAATTGAGACATTCATATATCAAGTAGGCAAGTAAACACAGATTAATATAAATAGTTACAGAACCTTGAGTCGAGATTTTCTTCAGCGGCGAGTGTACATGCCCAGCCAATCTTCAGGAACCTTAAACCTAAACCGCTCTGATACCAAGTTGTAGTGATGGACACGAGACGGGGAATTGTTGGGGAGTGCTCCCCCCATCCTCATCCCCATTTATAGTTTTAATCCCAGTCCCTGCCCTGTCCCCGCTTATTCCCCGTTAGGGACATGGTGGGGAATCCCCACTGGGAACCCATTTATTTAAAAAATCAATTTTAGATTAAAATTTTAGAAAAAAAAATAGAAAACTATATGTAAATTAAAATATTGCACAATATTTATGATTTAAAATGCTAAACACGATACCAAATAAAATTTAAAATATTAAAAAAAGTTACTAATATACAATAATAACACATAAACAAAGATATAAAATACATATAAAATATTACAAAAATATATAATAATTTAAATAGGGCCCCATCGAGGCGGGGAGTGTCATCCCCGACCCTGCCCCATTTAACATTCGGGGATTGAAAATTTTCCCTGTCCCCGCCCCGTTCTCCATTTAGACGGGGATTTATCGCCCCTTTAGGGGCAGGTCCCCGCGGGGCCCCGTCCCCATGGAGAAAATGTGCATCCCTACGAATTTTTAGCGTCCTCCTAATCCAAGACCGTTACACTATGTAATTAAATAGTGCTTAACTCGCTAAATGAGTCATTTGGACTTAAAACGTTTAATTGAAACTAACCACATGTTTAGGTACTAAAAATTTCAGTCAAAAGTTAACCATTTCATTAAAAATATTTAATCTCAATACATGGGATCCCAACAGAGTTTAAAACAGTTACAAACCCAAAATGTATACAAAAGCTGACCTAGGTGGAAAAATCACGGTCCAACCATAGTTCCAACTGATAACCTCGGCTGTGATGGACGAGCAGGCCGCATATGTACACTCTGCCCCTGAAGCTCTCCAACTCATGACTGGTCCAGCTTTTCCTTTCCTTTACCTGCACCATTTAGTATCCGCAAGTAGAGGCTCAGAAAGAAAACATAATCATGCTTATAAGCAGTACATTATCATATCACAGATTCATAATTAGCATGCCTAACAGTAATCACCCTACTCAACGATGCAATCAATCCATATGAGTGACTATAGAGTCACACCAGGACCTATTGCCCAATTCCTAATATAACACGCTTTAGAGCTGGCCAAGTGGGTCTGACACTTATTATTTCAGGCGGCCTTAGGGTCGTTCAAGTGTATATCTCGTTTCCTGGTTAGCTTAACCAAATTGGCTAGCATTCAGCAGGCTCTTACCACCCTCGACTCCTAAGCTGAGCCTTTAAACCCTCGACTTATAAATCGAGTCTTTTACCCTTTGACATATAAGTCGAGTCTTTTAACCTTCAACTTATAAGCCGGGTCTTTTTAATTAGATATATCCTTGACTGATAAGTCAAAAAAATTATCAAATATCATAGAATAATTCTCGTCTTATAAGTCGAGCATTGGTCAGATACAACAGATAGAGCCTCGACTTATAAGTCGAGCTTTTCAATCGAATATAGAAAATAAGCTCTCGACTTATAAGTCAAGCCTTCCAATCAGATATAATAGGTAAACCTCGACTCATAAGCCAAGATTTTCAATCAAATATACAGATAAGTAGTCATTACCTAACATGGGTAAACACATCGCAATTAATATGTTTAATCAAACACTCTCACCATAGTGATAACCATGTCTATAACCGGGCCAAGCCCTAAACACAGACCAGGTACAGTTTTCAAGTCTTGAGTAAATATTGTTTGTCGACCCCCAAGCACGGTCCTTTCCTCTCGAAAACTAGCGATTTTAAGAATCACCAATCCACCAAAAACCATACTGAAACATGTTTTTCACCTGTTTCGACAATAATAATGGTCCCAGCAACTCAGAAACACAGGAAATAATATTAAACTCAATCAAAATCCCTTCAAAATTAGAATTCAATATAAATTTAAAAGAAAACTATAAAACCATAACTAAGACTCAAATAATTGAGTTACCTTTGATTGAGTTCTTAAACAGCTTCCAACTTTCCCTTAACCTCTTAAAAATTCAGTCATCCTTCAAAACCTCCAAAATTAGAGAAAGTGGGAGAGAGAGAGAGAGAGACTCTATTTTCTAAGTGTTTCCTCTGTTTTCCCTAACCCTGGAGTTAATAAACTCAGCTAAGAGAAAAAAAAGTCTAAGGGTCCAAAAGACCAAAATTCCCCTAAGTCAATTCTTTCCTCTCCACCCCTTGAGGGAAAAATCGTCATTTTACCCTCCCGTCTCTCATTATACTTAAAATTACCAATTAATCCCGCTAAACCCAGAATATCACTAATTCTTCCAAAATATGACTCATAGTCTTGTGAGTCCCGATAACTCACCGAATTACCAAAATACCCCTTGGCTCACCCCGAGCCGGGTATAAATTCCTCGTTGTGACTAAACTACCGAAAGGACTGAATCCTACTGAATATCTCAAATATATTCACATAATAATGTGATCGTATTCACATAATATCATATAATTAGAATTAGACCCTCAACGGGTCAAACTTACAAATATGCCCCTTTAAATAAAAGTGGGTTTTTTTCACACATAAAAATACACTTAAACATGCATAATTAGCTATATAATAATATAACCCATGCGATTCACATAATCACATAAATATTCAGCTAATTCACATAATATTTCCAAAAAAAATGCCTTCCTTAGCCCCCTAATCAATGCACTAAGCCTTATTAGGAATTTTGGGATGTTACAAATTCAGTTCATCATCACTTATTTCAACAACATTCAGTGCATAATGTACCACATCTGCAAAACCAAATCAATTTGGTGGCCTGATTGATCTTCTCTTTCTATCCCTTACAAGTTGATAATCTTGAGTGTTGTCTTCTTGTTCTGAATCATCACTTTCTTTACCATCAGTTGGTTCTTATTCCTCATCCAAAATTCCTTCGTCTATTTCAAATATGTTAATTCCTTTTGTCTCAACTATGTTCTTTTGCTTCTCACTGCTTGGTATCTCCACCTCAAATTGTAGTTTATTATCAACTTCACAAATTGACTTATTAGCTTGGGACTTGACTGTGTCTTTGTACAATTTACCTTCTTCAAAGTTAACACCTCGGCTAATAAATAATTTTTTATGATTTCCTGGTTCTATGCTCCACATTTTGTAACCTTTAACACCTTCTGGATATTCGATGAAGATACACTTTCTTGCTCTAGGCTCAAGTTTTTCTTGCTTAATGTGAGCTTATGCCACACAACCAAAAATCCTCAAGTTTCCATAGTTAGTTGTATGTCCAAACCAAACTTCTATAGGAGTTTTGAATTCAATGGCTGAAGAAGGACACATGACGAGGTAGCAAGCTGTAACTACAGCTTCTGCCCGAAAATTCTTAAGTAAGCAGGAATATATCATCATACACCTAGCCCTTTCGAGTATAGTCTTGTCTGATACCTAAAAAGAGCAATCCTACGAAAGTGACAGAGTTTAGGACCATAGGTCTTTGTAATGTGGTTTACAAGGCAATTTCTAAATGTCTTGCTAATAAAATGAAGAGTAGTATGCAAGTTGTTATATCTGATAATCAAAGTGTCTTTATAGGAGGAGGACTCATTCAAGATAATGCAATTATTGGGTTTAAGAGTCTACATTGTATGAAGAAATTTAGGTTTGGAAAAGGTAAGAAAATGGCGTTGAATCTTGATATGTCAAAAGCATATGATCGAGTGGAGTGGAAATTTATTGAGGCAATGATGCATAGCTTGGGTTATGATGAAAAATGGATCTAGAAGATTATGAACTATATTGGTTCGATTTCTTATTCTATATTAATTAATGGGGTTGTCCGAGGTAAATTTACTCCACAAAGAGGTCTTCGTCAACGTGACCCGCTTTCTCCTTACCTCTTTCTTCTTTGTGCTGAAGGTTTGTCTTGTCTTATTCATGAAGTGGAACGAGAAGGGAAACTCCAAGGAATTAATTTTGGGGAGAATGGCTTTCAATTTTGCATTTATTTTTTGCGAGTGATAGTTTTATTTTCCTCAATGCTTGCTTGGTGGAAGGATTAAAAATGGCAAATATTCTTCAGGAATATGCTGAGTTGTTGGGACAATGTATTAATTTGGATAAGTCGAAGTTGTGTATTGGAAAGATGATTAAGAAGGTGGAAGGGCTTGTCATTGCTAACTTTCTAGGAGTTAAGTTGGTTGAGTGTTATGCCAATTATTTGGGTATGCTGCCTTTTATTGGGAAGAGGAAGAATGAGGTATTTTCTATGATAAAGAATAAGGTGTTGAATAAACTCCAAGGATGGAAATTGTAACGCCCTGGATAACCCAGGACCGTTACTATGTATACTTTTAAAAGTGCTTAACTCGCTAAATGAGTCATTAGGTTGTAAACGTGCATCTAGGTGTTATTAATAGGCCAGGATGAAAGTCTCGGTCAAAAGGAACAGATATATTTTATTTAAAATGTTAAACTGTGCATGGGCCCATAAAAGTGTTTACAAAGTTATTTACAATCCAAAATGGTCATTATAGTATAAAAGTTACAACCCGCAAACCTAAGCGGTAAAAATAGGGTTAAACCCTAGTTCCCCTGAGAAACACCTTGGTCGTGGTGGTTAAGCGGTCGCATATGTACACATCGCCACCTATGCTCTCTTCTCAAGGCTGGGAGAGTTTTTCTTTCCCTTTACCTGCACCACATAGCACTCGTGAGCTAAGGCTCAGCAAGAAAACTTATTACTGTGTGTATACATTATAAATAATTGATTCTTGGGCTTACAACCCTAATCAGATGATGACTAATAAGTCATTCTGGGTAGATGAGTAATAAGTCTCTCTTAATAGACGATTGATAAGTCTCTCTCGTTAGACGACGGATAAGTCTCTCTTGGGTCTTGCACCCCAAGCCATGTGACGTTTCAATCACCTGAGCCTTTTAGCTCTGGCTCTAAGTAACTAGCCTTTAGACTAGACAAGCGCTTTAGTTTTCTTCGACCAATAGGTCGGTCAAGCATTTAATGCTTATGTTGATTAGATCTAACAGTTTGGCCTGCATTAAACACGCTAATGCCGCTCTTGACTCATAAGCCAATACCATATGACCAGTGTTCAGTACTATTGTTGATCATGACTGATAAGTCAGAACTTCACGACCCATACTAAACACCAATGTCATTTCTGACTAATAAGTCAGTGTCATTCACAAGTAAGCAGAGCTGCCAGACATTTACAATGCAACCAATGTCCATAAATAGAGCACTCAACATGCCTCATCAATAAACCATGCATGTCATATACTGGGTGCAGTTTTCTTACCACTGGTTCGAGCGTGAAATAATAAAAGAACGACCATTGAGAACGATCGGTCCTTAAGTTCCTTAGCGGCCACCTAGTCATAACCAAATATGAAATCTCATCAATAAAATAAACAATAAATTGTTCATGGACTAAAACCCCGCTCCCAGGACCTCGAATCCTACTAAAACGGTTAGTAGATTCGATCTCGAGCTTAGAGAAATGAAAACCCGCGCTTAAAGGCTAGCGAAAACCCAACATGGCACAAAAGGATGGGCGGGTCGCGACCTTCCCCCCAGGGGCCGCGGCGCGCCCCCAAGACAGAGAGATCCTTGTCTAGGGGGCCAGGGGCAGGCCGCGACTTGACCCTATGGGTCGCAGCGTGCTTGCTAGACAAAGGCCAGGGGAGGCTCTGGAATGGGTTCAAGTCGCGACTTGCGTGAACTTAGACATGACTTGACCCTGCGAACCAAGCTCCCCTACATTTTTCTCAATTCAAGCACAGCCAAACCTTCATCAAACCAATCCCAAAATCACCGCCAATCATCACCACAACATTTCCACTAGTTTAACAACAAAACCCAAGCCTTATACCACTTGAAACATCACCAAATTCACAATTCTACAACATAGATTCTCAAGCCTATAAATAACTTCATAACAGAGTAGAAACCAGACATTAAAGCTTAGAATTCCTTACCTCAACGTGAATTGAACCCCTTCAATGGCTGTAACACAACCCTAAACTCCAAAACCTCAAGAACCTTAAGATTCAGTCTCCTGGTTAACTCCAAAACCCCAAACCGTAAGAGATAGATGATCGAGAGTGAGAGAGAGATAAAAAGAAAGGACTCTGTTCTTCAGCCTTAGTGTAATCCACAGCATTCTAACCTTTAACCATATCTAATGGTCAAAATGACCAAAATACCCCTAGGGTCATCTAAAGCCTTCAAAACCAAGCAATGGCAAATTCTCATTTTCCACCTATCTCGTTAATCATAATTAACGTCCTCCAATTCTTGTTACTCCCAATATTCTCAACTATTTATTAAATCATCCCATTACCCGTTCATTCCCAGTAATGTACTAAACATCAAATTACCCCCAGGCTCACCCCAAGCACGGCAATTAACCCCGCTATGAACAAACCGCTAACATGCACCTAGGATCGTCTCATGCCGAATAGTTCAAACATATCCACATAATAATGTGGTCTCACCCATAAATCACAAACATGCACATAAATATACAATTATGCCCTTAACGGGCCAAAATTATGAAAATGCCCTTCTAATAAGAAGTGGGCCCACATGCATGCAATTATAATGATATCATAATATAATTCACATAATCATACATTTAATCACATAATTTCATATTAAATCAATTGTGGCCCTCCTAGCCCCCTAATCCAAGAATTAAGCCACATTAGGGAATTTGGGACATTACAACTATCCCCTACTTACAGAAATTTCGTCCTCGAAATTTACCTGAATAGCTCAGGATACTGACTCTCCATATCTGACTCCATCTCCCAGGTCGCTTCCTCGACCTTGTTGTTCCTTCATAAAACCTTAACCAAAGGTATAGTTTTATTCCTCAGGACCCTGTCCTGTCTGTCTAGTATCTGGTCTGGCTGTTCCTCGTAGGAGAGATCTGCCTCAAGCTCTAGATCCTCATAACTCAAAACATCAGTCACATCTGATACATACCTCCGAAGAGCTGAAACATGAAATACGTTATGCACGGCCAACAACGCCGGTGGTAAGGCCAACCTATAGGTCACTTGGCCAATCCTCTCCAGGATCTCAAATGGACCTACAAATCTAGGGCATAGCATGCCCTTCTTTTCTCACCCTTTCCATGACAAGGCTCTAAGGAAGACATAATCCCCCACTTGGAACTCTACGTTCATGCGTTTGGGATCTACATAACTTTTCTGTCTACTTTGAGAAGCAAGCATCCGAGCTTTAATCTTATCAAAGGCCTCATTGGTTTTCTGAACTGCTACAGGACCCAAGTATCTCCTTTCCCATGTCTCATCCCAATGAATGGGAGATCTGCATTTCCTACCATACAACATCTCATAAGGTACCACCCCATTAGTTGACTGATAGTTGTTGTTGTAGGAAAACTTTATCAAAGGTAGATACTTACTCCAGGACCCACCAAATTCCATAACACATGCTCGCAGCATGTCTTCTAATATCTGGATCGTCCTCTCAGATTGTCCATCTGTCTGAGAATGTTAAGCAGTACTGAACTTCAATTGTGTTCCCATGGCCCTTTGTAAACTTCCCCAAAACTTGGAAGTGAATGTGGGATCCCGATCTAACATGATCGACCTTGGTGCTCCATGAAGGCGCACAATCTCTCTCACATAAAGATCTGCATACTGGTCAGTTGTATATGTTGTCCTCACTCGTAGGAAGTGAGCTGACTTGGTATATCGATCCACAATAATCCATACTGACTCATGTTGACCAAAGGTCCTGGGTAATCCCACCACGAAATCTATCGTGATATCCTCCTATTTCCACTCTGGGATGTTTAGAGGCTGCAATAGCCCTGCTGGCCTTTGATGCTCAGGCTTGACCTGTTGACATGTCAAGCACTTAGCCACATATTCCACCATGTCCCTCTTCATCCCAGGCCACCAATACAGTGATTTCACATCCTGATACATCTTCGTGGTGCATGGATGCAAAGAGTAAGGAGTAGTATGAGATTCATCAAGAATTTTCCACCTCAAAACAGTGTCTAATGGAACACATATCCAGCCTTTGTATCCTAACAAGCCCATCTCTGACACTGTATAATCTCTGGATACTCCTGGTCGAACATCGTCTTTGATCTTGATCAGTTGTTAATCACCCAACTGACCTTCCTTTATCCTCTCTACCAGCGTAGACTGTAGCATAATATTGGCCAACTAGCCTACCAACAATTCTATGCCAGCTCTAGTCATATCCTCTGCTAAATCTCTGGGTATCAACCTCGCACTAAAAATCTGCCCCGGACCCTTCCGGCTTAAAGCATCGGCTACCACGTTGGCCTTTCTTGGATGATACAGAATCTCACAGTCATAATATTTTACTAACTCCAGCCAATGCCTTTGCCTCATGTTCAAGTCTTTCTGTGTAAAGAAGTACTTCAAGCTCTTGTGGTCAGTATAAATCTCACACTTTTCCCCATAAAGGTAATTCCTCCATACCTTTATTGCAAAAACCACTGCCGCCAACTCTAAATCATGAGTGGGGTATCTCTGTTCATACTCTTTCAATTGACGTGAAGCATAAGCAATCACCTTTCCTGACTGCATCAAAACACAACCAAAACCCTGATGTGAGGCATCACAGTATATCACAAACTTCTCATGATCCGTTGGAAGACTCAGAACTGGAGATGTAATCAACCTCTAGTTCAATTCCTGGAAGTTGCTCTCACATTGGTCTGACCATACAAACTTCTGATTCTTGCGTGTTAGCTCAGTCAATGAAGTGGCAATCTTTGAGAATCCTTCCACGAAACGACAATAATATCCTGCCAACCCAAAGCAAGAGGAGGGATGGGATTTAGAAGTTTGGAGGATTTTAACATGGCTTTATTGGCTAAACAAGGGTGGAAATTGATCTCCAACTTTGAATCTTTGTTTTCTTGGGTTCTTAAAGAAATATACTATGTTAATTATAGATTTTTTTCTTTGAAAAAGTGTAGTTCTTACAACTCCTATGTTTCGTGTGGCTTGCTTTGGGGCAAAGAGATATTGTTGAAAGGGGTTCGTTAGAGGATTAGATCTGGAGCTCAGGTTCGCATAAATGAAGATAAGTGGATCCCACGAGGGTACACTCATACTCTTCAAACTAAGGCTCTTGTTCCTTCTGAAACTAAAGTATGCACTTTAAAAATTATGATGGTTGATAACTCTACAAAATAAAGGTATTTTACCACATTTTGTAAGCTAATCGTTGCTTAGTTCTTGAGTTTTTAATTAATTTTTTAAGTTTTGAGTCATTTTGAATTTATTAGGTTTTTTTTATTTTTATAGAATTTTGTGTGTTTTTATAGTTATTTTGTTGTAGACTGTTGTAGTTTAATTAGTTAACTTTTCGTTGTTTGATTAAAGGTAAAAATATTGACTTCTTATTGAAGTTAAATGTTAAAGTAAATTAAGTTCTAATTAATATTTTCATTGATTTAATGTGATGTAATTTTAATATGGAAATATTTTATTATTATTTAATTTATGATATTTTATAGAAATTAAAATTGTATGTTTGGTTGATTCAAATGAAGGAAAGGAAAAGAAGTAAAACTAGAAGAAATGAAGCAAAGTATGGGATTTTTTAGAGTCAAAAGAAGCCCAGCATTTTGTCCAGGCCCGATTACCCCAAGCTCCCAAGGTGGTCTGCCTGCCTCTCCTTCAGACCACGCTAGCCCAGAAGCCCACTAGTGTCCGAAGGCTGCGTGGGCCTTTCTCCTCCCAGCCATGCCAACGGCCCAGCTGCCTGAACCCACAACCAGCTGCCTGTACCTTTTTTCCTTGAGCCCACAATTGTCCCCTTGTCCCATAATGTCCAAAAATTTCATTTTTTTACCCAACTTTTCTCCATATTTTACCACAAAATCCATCATTACACCCTAAAATTTACCTCTACTTGCCATATCAATATTCATTTAATACTTAAATAGGTAGCTTCAAGACCATTTTTGGGGTGTTTAATTTTGGGTAACTATCATCTTTTCTAGACTTTCTCTCTACCATTGTCTTCTTCATTTTAGTGATTTTCAAGAGCATTTTCAAGTATGTGTCTCTTTGGTATTGTATTTTCTACTCTAGTTATGAGTTTCTAATCTTTTTAAGACTATTAAGGTGATGATGAAACAATTCGTAACTAGATAATGTTTATTTTGTATGTTGATTACCATTTTGTGCAATAAATTCTATGAATTTTATTCTTCAAATATCTTCTTTCATCATTAATATCTTGTATTATTTATTGTTGGAACATATTTACACTTTGTTCTTCATTTGTGCAAAATCATAATATTTTTTTATTAAAGTGTGCCATTAAATTAAGCACATCCAAGCTTAGAACAAAAATATTATGTTTTGCCTTATAAGCAATGTTCTTCGATTTTTATACTGTTTCATTATATTGATTCACGCTAAATACTTTGAAATTATAATTTTAGAAGTGCAGATAAATCTTATCTTTCTATAATAACTTGTGCTTAGATAGAAAATCTAATTTGAAAAAAGTGATAGTTTGATTAATTTCTACGATCAATAAAACTTGGGAATTAATATATTTATAAGTATTATTAAACTTACATTTTGTGGATTCTAATACCTTAATGATCTTTCTTTTACAACTTGTTTACAAATCATAATTTGTTTATTTTTCTTGTCTTAAATATCTTTATTTTCTTGACATTAAATCTTATCAATCTTTAGAGCTATGTTAGAATTTATTTGATATTGATTAAAAGTAGTTTCTTTTTTATTTTAGACAATTTTTTTGGGTTTGACATCATTGCTTACACAAACTCTATATTATATATACGATTCGTACACTTGCGATATACATATTAAAATTGTAACGCCCTGGATAACCAAGATTGTTACACTGCGTGTTTAAAATAGTGCAGGATTTGATAATCAAGTCGTTTGAACAAAAATGTGAATCTAAAATCAACTAACAGGTTAAGGTTAAAATATTTTGATCATGAATGGTTAAATTTTATTAAAATAATTATTTGATACATGGGATCCCAAAAACAGGGTTTACATGACAAATACAACTCTCGAGGACTGATATAACAAAAGCTGGTCTAATGGCAAAATATAGTTTAGAGTTCTAATTCCTACAATTTCCCTCAGTCGTGGCGGTCGAGCAACTAACGATGTACACTCTACCCCCAGAGCTCTCCAACTCATGGTTGGTCCATTTTCCCTTTTCCTTTACCTGCACCATGTAACACCCGTGAGCCAAGGCCCAGCAAGAAAACCATAACAACAAGTTTAGATATCAACAAGAACATAAATCAACTTTAATCCAATCAGTTCAACTAATCAGCAAAATACAGGTACAATGCTAGACAAAGATAAACATATACTTTCAACATATATTTCGATCAGTAGTACAAGCAATTAGGTATCGACGCCCTTAGGCGGAGCCCTCTGGTTATTTAGCTGATCCCGACTCGCTTAGGCCGAGCTGCGTTCAGTACGCTTATCATTAGCCTCGACACCCATAGGTCGTACTTTCACATTGCATACAACAGCCATACAATAACATAATACATATATTCAATTACAAGAAACCTTACTCTCAAACATAACCACGTGGGTGCAGTTTTCTTACCTCGAATTCCAAGCGATAAATAAAGAGCGGTCCCAAGCACGATCCTCAGTCCTGAGCCTTAACGATGATCCTAGTCACGATTAGCAATGGATAATTATCAATCTCTAATCCAAATAAATGTATTAGAAACAAATACTAGCCTCCAGCGGGACCTCGAACTCTTCTAAACTGGGTAGTAGAATTAGTCCCGAGCGCTTTGGTTTGAAACCCCGAGCCTCTCCAAGCCTAAAAACCTTAGCTCCCTTTACTTTCTATTTAGGGTCATGACTTGCCCTTAAGGGTCGCGGCCCACCCCTTAGACAAAGGCCAGGCCCTCCCTGCTGGAGGACGCGGGCCGCGACTTGCACCCCTTGGGTCGCGGCGCGCCTAGGCAAAACAGAGGCATCCCAGCCTCTTTGAGAACATGGGTCGCAGCGCCTGAAGAACAGGGCCGCGGCCCGAGCCCCCAAACCCAAATAATCCAACTCTTTCCAGCGTTTTTCCTCGAGCCTAAACCTCAAAATTCAACCCCAATCTTCATCCAAACTCATAATTGAACCCAGAAAACTTATCCTTATGTCCCAACCATCACAACTAACCTATAACAATTTTCTTACACCTATCAAACACCCCAAAACTAGCTTGGAATCCACTTTCATGAAACCTCTAAATTCAAATAACAATACAACAGGTGAATTAGTAGAATTTGAAGAGGGTACCATAGGCATTGCTCTAAATTTGGAATCAAATAATGTCGGCGTTGTATTAATGGGTGACGGTGTGCTGATACAAGAAGGGAGTTCTGTAAAAGCAACAGGACGAATTGCTCAGATACCGGTAAGTGAGGCTTTTTTGGGTCGTGTTATAAATGCCCTGGCTAAACCTATTGATGGTCGAGGTGAAATTTCAGCTTCTGAATCTCGTTTAATTGAATCTCCTGCTCCGGGTATTATTTCGAGACGTTCCGTATATGAGCCTCTTCAAACAGGACTTATCAATAATTAAAAGTTAGATTCTTACCCCAATTCATAGCTTGAATCCCCCAACTAAACTCTGTCTAATTCGAGCCTCAAATCCCAGCGTAATTTCCTTGAGTGTTCTCCTTCAATTCTCCAAACTTTACTTAGGTTCTAGAGAGAGAGAGAGACAGAGAGAGAGAACGTGTGGGAGAAGAGGGAGAGGGTTCTGTGTGTTTTAGGAATGAACAAATGGGTTCTGGTTAGGCCTAGAACTTACTAAGTAAATCTCTTAACCCCCAAAAAGACCAGGTTGCCCCTTAAGCTAACTCATCCTTTTTTATTGCCCTTAAGAGTAAAACGGTCATTAATCCTGATTCCTGCTAATTCCTCGAGTCATCCTACAAATTCTCAATTAATCTCATCATGTCTAACTAATTACCAAATACTTATCCATTACTCAATAAATCCCAAGTATACATTAAACTTCCCAAAATACCGCTAAGCTCGGCCCGAGCCGGGTATTATTCCCTACTGTGACTATTCCGCTAATCCGCTCACTAGGATCGCCTCAAGCCATACACTAAAAATATATCCACATAATAATGTGGTCTAAACCATATAATCACATTTATGCCCTTAGCAGGCCAAAATTACAGATATGCCCTTATAAACAATAAAGGGCCCACATGCATATCTAATACTCATAAACATGCATATAATATATTCACATCATCATATATATCATGCATGCCACATAGTCACGCATTTAAATCACAAATCACATACTTATATCCAATTATGCCCTCCCAGCACGCTAACCCAGGTATTAAACCCTATTAGCATTTTTGGGTCATTACAAAAACATACCCACTTTTGACGTTGTTTGTATCTAGTATGCACACACACACATATGTGTGTGTGTGTGTATATATATGGCAAACACGTATGCTTTATTAATGTTCTTCTAAAATGGGGGACATAAAAACAAAAAAGTAAGATTTAAATTAGGGGAGTTCATTGGTTCACATCCAATATTTTTCGATCCAATTATCTATTGGATGTTAGATTTTAACAACCGATTCAATTATCCATTGGATGTATATCTTTATTAGCTTAATTTGAGTAAATAATGCATAATATTATAAATAGAAACACTAATTTGTTCAAAATAACACCATACAAATCCACCATAAACTGTAAACATATTCTTAATTAAATGAATATCTTTTAAAAATATATATAATTGTATCAGTTTGGTTGTATTGGATTTTTTGCATATATCATCTAACAATCGATTTGTTCTATTCATAATTAGATATTCAATTTTTGACAATCGATTATAATTTGATTGACCGATTCTAACGGGATGAAATACTTTCTGCACACTCCTAATTCTTTTTTTTTTAACGAAACATAAGATTTAAATTTAATAGCTCTATTAAATGGTTTTATATTGATTTGAAGATTTAAAACGGGGACCACTTTTTGTTTGTATTAAATATATATATTTAAATTTAATAGCTTCCCTCCATTATGTGTATTTTTTTTTTTTTAAATTATAGAATTTTAAATGAATTAAATATTAAAATATTAACATTTTTCTTTAATTCAAGGGTGTAATATTATTGTAAAAGTTGTATACTGGTGAAGAAACTCATTTTTCTTTGAGAATTTTTCTTAAACACACATATTTTGTTTTTTTTTACTATTTTAATATTCTTACTTTTTTTAAAACAAAATACGAACTCAAATTTTCAAAAACACAATATTTAAAGTTTCATAATTATAAAAATATGATTCTTGAGAACAACAACTTGAAAATAACTTACTGGTCAATAAAAAAAACATATATATATATATATCAGAACAATTAAACATCAACCTTAAAAAAACTCAAAAACAACTTAAAGACAACTTGGAAACAACACACACAAAAAAGACGAAATTGTAAAAATGTAAAAAATTTCTTAAAACCGTAAATTTAAAAAATATATATTTAATTGTAAAAAAATAAATTTTTAACGAAAATGAGTATTTTATGTAAAAATCTCTTTTTCTTTCTCTTTCTAACTATGAAGGGTTTTCCATCCTCCAACCTACTAACTGCTGGTTTCTACTCTAGACAGCCCAATTTGAAAGAATAAGCGGTTCCATATGAATTATTAAGGCCTACACTACAGTCACCTACTTCGGACCTCTTAACAGAATATGGATTTATAGGCCCATCTTTTCTTTTTTTTTCTTTCTTTTCTTGCGGTGGTGTTATTCTAGTATAGCTAACTGCTGCTCCAGCATAGTATTCTACCCCTGTTGCCTGATAACCGAATATATATATATATATGGGTGCATTCTTAATGGTTACTACCCATAGATGGTTACTTTAATATTAACCATTGGATTAAGATCAATGGTTCATATTTATAGTTGTTAATTAATATTGCTAAAAATAAATTTTGATTTTTTCAAATTTTTGGAAGGGTTACCTGATGAAAAATGCGTATTTATTATGAAAATATAATATTGTAAACTTTTTCATTTTTCAAATGTATGTCAATTTCTAAATGTAACTAGTGTTTCTCATTGGTTGAAAACACCATTAATTATGGTAAAAAAAATAACTAAATTCCAAATTAATATAGAAAAAAATATATTTACATGTTGGTGACTTGCTATACTAAGTCACTATGTTGCCACATCATCATAATTGTTAGTACCCATCTATGGCTAGTAACCATTAAGAATACTTTCATATATATATATATATTCCACCTAAAAGAACAAAATAATGTTTCATAATTTTTTTTATTAAAAACTAGAAATACATTTAAATTGAAATATGTCATATTTAGTACCCAACTATGCAATTGAAATTCATCCCCCTAAGGACACAAACACAATCAAGAATCAACAAGCTAAAATGAAGGAGCGGTAGTAGTAATCTGTCTCAGTCTACTCATTGTGAAGTTATGGATCATGTTCTTATGGAAACTCCCTAATTGGTCAAATACAGTTCGTTACAAAGCCCAAATGCATGTATAAAAAATAGATTTTTTAGCTTTTGACTTTTTGAGTTTCTCTATTTGGAAGTTATAGTTTTGTGTAAAATTTATTGCACGTGTTTTTTTTCCTCTCAAATTGCCATGAAAGTATTTGGTGTTTGTCCCACTTTGAGGTCTAAACTCTAAATTCCCAATATATACATGCATTTCCTTAGTATATGATGTTTGTTACCAACCTCGCAATACGGTATCTCATTTATTGCATGATTTGTTAATTATTATTTTTCCTAATAATAATAGTACCCTTTGGTTGCTTCTATAAGTTAATTGCTTATGATTGATGCTATATTATGATAGGAAATCAAGAGTTAATAATTAATGATGGGCACTAATAGTTTTATTATACCAATATGTTTTAAAGAACTCCATATAAGGTTCCCTTAGTACTATTATTATATCTTAATTTTGAAGATTTGAAGATTGGATTTTTAGAAGTGAATTGAAGGAGCAACATCTTTTTCATAAGTCCGTGATCTTATTAAAGCAGACAATCTGACAAAACTGAGGCACAAAATCTCCTCCAATCATGATCAAGATGAATATGACTAATATAATTAAGCCAAGAAAAAGAACCCCTAAAATAAAATTATTAGAATTAAGAAATATATATATATATATTTCATTCAATCATCTAAGAAGATTTCTTGTCGTTTCTTATCAAGCATGTTTTTAATTCATTTAGAATTATATAGGACAAAATTGAGTAAAAATGGAGCTTTAATTTAAATCAAACAAAGATATGGGGAATAACATCTCTTGTCCCCTTTTATCAACCTCCCACTCTCTCAATATATATATTTGCTAAATTAAAAAGTTTGACTGTCGTTTTGGTTGGTATACTTGGTCGTTTTATTATAATTTCTATACATATATATATATATATGATGCATGGAACCAACATGTTGCTCACACATGGAGGCATGTGAGCTACCTATCCTACTTCATTAAACGACAATGAGCTTCTAATTTCCTCCAAATTCGAATCACTCTCTTTAATTATAATAGTAGTAAAATGCACAATCCGTGGCCTTGTTTTGACCACAACATGTAGAATTTTTAACATATATGTAATTGACAATATTCTTTCTAAAATCTTAATAGTATCCAAACTCATATCTTTTTCTATCACAGATTAATGACCGTAATAACAGTCCTAATCTAATGTTTAGTCAAAACTATAATTTAGCTCAGCATACAAATGGATTATGTACCTACCTTGTAAGATTAAGTTAATCTAGATGCATTAACAATCCTAATATACAGAAGAAACTGTATAAGATTATTACAAAAAAAATAAAGGAGATCAATAAATTATACCTCCAGTCATTGATTTGATAACATCGATCTAAAATCTTTGGATATGCAAAAGAAAAGGAAAAGAGAGTTAGAGGGGGTAATGGACTTTCAAGCTCTCACTAGCTCTTTAGATGGAGTATGAGTATGAGAATGAGCGTTGAGCTTGGGGACCAAAACCCTATATTTATATAGGTGAGACATTCCATTCAGGTCTCTGCCACAATTAATGTCAAAATATTTGATAGTTAATAGGATATAAAATATTGGGTAATCCAATATTGAGCAACTACCTTAAATGTTGATCATATTGAGAATATTTGTCAATTAATCTCAATATTGACTTTAATCATAATCAATTAGAATTAATAATTTTTTGTAATTCTAATTAATATACTACTATATTGTAACATTCTCTCACTTTGTCTGCATTTAAACTAAAGTACCACTTAAGCCCAATGATTATCATTATTAGGCAACAAACACATGAATCATAGCAATAGGTCATCTTTTATGACGAATATTATCTTCCATGTATTATAATGTATTTATTACTCAATAATAAATTTTATGTGGCGGTGCAACTTAATGAATAAACCCTATGTTTATTCAGGTCCAATGAAGAATAATTTTCTCAAATGAAATTAGGTGCACATGAATATGAGAAAATATCTAAATAAGAGTTTCATTAATAACTTTTAATGAAAAATTACATGAGGGAAATAGAATCTCATATATTCACTTTATGATCATTGAATTTATGTAATGGCATGCCTTTAGTCAAGGGATCTGCGATCATTCAATTTAGTGCTTGCGTGCTTAATGACCACTTTCATTTTCTTTAACATGCCCCTTTATGAATTAATACATAATGTCGATAAGCTAGCTTTGACTACAATTATAGTTATTTTTCAAGTCATAAAATACTGCTACTGAATTTTTCGCAAGGTTTTTCTTAATGGCATTAGAAATATAATCTACATTTCTAAGACCTGAAACTCTAAAATTATAAACCATACGATGTATCCTAAAACCAGCAAATGAATCTGACTTCTAAAGTGGTTGTAGCAATCAGGGTTTTCCGTGACACAACTCTACCAGTAAATATAAAACATAATCAAATGTTGAATTATGTGAATCAATATAACTAGAGAGGTCTGAATCTGAATATGTTAACTATTTCCAGATTGTTAGTTCGTCTAAAAATGCATGTAATCCTTGGTATCATAAAGATACCTCATCACTTTCTATGTGGCTCTTAGGTGGTCTAAATAAAAGTTATTCTAATATCATCCCATCAATCTAACAGTAAATGCAATGTCAAGTTTTGAGCTTAGCTTCAAACAACAAAAGCATAAGGAATGATTTTTCATTTCTTCCCTTTTAAGATCATTATCTGAATACTGGCTCAAATTTAATTTATCACCCTTAATAATAGGAGCAACACTTGGTGAACAATCTTTCATCTGAAATCTCTCTAAAACTTTGTTGATGTAGGCTTCTTCAGAGAGACCTAAAAGGCCTTGATATCTATCTCGATAGATCTTAATGCCAATGACATAAGATGCATCGGCCATATCCTTCATCTCAAAGGACTTTGAGAGGAATTGTTTCACCTCGTGGAGGAAACCCCTATCACTACTTGCAAGAAGAATATTGTCCATATATAAAACAAGAAAACAAATCTTACTTCCACTGATCTTCTGGTCTATTCATTAATCCATGACTTTCTCTTCAAGTCCAAAGGAAGAGATGGCATCATGGAATCTTAAATACCATTCGTGGGACACTTGTTTTAATCCATAGATGGACTTCTTAAGCTTGCATACCAACTGCTAACCGTCACTAGAGGAGAATCCTTCTGGTTGTTTCATGTATACCACTTCCACTAGGTCACCATTTAGGAAAGTAGTTTTCACATCCTTTTGTCCTAGCTCTAAATCGAAATTAGCAACTAATGTCATGATTACTCTAAGGGATTCTATCTTAGAAACATGAGAAAAAATCATAATCAATTCCTTCTTTTTGAGTGAATACCTTAGCAACAAGTCTCGCTTTATGTCTCCCAATGCAGCTAATGAGTCTTTTTTTTTGTTTGAAAATCCACTAACCCAATAATCCTCGCCCCATTAGGCAACTCAACAAGATCCCAGACTTTGTTGCTCTTTATAGAATTCATTTATTTTCATGGCATTATACCACAATCTCACTTCTTGACTATCCATGGTTTGTGATAATGTTTATAAATCGTTTCTGTCTTCAATATTGTTGTCAAATTCTTGTAAATACACAATGTAGTCACTATGAATTGTCGATTTGTCGTTCTAGTGGATCTTCTTAAGGCTACGCCAGCAAGCTCATAGGGAGCAGGTGTGTAATGCCCTGAAATCCCTAATGTGGTTTAATGGCTGGATTAGTAGGCCGGGAGGGCCATAATTGTTTAATTATGTTATTAAATGATTCTATGCATGTTTATGTGAATTATATTATAATATGATGTTAAATGCATGCATGTGGGTCCACATTTGATTATTATGGCATTTTGGTAGTTTGGCCCGTTGAGGGCATATTTGTGTATTTTGGTGCATATTGTCATTTATGGATGAAATCTCATTATTATGGGGATATATTTGAGCTATTTGGCATGAGACGGTCTTATATTGCAGATTAGCGGTTTTGTCAAAATGGGGTCAATTATTGGGATATTGGATAATGGGAATGGTTATTTGATGATTTATTGGGAGTTATTGAGATCAGGAGGAAATTCTGGGAGTTTTGACCATTTTTCCCCCGGGGATGTTTTTTGGGACCCCAAGCATTAGGTTTAAACCGTACGTTAAAACACCTTTCTCTCTCTTCCCGTTAGTCTTTTTACCGTTCGTGGCAATTTCGAAGAAATCTTGAGCTCTAGGAGTCGGAATCAAGCAAGGATCGAGGAATAGCGATCCTAGGAAAGATTATAAGCTTCTTGACCAAAGGATTTAATGAGAAACAACCCAATCAAAGGTAATCTAAGCTATAAATTTTGAGTTTTAGAGTTTTTTAAGCTTTGAATTGGATTTTATGTATCGATGAGTTTTTTATTCGTTTGAGCTTCGGGATTTAATGATTTTTTATCTTTGGGATGTTTGGGAACTTTGATTTTTGGATTAGGATGTGTTTAGGTATGTTTAAAATAGAGAAAAACAACGTTATGGCAGGTTCTCGGGTGGGGGCCGCGGCCCTGTTCTTGGGCGCCGCGGCCCAAGCTCGAAGAAGAAGGAGGGGAGGTTGTGCGTGCTGGGGGCCGCAGCACTGAGTAGTGGGTGTCGCGATGCTTCCTCCTAGTGTGGCTGGGGGCGCGGCTCAAGGTTCTAGGGCCGCGGCTCATGAAGTGTTTTGAGGCCAATTGGGTGTTTTGATCATGGGAACTTAGTTTTAGGCCTAGTGATCATTCCTACTACCCAGATTAGTGGGATTCAATGTCCCGGAGGCTAGATCTTGGTTTGGGAACCTTTGTTATTCATTTTATTGATGGTGTCCCATATTTGATTATGAATAGGTGACCGCTAAAGGACTTAAGGGTTGATCGTTCTCAAGGGTCGTTCTTTTATTCATTCTCTCTCGAATCAAATGTAAGAAAATTGCACCCCATATGTGACAGGCATTGTTATTCATGAGGCATGTTGAATGCTTAACTGTGGACATGGATTGAATACTGAATGCTTAGCAAATCTTGCTCACTTGTGTATAGCACTGACTAAATAGTGAGAATTGGCAATAGTGTCAGTATCAAATGTGAAGTTGAGACTCATTAGTCAAGTTCGGCAGTGGTACTGGGCACTGGTCACACAGTGCTGACTCATAAGTAAGGAACGGCCTTAGCGTATTCAACACAATCCAACAAAGATTAGATCTAATCGACATCTGCATTAAATGACTCAGAAGAGCGTTAATGCCGGACCGACCTCAAGTTCGATGAATACTATAAGCACTTCTCTAGCCAAAGGGTAGTTACTTGGAGCGATTGTGACTATTTAGTCACATGGCTGTGGGTGCTGAGCCCCGTGTGACTTACCCATCACTCACTCATCTGTTTAAGCTAGTGACTTACCCATCAGTCACTCATCTGTTTAAGCTAGTGACTTGCTCGTCAGTCACTCATTATCGTTTACCAGAATCTGTAGTGTTAAATCACTCATCTGATAAAGAGCTATAAGCTCCTTCATGGTTAACATACCCACAAAGTGATATTCACTCATCTGTTCAGATATTTAAGCTCTGCGTGATTATAATGATAATCATTTGATAATATTTATGTGTTATTGTGTTTTCTTGCTGGGCTTTGGCTCATGGGTGCTATGTGGTGCAGGTAAAGGGAAAGAAAAGCTCACCCAGCCTTGACTGGAGAGCTTTGGTGGCGATGTGTACATATGCGGCCACTTGACCTCCACGGCCAAGGAGTTCTTAGAGGAACTAGGGGGTTTACCCTATTTTTGTCGGTTAGGTCGGCGGGTTGTAAAATTCAAACCGTAATGACCATTTTGAGTTATAAATAACTTGTAAACGTTTTTATGGGCCCATTAACAGTGTTATGTTTTAAATAAAATATATCCTTTCCTTTTGATTGGTTTTCACTTGAACCTATTAACAACACTTAGAAGCACGTTTTTAACCAAAGAACTCGGGTAGCGAGTTAAATTCACAGTTCAGCGTTCACCGTAACGGTCTTGGGATATCCAGGGCGTTACAACTTGGTACAAAGAGTGCCAAGGTTAGGGTTCCTGTAGAATGGCTCGGCATGTACACTCACCACTGAAGACAAGGTTGACTCATGGTTTGGTAACTATTTATGTAGTTATATGTATAACTGCTTAAATATAGTATAAATGTTTTACATGTCTACATGAGACACCATGTTAAACCTGTGCCCTGGAACATACTTATTAGTATTGTTGATTGTGAATTATTATGTGAAACATGTTAAGTGCTAAATGCTATAATCATGTATCTATTTATATGACTATGGAATATGATAATTGTCTGCTTGTTCTTGGACCGTAAGGCGGCAAGAGGTTTAGTTATCACAACCTGATTAGCCGTATTGACTATTGTTTCAGCAAGGTATAAGCTAATAAGAATGAATCAAGGACAGACAGTGTTGACGGTGAGAACTCGTCAACGAAGTTAAGTTGGAAAAATTATAAAATCAAGATCACTGATCGGAAAGCTGTAAAAACTTGAACAATAACTCAAGAACAATGATAGAACAATAATGGAGAATTCAGTCTTTCATTCACACTCAAACCTCTGCTAGAGTAAAATTTCCAACCCACTTTCAGGTGGCCTTAGAGTTCATTTTATAGTAGGCTCTAATGGCCTTAGATACATGGTGGTCCAGGAGACCAAGTGGTACATATGTACTGTGTCAGGGGAGTGGCTTCAGAGGTTGTGGTCGTACATCCCGTACAGGAGCAGATGTCAGGAGGATGTCTCCACTACTTGTCTGTAACCATGTCTGATGAGTAGTGGCAGGTGTAGTGGCGCAGGAGGTAGTGGTGTCGATTCTGTCCTCTTTCCTAATGCTCTAACTACTCGTCTATCATGGGTGTCAGGATCATGCGTACGGTCTTAACGGTCGTACCCCGTACAAGATTGTACCAATATGATCCTTTTGAATTATTCTTAGGCCTTTCCCTCTAAATGTCGAAGTCATGGTTGACCCTCAGAGGAGACGTCCACTTGAAGTGTTAGGGGCGAAGATTAGGCGTGTGCGTGACGCCATCTCGCGAGGCCACCTGGTGCTGGGCCTCATGCGTGCGGCCGAGGCATGGTTGGGGCACCATTTCGCGAGGTGCCTTACTAGCGAGGCCACCACCAGCGAGGCCACTACACCCAGCGAGACGCTCCACCAGCGTGGCCACCATGTGCAGCGAGGCCACCACCAGCGAGGCCACCACCAGCGAGGCCACCACCAGCAAGGCCACCATGTGCAGCGAGGCCACCACCAGTGAGGCCACCACAAGCGAGGCCACCACCTCCAGCGAGGCGCTCCACCAGCGAGACCACCACGCCCAGCGAGACGCTCCACCAGCGAGGCCATCAGGTGCAACTAAGGTGTGGCTTCGCTAGGTACGTGGTTGGTGCGAGACAATGGGAGCCCGAGGGCATCGCGGCCCCATAACGTAATTAAGTGCTTATGGGACCTTAGTGCGTGCCTTTGATCCTTCGAGGGCGTGGAATTTTGAGCCTCAACACTTGCCCCCCAGTCTAGTAGAGTACCTTTAGGTGCTCTTGTAGACCATTCACCATGATTCCTATAAATAGGCCCTCATGCATGGCCTAATATTTACACTTCATCTCCATAGCTTAGTGGCATTTAGACCCTTGTTCCTTTCAAGAGGTAAAGGGTTCAATCCCCCACAACCACACTTTTTCCATAGTTTCATCATTTTTTTTTTTTATGTATGAGCTAATTTCTTGGTGTGTCTATTTTATGACTAACACATCTTTCTGGTTCATTCTTGCAGACGCGCACTTTCGACTCTGTGGTGCTTTTTGCTCCCTGACCTTCTTTGGATCCCGCCTTCGCTTTCTTAATCGCTTGAGGTATATTTTCTTTCCTTCTCCCTTTTATTTATTTATTTTTTATTTTGTCGGGTCCAAACTAGCAGTACTCGGGATGGGGTACATTAGTCTGAGCTTGTAGTGAGTTTGACCATATGCACGCCCCTCCTCGTTTTTTTTCTCTATACCCTGTAGTAGGCCATTAAGGGCGTTTTCATCTAGAGGTATTAAGCCTATTCCTTTGTGTTTTGTAGCCTTCCCCTCGTTTATAAGTGAGCCCCTTTTTGCTGTTGGGACGTGGTTTCATGGCCAGTGACGGCCCGTCCGACATACCCCCAAAGGCTGAGTTTATTGACCTGTCCTCAGACTCAGAGTCCCCTGAGGGCAACCCTCACCAGGACTATGACTCTTTAAGGCAAGCCCGCATCCGCCACCTCGAGTGCATGGCCGATCTTAGGCGTAAAATTTGGGTGGTGGAGAGCGAAATTGACTCGGTGTCGAGAGGAGATGGAGGACCTTCACCCCTGGGCCTTAGTGACCATATAGCGCGTCTTAGGACGACCCTTTTTGAATTGCGGTGGGAGTTAGAATTTATGGAGGGACACATTCCGCCAGAACCTCCCACTCCCTCCTCGCCTGATGACGGTCATGGGGCTGCTAGCTCCTCTCCCCAGCCCCAAGTCTCAGTTTATCCTAGCTTAGTGCTTCCGCCATCGCTCTCTCGATGGAAAACTCTTGCTAGGAAGAAAAAATGGAGGGTTAAGTGTTCTGTTTCTTCCTCACAAATTTCTTTTGATTTTGCAGATATGCCGAAAGCACGCAGGCAGGTGTCCGTCCAGGAAGAGGACGAGGCCCCTCTACTGGCATCCAGCCTAGTGTCCCATGTGTCTCCGAAAAAATTGAAGGGGATCGTGAAGCACTACCGCATTGCACCAGAATACGCCCTATATGCTCCTAAGGAGGCATGCCGGGCTAACCGCCCTGCGAAGGGTTTTGTGGCGTTGAGTGAGCAGATTCTGAAGGCGGGTGGCACCATCCCTTTGCACCTGTTTTTCGTGCCGGTTCTTAATTACTTCGACTTGGCCCCTCTTCAATTGTCACCCAACAGTTGGTTGACTTTTAGTTGCCTCTTCATTTGGTTTAAGGAAAACGCCCAACGGGCCCCGACGGCGCAGGAGGTGCATTCCCTGTATAACCTCATGGGAGTGCACAAGTGCAAGGGCTTTTACTACCTGCAGAAGGCCAATGAGCTCCCCTTGATAGAGGGCTCAGTGTCCAACACAGGGCCTTGGAAACAAGACTTTTTCTGGGTAGAGGGCCCTCTTTTGGTTCGTGAAGACTTTCGCGCCTGCCCTAGTAAGTATCCTGGTTTTTCTCTTCTTCTTAATAGAACTTATTGTTTCGTACTCTTTCTTGTACTGACATTGGCGTGGATCATGCAGGGTAATTTTCTGATCCTTCGGTCATTGGGCTGGAGGCGGAGGCCATCAACAAGCTCATTAGTGCGGACTCCGCCCTGAAGAAGGCGGCGATCCTATTTACTATGGCGAACCACAACCGCTACCAGCTGTCCCCGGTCTCTGACCCCAAGTTCCTGTGCTCAGTTACTGGGTCTAAGAAGACTATGGCTATGCCGGCTGGGCCGTCCCTACACGATGGTGAGGCTGAGGAGGAGATGGAGGATGTTCCCCTCGAATGTGGGGGGTCTCATCAGCGCCCCCTGTCCCCCGGAGGATGCCCTCCTTACGGTTCCCATGATCAGGACATGGCCTGTCAATCTCCGGACCCGCAGGCCGCAGCGGGATGTTACGCTCCTCCTGGCCTTGATGGCAATGACGCCTTCCCTCAGGTCCCTCATGATATTGGCTTACCGGATGCTGATTATGTCGACCACGCGGAGCCCCCTTCTAATGCACCAGGGTTCCAGTTTTTCCCCTTCCCTGCGCCACCTCCTGCTTCGGCGAGTGGGTCATCCGTTCCTGTCCAACCAGATGTTCCTAGAGCAGAGGCAGAGCCTTGGATGACTAGGATGGCTTCAGCTTATGGGCAGCGTTTCGTTCAAATAGCCTCAGGCCTCCCTGCCTCCGACTGGAGGGGTCTAGGGAATGTGACTCAACCAGACCTTGGGGAGACCCTAAGGCGTGCCGCGGCCTGGGTGAGGTCTTGCGCCTTGCGTTGATTAGTATTATGTATAGGTGTACATGTGTTTTTCTTTTTATTACTTATTGCTGACGCCATTGACTTTCTTGTGCAGGTCTACATCGTGTCTCTTCGGCATGCTGACACGTCCGGCGTCCTCTCTACATCTACTGCCGAGAGGGACGGCCTCATGGCCCAGGTCAAGGAGCTCGAAAATGAGCTTAGCGCAACCAAGGTCCAATTGTCAAAGGCCCGGACTAAGTCTGCCAACTTGGACTCGAAGAGGGAGAAGCTGATGGCCAAGATCAAGGAGCTAAAGGGCAAGGCTAGATGCTTGGAGCGCGAGCTCCGGGGGCCCAAGGCCGCTGCGACCGCGTCGCAGGAGAGGGTTACTCAACTGGAGACTGAAGTTGAGGCTCTTAGGGCTGAACTACAGTCGGCTCAGGAGAAGAACGCTTCCTTGGAGGCGGAGAGGGCTTCCTGGGAGGCGGCGATGGCTTCTTTGGAGGCGGAGAGGGTCATAACCGAGCGCAAGTCTATAGATCGTGCTCTTTACAATGTGTGGAGGCAGGATCCCAACTTTGACTTCTCCTCTTTTGGCAAACAGGCTGTTGCCCGAACGGCCTGGTGGAGTGCCCACTATAGGAGACCTTGAAATAGTCTCGCTCCTTTTTTGTTTTCTTTTTATTTTGTAACATCATTATCAGTGCTACTTTTCTGTTGGTAACTCTTATACTATCCCGAGAACTCTTTTTTTTTCTAATGTATAAATACATATGTTGCTGTTTATTTCTTGTTCTATTGCATTCGAGGCCCTTTTAAGCCCGTGTGATGGGGTTTAGTTGGTTCCCCTCTTTTATCTATCAGGCTGGAGGTCCTTTGGAGCCCATGTGAAAGGGTTCGCTGGGACCTCTTTTGGTGCCTCTTGGTTGCTTTTATAAGGATATTTTGACACATTGGGTCTTAGTTATCCTTTTATATTTTTCTTGCGCGCGCTTATTATTTCTTTGCGAGAAGCGTCCTTCTCGTCGTTATTCATAGTACTATTTTTGCAAGGGTCTCCTTTGGGACCCTTTTTGGCTAGGCGGCTTGGTGGCCGCTCTAGACTTATTATTATTGTCGTCACCATGCATTTTTTGTAAGTCCCTATGGCCTCCCATGGTGTTCATAAGGGTAGCTAATCCTTGTGATCCCAAGGGATGCCTTTTAGGGACTTCGTTTAAGGCCCTAGTATAGGGGGTCTCTTTGGTTTTGGGATACTTCCTCTTGATAGAGGGCCCTTTTTAGGATACTCTTGGTAGAGGGTCCTCTTCTTTTTTTCTTTTTTTTTAGGGGCCTCCTTTTTAGGAGGGCTAGGGGTCCTCTTGGTAGAGGGTCCCTTTTAGGGGTCTTGTTTCTAGGAGGGCAAGGGGTCCCTTTTTAGGATCCTTCGTTGTAGGGCCCTTTTTCGGTTCCCTTTGCTAGCTGCCTGCTGTCGCCTCCTATCCTGCCCCCCAAGTGTCTGGTGAAATTTATTTTGGCAGGCACTTTGGCTGATGCCCACGTAGGCGAAGGAAAATAATACATGAGGTTGAACAATTTTACCCACAACATGCAGTTCCATTCATCACATTCATAATAAACAGTCTCATACAAATAGTTGCAATGGTACATATGAATTTTTTATATAAAACAAAAATAAAAGACTCACACCTACTTAGGAGGCTATCTAACTAACCTCTTTGATTTCTCCCTATCATATTAAGGCAGTGTGCAACACTTGTTCTTTTGCCATCGAACATGGGCGCCTTACTGGTAGTACTTCCTCAGGTGCTCCGCGTTCCATGCTCGGGGTATGAGGGTGTCGTCCATGCGAGCCAGCTTGTAAGTGTTCGGGGGGATGCACTGAGCAACCTGGTAGGGCCCCTCCCAATTCGCCCCCAGCACTCCTGCGCCTGGATCTCGTGTGTTTGGGAGTACCTTCCTTAACACCAGGTCACCAACTCTGAAAGTTCTCTCTCGCACCCTCGAATTGTAGTACCTTGCGGCGCGCTGTTGGTATACCGCCACCCTCATTTGGGATTTTTCTCTCTTCTCTTCCAGCATGTCTAAGCTTTCGGCCAGGGCTACGCGGTTGGCTTCGTCTCCATATGCCTGTACCCTGTGGGACTCGACTCGCATCTCAACTGGGAGCACAGCCTCGCACCCATAGGCCAAGGAGAATGGGGATTCCCCTGTAGTCATGCGTGGGGTGGTTCAGTAAGCCCACAGCACATTTGGTAGCTCATCTACCCAGGCTCCCTTCATCTTTTCCAGCTTTGTCTTCAGGTTCTTCTTAAGGACCCTGTTTATGGCCTCCACTTGCCCATTGGCCTGGGGGTGCACAACCGCGGAGAAACTCCTCCTTATGCCTCTTTCCTTACAATATTCATCGAAGGCTCCTCCCTCGAACTGGGTACCATTGTCGGAAATAATCTTGTAGGGTACTCCATATCGACACACAATGAATTTGTTGATGAAAGAGGTGATGTGCTTGGCGATTATCTTGACAAGGAGTTCCGCTTCTACCCACTTAGTGAAATAATCAACTGCCACCACCGCGTACTTCACTCCACCCCTGCCTGTAGGAAGAGCGCCGATCAAGTCTATCCCCCAGATAGCGAAGGGCCAGGGGCTGGTCATGCTGGTCAGTTCGCTTGGGGGTTTCCGAGGGTAGTTGGCGTGCCTCTGGCATTTGTTGCATTTCGTGGAAAAGTCATGCGCATCTTTCTCCATGGAAGGCCAGTAGTATCCTTGTCTCATGACCTTCCTAGCCGTGGAGGGTCCGCTCTCGTGGTTGCCGCACTCTCCCTCATGTATCTCCTGTAACACTTTCAACGCCTCCTCTTCTTCTACACACCGCAGGAGTGGCATTGAGAATCCTCTTTTGTAAAGGACCCCATCTACCAGGGTGTATCTTGCGGCCTTGTACACCAACCTCCGGGATTCATTTTTATCCGCAGGCAAGGTTCCTTCTTCCAGGTACCTCTTGATTGGCTCGGTCCATGATTCCCTCGGGACACTAATCATGTGCACGTCCGCGCCTTCGATGCTGGGTTTCGGTAAGTACTCCACGGGTATTGATTCCATGACATCACTATCCTTGGTAGATGCCAGCTTTGCGAGTGCATCGGCATGGGTGTTCTTTTCTCTGGGGATTTTCTCTATAGTATATGCCACCAACCGTCCCAGATAGCCCTTCACCTTCTCCAAGTATGCTGCCATTTTGGGTCCCCGCGCCTGGTACTCTCCCTTTACTTGGCATACTACCAATTGAGAGTCGCTGAAGATTTGAAGGCGCGTCACTCTCAGTTCCTGGGCCAAACACAGGCCAGCTAAGAGCGCCTCGTACTCTGCTTCATTATTGGAGGCCTTAAACCCAAATCGGATTGCGCAATACATTCTATGTCCCTCGGGCCCAGTCATCATGATGCTCGCTCCTGATACTCCTTCATTTGATGCCCCATCAAAGTGCAAACTCCACTCCTCTGAACCTCCTAGCTCCTCCTCCGTCACAGGCTGCTCTCCTTCTTCATTCCTTCCTTCATTCGGCTGATGGGTGAGTTCTACTATAAAATCTGCCAGCACCTATCCATTGATGGAAGCCCTCGGAGTGTATACAATATCAAACTGACTTAGCTCAATCGACCATTTCATTAGTCTCCCTGAAGTCTCTGGCTTATGTAAGACCTGACTTCAAGAACTATCTGTTAAGACTTCAATTGTATGTGCATGGAAGTAAGGCTTCAACTTCCTCGAAGCCACCACTAGCGCATAGGCCAGTTTTTCGATCTCTGGATACCGGTTCTTCGCGTCCACCAAACGTTTGTTGATATAGTATACGGGTTGTTGCTGCTTCTTCTCTCCCTTAACCAGGGCTGCGCTGATGGCATGCTCAGACACTGCCAAGTACAGGTACAGCTTCTCGCCCTTCTCTGGCTTTGCTAACAGGGGTGGCTTCCCCAGGTGCTCTTTCAGCTTGACAAAAGCTTCCTCACATCTTTCATCCCAAGCGAACTTTTTGCTCCCTTTGAGGATGTCAAAGAATGGGAGGCACTTGTCAGTGGACCTTGAGATAAACCTATTAAGGGCTACCACCCTTCCTGTTAGGCACTGCACCTCCTTCTTATTCTTTGGCGGGCCCATCTCTATGAGTGCCTTTATCTTGTCAGGATAGGCCTCGATGCCTCTGGAATTGACCATGAAGCCCAAGAATTTTCCTGAGGATACCCCGAAGGTGCACTTGACTGGGTTCAACTTCATCAGGTATTTCCTGAGCGTGTCAAACATCTCACCAAGGTCTTTGTTGAGCTCTGCTGCTACTTTGGTCTTCACTAACATGTCATCCACATACACCTCCATATTCCTTCCTATCTGATTGGCGAACATTTTATTCACCAGCCTTTGATAGGTGGCTCCCGCGTTTTTGAGCCCGAAGGGAATCACCTTGTAACAGTATAGCCCTTTGTCTGTAATGAATGACGTGTGCTCTTCATCTGCCGGGTTCATTGGGATTTGGTTGTATCCTGAGTAGGCGTCCATAAAACTTAGTAACTCATGTCCTGCTGTCACATCTACTAGCTGATCTATCCTGGGAAGTGGGAAGTTGTCCTTAGGACAAGCTTTATTCAAGTTCGTGAAATTGACGCAAGTTCTCCACTACCCATTCGGCTTCGGCACGAGTACTGGGTTCGATACCCACACAGGGTAGAAAGACTCACGGATGAAACCGTTGGCCTTCAACTTGTCAACCTCCTCCTTTAACGCTGCGTATCTTGTTGGGTCTAGCGCCCGCCTTTTTTTCCGGACAGGCCTTGCTTCTGGGGATATGTTCAGGTGGTGACACATCACACTGGGGTCTATGCCCACCATGTCCTCGTGACTCCATGCAAACACGTCTAGATTATCTTTCAAAAATTTCATCAACTCCTCCTTCACGTCACCTTGCAGGCTTCTCCCTATCTTCAATTTCCTTAAGGGTTCCTCCGTCACCGTAACCTCCTCTACTTCTTCCACTGGTTCTGCTCTTGATTCATCCACGACCCGAGGGTCCAGCTCCTGCGGACCCCCCGTGGGCATACATAGCGCCTCCTGTACCACCATGGCCATTGGCTCACGCGGTTTTTCAGGCGTGCGGAGTGAGGTGTTGTAACACTCCCTCGCCTCCTTTTGTTCTCCCTTCATACTTGCGACCCCTCCTGGAGTCGGGAACTTGACAACCAAGTGATATATTGAAGTTATGGCTTTCAATTCTCTCAGGGAGGGTCTCCCCAATACCGCGTTGAAAGCTGATGCACAATCTACTACAACAAAGTTAGACATGCATGTAGTCTATCGGGGTTGCTCCCCCATGGTAAGTGTTAATTCGATCATTCCGAGGGGTTGCACTGAATCCCCCGTAAATTCGTATAGGGACGACTGGCAGGGCTTCAGGTGACGAATGCCCAGTCCCATCTTTTCCAAAGCAGGGCGATATAGGATGTCCACCGAGCTCTCGTTGTCCACTAGGACTCGATGCACACGCATATTTTCCAATTGGACTGTCAACACCAGCGGATCATTGTGGGGAAAGTGTACCCCCCGTGCGTCCTCCTCAGTGAACGTTATCGAGTCGTTTTCCCTCTTGAAACTCTTCGGGGGTCGTTGTTCTAAACTCATGACGCAGGGAGGCGGACTTCGCCGAGCCACTCTTGCATACCTATCTCGCCCCTTCCTAGAGTCTCCCCCAAATCCTGGACCTCCAAAAATGGTTCGGACCTCCCCCTGTATTTCTGGGGCTCGCTCTTGTGCCTGGGCTGTTGTGGGCTCATCTTCTGGCCTTTGATTTTCTCTCCTGACATAGCGGCCCAAGTGCCCCCGGCGGATAAGCTCCTCAATTTCCTCCTTCAGGTGGATACACTCTGTCGTGGTGTGTCCGATGTCCTTGTGGTATTGGAAGTATCTACTGGGGTCCCTTTTGGACCGATCCTTTCTCATTGGTGGGGGGTTTTTTGAAGGGCACTCGATCTTCGTTGGTGATGTAAATATGCTCCCTGGTGTCCGTGAGGTTCATATAGTAAGTATAGGCCGTTGGCCTGTGATCACCCCCTCGTTTGGTTTTCCTCTGCTGGTCATCTCTCGGCCCATCGTACGTTCTTTTCTTCTTCGCTGCATTCGATCCGTCGTTAGTTAGGGGCTTCGCGTGGGGCTCCTCCTTCCCCGCCTTTAGGTTTGCATGGACATCCTCCACACGGATGTACTTCTGCGCTCTGTCATAGAAGTCATCTAAGTTTGTGACTTCCCTCTTCAGCATGTTGTCCCACAACTTGCTTCCTGGGAGCACTCCAGCGGTAATGGCCATTTTTAACTCTCGGCGCGTTAGGCTTCCCACTTTTGCGGCCTCCATATTGAACTGATGAATGTAGCTCTTCAGGCTTTCATTCTCCCTTTGCTCCACGTTAGCCAGGCTGGTACCAGGCATCGTGTAGTCTCGCACGGCATGGTGTTGCTGGAGGAATTCGTCAGAAAACTGCTGCCAGGACCTGATGGACCCCGACCTTAGTCTTTTGAACCATTTGTAGGCGGGTCCTTTCAGAGTAACAGCGAAGCAATGGCACCTGGCACCGCTTCCGATCCCCCTCAGTTTCATCAGATCATTAAACGCATCCAGGTGGTATTTCGGATCCGTGTTCCCTTCGTAACGGGTCATATTAGGCTCCTTAAAATTGGCAGGGAGTCGGATTGCCTGAATTTCTCTCACAAACGGCGACTCATGGTCGAAGTCCTCCTCAAAGGCCTGGCCGCCTGACGCGGTGACGATCTTGCTCCGCAAGCTCCTCATCTCCGTGTCTAGGTCCTGCCTCCTCTTGCTGAGAGTGTCCCTTAAAGCGGACGGGCTGAGATCCGCCTTTCCCTTGCCTTCTCGAGGCGCCACAGGGGGCGTGGTTGTAACGACCCAAATTCACTAATAAGGCTTAAGGGCCTTGATTAGAATGCCGGGAGGGCATGATGGGAATTATGTGTGATTTTTATGATTAAGATGCATGATAATGATTTAGGCATGTTATACGATTATGTGAATTGTATTATGTGATAATTATGATGTGTGAATTGTACTGCGTGGGTGCTGTGAAACCAATGTGATGCACGTGCCGAGACGGTCCTAGAAAGCTAGATAGTGATAACTGGTAATTTGGTAACCTGTGTAACTGGTAAGGGGAAAGTGGTAGATTTGCAAAGCTGGTGAAAAGACAAGTGTACCCTTGAGGTTTAGTTAGAAAAGGATATTTGAGGAAGGTTTAAAAGGTCTTTTGGCAATAATATAGAGTCTTTGGCTGAGGGAAAAAGATAGGTACGATTTATTTATGCTAAGTAAAGCTGAAGTTAAGTCTTGAAAGGTTAGAAAGGTCAAGAAGGAAAGGGAGAATCAAGAACCTAAGAGGCAAGGTGGGAGAGGAACTGAACTGAGTTCTTTGAGGCTAGAGAAGGGCTTAAGGGTGTGGAATCAAGCATATATCAAGGTTTATACTGAGGTAAGGGATTGGTTTCTGTTTTGTTAAGTTCTGAATTTGGTTTTTGAAAGAATTGAGAGATAGCCATGGTTTTTCTTGTATGGAATTCAGCTGGTTTGTTAAGGTGGAATTCAGCTCAAGCTTGGATTGGAGGAAGCTCAGGTCGAATTTCTATTTGAGGTAAGGGTATTAAGTGTGTTTGCAATTTCATAGCTGTTATGGTTTAAAGATTTAGGGGCCTGGTTTGTACTTTACTCATGTTTCAGCTTAGGTGTTAGAGTTTGAATATAGGTATGAATTATGTGGGTGATTGTGTAGTTGAGCTGGGTTTTAGTGTTTATAAGTTGTGGGTTGGTCTATGTGGGGTTTCAAATGAGTTTTGGGGCTTGGGTATGAAGTTGGGGTGAGTTGGAGTGAGTTAGGCTCGGGAAAAACGCGAAGGAAAAACCCAGAATTCTGGGCTGCGAAGGCGTGCCGCGGCACGGGTTTTGTGTGCCGCGGCCTGGAAGCTCTGACTGGTGGGTGCCGCGGCACAAGGATATGGTGCCGCGGCACAAGGCTAATTTCAGGGTGTTATTTTTGACAATTTTAGGCCTTTGCCCCGGGGGTTCGGGGGATGTCTCCGGGGTGTTGTTCTAAGGTTTTGGGGGTTCCGAGAGTGTGGGTTAGGTACCGGGAAGGTAGTCTTGGATTGGTTAATGACAAAGAATATTATTTGTGTTGTGATTAGGACTTTGGAGAGGCTCGGGGTAGAGGACCGTGCTTGCGGCTACGTGGCATCAAAAACCAGTGAATTGAAAGGTAAGAAAACCGCACCCAAATATATGGTTGTGAATGGGACTAAGTGCTCCCGAGAGTTGTGTTGTGTCATCGTTGGTATTATGCCAAGGGACACGTATAAGCGGTCTAAGAGTACCGTTCATGATTTTAGCGCACGGGGCGCGAATTGGCCACTGGTTGCCAGAAACATTAGGATAACAGAGGGAGCAGCCTGTGGGCGCTAGCCCTGGTTATCGTTTGTGCATTATGTTTTATGAGATGAAATCCTTAGTATGTGGTATGCTTGAATGATGATATACTTGAAGTTTATGAGATGCTATATGAGTAAATGACTTGATTGCTAGTTGTTCATGCTCTGTCATTGCTGTGTTTTCTTGCTGGGCCTTGGCTCACGGGTGCTTTGTGGTGCAGGTAAGGGCAAGGGAAAGCAGGACCAGGCCTGAGGTGGAGAGCTCCGAGGTGTAATGTACATAGCCAGCCGTTCGATCACCACGATCGAGGAGTGTGTCAGGACAGAGACTACCTAACTGCTCATTTTGCCTTAGTACGGCCGCTAATGTATTTAAACCTTGTAAACTTTGTAAATGACCTTTGAAACTATCATTTTTGGGATCCCATGTAATGAAACAATGTTTAGTAATGAAAATGTAACTTTTGAGACCAAAACGTTTTTAACCCTAGTTTCTTTACTGTTCAGTAACACGTTTTTACTTTAATGACTTGGTTAGCAAGTCTGGCACTTTATAAACACACAGTGTAACGGTCTTGGCTATCCAGGGCGTTACAACTTGGTATCAGAGCGTCCTAGGTTTATGGGTCCTGAAGACTGGCTGGGTATGTACATTCGATGCGGGAGACAAGCTCAACTCAGGGTTTGGTGATTGTATATGCATGATTATGTGTTTAAATGATTTGAGTGAGATATGAATGTTGATATCTGTCTGATGAATAGGGAGCATGAGATTCTGATAGGGCCTGGCCCTTGACTATTGCATGATGTTATTGGGGCGTGCTTATTAGCATTGATGTGCATGTGGATGAATATCTAGATAAATTGTTATACTTGCTTGCTTGTGAATGATTGGAGTTTCGGTGGTGGATTGTGGAGAGATTATCACCCTGTCATCTTAGCCTAATTGCCGAGTCGTTGTTTGCAGATTGACTTGAATAGATATGCGTTCAAGGAAATCTACACGACAAGCCGGCAGGTCTGGGGCTAGAGAGGATGATCAGGGTCCAACCCCTCCGCCAGTCCCTAAGAACTGGCAACAGTTAATGGCAGAAATGCAAGCTAGGCTTCAGAGCCAAGATGAACTGATCAGAATGCTGCAGCAGGCTCCATCTGGGAGTGTTGCCCCAGCTGGGCCACCGGCGCTGGTACCTGTGGCACAGCCTGTTGATGTTGGTAACAAAGTGGAACCGTTGTATGAGCGGTTTAGGAAACAGTAGCCCCCGATCTTTGAAGGTGGGCCAGATCCACTAAAAGCTGAGTAGTGGATGACCTTGATTACCACTATACTTGATTATATGAAAGTAGAGGGACATGATAGGGTGGCCTGTGCCACTTATTTGTTGAGAGAGGATGCCCTAATCTGGTGGGAGGTGGCGTCACAGACTAGAAATGTTGCTGCAATGACATGGGAGGAGTTTAAAGATTTGTTCAATCAGAAGTACTATAATGTTGCCGTCAGGGCAGCAAAGGTGAATGAGTTTGTGGGCCTTGTTCAGGGCAGTTTGACTGTTACGGAGTATGCCTTGAAATTTGATAGACTTGCAAAGTTTGCACAGGATCTTGTTCCTACCGATGCGACCAGGTTAGACAGATTTGTTAGAGGGCTAAATGTTATGATAGCCCGGGATGTAAGGATTACTACAGTTCCTAGGGTGACCACTTATGCCCAGGCTGTGGAAAGGGCTCTGACTGCTAAGGAAGCAGAGAATAGGATTTGGAGGGATAGTGCCGCAAGAAGGGAGGGCCGTAGGCCGGTGCCTCCATATTCTGGTTCTAGTAGAGGTGGAGGTATCAGTGATTTGAAGAGAAAGACTCCTGAAGCCCCAATTGCTCCTAGGTTTGATAGAGGAGGTCGGGGTATCCAGGGGGGCCGTCGGGGAGGCGGCGATTCGTGGAGGACTTACCCGGAATGCACAAGGAGCAGGAGACGCCATTTGGGCGAGTGTCAGGCTAAGGCCTGTTATGTATGCGGGGTGGTGGGACACCTCAGAAAAGATTGCCCAACGGTAAAGAAGGGCGAGGCAGGGAAGGTGGACAGCTTGACTCCAGCTCGAGTGTTCACTTTGACGCAGGCAGAGGCCGAGGCTAGTCCCTCGGTGGTGACAGGTCAGCTTTCTAGTGCTGGCACTTCTTTTACTGTTTTGATTGATTCTGGTGCTACGCATTCATTTGTTTCTGATAGGGTGATTGATAGATTGTGTAGACCTAGTGAGGTTAGAGCTTCAGGGTTTTGGACAATATTGCCTACGGGAGAGCTGGTGGTGTCTAGGAGATGGGTTAGGGCACTGCCAGTGTTAGTTGATGGTAGAGAGTTGTCAGTGGACTTGATTGAGTTGAGTATGGAGGACTTTGACATGATCTTAGGTATGGATTGGCTGGTTAGATACGGAGCTACCATTGACTGTAGAAAGAAAATGGTGACTTTTGAGCCAGAGGGTGAGGATCCCTTCGTTTTTGTGGGAGCGATGCGTGGACCCCGCGTACCTAGGATTTCTGCGTTGAGAGCCAGAGATTTGCTACAGGGTGGATGTATAGGCTTCTTGGCTAGTGTGGTGGATACCACCAAAGTTTCACCAGTTGGACCGGAGGAGACCAGACTGGTTTGTGAGTTCTTGGATGTGTTTCCTGAGGATTTGCCTGGGTTGCCGCCGCGTAGGGAGATTGAGTTTGTTATTGAGTTAGCACCAGGGACAGAGCCAGTGTCAAGGGCACCGTACAGGATGACACCAGCGGAACTGAAAGAGTTAAAGATACAATTGCAGGAACTTCTGGATATAGGGTTCATCAGACCTAGCTATTCGCCATGGGGTGCTCCGGTTTTATTTGTTAAGAAGAAGGATGGGACCCTGAGAATGTGTATTGACTATCGGGAATTGAATAAGTTAACTATTAAGAATAAGTATCCCCTACCGAGGATCGATGACTTGTTCGATCAGTTGCAGGGTAGGATGGTGTTCTCAAAGATTGATCTTCGATCTGGTTATCACCAGCTGAGGATCAAGGATGAGGACATACCTAAGACAGCTTTCCGGACGCGTTATGGGCACTATGAGTTCTTGGTCATGTCTTTTGGTTTGACCAATGCCCCAGCAGCCTTTATGGATTTAATGAACAGGGTATTCAAAGATTTTCTAGATCAATTTGTTATAGTCTTCATCGATGATATGGGCATGATTACCACCATCCTGAACTTCATGAGGGTGACTGTTAATGAGAGGGTGGCATGTGCCACTTATATGTTTCTGGAGGATGCCCGAATTTGGTGGGAGGTTATTTCTCATATCAGAAACGTTAATGCCCTGAGTTGGGAGGAGTTTCAGACTCTGTTCAATGAGAAATATTACAATGAAGGCATCAGGGCGACAAAAGCTGAGGAATTTATCAAATTGCTTCAGGGAGGTTTGTCAGTGACTGAGTATGCCTGAAAGTTTGATTGTTTGGCAAAGTTTGCCATGGAGCTGGTGCCCACTGATGGGACTAGGAGGGAGAGATTTCTCCAGGGGCTACAACCCAGATTAGCCCGTGATGTTCGTATTAGCACAGTGGCTGGGGTTACTACCTATGCAGAGGAGGTTGAGAAGGCACTCACAGCTGAGAGTGAAGAAAACAAGATCTGGCGAGATAATGCAGCCAGAAAGGAATTTAGGAGAACAACTTCTCCTTTTGTGGGTTCAAGTAGTGGTGGAGGCCCCAGTGATCAGAAGAGGAAGGTTTCTGACACCTTCCCAGTTCCAGGTCCTGATAGGCGGCCCCGTTGTATTTCAATGGGTCATCAAGGTGGTAGTGAAGCTGGAAGACTCGTCCTGAATACCCTAGATGCAAGAGGCGTCATTTGGGAGAGTGTAAGGCAAAGGCTTGCTTTTATGTGGAGCAGTAGGACATTTTATGAAAGATTGACCTAAGGTAAGAAAGGAAGAACCTAAGAAAGCGAACAGCTCGGCCCTAGCTCGAGTGTTCGCATAGACACAAGCAGAAGCTGAGGCATCTCCCTTAGTAGGTATAGATTAGATTCTTAGTACTGGAACCCCTTATAATGTTTTGATTGATTCTGGTGCTACACATTCTTTCGTTTCTAGTAGTATTATATATAGATTGTGTAGACCCTGTGATTTTTATGCTGTGGAGTTTCGAACTTTATTACCCACTGGGAAAATAGTGGTATCCAGGAGATGGGTCAGATCTTTGCCAGTGACAGTGGAGGGCAAAGAGTTATCAATGGATTTAATAGAGTTGGTTATGACTGACTTTGACATGATATTGGGTATGGATTGGTTGGTAAAGTATGGGGCAATCATTCATTGCAGAAGGAAGATGGTCACCTTTGAGCCTGCGGTGAGGATCCTTTTGTGTTTGTTGGTATTGTGCATGGACCTCGTATACCATTGATTTCTGTTTGGATGGCTAGGGGTATATTTCAAGGAGGTTGCATTGGATTTTTAGCCAGTGTGGTTGATACTACTCAGGTCGTGCCAGTGAGACCAGAAGATACCAGACTTGTTTGAGAATTCCTGGATGTGTTTCCAAAAGATTTTTCAGTGTTGCCACCACACAAAGAGATAGAGTTCCTGATAGAACTGGCACCAGGAACAGAGCCAGTGTCTAGAGATCCTTACAGAATGCCCCAGCTGAGTTAAAGAAATTGAAAGTACAGTTGCAGGAACTGTTGGATTTGGGTTTTATTAGACCTAGTTTCTCACCTTGGGGTACGCCAGTTCTGTTTGTGAAAAAGAAAGATGGTTCTCTGAGGATGTGCATTGATTACAAAGAACTGGATAACCTAACAATCAAGAACAAGTATCCTTTGCCAAGGATAGATGATCTGTTTGATCAGTTGCAAGGTAATAAGGTATTCTCAAAGATTGATCTTCGTTCTGGTTATCATCAGTTGAGGGTCAAGGAGGGAGACATACCAAATACTACTTTTCGTACCAGGTATGGGCATTACAAGTTCTTAGTTATGTCGTTTGGATTGACTAATGCCCTTGCCGCTTTTATGGATCTGATGAACAGAGTGTTCAAGGATTATATGGACCAGTTTGTGATCGTCTTCTTCGATGACATCCTGGTATATTCTCAGTCTGAGTCAGAGCATGAGCAGCATCTGAGGTTGGTTCTATAGAGACTGAGGGAGCACAAATTGTGTGCAAAGTTCAAGAAATGTGAGTTCTGGTTATCTCAGGTATCCTTTCTTGGACACATTGTTAGTAAGGAGGGGATTAAAGTAGATCCAGTAATGATTGAGGCAGTCAGAGATTGGCCAAGGCCAAAGAATGCTTCTGAGGTTAGAAGTTTCCTTGGATTGGAAGGTTATTATAGGCGTTTCATGGAAGGGTTCTCAAAGATTGCTACTTCATTGACTGAGCTGACACGCAAGAGTCAGAAATTTGTGTGGTCAGATAAATGTGAGAACCGCTTCCAGGAGGCGAAGCAAAGATTGATTACAGCTCTGATTTTGAGTCTTCCGAATGATCTGAAGAAACTTGTAATTTATTGCGATGCTTCTCATCAGGGTTTGGGCTGTGTTTTGATGCAGTCAGAGAAGGTAATTGCTTATGCCTCTCATCAGTTGAAGGAATATGAAAAGAGATATCCCACTCATGATTTAGAGTTGGCGGTTGTGGTCTTTGCTTTAAAGATATGGAGACATGATCTTTATGGGGAAAGGTATGAGATCTATACAGACCACAAGAGCCTGAAATACTTCTTCACCCAGAAAGACTTGAATATGAGACAAAGGCGTTGGCTAGAGTTAGTGAAAGATTATGATTGTGAGATTTTGTATCATCCAGGAAAAGCCAACGTGGTAGCGGATGCTTTAAGCCAGAAGGGTCCGGGGCAGATTTATGGTGCGAGGCTGATAGCCAGAGCGTTAGTTGATGATATGACCAGAGCTGGTATAGACTTGCTGGTGGGAAAGTTAGCCAATAGTACGCTATAATCTACACTGTTTGAGAGAATTAAGGAAGGTGAGCTGAGTGATCCACAGCTGATCAAGATCAGAGAGGATGTTTTGGATGGAGCATCCAGAGATTATACAGTGTCTGATTTAGGCTTGTTGAGATATAAGGGGCGGATATGTGTTCTATGGGACACTGCTTTGAGGCGAGAGATTCTGGATGAATCTCATACTACACCTTACTCTATGCATCCAGGCACCACGAAGATGTACCAAGATGTGAGATCGTTGTATTGGTGGCCAGGGATGAAGATGGATGTAGTGGAATATGTGGCTAAGTGCTTGACATGCCAACAGGTCAAGGCAGAGCATCAGAGGCCAGTTGGGTTACTGCAGCCTCTGGATATCCCAGAGTGGAAATGGGAGAACATCACATTGGATTTTGTGGTGGGATTACCCAAGACTGTTGGTCAGCATGATTCTATTTGGGTTATAGTGGATCGCTATACCAAGTCAGCTCACTTCTTGCCAGTGAGGACTACAGATACACTTGATCAGTATGCAGATCTCTAAGTGAGAGAGATCGTGCGTCTCCATGGAGCACCGAGGTCGATCATGTCAAATCGGGACCTCACTTTTACTTCCAAGTTCTGGGGGAGTTTACAGAAAGCCATGGGAACACACTTGAAGTTCAGTACTGCTTATCATCCTCAGACAGATGCGCAATCTGAGAGGACGATCCAGATATTGGAAGACATCCATGAGCATGTGTGTTGGACTTTGGTGGATCTTTGAGTAAGTATCTACCTTTGATAGAGTTTTCCTACAACAACAATGATCCGTCTACCATCGGAGTTGCACCTTATGAGATGTTGTATGGTAGGAAGTGCAGATCTCCCATTCACTGGGATAAGACAGGTGAAAGGAGATATTTGGGTCTTGAGGTAGTTCAGAGGACAAGTGAGGCCATTGAGAAGATTAGAGCTCGGATGCTCGCTTCTCAGAATAGACAGAAGAGCTATGCAGATCCCAAGCGTAGGAATGTGGAGTTCCAAGTGGGAGACTATTTCTCCCTTAGAGTCCCGCCATGGAAAGAAGTGAAGAGGTTTGGGAAGAAGGGCAAGCTGAGCCCTAGATTTGTAGGTCCATTTGAGATCCTGGAGAGGATTGGTTAGGTGGCTTATAGGTTGGCCTTGCCACCGGCGTTGTCGGTCGTGCATAATGTGTTTCATGTTTCAGCTCTTCGGAAGTATGTATCTGATGTGAATCATATTTTGAGTTATGAATATCTGGATCTTGAGAATGATCTATCCTTTGAGAAGCAGCCAGTCCAGGTACTTGACAGAAAGGACAAGGTCCTCAGAAATAAGACGATATCTTTGGTTAAGGTATTGTGGAGGAACACCAAGGTCGAGGAAGCGACCTGGGATGTGGAGTTAGATATGCAGAGTCAGTATCCTGAGCTGTTCAGGTAAATTTCGAGGACGAAATTTCTGTAAGGAGGGGATAGTAGTTGTAATGCCCCAAATTTCCTAACAAGGTTTATGACCTTGATTAGGAGGTCGGGAGTGCCATAATTGATTTATTATGATACTTAATGATAATATGCATGTTTAAGTGAATTATATTATAATATGATGTTATATGAATGCATGTGGGTCCACATTTGATTATTGGGGTGTTTTGGTAATTTGGCCTATTGAGGGCATATTTGTATATTTGGGTGCATATTGTAATTTGTGAATGAGATTCCATTATTATGGAGATATATTCGAGCTATTCGGCATGAGACGATCTTATTTTATGAGTTAGCGGTTTTGTCATAATGGGGTCAACTATTGGGTAATAAGAATGTTTATTTGATGATAAATTGGGAGTATTTGAGGTCAGGAGAAAATTCTGGAAGTTTTGACTATAATGTCCTCGGGGGTGTTTTCGGGACCCTAAGCATTAGGTTTTATTTGAGGTTACTTAAGCTTGAAGTAGGTGTCGGATAGAGCGTACGTTAGAAAACATTTCCTCTCTCCTTCGTTAGCTCATTTTACCGTTCAAAGCCTTTTTGAAGGAATCTCGAGTTCTAGGAGTTGGAATCAAGCGAGGATCGAGGCATAGCAATCCTAGGAAAGATTAGAAGCTTCTTAACAGAAGGACTTGACGGAAAATAACCCAATCGAAGGTAATCTAAGTTTAAGTTTTGAGTTTTTAGAGTTTCTAAGCTTTGAATTGGATTTTGTGAATCGTTGAGTTTTTGGTTTGATTGAGCCTTGGGATTTGATGGTTTTGGACCATTGGGAAGCTTGGGAACTTTAATTTGATGATTTGGAAGTGTTTAGGTATGTTTTTGGAGGGTTTGACATGAAGAAAAACGAGTTTGGGCATGTTCTAAGTTGGGGGCCGCGGCCCTGTTCTTGGAGTGTCGCGGCCCTAGCTCGAAGAAGCAGGTGGCTGAGAATGTGCTTGCTGGGCACCGCGGCCATATGTATAGGGTGCCGTGGCCCTTGCTTTAGGAATGGCTGAGGGCCGCGGCACAAGGTGCCAGGGCCGCAACCCTTCGGCAGGTTTGAACCTGTTTGTGTTCTTTGACCCCGGGAACATAGTTTTAGGCCTCGGTATTGTTCCTACTACTTGGATTAGTTTGGATTGATGTCCCGGAGGCTAGATATTGGTTTGGAAAGCTATTTTGATCATTTTTATTGATGATGTCCCATATTTGGTTATGACTAGGTGACCGCTAAAGGACTAAAAGTTGATTGTTCTCAAGGGTCGTTCTTTTATTCATTCTAGCTCGAATCTGAGGTAAGAAAACTGCACCCATATATGATCATTGGTTGATGTGTTATACTCAACATTATGTAAACTCATTTGCCTGCTTGAATAGGGCTATATCTGCTAGGCGTGTGCCTTATGATCTGATGACATGTTATAACTGTTCATGAGCATATTGAGTTTTCTTGCTTGGCTTCGGCTCATGGGTGCTATGTGGTGCAGGTAAAGGCAAAAGAAAGCTGGACCATCCTTGAGTTGGAGAGCTTAGGTGATGATGTGTACATATGCAGCTGCTCGACCACCACGACCGAGGTTTGAAGAGGAACTAGGGTTAAACCCTGTTTTGCCGCCTAGATCGGCTGGTTGTAAATATTTTCTTGTAATAGACCTTTAAATTATATTTTTGGGATCCCAATGTCTATAATAAACGTTCTGATGAAACATTATATCTTAACCAAAAAATTTTTTTCCTAAACCGCTAATCATACTTAGTACACGATTTTGGCCAAATGACTTTATTAGCGAGTTTAGCACTGTTTACAAGGCACATCGTAACGGTCCCTGGAGTTTAGGGTGTTACAGTTGTAATGCCCCGAAATCCCTAATGCAGTCTAATGGCTGGATTAGTAGGCCAGGAGGGCCATAATTGTTTAATTATTACATTAAATTATTATATGCATGTTTATGTGAATTATATTATAATATGATGTTAAATGCATGCATGTGGATCCACATTTGATTATTAGGACATTTTGGTAGTTTGGCCCGTTGAGGGCATATTTGTGTATTTTGGTGCATATTGTGATTTATGGATGAGATCCCATTATTATGGGGATATATTCGAGCTATTCGGCATGAGACAGCCTTATATTGCAGAGTAGCGGTTTTGTCATAACGGGGTCAATTATTGGGATATTGGATAATGGGAATGGTTATTTGATGATTTATTGGGAGTTATTGAGATCAGGAGGAAAATCTGGGAGTTTTGACTATTTTCCCCCAGGGGATGTATTTTGGGACCACGAGCATTAGTTTTCATTTGAGGTTAGTTAAGCCTGAAGTAGTTCGTTAGAAAGAAACCGTACGTTAAAACACCTTTCTCTCTCTTCCCATTAGTCTTTTTACCGTTCATGGCAATTTCGAAGAAATCTTGAGTTCTAAGAGTCGAAATCAAGCAAGGATCGAGGCATAGCAATCCTAGGAAAGATTAGAAGCTTCTTGACCGGAGGATTTAATAAGAAACAACCCAATCAAAGGTAATGTAAGCTTTAAGTTTTGAGTTTTAGAGTTTTTTAAGCTATGGATTGGATTTTGTGTATCGATGAGTTTTTGATTCGTTTGAGCCTCGGGATTTGATGATTTTGGATCATTGGTATGTTTGGGAACTTTGATTTATGGATTAGGAAGTGTTTAGGTATGTTTTTGGAAGGTTTAAAATGGAGAAAAACGAGGTTATGGAAAATTTTCGGATGGGGGTCGTTGCCCTGTTCTTGGGCGCTGCGGCCTAAGCTCGAAGAAGAAGGAGGGGAGGTTGTGCATGATGGGGCCCGCGGCTCTGAGTAGTGGGCGCCGCGGCTCTTGCTGCTTGTGTGGCTGGGGGCCGCAGCTCAAGGTTCTAGGGCCGCAGCTCATGAAGGGTTTTGAGGCCAATTGGGTGTTTTGATCATGGGAACTCAGTTTTAGGCCTAGGGATCGTTCCTACTACCCGGATTAGTGGGATTCGATGTCCCGGAGTCTAGATCTTTGTTCGAGAACCTTTGTTATTCATTTTATTGATGGTGTCCCATATATGGTTATGACTAGGTGATCGCTAAAGGACTTAAGGGTTGATCGTTCTCAAGGGTCGTTCTTTTATTCATTCTCGCTCGAGTCAAAGGTAAGAAAATTGCACCCCATATGTGACATGCATGGTTATTCATGAGTCATGTTGAATGTTTAAATGTGGACATGGATTGAATACTGAATGCTTAGAAAATCTTGCTCACTTGTGTATGTCACTGGCTAAATAGTCAGAATTGGTAATAGTGTCAGTATCAACTGTGAAGCAGAGACTCATTAGTCATGTTCGGCAGTGGTACTGGGCACTGGTCACACAATGTTGACTCATAAGTCAGGAACAGCCTTAGTGTATTCAACACAAGCCAAAAAAGATTAGATCTAATCGACATCTGCATTAAATGACTCAGAAGAGCGTTAATGCCGGACTGACCTCATGTTCGATGAATACTATAAGCTCTTGTCTTGCCAAAGGCTAGTTACTTAGAGCTACAGTGACTATTTAGTCACATGGCTGTGAGTGCTGAGCCCCGTGTGACTTACCCATCAGTCACTCATCTGTTTAAGCTAGTGACTTACCCATCAGTCACTCATCTGTTTAAGCTAGTGACTTGCTCTTCAATCACTCATTATGGTTTACCAGAACCTCAAGTGTTAAATCACTCATCTGATAAAGAGCTATAAGCTCCTTCATGGTTAACGTACCCACAAAGTGATATTCACTCATATGTTCAGAGCTTTAAGCTCTGTGTGATTATAATGATAATCATTTGATAATATTAATATGCGTTATTGTGTTTTCTTGCTGAGCTTTGGCTCATGGGTGCAATGTGGGGTAGGTAAAGGGAAAGAAAAGCCCACCCAGCCTTGAGTGGAGAGTTTATGTGGCGATATGTACATATGTGGCCGCTTGACCACCACGGCCAAGGATTTCTCAGAGGAACTAGGGGGTTTACCCTATTTTTGGCGCTTAGGTCGGCGGGTTGTAAATTTCAAACCGTAATGACCATTTTGAGTTATAAATAACTTGTAAACATTTTTATGGACCCATGAACAGTTTTATGTTTTAAATAAAATATATCATTTCCTTTTGATTGATTTTCTCCTTAACCTATTAATAACACTTAGAAGCACGTTTTTAACCAAAGAACTCGAGTAGTGACTTAAATTCACCGTTCAACGTTCACCGTAAAGGTCTTGGGTTATCCAGGCCGTTACAAGGTGGTTCAGCTAGTGGTTCAGCAATTGTAGGTAATTCGTGAATAACTTAATCCATTGGAACTTCATCATCGACTTATAGATGTTCAATGACTAGTTGTGGTAGTTCAACATTATTTTGAACGTGAGGGGTGTTTTGAACCACTATCAATCTTAATCCCGAGGTGGAAGGTTCTAAATGATCTTTCTCAGAATTTAAGCCATTTGATTGATCACTCCCACTAATCAAGTCATTTTCAAGAAATTTTGCTCTTCATGATTCCACAATCCTAGTGTTATAAGATGGACAGTAGAATCTGTAACCGTTGGACCTTTCAGTATTTCTAATGAAACACCTATTGATGGTCCTAGGGTCTAATTTTTTTTTTTTTTTTTTTTGTGGATTAGACACCCTAACTTTAGACGGGCATCCCAAACGCGTATATGTTTCAAACTCAGTTTCCAACCTTTCCATAATTCAAAAGGCGTTTTTGAGACAGCCTTGGTTGGAACACGGTTTAATATGTACACAACTGTTTTTAGAGCTTTAGTCCACAAGGATTTAGGAAGTTTGGAGTTGCTGCTAAGCATACTCCGTACCGTGTCCAATAGTGTTCGGTTTCTTCTTTCTCCAACACCATTTTTCTTGAGTGTTCCAGGCATGGTGTATTGGGCAACAATCCCATTTTTCTTCAGAAAACATCGCAAACGGACTAGGAGTTTATCCATCCTTAGTGTTTCTACCATGATATTTTTCACCTCTATCTGATCTCACTATCTTACCTTGTCTATTGCAACATTTCTCTACTTCAAATTTAAATGTCTTAAAGACCTCCAATGCTTTGCTTTCATTATGAAGTAAGTAGAGATACATGTGACATGAGTAGTCATCTATAAAGGAGATGAAGTATTTCTGATCATATAAGTCCATATCTGGACTACATATATCTGTATGTATGATTTCTAATAATTCAGAACTCCTATGGACACCACTTTTCTAAGACTTGTTGGTATGACTTCCCTTAATGCAATTCACACAAGTATGAAAGCCAATAAAATCTAAGGTATTAAGTATCTCATCCTTTACTAACCTCTTAATCCTATCAATGGAGATATATCAATCTCCAGTGTCACAATGTAGAGGAATCCTTATTCATAACACATCTCTTAATGCCAGTTTAAACATGCATAACATTATGAGTGGTATTGTTTTGCAAATTAATATAGTAAAGACCCTCATACATTGTACCATTCCCAACACATTTAGATTGATACAATATGTTAAAATGTAAATCTTCTCCCCGTTTCTTCCCTCCTTTCACGACTCTACACATTGAGTCCATCGGCCCCCTGAAGGGACTTAAGGCCCAGATCAGGCCCAATAGACGAGGAAGGAGTGAGTCTCGACGGCCCTAGTATCAGTAAAGCCCAAACGTTATCCCGGGATGAAAGCCGGGACCATGAAGTTGGCATGATTCATCTTCCCGGACCCCTCGTATGGTGTTATAAGGATATTGTTTCCTCCAAATCTAAAAATGGACTGGGAAGGTAGTAGATGAACCCGGGCTCTGGTAAACGAACCAGGGCCTTGGTAAATGAAGAGGGATGTTAGTAAACGAACCCGAACTGGGCGACCAAGTTGGGCATGACAAGTTGTCCACGATGCTGACATCGCCCGAGAACCACGGAGTTTTGTCCCCATAACTAACCTGCAAAAGAGGTTACATACGGAATGTACGCCATTATTTCAGAACCGTAATGCCACCCCTCTGACAGATCCTATCCCCCAGATCTCCTTAGAATCCCACGCGAATTAGACTGAAGCTGCGTACTGTTGTCAGTCTTATTGCGTGGTTACACAAAGGCCGGGCCAATGGGCCCTGATTAGTGTTTATACCCTTATTAGGCCCAGGTTAGTCCAGCCCAAACCCAGAGCACTCAACTACCTATAAATATGAACAATTGTGCACTCTGGAAAGGATCCGATTTTTCTCTTATAAGCATACACTCTGCTCGAATTCAGAGAAAACTCCATTACTAAAGCTCATTAAGCTCTAATACAATTGACTTGTGGACTAAGGCTCTTTAACGCCCCAACCACGTAAAATCCCTTGTGTGATTATCTCTAATCCTTTCAACTTAAGCTCTCTGATCTTTTATAATTCTAGTTTCCAAAACACTCGATAAACATTTTGGTGCTTTCATTGAGAGCCGAAGAAATCTTTTTTTTTTAAAAAAAGGAAGACATCGAATATCTGCAACGATGGTGAACACGAGAAATACTGCGTTCGATCCTGCTCACCAAGAACAAGGCAATGGAGAGCCACTGCACAATCAACCTCTCCCTCAAAATCAACATGAGGATACACCATATCGAATCCATCCTGGCCCTGCAGGCTTTCATTGCGGCCCAAGGATTGGCGGCCAACCCACCAGATGTTCCTCCTCCAAGAACACGGCCGTCAGCTCCACTAGTTAGGACCAGCGCGCCCAAGAATACAAGGTCTATCCCCCCTCTAGGACAAGATCCCAGAGTCGGCTCGTCTAACCCGGCTCAAGAACAAGGGAAAGCCCAAGTGGCTGATCCTCTGGGAAAAGCGAACCCCGAGAGGAAAACTCATCCCACCATGAAAACATGGGCCAACCCAGGATTGCTCCCTAGGAAAGAGAAGATCTGTCCCATCCCAGAACGGGATCATCCGATCAATCCGCAAGGGATGCGCCGGTAGGATAATAAGCCTCAAGCTATCCCTAGACAGACCGGACAGGAGCAGTATTTCCACCACAGCACCTCCGTGAATAAAGATCACCGAGGGCGCCAGCATGTTGACGAGCCGGAAGTCATTAGTATAGGGGACGACACGTACCGGATAGACCTGTGCAACAGTCTAAATGCCCAAAAGGAGCAGGCCCACAAGGAGAAGATTTACCCTCGAGCAGGAGATCTGAGGAATAACCTCAATGATAGGAGGAACGAAAGGGTCCCCCTAGATGACGGAATGGTCAGGCAGTTCATGGAACAGCTGGCCGCATTAAAGAAAGTCACGGATCGTCTGGTCCGTAAACAAGAGGGAGGAGGTTCCGATTCTGAAGAAGAGGAAAAGGAACCATGTGCCAAACACATCCTGGATGTGGTGCTCCCTAAGGGGTTCAAAATGTCGAATCTGCCCGCTTATACCAAGAACACAGACCCCAGGGACCATGTAACGCTGTGGATAACCAAGACCGTTACACTGTGTGTTTAAAATAGTGTGAGACTTGCTAACCAAGTCATTTAAGTATAAACGTGAGTCTAAAGACATAAATAGGTTAGGTTTAAAAGATTTTGGTTAAAAGCGAATAATTTTCATTAAAACAAATGTCTGATACATAGGATCCCAAATTAGGGTTTAAATGACATATTTTACAGGGTTTCCAAATGTTATAAACAATCAAAGCCACTCTAATGGCAAAATACATATTTTAGGTCTTCGTCCCTGTACAAACCCTCGACCGTGGTGGCCGAGCAACTGACAATGTACATCTCGCTCCCAGAGCTCTCCAACCCATAATTAAACCATCTTACCCTTGCCTTTACCTGCACCACGTAGTACCCTTGAGCCAAGGTCCAACAAGAGAACATAATATCATAGCATAATCAATATCAATAACCAAGTAGTTCACAGAGCATAACCAAATTATCTACAAGACATTAATCAATTACCCAGCAAGCCATAGCATTCATTCAATCCAGGACATCAGTCAATAACCAATGATCTAGTTTCCAGATATTCAGCATATCATATTCATCAATTTAACAATAGTATACAAGTCAAGCAACAACTAGGTTCGACGCGCGTAGGAAGCACCCTCTATTTAATCCACTGTCTTTGGCTCACTTAGGCCAAGCCCAGTGTCCACCCCATTGACTCCGGCCCGCTTAAACCGACCTCAGTGATTATCAAGAACTCTCTGAACACTAGCCTAGGACCTCAAGCTTCAATCTCCAAGTTCGAATCCTCAAACTTGCTTCAAAATTTCAAAGGAAGGAGAAGGAGAATGATGATCGTGAGGGAGGAAGGAAAATGGCTCTGTTTTGCTTAAGCTTTCTACAGCCTTCCCTAGTTAAATATATCCCTTGGTCAAAAGACCAAAATGCCCCCAAGCCTAAGTCCTTTCTTAACAACCCCAAGGGTAGAGTCGTCCTTTCTCCTCTAATCATGTTAATCATAATTAACATCCTACAATTCCTGTTATTCCCAATATTCTCAAATGCTAATAAATCATATCCCATTACCCTTTAATTCCCGGTAATGTACTAATCACCAAATTACCCCGAGACTCACCCTAAGCCCCGAAATTAACCTCGTTATGACCAAACCGCCAACTTGCATTCAAAGATCATCTCATGCCGAATAGCTCAAACAAATCCACATTGTAATGTGGCCTCATCAATAATCACCAACATGCATGCAAATATACAATTATGCCCTCAATGTGCCAAATTACCAAAATGCCCTTATAATGAAATGTGGACCCGCATGCATGCATTTATCATTATATCATAATATAATTCACATAAACATGCATATAATCATTTAATGGCATAATAAATAATTTATGGCCCTCCCAGCCTCCTAATCAATGTCCTAAACTTTATTAGTAAATTTGGGTCATTACAATTATCGCCTCCTTATAGAAATTTCGTCCTCGAAATTTATCTGAACAACCCGAAATATAAATACTGCACAACTGATTCCAGTTTCCTAGGTCCCTCCCTCGACCTCACTATTTTTGTATCATACCTTAACTAAAGGTATAACTTTGCTTCTCAGAACCTTCTTCTTTCTGTTAAATTTGAACTGGCTACTCCTCAGAGGATAACTTAGCCTCAATCTTCAAATTCTCATAACTCAACACATGAGTCTCTTCTAACCCATGTCTTCAACATGTAAATATAAAATACACTGTATACGACCAACAGTGCAAAAGATAAGGCCAATCCAAAGACAACATGACCAATCCTATCCAGGATTCAAACGGTTTTACTAATGTAGGGCTCAACTTGCCCTTAACTCCTCACCCATTTCCATGGTGATACTTTAAGGAAGATACAATCTTCTACTTGGAACTCCATGTTCCTGCTTTTCAAATCATCATAACTTTTCCATTTACTCTGAGAAGTGAGCATCCAAGCTCTAACCTTTTCAACAACCTCAATGATCCCTTGAACCACCTTAGGATCCAGATATAATATCTCATTCATCTCATAAGATGCCATTCCAATAACTTGACAACTCTCTCTGATTTACCATCAGTCTGAGAGAAATAAACTGTATTAAATTCCAACTATATATTCATTACCTTCTGCAACCTTCCCCAAAACTTCGAAGTAATAATAGAGCCTTCATCTGATAAGATGGACCTCGAATTCTATGAAGGCGTACTACCTCTCTCACGCAAAGATTTGAAGATTGACCAGCTGTATTACTTGTCCTTACTGATGGAAATGAACTTACTTTAAATACTGGTCCATAATGACCCAATCCAAAGCACGCTGACCCACTATCCTGGGCAGCCCCACCGTGAAACCCATCGTGATGTCCTTCCACTATGGAATACACAAAGGTTGCAATAGCCTTACTGGTTTCTGATACTCTATCTTGACCTGCAAACAGGTTAAGAATTTTGTCATGTATTCCATTATGTCCCTCTCCATCCCACGCCCCCACTATAAAGCTTTCATACTATGGTATATTTTCGTGATGCCTGGATGAAGAGAATAAGAAAGTAGTATGAGATTCATCTAGAATCTCTCATTTAATCCTAGTGTCCATCGGATCCCAAGTCTGATCCTTATACCACAATAAACAAATAGCTGACACTGCATAATCCTTAGCTAATCCAGCTAAGATTTTCCACCTCAATTCCCACATCTATGGGTTACTTAATTGTTTTCCCTTAATCCTCTCTGAAAGAGTAAATCAAACATGATGTTGGCCACCTGGCCCACCAGTAACTCCACTCTAGTTTTGGTCATATCCTTCAAACATCATGATGCATAGGCAATCACTTTAACCATGTCACTGAGGTATCATAACAACCTATTGACTGGTTATGATCTGCAAGAAGACTCAGAACCCTTCCACAAAGTACATGTAATATCATGCCCGTCCAAGGGAACTCCTACCCTCTAAGGCATTCCATGATCTTGGAAATTCTCCATCCGAGAATATACCATAATACTGCCAATCAAGACGATCACAAATCCAATTTAGATAATATTTGAATATTCTGTTCATCTAATCCATCAGAACATAACTCAGCACTCCCCGTGCCCATATCTAATATAAAAAGCAGTCTTTTGCATATCCTTCTCCCTGATCTCTAGCTGGTAATAACTAGATCAAAGATCAACCTTGGAGAATACCATCTTACCCAATAACTGAGCCTTTAGTTCTTACAGCTTTGCTGAAGCCATTCAATACAGTACCCTAGACCTGATTCCATCCCTCGCACCAATCCAATCACCATCTATCTTTTATGTAAAGGTAACCCTGGTAAATCCCCTGGAGATACATCAAGAACTTCATAGACTAATCCAATCTATCCTGGTCCCACTGGCACAGCCTAAGTGGTATCCACCACACTAACTAGGAGTTCTATGCATCCTCTTGCAATAGATCTCTAGCTCTAAATACATATGTCATAAGTATATACAAAATCCATGCACAGTGCCAACTACCACAACGGTTTTCCACTCTCAAACCCAAGAATTACTATTCTTTCTTTGCAATCTAGCATTGCCCCACACTTGGTTAACCAATCCAAATTTGGGATCATATTGAAGTCAACCATAACCAAGTTTATCAAAACAACTGATGAGTCCTTTCCACCATAATCTACCTCGGCTCTTAAGATCACCAGCAAATTATCACATTCTCATCACAGGATAACCATGTGATCTGCAAAACAATTCTATGATTCTCTAGATGAAACAAGCAAAGAACAACATGGCACCAAAACTAGTCAGCATAATACAAAAATTAGAACTAGAAAGCTGACCTGCCTCCCATGAGGAACCAGCCTCAGCCTCAGTCTCAGTCTCCGATTGCTTCGGAACAAACACTCGAGCTGGAGTCGAGTTTTCCATCCCTTTTTGCTCTCTGCCCCTCGCCTTGGGAAATCCTTCATGAAATGCCCAACCATTCCACATAAGAAACATGCATTTTCTCGGCATTCACCCAGGTGGCGTCTCTTACACTGGGCGCATTTTGGATAAGTCCTCCACTTCGTTTTCTTGTTCGCTCCAATAAATGGAGATGTCACTATCTGAGCTCCGTGCTCTCCGGGACTCTTTTTCTTAATCTGATTTCTTGTGCTCTCAAAAGCAAGAGCCTTCCCTAACACCTGAGCGTAGGTAGAAATTTCATGCACTGGGGTAACTCTAACGCCCTGAGCTATTATGGGATTCAATCCCTGGATAAACCTTTCCTTCCAAGCTACATCTGTGGGTACCATATCAAAAGCAAACTTGGACAACCCATCAAATTTGTTAACATACTCAGTTACTGTTGCATTTCCCTGAACCAAGTTCATAAACTCATTCATCTTGGCAGTCTGGGCTGCATCACAGTAATATCTTTCATTAAACAGCTGCCTAAATTCTTTCCAGTTCATCACAGCTATGTGTCGTGTCTAGGATACTATTTCTCACCACGTCTGGGCATCATCCCATAGTACATAAGTAGCACAGACCACCCTATCATGAGCTACCACCCCCATACTGTCGAGAATGGAGCTGATCATGCACATCCATTGCTCAACTCTGAATGGATCTAGGCCTCCCTCAAAAACTATAAGGTAATATTCCTGGATTCTTCCACAAAGAAATTCCCACCTGTTCTCAACCCTTGACTGAGCAAAAACTAGTGCCACTCCTGGCATGGGAAAGGAAAAGGTGTTCCCCGACAGGTTCCACTGTTGCTTCAAACATCAATCTCTTCATCTTTCCTCTACAATCTTAATTCCATATCTGTAAACACCTGCTGGAAATTCTGAGGGGCAGATGAAGAACTCAAACCCAGGCTGTAACTCCCAGCCTCGGTATAACCACGACTAGGCCTTAATAGCTGCCTTGGATACATACCTTCTGATTGAATCTGCAGTCAATAACTTGACCCATTAAACATGATGAGCATATCAAAAACTTTCCCCACGGGAAAAATCTTACCACACTACATTCACAAACCACTGCAGTGCTAAAAACATGCCCATGGCATTTGTTCATCAATTCATAACCCCTGCTCTTCAACCAAACATACCATGCCTCCAACTCCAACATGCAAATATCACATTCATATATATTCACAGAGCATGTAATCATATAATCACATTAATAGTCAACAGCCAGGCTCTATCAGAATCTCATGCTCCCTAGTACAATGTGCAAGTAAAGTATTTACATTCTATTTAAGCAATTAATCACATAACTACAGAAATAGTTACCATTCCCTTAGTGAAGTTATGTTTAGTGACGAGTGTACATGCCCAGCTGGTCTTTAGCAACCCTTAACCTTGGCTCGCTCTGATACCAAGTTTTAATGCCCTACTACCCAGGGATCGTTATAGTGTGCATTTCTAAACAGTGCTAAACTCGCTAATCGAGTCATTTGGCCATAATCGTGTAACAAAGTATGATTAGTAGTTTAGGGTTAAAAATTTGGGTTAAGATACAACGTTTCACTAAAATGTTTACTGTATACATTGGGATCCCAAAAAAATATAATTTAAAGGATAATTACAACAAAAGATTTACAACCAGCTGACCTAAGCAGCAAAATAGGGTTTAACCTTAGTTCCTCTTTAAAGGTTAGATGACTGATAAGTCTATCTCGGTTAGATGACTAATGAATGAGTCTATCTCTTAGCTAGATGACTAATAAGTCTTTTTTGTATAGATAACTAATAAGTCTCTCTGTATAGATGACTAATAAGTCTATCTCTGTGTAGATGACTGATAAGTCCATCTCTGTGTAGATGACTAATAAGTCTATCTCTGAGGTCCCATACCCTCCTATCCATGTGACGTGTAGGTCACCTTAGCCTTTTGGCTCTGGCTATAAATAACTAGCCTTTGGACTAGACAAGCGCTTTTAGTTTTCATCGAACTTAAGGTCTGTCAAGCATTTCATGCTTATGATGATAATGCTTATGTCGATTAGATTTAATCTTTTCGGCTTGCGTTAAACACGCTAATACAATTCTTAACTCATAAGCCTATACCATACGACCAGTGCTTAATACTACTGCCGAACTTGACTAATAAGTCATAGCTTCATAATTAATACTGACACCATTGTCGATTCTGACTAATAAGTCAGTACCATTCACAGATAAGCCAATTGCCAAGAATTTGATAAGCATTCCAGATATACAAATAGAGCACTCAACATGCTACATCAAAAACCATGCATGTCACAGTCTGGGTGCAGTTTTCTTACCTCTGGTTCGAGCGTAGAATAATAAAAGAACGACCATCGAGAATGATTACTCCTTAAGTCCTTTAGCGGTCACCTAGTCATAACCAAATATGGGATTCCATCAATAAAATGAATAATAAAAGGTTCCCAGACCAAGACCTAGACTCCAGGATGTCGAATCCGACTAAACCGGGTAGTAGGAACGATCCTGAGGCCTAAGGTTTGAGTTCCCATGACAAAAACACATTTCTGGCCAAATAGGCCCTTAAGAGTCGTGGCTCGCCTCCCTGCCTTCAGCACGCGCCGCGGCCAGCCATCCCCCATGTCGCGACCCTATGACCCTTCAACACCACCCTTCATCTTCATCAAGCTTGGGCCACAGCACTCTAGAACAGGGCCGCGGCCCCACCTAAAACCCAGCCAAAAACCCCTGTTTCTCCTCTTCGAACTCATATCAAAAACCTACTAAAACATTTCCAATTCCACAACGCAAAGTTCCCAACTATTACCACAACTTATCCATCATATATCCAACAAAACCTAAGCTTTAAACCATTCCAAACCTCATCAAATTCCCATTCCTATGATCAAAACTCCAATCTCAAAAGTAACACAAAAACAGAGCAAGGAACGAGAAAAATTGAACTATAACCTTACCTTAAACTCGAATTGAATCCTCTTCAATGGCTGAACACTATCCTAGGACCTCAAGCTTCAATCTCCAAGATTGAATCCTCAAACTTGCTTCAAAATTTCAAAGAAAGGACAAGGAGAATGATGATCATAAGGGAGGAAGGAAAATGACTCTGTTTTGCTTAATCTTTCTACAGCCTTCCCTAGTTAAATATATCCCTCGGTCAAAAGACCAAAATGACCCCAAGCATAACTCTCTTCTTAACATCCCCCAAGGGCAAAGTCGTAATTTCTTCTCTAATCTCGTTAATCATAAATAACTTCCTCCAATTCTCGTTATTCCTAATATTCTCAAATGCTAATAAATCATATCCCATTACACTTTAATTCCCAGTAATGTAATAATCACCAAATTTCCCCGAGACTCACCCTGGGCCCCAAAATTAACCCCATTACGACCAAATCGCTAACTTGCATTCAAAGACCATCTCATACCGAATAGCTCGAAAAAAATCCACATTATAATGTGGCTTCATCCATAATCTCAAACATGCATGCAAATATACAATTATGCCTTCAACGGGCCAAAATACCAAAATGCCCTTATAATGAAATGTGGAACCACATGCATGCATTTATCATCATGTAATAATATAATTCACATAAACATGCATATAATCATTTAATGGCATAATAAATAAATTATAGCCCTCCCGGCCTCCTAACCAAGGTCCTAAACCTTATTAGGAAATTTGGGTGATTACACTCTGGTTCTAAGATAATGGGAGGCGAAGGTCCCATTTCTCTAACGGCCTCGAACAAGTGGCCTCGATAAAATTGCATATCCCTAAATAAGTCCCCAAAATGAGGAGCATAAGTCGAAAGCAAAGACGAATTACCATGCCTCGATGTACTGGCCCTGGGAGCCCCCGTGTTCGGTTGGACCTCATCAAAGAGGGCATCCAGCTCCTCAGAGGCGGCCCTCTCCATTTGTTGGGTCTGCTCCCTTTTCTTCTTCGCTGCGTCCTCCCAGTACGCGTCCTCCACGGCCTCGATATGGACGAGATCTAGCTCCTTTCTCAAGGCCAGGTCCTTCTCACATTGCTTCCCCCGAAGGCTAGGGGCCACAATTGTATGGTTGGCCACCAACATCCCAATCGTTCGTAGGTTCGCGGTGTTTACGTAGTCCCCTACGTTCAGATCTTTCTTGCTTATAGTGTCGTAGAACTTCTTCCGGTCAAGGGTAGACTGGGTGAGAGGGTTCTCGGCATATGGTCCTATCATTCGAGACTATAAGTCGAAAGTGGACAACAAAAAGAACGAAAAAGAACAAACAGGATTTAGAGAAAGGACTACTTACCCACTCACTGGAAGTCCAACACCAGTGTGGGGTTCTTATCCAAAAGGAACCCGGATGTCATAAACATGTAATGTTTGACATCCGAGGAGCGCTTCCAGGAGCTGGTAGGAGCAAGATATTTACCACGAGGCTTCAGTCTGTAGAAGTCGTCCCGGGTCTTATCCTTGGCATTGAATTCCGGCTCCGGCTTATAGAAATACAACACCTCTGCTGGGGTCAGCTTCGGAATCTCCTTCGCCACGCAAAAGATACGTAATTCCCAAGAAGTCTGTAAGCTTGGGGCAGGAGCTGAAAGAGCACAATCCCCACAAACTTCAGGAATTGCACGAAATAGATGTGGAGCGGGAGAGTGGCTCCCGCACTGATGTGGCCCATGCTCCATGCCCCGAATTCACTCACGCTGGTGTGGGCCTTTTCCTCCTTCCTGGCTAGGCAGTTATAAAAGATTCCAGGAGTCGAATCCACTCCCAAATGCCTCTCCAAAACGTCCCGCATCCGGTAGTTCCAGAATAAATTCTTCTCTGCGTCCATCTCCCATGTGTTGCCACTGGGGGGTTTGTGTCCTTCCAGGAAGAATGGGGGGCGACTGGACGTATTCTTCTGGGTGGAGAGTAACGCCGAGACTCATGACTGGTGATTTGGTAGCAAAAGAAAAAGAAATAAATAACCAAGTAGTTGCCACCAAAACCCAAAAGGGTAGGTTAAGGTATGTGGGCTCTCCTACGAACATCTTGGAAGAGTCCCCTCCATATCAGATCCAGGATCACCAAAGATCCTCAGAATCCAGATTGGGAACGAATAAGAGAAGTTTTTTCTAAATTTGTCCCAAGTCGGCTTATTACAACTTATTCAGCGACAACCCGAACCTGAGAAAATTTGGGATGACCTAGACAGTTTGTTCTACTAACCTAATACGCCTAAAGCCACCCTAAACGATGATCGCGGCTTTAACAGCCCTATAGCCACAAATGTGATACCACAAAACAATAAGCACGGGAAAATAGAAATAAAATGTTTGGGAAACTTACTGCAAAGGGCTGTTCGTGGAGGGTGTAGTGTTTCCGGTGACAGGGATGGAAAAATCACGGTCTTGAATAGGCGAAGACAACACAGAAGTTCGTCTACTGATCAAGTTGAGGTCACAATTTCAGATGAGGACACGGAAATAAGACGTGTTGGAAAGAGGCGACGACGGAAACAGAGTAGTCGACGGAGAATTTCGTCGGTGAGCTCGGACATAAAAAGTTTTCTTTATGGTTTCACTTGTTCAGGATGCGTAAAACTTGCAAATGAAAACATGGGAGATATTTATAAGAATCAAAAGCATGTTTTTGTTCCAACATCTCAGGATGATTTCCCACATCTCACGATACCAGATTACGCAGGGGCTTTAATTAGCCCACTCGAGTATCGGATCGCGGGTTCCATAAGTCGCGATCCACGCCATCCTGATCCAACGGTCCAAAGGAAAAGCATTTAAAAAATTATCCCATCCAACAGTCCCCAGTAATGCAGAAATATTAAGGATTCATCCATACAGATGGAACACTTCAGAATTCACGCTAACGTTTGGTTGCTGACAAGATAACTAAGAAATTGTCTCCAAATCTGTCATACACGAGTGCCATTGACGCACCAATTATGGGGAAACACGTGCATAGGGCATGATGAAGTTGAAAGGTTGACGGTCACCTGAACGACCTTGAAGTAAATGAACATGGGCTTTGGTAAACGAACTAGGGTCCTGATAAATGGACCGAAATGTTAGTAAATAGACCGGGCCTTTGGGGTTTGATCAGGGATGCTGACACAAAAGCTTTGTATACAAGTTTCCAGCAATCAATCCCCCATGAAAATAGACCTATCTCCCATGGAACGAACCGGGATATCGAGAATTGATTTGGGAAAGGAAGCAAGCCTTCACTGCGCAAGCACAGAGAAAGGCTTAGGGGTAAATATTATTCTGTTTCTTCCCTCCATTCGCGGCTCCGCACATTGAGTCCATGGGCCACCCTGAAGGGACTTACGACCCAGATCAGGCCCAATAGACAAGGAGTGAGTCCGGACGGCCCAAATATCAGTAAAGCCTAGACGCTATCCCGGAATGAAACCTGGAACCATGAAGTTGGCATGATTCATCTTCCTGAACCCCTCATATGGCATTATAAGGATATAGTTTCCTCCAAATCTAAAAATTGACTGGGATGGTAGTAGATGAACCCAGGCTCTAGTAAACAAACCAGGGCCTTGGTAAATGAAGAGGGATGTTAGTAAACGAACCCGAACCGGGCGACTAGGTTGGGCATGACAAGTTGTCCCCGATGCTCACATCGCCCCGAGAACCACAAAGTTTTTTCCCCATAACTAACCTGTAGAAGATGTTACATACGGAATGTACGTCGTTATTTCAAAATCTTACTGCCGCCACTCTGACAGATCATGTCCCCCGGATCTTCGTAGAAGCCCGGACAAATCAGACTGAAGCTGCATACTATTGTCAGTCTTATAGTGTGGTTACACTCAGGTCAGCCCAATGGGCCCTGATTAGTGCATTTTATTTATTAAAATTCTTTGTATTAAGCCTCCGTCAATGAGCAAAGAGTGTTTATACCCTTATTGGGCCCGGATTAGTCCAGCCCAAACCCAGAGCACTCAACTGCCTATAAATATGAACAATTCCGCAATGTGGAAAGGATCCAATTTTTCTCTTATAAGCATACACTCTGCTCAAATTTATAGAAAACTCCATTACTAAAGCTCCTCAAGCTCTAATACAATTGACTCATGGACTAAGGCTCTTTAATGCCCCAACCACATAAAATCCCTTGTGTGATTATATCTAATCCTTTCTTCTTATGCTCTCTTATCTTTTATAATTCTAGTTTCCAAAAAACGTGGTAAACAGTAAAGAATATCCAAAAGGTACAAGTCTTGAAATTGAAATCAAGTTTCAATAAGAACTTGGAACAAACATAAAGGGTCTTTTCTAACTTTTAAAACAAAACTACTACTTAAAACTAAAGTGCATGCTCTTATAGCTTCCACATATGAGCCCATCTTGTTTCAAGATAAGATGCTTTGCTCACTTCCTATTGGCTTCATTAGGTTTTGTAAACCTTGAATGAAATATGAAATATGGATTGTTGATCCATAATCAATCCACCATGTGTTAATATTAACATTAACAATATTAGATTCATAACATACATTTGAAATTAGAGTTCTAGTGGTGATGGCGGGTATTTTATTGATCTTAATTGCATGGTAAATGTATGTGCAAATTGGATGGATGAGAATACTCTCCTCCTACACTTTGGAGTTATCACCCCAAAGTTCGGGAAGTTCTTTTGGGACATTAGAATAAATTTGTTTGTGATGTTGTATGAATAGGATTACAAGTTTATAAGCATAAATGTTTTTGAGGTTTATATGAATTCATGTTTTTACCAATGTGCAAACATGCTGACGATGAAATCTTATTAAACAAAAATTGCATGTGGGCTAAATTTTTAATGTAATAAGATTACATGTACATTATGATAGTTTAATCAAACATTTGAAAAACTTAAGGTTTGATATTTCTATCTAAATAAACTTTTTGATAAAACTATTAAAGTAATAATCATAACTCATGTAGGTGGATTAAGAAAAATTAATTTAATATAACTTCCTAATTAATTATATAAATGATGGACCCAAAACGGATACCTTTTAAAAATTTATAACTCGCAAGCGCATGAATCGTATATGAAATATAGTGTTCGTGTAAGCACGAGATCGAACCCAAAGGAGTTGTCTAAAATAAAAAAGAAACCTATTACAAAACAAAATTAATAAATTCTAACCTAGCTCCAAAAATTGATGAGATTTAATATCATGAACATAAAATAAAAGATTTAAAATAAAGCAATTTGAGAGAATAAAAATAAATCAATAATGATTTGAAAATAAGTGTTAAAATGAACGATTATTAAGATACTAGAATCCACAAAATGTAAGTTTAATAATATTTATTAGAATATTGATTCCCAAGTTTTAGTGATAGTTAAAATAAGTCATACTATCATTTTCCAAATAGATTTATAATTTTAAGCACAAATTACTACTAAAAATATAGGATTTTTCTTCACTTTTCAAAAAGTATAATTTCAAACTTTTTAATGTGAATCAACCTAATGAAACAACAAAAAATCAAATAACATTATTTATGAGGCAAAACATAATATTTTTGTTCTAAGCATTGGATGTGTACAATTTAATGTCACATCTTACACAAAGAATGTTATGTTTTGCAAAATGAAGAACAAAGTGCATATTATCTAACAATCCAAAATATGAGATATTAAAGATGAAAGACATATATGAAGAAGAAAAATCTATAAACTTTGTTGCAATACAAGGGAAATCAACATACAACATAAATATTATCTAGTTACAAGTTGCTTCATCATGATCTTAATAATCTTATGAAAAAGATTAGAAGCACATAACTAGAATGGAAATAAAAAACTAAATAAAATACATACTTGAAAATGCTCTTGAGAAAACCCAAAACGGAAGAGAGAATGGTAGAAAAGAAGATGGTAACAAAAAATTAAGCCCTTAAAATGGTCTTGAAATTGCATATTTATAGCACAAATGAGAGTATGAAAATAATCAACTTAAATTAATTAAATTGATTAGATTAATTAAATAAAGTAAATATGGCAAGTAGGGGTAAATTATAAGGTGTAATGATGATTTTTGTGATGAAATATGTGGAAAAATTGGATTAAAAGGTGGCATTTTTGGGCAAAGGGGATAAGGGTACATTGTGGGCTCAAGAGAAGGGTGTTGGTGGCTGGGCCAGGTGGTTCAGGCGGCAGGGAGGCTGCTGAGCTCGGTTGGGCCTGGCTGGGCCGAAGGGTGCTTGAGCTTAGCTGGGTGCTGGCACAAGGAATCCTGGTGTGGGCCGAAGCTGCAGGCGGGTTGGGCTTGGTGTACAGCTGGGGCATGGTAGCTTCAGGAGGAAGTTGGGCCGAGGGGCTTCAGGTGGTGGGCCCGTGGTCTAACAGGAGAGCTACAGCGGCTGGAGGCAGAGACTGAAGGTTGACGGGCCTGGGCTGGTGCAGCCCAAGGGGGCTGGCTGGGTGAGCTGGAGCATGGGCCTTGTGCCAAATTTTGTTTTTGTTATTTCCTCTTCAAAATGTCATTTTCCTTTTTTTTCTCTTTATGTTTCAAACACAAAAAAGATACAACATAATTCCTACAACATAAAAATAAATTAAATCACAATCAAATATTTTCAATTATCAATAAATCATATTAATTATTTGAAAATACTTAATTAAGACTTAATTTAATTTATCATTAAAGATCAACAAAAGTGCACTTTTTTTACTTCTAACTAAACTATATTAATTACAAATAATTTAAACTACAACATATAATAATAAAATATCTATAAAAACACACAAAAATATATAAAATCATGATAAGACTAATGAATTCAAAATTACTTAAAAACTTAATAAATCAATTAAAAACTCAATAACTAAGCAACTATTACATATAAAATATGGTAAAATAACTCTATTTTATAGAGTTATCACACCCCCAAACTTAAAGTTTTGCAAGTCCTCAAGCAAAAGAAAATTTAAAACACACATGTTTTTATTGGTGATATAAAAAGGATTTTCTCAAAAATTCCACAATGAAAATAATTCTAAAAAAAATTATTATGAATAATAGTTAAGCTTATGTAATTAATTAAATAGTCAATTTCAATTTTTTTTTTTTTTAAAAAAAGAGGAGGTTTTCATTGAAATTAGTTTTCTCTTAAACTTATAGGAAAAAGTGTTCTTGTTATGAAAAATGTAATTTTTCTTACAAGCAAAATTGACCAAATAATTAAAGACAACTTAAAAATTATTCATATTTTTAAGATAATTAAATTCAAACTCAATCAAGATTTTTATCATTTAAAATAAAAAAAAATATCACCAATTTTTTTTTTATTTTTGACTTTATATGAAAATGAAAATTTTTGATTTTTTTTATTGATTTTTTTATCAAGACAACAATATATATATATATTTTCAAACTTTCAAACAAACCTCACAAAACACAATAAAACATACTCTCCTAATGATAATAACCATATAAACTCGATACCCCAAACTAAATTTAAACATTGTCCTCAATGTGTTAAAACACAATTAAAATGTGAAAAGTAAAAGAGGCTAGAATTTAGAATAGTCATACCTCGATATGGTGCATCGTCAAGAGAGTAAAACATACAACAAACAAAACTGAAATCACACATAAAACAAATAAAACACAAGTTAAAAAGATCAAATAGGAATCAAAGAGCATAATAAATAGGGTCCTCAAGGAGGATCACATCCACTTCATTGGTTTTTAATTCTAAAAATCGTTTTAATTTTTGTCCATTAACCTTAAAAATATCACCATTGTTAGGATTTTCAAGTTCGATAGCCCCATGTGGAAAAATGAATCGAACAATATAGGGACCGGACCACCTAGAGCGTAATTTTCCCGGGAATAAATACAAACGAGAGTTGTATAAAAGGAATTTTTGACCTGGAGAAAAATCTTTTCTCAAAATATTTTTGTCATGGTAAAATTTCATACGATCCTTATATATATTTTTTTAATAGTCATATGCATCATTCCTAATTTCGTCTAGCTCATTCAATTTAAGTTTTCTTTTCTCATCTGTCTTGTCTAAAGGAAAGTTTAACTGCTTAATTGCCCAAAAGGCTATATGTTCTAACTCAACAGGCAAGTGGCACACCTTCCCATACACAAGTCTGTAGGGTGACATGCCAATGGGTGTTTTGTACGCAGTACGATATGCCCATAATGCATTTGTGAGTTTTAAGGACCAATCTTTCCTAGTTCGATTCACAGTATTTTCTAAAATGTGCTTAACTTCCCTATTAGACACTTCAACTTAACCACTAGTTTATGGGTGATATGGTGTTGAGACTTAATGTGTAATGCCATATTGTTTCATCAAATGTTCAAATGGCTTATTACAAAAGTGTGTACCGTTATCACTAATGATAGCACGTGGTGAACCAAAACGGGAAAATATATTTTCTTTCAAAAACCGAAGCACAACTTTGTGGTCATTAGTGTCGCATGCAATAACCTCAATCCATTTAGACACAAAAACAACTCCAACAAGAATATAAAGATTACCAAAAGAGTTAGGAAATGGTCCCATAAAATCAATGCCCCAAACATCAAATATGTCAATAATAAGAATAGGATTTAAAGGCAACATGTTTCTTTTAGTTAAACTTCCTAACTTTTGACAACGTTCACAAGCATTACAATAAACATATGTATCATGAAAGATAGTAGGCCAATAAAAACCACATTGTAAAAATTTAGCAGCTATTTTTTTACCACCAAAATGTCCTCCACATGCATGATCGTGACAAAAAGATATGATTTTAGATTGGTCATAATTTGGAATGCATCTTCTAATAATTTGATCAGGGCAGTATTTAAACAAGGATCATCCCAAATAAAAATTTTCACCTCAGAATAAAATTTATATTTATCATGCTTAGACCAATGCACGTCTGACCATCCATGTCTATATAACGTATCAATGCAAATTACTTGATCATGCACGATTATATTACATGTCTGGGATTTCAGGGATACGCGGACATGTAATGTCTGACCATGCACGTCTATATAACATACCCAGGTTTACAAAGATCCAAGGATGCGGTAGATCTCTAGCGTACCTCAAGTTGAGTGCAGCGCCAGCTCATATCTCGGATGCTATGCTTCATAAGTGTTTCCAGCTCGTGCCTATTTCACTGTATTCACCAGCTCGTGCTATAGACCCGGGGAATCGTGCTGCCTTTACAGACGAAATATGGATTTGTTGATCATCTATTATAGTTCTTGGCTAGCCAGTTGTATCCAAGCTGGCTTAAAGACTCATGTCGAATTTTAGGATGTACATTTGCCCCCCAAGTCCCTGCTCGTGTTCCATGACGTCACCTTCTGACCTACATGGCAGGGACTTTTAAACTTCCGTCGTGATTATCCAAGCTTGCCCATTACTCGATACTGGACACGTGGAATGCCACGATTGGCGTCTTTTCGGGTTTTGAGGACTGCATTAATGGCCTGGCCAACTTTTTGCGATCATTTCGTCTTTCGAAACATTATCCTCGGTTCTTGTACTAGTTTGATCAGACGGTCCACGTCGTTTTATGCCTTTTACATATAAAAAGGGACAGGTTAATTTCATAGCTTACCACCTTTCATTTTAAAAAAATTCCTCATCTTCTTTCTTCTGCGTTTTCATACCTTCTTCCTTTCTAGAGCAAAGAAGAGCTTTAAAAAAAAAACCCCTGTGCCCAGAATCTTCCGAAGAATCGGTCGTTCAGTTGCCCAGAAGTGAGTTTTCAAAGTTGTGCGAAGTATACCTCTTGCATCGACAATCTCACTGTAAGTCATAACCTTCCTTACGGGTTCTTTCTTTATAAATTTCTGCACTTTACTTGCCATATTTCTTCATGCTTCGTCGTAGACGATATTAGGGTGTCTTCTTGGTTTTTGGCACATAGGTTTCACCTTTAGGGTTATACAAAAGACTTTGAACTTCTACTAATTTTGCGGCACTTACGTCATAGGATATTTTCTGGGTAGAATTGGGCAACTTTTAGAAAATACCCAATAGGTGCATAGAAGATGCAAGGCTAAGGTTCAAAAAAATTGGGTTGCTTAGGGAACACGCTTTCTTTGGTGGCTTTTCTATAAACCACCCTCCCCCGGTCAATTATGGCCGGATTTTCTGACACACGGATCCCTAAATGTCAGGGATCTATTGGGAAACCTAGGCGCGTAGCGTAGGTAGCGCGTGGCGTCACGCCTCGGGCTGAGATTACCTCAGCTCGAGCACTAAAACACCAATCTTCCTTCGTGCTTTCTTGCCTTCATAAAAATGTTAGGTCGCCTAAATTGTTGATTCATCATTCTTGTTCGCTAGGAGATCTAATGACCCCTAAGAAGTGCGTACCCAAGAAGAGTGCAGCCGGCTCATCGTCTCAACAAGCTAACAAGGGAAAAGAGGTCGCCTCCAAATCCCCTATCTTACAGTTTGGCCCCGTGGTGGAGGAGGAGGTCGTGGTTGGACTTGACGCATTCTTCGAGGCAGAGAGAATTGTCTCCAAGATCACGACCCAAGGAAGGGTCAACAAGATTATGTTGTCCCATAATATTGAGGTTGGGTCTGGCGTCCTCACTGCTCGACCTCCCTATGAACGGGAACGGAGCGGCGCGCCACTCCAGAACGACTTTGCGGCCTGGAGTGATGAGCACTTAAAGGAAGAGGACTTTCTTCCCCATGACCAGTACTTCACTGATTTCATCAATTACGTGAAGTTGGCACCATTTCAGCTCCCCCCAAACTCGTATCGACTATTGGCGGGGTTGAAGTTTCTTTTCCTGAAGCATGAGTTGGAGGTCCCCACCCCGGCGGATATCCTTTACTTCTTCTACCTCAAGGCCAGCCCAGAACAATGAGCGCGAGGTGATGGGTTTTATTACCTGACCTGATTCCCGAACTCGCCCTCAGTCATCGAGCTCCCCAGCCATCCCAACGATTATAAAGATCAATTCTTTATGTCGAATGGGTTCCGCATCAGCGAAAATCGCTACTTCGATTGTCCTCGTAAGTTCTCTTTCCTTTCTTAGCTCGTGAAATTATTCTCCTTGTAGCTGGAGTTATTTCTCGTGTGTATATTAACTGAGTAATATTTTCGTGAAGCCATTTTTGAGAGGATGTCTAAATCGGTGACCCTCGGGGGTCAATATGATACTCTCTCGAGGCTTCCACCTAGCGAGAAGGATTACCGCCAGCTCGTGTCCGAAGACATGATGTTGGCATGTAAGTTAATTACTGAAAGCCAGACTCTGGCCTCGAGAAGAACACGAGCTAACATCCTGATAGTCTGTGAGCTCCCACCTATCCCCGAAGGGGGTGCTGAGGCTGATGAAGGCGAGGGGCAAGAAGAGGATGAGGTTCCTCTCGTGCGGAAGAGGCGAACTCCCGAGGCTGTTCAGGACCCTGATGTAGAGCGAGCTTCATCAGGGCAGCAGTCGGCCCCTCCGGCCAATGTAACCCATACCCCTATAGGGACTTAGATAGGGTTGTCACCGACCTTAGGTTACTCAGGTTTAATCCAAACCAACTCGTCCATCGTCACCCCAATGACCCCGACCGTAATATAACCCTGCTATAGTGCGTGGAGCATTTAGTGTTACATCATGACACGGGCCATCCTAAAGGCATCATAGTTGTAAACAACACCCTATCCTTTAGGTCAATCTTTTTTGAAGAGTATGGAACCAACCTTAGGTCGTGGCCCTCCCTCCTCCAGGATATCCTTGCCCTTGGACTTAGGCCATACGTAGAGGAGTCCAGCCTCGAGATAAAACTTGTGCCTGAACCTCCCCTAATACAAGAAGTTGTTCTGAGGCCAGAGGTCATGGCAATAGACTCCTCCTCTAGCTCGGAGGGAAGGAATTTTTGTTATATCGTATACATGTATACACATTTTATGTAAACTGATGACTTTGTATGTATATTAACGTCCTTCCCACTCTTTTTTAGGTGAGGAGGTGGCACAACCAGGGGTTCCTGATATTCGCACGATTTTCCAGGACGAAAAATCCAGTTTACAGCAAAGAAGGGGCCTCCTACGGCAGGAACGACCTCCAAATCCCTGGCTAAGGGGAAAGGCCAGAGCTCAATAGCTCTAGCTGCTGCTGCTCAGGAGAAAAGCGGTCCTCCTCCACCTCATCCCCGATTTCCTTCTGCCCCTGCTCGGGATCAGGCAACACCAGCTGATCCCCCAGCTTCGATTGTCCCCACCACCACCGTACGCATCCCGATCAACGCACAGGACATGGAGAAGATCCCAGACCCCTTTCGGGGGACTATCTATGAGATAGCGAACCATACGGTGGAGCATTTTTACAAGGCCAATCCGAAGGATCTGAGGGTGATCGAGGAGAGGAACTCGGAGAACGTCATGGAATCCGCGCTGGGGATGAATCTTACAGTAAGCCAACTTTCCTTAGTCGAACATACTCTTTTTATTTTATTCCAGTATGTGTCTAAATTGCTCTCTTACCCTTTGCAGGCGGTCTTGGCGCAACACCGCATTATAGCTCGGGTCAGGGCCAGGAATAGAGAGCATTGGGCCCAGATCCAGACCGCTCAGGCCGCCATGACTACTGCCCAAGTTTCCCTCGCAACTGCTCAGCAAAGAAAATTAGGTGCCAATGCTGCTCTTGCAGTGTCTCAAGAGTGCGAGCAGGCTGCAAAGGCTTCCTTGGCTGCTCTTCAAGCCGAGCTCGCGGAGGCCAAAGCCAAGCAATTGGAGGTCGAGACTGCTACTAAGGAGGAAAAGGCGCCTCGCTATACTCCATGGAAAGCATGCTATATCACTGTTGGGCCTTCAACCAGGATGGCAACTTCTCCTTCCTGGCCTCTAACCCTACCTCGAGAAGTTCATGGCTCAGATTCAACAAGAGCAGTCTGAGACCGGGGAGGCCTCCACCGTTGGCAAGCAGGAGATCGAGGAGGTGACCTCCTCAGAGAGCCCTGGAGGGTCTTAATTTTCTTTTGTCTTTATTCACCTTATATATGTTTTTTTCTGTAAACATTTGCCGTTTTGGCCCGGTGCGAGGTTATTTTCCTCGAGACAATTTATGTATAATTGGAATACCTACTTTTTAATCCACCTGTCTTTTCCTTGATTTTTCTTATGTTTATGTCTTGTACATTCAAAATCTTAGGAATCAACTTTCATATCGGGGTAGATATTCTAATTCTGGTTACAACCAAAATTAATGTTGATTTATATCCTACTTGTTACGTATCAGGCCTTGGACCCGGTTATATCCGGGATTTTGAATATTCCAAACTTAGTTCTTGTTAGGTTTTATTGCTATCTCGAGCTTCTAAGGAAGCCATCGGATTTTCAATTTTGCTAACTTCTAAGTCATTCACCTAGTCATATCCAGTATTTTTTAATGGTTAAAAACTCAGTTCGTTCTAGGTTTATTGACACCTCGTGTTTTCTTAAAAGAAAACATCGGTTAATCAATTTTACTAACTTCCAAGTTTTGGACCTGGTTGTATCCAGGATAGTTTTGTACCTGGTTATGTCCAGGATTTTTAATGATTTAGAACTTAGTTCATGCAAGATTTATTGACACCTCGTGTTTTCTTAAAAGAAAACATCGATTAATCAATTTCGCTAGCTTCCAAGTTTTAATCCTTCTCGAGTTGGATGCCCCACAAGTATTCAGAAAGTGAACTTCCTTGGTTACTTTGGACAAACGCTATCACACAAACTAATACATAATTGAAACCACATGAAAGACAAGAAATACACAATGATTCCTTTATTTCTTAATCAAACGACTTTTATACCTAAGCCTTACATAGACGGATGGTATCATCATTGATAATACTTCTTTAGGTGCATAGCATTCCAGGTCCGTGGGACTGTTTCTCCATTAAGTCGAGCTAATTTGAAGGTTCCCTCACGTACGACCTCCACTATTTGATAGGGCCCTTCCCAGCTCGGACCTAAGGCACCGTCTTTGGGGTCCTTGTTTGCCACAAAGACCCTTCGGAGTACCAGGTTGCCCAAACCAAAGATACGCCTACTGACCTTGGAATTAAAATAATGAGTGATATTTTGCTGGTAATGCGCGAGGTGTAGCTGCGAATCCTCTTGTTTTTCATCAATTAGGTCGAAAGACGCACTGAGAAACTCATCATTCCGCTCCTGGTTGAAGGTCTGGAGTCTGTGTGTGGTTATCTTTTTTTGGACGGGAACGACAGCCTCACTTCCGAAAGTCAGGGAGAAAGGGATTTGCCCCATAGAAGTTCGATGGGAGGTCTAGTACGCCCATAGTACCTGTGGGAGCTACTCAGGCCAGACTCCCTTGGCCTCGTCTAACCTTTTCTTAAGGCTTACTTTTAGGGTCTTATTCACGGCCTCGACCTGCCCATTGGCTTATGGGTAGGCAACTGAAGAGAAACTTTTAATTATGTCATGCCTCTCATAGAACTCGGTGAAGAGATCACTATCAAACTGAGTTCCATTATCCGATACAATCTTCTTGGGCAGTCTGAATCAGCACACAATACTCTTGACTACAAAGTCGAGGACTCTTTTTGAGGTGATTGTTGCCACGGGCTCGGCTTCTTCCCACTTCGTGAAATAATCAATGGCTACCACCGCATTGTGAACTCCTCCTTCTCCCATGGGTAGAGCTCCTATTAAATCAATTCCCCATAACGCGAATGGCCATAGGGATGAGATCAGTTTTAGCTCGACTGGTGGAGCTTGGGCGACTGGGCGAACCACTGGCATTTGTCGCACTTTCAAACATAGGAGATGGAATCCTTTGACAAAGTGGGCCAATAATATCCCTGCCTTAATATTTTTAAGGCCAAGTTTTGCCCCCCAACATGATCCCCATAGAAGCCTTCATGCACCTCCTGTAAAATAGTTTTGGCCTCCTCTGGAAGAACACATCGTAGAATAGGCAAGGAATGGCCACGTCGGTACAACGCTCCATCCACGATTGTATACCTTGGAGCTTGATAGACTATCCCCCTCGCGTCTTTTTCGTTCACCAGGCAACTTCCCTGTTGTAAGATACTCAACTATAGGGGTCATCTAGGTTGGCCTAATTCAATCATCTCGACCTCCATCATGCTTCCTACCATGCTTGGGCTCTCCAAGAATTCCACCGGTACTATGCTCAGAGTCTCGAATTCTTTGGAGGTAGCGAGTCTCATCAAAGCATCAGCGTTGGCGTTCTGCTCACGAGGTATCTGCTCGACGAGGCCATATTCAAATTATGATAGCTCTTTCATCCCTTTGTCTAGGTAAGCCGCCATCTTGGCCCCCCGCGCTTGGTATTTCCCTGACACTTGGTTTATAATGAGCTGGGAATCGCTGTAGCACTGGACGGCCATGGCCTTCAATTCCTTTGCCACTCTAGGCCCAGCCAACAAAGCTTTGTATTCGTCTTCGTTGTTGGATGCCTCAAACTCGAACCGTAGCGCGGAGTGGAATGGATGCCCTTCTGGAGAGATCAATATGATCCCAGCTCCGGACCCGTGCTCGTTGGATGAATCATCCACGAATATTCTCCACAATGCTATACTGGTTCTCTCAAAAGGTCCTCCTGAAACCTGGTGCATTCAGCCATGAAATTAGCCAGGGCTTGGCTTTTGATCGTAGTCCATGGTATGTACAGTATTTCGAACAAGCTGAGTTTGATTGCCCATTTTAAGAGACGTCTCGATGCTTCAGGTTTCTGTAATACCTGCCTTAAAGGTTGGTCGGCCATGACATGGATTGAATGGGATTGGAAATACGGCCTAAGCTTCTTGGAGGCTAGAATAAGGCAGAACGCCATCTTTTCCATTAAGGAATACCGCGATTCAGCTCCGAGAAGTCTTTTGCTTATATAATATACCAGTTTTTGAACCTGGCCTTCTTCCCAGACTAGTACGGCACTGGCTTCATTTTCCATAAAAGCCAAATAAAGAAAAAGAGTCTCCCCTACTGCTAGCTAAGTCAATACTGGTGGCTCAACCAAATGTGTTTTTAGATCGAGAAATGACTGTTCACACTCCTCAGTCCATTCAAACTTCTTATTTCCTTGGAGCAGGTTATAGAATGGCAGGCACTTGTTAGTGGATTTAGAAATGAACCGATTAAGGGCTGCCACTCTCCAGTTAAACTCTGGACATCTTTACGTGACCTAGGCGAAGGCATTTCTAATAACAATTTGATTTTGTCTGGGTTCACCTCTATCCCCCCTTGTGTTGACTATGAATCCCAGAAACTTTCCTGATGCCACTCCAAAAGTACACTTCTGGGGATTCAACCTCATGTTATATCTCCTTAAGATCTCAAAACATTCCTTCAGATCGGGAACATGGTTATCGGCAGTCTTAGATTTGACCATCATATCATCAACATACACTTACATGTTTTTCCCGATCTAATCAGCGAACATTCTGTTGACCAATCGCTGGTAGGTAGCCCCAGCATTCTTCAGCCCGAAGGGCATAACTTTATAATAATAAACATTCGTTGGATTCATAAAGCTAGTATGCTCCTGGTCCATAGGGTTCATCGCGATTTGGTTATATACAGAATACGCATCCATGAAGGACATGAGCTCCTGCCCTGCAGTGGCATCCACCAACTGATCAATTCTTGGCAATAGGAAGCAATCCTTGGGACAAGCTTTGTTTAGGTCAGAGAAATCGATGCAGGTCCGCCATTTTCCATTTGGCTTTGGGACCAGGATAGGATTTGCGACCCAGATTGGATATTTAGCCTCGCGAATAAACCCGCATTTTAATAGCTAGGCTACTTCTTCTTCCAGGGCCTCAGCTCGGGTTGTGCCCAGACACCTCTGTTTTTGGGATTTCCTAGGCACACTTTCATCCAAGTGTAGAGTGTGCATGATCACACTCAAGCTTATCCCTACCATGTCTTCATGAAACCAAGCAAAAACATCTAGATTTCCTTGTAAAAAATTTATCAGCTTCGCCTTCCTCTCATCGTCAAGATTTCTCCCGAGTTTAATAACTCTCAAAGTATCTATGGGATCGATGTCTACCTCTTCGAGCTCTTCAATAACTCGGAGTTCAGATCTATCTTCGCCTACTCGCATATCAATATCATCACTTGGGGTAATACCCCCGCCATTGGCTTGCTGAGGTTCTATCGTTCTAGGAGCAGCCCTTACTTCCTGGGATTCCTCGCCTTCGTCCTGTATGGCCATCGTTTGCTGCCCAGGTTGTGATTTTCCCTTCATGGAAATGCTGTAGCATTCCCTGGCAACAAGCTGATCACCTCAGATAGTACATATTCCTGCAGATGAGGGAAACTTGATCACAAGGTGGTGGACAGATGTTATGGCTTCAAACGCCATCAGCGTAGGTCGACCCAAGATTGCATTGTACGCGGTCAGACAATCGATGACCACAAACTCGAAAATCTTGGAAACAGTTTGTGGTCCTTCACCCAAGGTTATCACTAACTCAATTGTTCCGATAGCTGCCGATCCCTCACCAGAAAACCCATACAACATCATGAAGGTTGCTTTCAACTTGGTTACGGACAATCCCATTTTTCTAATGTAGACCTGAATAGTAGGTTCACAGAATTTCCATTATCTACTACTGTCCTCCTAACCCTCCGGTTGGCGAGCTGGACGGTTATTACAAGAGGATCGTTATGCAGGAATTGGACATGGCTAGCATCTTCTTCAGTAAAAATGATATGTTGTTTCTCCAATCTTTGTTGCTTGGATAAATGCTAGTTCGGGACAAACTCAACTCTGTTGTGATATCTCAGCTCATTGATATACCTCTTCTAGGAACCTATGCTCATACCGCCCAGATGAGGGCCTCTGGAGATGGTTGTTATCTCTCCCCCTGTTATCGGAGGAGGGGTATCCTGATTCACCTGAGCTCTGGTATGATTTGTTGGGGCCTCTGGAGCTGATGGAATGTTTTGTCCAGCGAACTGACCGGGAGTTATTCAATTCTAGGCTTACTGAGCCAAAGGTCCGACCCTGATGAGTGTCTCGATATAATCCTTCAAGTGCCTGCAATCATCAGTGTTGTGACCGGTGTCGTTGTGGAATCGATAAAATTTCAAAGGATATCTCTTCGCCCTTTGATTTTTTAAAGGATTTGGTTTTTCCACGGAAGGCGAGCAGAATTCTCCATGAAAATGCGCTCTCTAGTATCTGTGAGGTCAGCATAAGTCGTATAGATCTACTTAAACTTCTCCATGGGCTTCTTTTTCTTTAAATCTGCTCTGGCCTCCCTCACCATTTCCCTTCCTCTTGTTATTTCCCCCTTGATTATTCTGGGTAACGGTTTGAGTCGTAGCTGCAACATCCGTTACCGCTCCAACGGGATGGGTAGGGACTTCGCTAGTTCCTGCGACTGAAGCTCATGCCTCTTCCAAGTTGATCCACCTTTGATCCTTGTTCACGAACTCATCTTCGGTGTTGACCCCCTTTCTTTGGAGTTCTTGCCATAGGTCGCACCCAATAAGAATTCCAATCCTCATCGCCATGAGCCTAGAACTTTCATCCGTGTCTCTAGCTCACGCAGGAACATTGGCAAACCTAATCAGATATGCTTTCAGAGGCTCTCCAAGCTTTTGTTTTACATTTGCGAGGGAGTCCACCTTAATGCTAGCCGCTTGAGAAGCCTGGAATGCTCTCTTGAAATCAGCGGAGAAACTCTTCCACGGACTAATAGAATGCGTTTTATGCTTGAACCATTGTCTAGCCAGCTCAACCAGAGTCGATGGGAATACCAGGCACCTCAGCTCAGGTCCAATATTATGGGCCATCATCAGGGTATTGAACATTCCTACGTGGTCTGACGGATCTCCATCTCCATCGAATTTTGACAAATGGGGCATCCTGAAACCCAGCATGTATGTTGTTGCAGCGATGCTTGGGGCGAAAAGATCGAGCTCATCCCCTGAGCCATATTCATCTTTTTCCTTCTCTGATAGGAGTCTTTTCATTAGTTCCTCCATCTGGGCTAACCTTTCTAGGGTTTGGTCCTTGGTTCCCTGGTTGTTATGAGGCTATTCAACAGCTCCCATTCAGTCATACGCGTTCGACGGGTTATTGTCCCTCCAAGTTTGAGCTTGGTTTGGTGGGACATTCCCATTATCACGTACTTCAGAAGGACCTCTCTCGTGGTGAGTGCCACTGAATCCATCACGAGCTGGATTTCTCCTTTGTGAATTTAGTCGATCTCGTAGATCGGTCTGTGGATCGACCCGAGGGCTCTGAACCGAACTCAGCTGGTTTCTCAAATATGAGCCGAACCTACCATTTCGACGGCCCTCAATCCAATAACTTCCATTAGACATAACTTAGAGCTTGCGGTTGAGGATGAGGATCGGGGATATTTCCGCGTGCCCGTGGGGCATAAGTAGGGGTAGCAAGAGGAGGATTTCTCCTGTTGTCCCCATAGGTAGGAATGCTTCGTGCAGAATGAGGTGGTGTTGGATGCCTTATGGGAAACAAGGGATTCCTAATGGGCGAGGTAATTCTTGTCCCGTCAGGACGAACCAAATTAGCATGCGGTCGCTCTACTCCGCCATTTCTAACTCTCTGTATCTGGCGATCTAATCGTGAGAAAGGGGGGTCGACTGGAACATGTCGTCTTTGCGAGGTTGCCCTAGACCTTCCACATGGGTTTCCATGGGCGTTTCCAAGCACATCCGACGGTGGTACTGAACTTGGGGTCGAGGTCCTAACTGATCGACTAACATGCCGATGGCCCTTGAGGAGGCCATCAAATGGTATTTCTTATTGATCTTACGCCATGGGCGTAGAACTCAGTGTAACGACCCAAATTCGCTAATAAGGCTTGAGGGCCTTGATTAGCGTGCCAGAAGGGCACGAAGGGATTCATGTGTGATTTCATGAGTTAAATGCATGGTTATGATTTAAAGCATGTTATTTGGCTATTTGTTTAACTGAGATGCATGGCTATGTTTACTAGTATGCATGTAGGCCCGGATCGTGTTAGAAGGGCGTAATTGTAAGTTTGGCCATGTTGGGCATAACTGTGTTGGTAGGTGATAATTGTATTCCGTGAATTGTACCACGTGAGTGTGGTTTTATTATTGTGATGCACGTGCCGAGACGGTCCTAGAGAGCTAGTTAACTTCAGAGTCACAACGGGATTTTGTACCCGGCTCGGGAGGAGCCTAGGGGTACCTCGGGAATTTTATGATTAAGTTGAGATTTAGCGGGTAATGGTTATTGGAGATTTAGTAACCTGGGTAACCATTAGTTACTGCTGTGAGTAACAAGTTTAGTTGGAAAATGGTAAAATTGAAATATTAGTGAAAGGACTAGAGTACCCTTGAGGACTTAGTTGGGAAAGGATCATTTGGAGGGGTAGCATGGTCATTTGGCAAGGGTAATAGGAAATTCTCAGCTGGGTTTTAGTGGGTCACGGTTTGGGTATTTAGGGGCATTTGTTGGTCTTGATAGAGTTGGAAGAGAAGAGAAAAGAGAAGGAAAAGTTAGGGCATGAAGAAGAAGAAGATGAGTGGAGGAGCTGAATTGGAGACTTAGGAGATGAAGGAAGCTTAGGGATGGATTCTCCATTTGAGGTAAGGAATTTTATACACATTTAAGGCTTGTTTCTGTTATGGTTTGATGAATTTAAGCATGGTTTAAGTTTGGTTTTGGGTTTTATATTTTCTGAAGTTGAAAATCAAAGATGTGGGTTTTGGGGATTTGATTGTGTGTTTGGTTCCTTTGATTGTGTTTCTGAGTTGTTAAATGGTCTATTTGAAGTTTGGAATTGGATTTTGGGGGTTTAGGTTTTGTTTGGGCTGTTTTGGAGATGTTTTGGATGATGAAATACAGGGGAAAAACCCAGTTTTTCTGGGTTCGCGTTGGGGCGCCGCGGCCCTGTTCTTGGGATCCGCGGCGCAAGGCTGAAGGCAGGAGGGGATGGGGCCTCTGACTTGATTAGCGCCGCGGCCCTGTAGGGCTGAGCCGCGGCGCTAGGCCATTTTCAGGGGTTGGAAATTTGCATTTTTCAGCTTTTGCTCCGGGGGTTCGGGGGATGTTTCCGATAAATTGTTTTAGGAATTTGGGAGTTCCGAGAGTGTGGGTTTGGTCCCGGGAGGCAGTTTTTGATTTGATTAGTATTGAGGGACGTTTCTTGTGTGTTGTGACTAGGTTTTGGTGAGGCTCGTGCAAGAGGACCGTGCTCGCGGCTTTAGTGCATCAGGAGGCTCGGAATTCAGGTAAGAAAACCGTAACACCCGAGAATAGGGCATGGCCCCACTGTGTGATTGTAAAGCATGGCCCCAGATTGTATTATGTGCAAATGTTTAACCTTAAATGAATCATGATGTGTGTGAATGATTATTTCAAATGTACCATATGTGTGATTATGATGAAATGAACGGCAAGGGCCGAGTACGGCGTAGGCCGGGGCGGCCGTGGGCCGAAAGTAACACCTAGCACATGGGATGCTATAGTCAGGGCGGGGCCCGGTGGATACATGTGTTATGTTATATTCAGGGTGGGACCCAAGGGATACATGAGTTATCCTCGCGGTGAGAACCGAAACCCCAGGCTTTGATAAGGCCTCTGGGGCGACACGGCCGTGCTTGTTTATTATGATGGTTTTCCTATTTATCAGTGAATTATGCCAGCTATATGAATTGCATATGTTATGTATTATTTGGGTTTTCTTGCTGGGCTTCGGCTCACGGGTGCTCCGTGTGGCAGGTAGAAGCATGGACTGAGTCAACCAACCATGAGTACGGAGAGCGTGAAGCGACGCGTACATGTTTGGCCTGCCCGACTGCTTTGGTTGGGGGTTTATTTGAAAATGGCTGTAATAATCTATGATTTTATGATTTATCAACTGTACACTTATTTCAAGATGTAAATAGTTTTCAAACCTTATTTTGGGATCCCAAAGGTTTAATACTAGCAGTTTTAAATGAAACGACGCATTTTTCTAAGATTACAGCCTTAAATTTTAATTAGTCACACTTTTGTCTCAAAACCTCGGTTAGCGAGTTCTTTGCACACTGTTTTGTCTTAAAAATCACTTAGTAACGGCTCTAAGGAAGTAGGTCGTTACAACTTGGTATCAGAGCGAGCCAAGGTTTATTGGTTCTGGAGATCGACCGAACATGTACGCTCGCTGTCAGTGACAAGCTCGACTCAGGGTTGGTTGGTATGATTGATTGATATGCTGAATATATGTTTGAATGCCCTGCTTGCCTGTTTATTTATATGGAGCATGAGGAATGAGATAACATATGCATGAGGTACTGATAGGGCCTGGCCCTTGATTATTGCATGTTGAGATTGATGCATGCTGAATAACATAATTATGTATGTGGATGAATATTGGCATAATGGTTTACATATTGAGCTATGTGGTCGATTGTTTAAGTTGAATCTGTATGTTACATCCGTTTATTTGCTTGTGTGAAGCATGTTGAGAGTGGTTATACTTAGTGATAATAGTATCTGGTAGCTAAATGTATATCATTGTGGATTTGACCTAGTATATGCTTGTGTGTGCATTATACCTGTGGATATTTGGACCTAGTTGTGGTTTGGTTCAGGGTATGAACCTCAGAGTTCAGGAGTTTGGTCCGTTTAGACAGATGAACTCGAGTTGTTGGTTCCTAGAAGGGTTTGGGGACCTGATATTGTGTTAAAAAGGGGTTTTTTTTTTATATAAGTTGGAGTTGAGATCTCTAGTTATCCCTGAAGCAGCAGCAGAGAGTCACTAGTGTGTGAGTAGGCTGTGGAGTTTGTTAGTTGAGATGGGATAGAAGAACAGCGGATTTCTCTGGGGAAATAGCTGATTTATACGCTTCAACAGTAAGGGTTACCAGTGTTGGGTTACTGTGAGGAATGGACAGATAAGGGTACTATATGAAAGGCTTAAGGGGTGTTATCCTCTAGTGTCGAGGAAGGTACGAGTTGACAAGGAATTTACCAGTAGATGAGCAGAGTTAATTCCACCCTTGGTTAAGAGGATGAGATATCCTGATTAGAGGGTTGTGTTCAATGTTGAGGCAGGGAGATGCCTGGAAATGGTACTCGGGCTGAAGTACGGGCTTAATGCGTTGGAAAGAACCTAGGTGACGAATGGTTAGAAGAGATTTTAAAGACATGATTTGAACTGTGGAGGCTGGTGGACTTATAAGCTTGGTTTGGACTGTTGGGGGTAACAACAGCGTAGATCGATGGGTTTGGTGATTTGGGTAATTCATTTCGGAAAGTTCTACTGATGGATGTATCCGGAATTGATGGCGACCCATTTAAGGATTTGAGATCTGGAATAGTCTAAGGTGTTTGGACTGCTCTGAGGTAGGAGTTTATCGTCTGCATGTGGATGGCGGAGAGGGCCATGTTGTTCGAGGAACTAATGGTTGATGATTAGAGCATGAGTGCTAGAGCCGCAAGGGCGGTGCTTCCTTTGATGGAATTAGTAAAGATAGATTCGTGATAATCAAGTTGAAAGAACCCCGGTTAGTGTTGTGGCTTCTGGATTGCCAAGAAATAGGGGAAAAGTCTGACTGATAAGATGGTACTTGTGTTGATAGAACGCAGCGAGGTCGGATTCTCAATTTTGAGGGAAAAAGGTCTCCAGACAGTGCTTGGGCACCAAGATTGAGATTGGAAAGAACCCTGATCGAAAAGGTAGTTATCGAGATGGCGACAGGAACCAGGAGGTTAATTGGTATGCACATGGGGAAGAGGATGCCACCTGAGAGGAGGTCAGGTGAGGGCATGACTTCTACGTAGAATGACTCGAGATGTTAGGATGGATTTCCCATGGTGCGTGAAACGGAGAACTGGAATGCATCGATACATTCGAGGTTCGAGGCTGAATCCTCAAGGATGAGTATTTAACTGACGAGCTTATGCGTTGGGCATGTAACGAACTGGAAGGGCTCGGTGTTGAGAATGTTCCAAGAGGGAGATGACATAGAGTGGTTGCCTCAATGGTGCCATTTGAGAGGCTGAGGACAGTAATACTTTTTGAGAAGGAATTAGAAACTCTGGTAGATGGATTGTTGAGGATATCATCTGGAGTACGTAAAGGAGACAGAGCTGACCAGTGGGAAAGCTATGTGGATATGCACAGAAAGATTTAGGTAATACTTCAAGGTCAGACTACAGATAGGATTGGTATAAGGAATGTTGTAAAAGACGGTTTTGGCCGACAGAAAGTCTATTGAAGCAATCGAAGGAATTTGGCCCTGGAGTAGCCAGAGTGTTGTACTGCGGGGACTGTTAGCATCGCAGGGTTAGGATGAAAAGTACAAAGGTTGGATACAAGGTGGGACGATGTCCCTAAGAATTGATCTATGACCTGTTTATTACCAGTTGGAAACCAAGGAAACAGACATTTCAGGAATTCTGTTTTGAACTGAGTAAAGTGTGAGGAGTTGGTAACAAAGATTCTAGATTTGGTTCAAGCTACGGCAGCACAGGTAAGTTCTTTAAGTAGAGGATACAAGAATGGTTCAGGCAAGTTCCCTTCAAGTTCACGAGCAGTACATATGGATTACTCCCAGACGGAAATGGTGAGCAAGTGACTATGCGAAAGACGTTTGTACCCAGAAGGCGGAGTCTCAGGTAAGGTTCTACGGATTGTTAGTTTGAGCGTCGTCAGGAATACTCAGATTAGAGCTACAAGGAGAAAGGACAGGCATGAGAAGATTTGATTTGAAGTAACAAAGAAGCTAATGAAGAACGTTTAAAGAACAGAAAGCGTAGCAAGATTGGTAAGCGCGACATCTATTACACAAGCACCTCCGGAGACAACTACATCAGAGATGAGGAGAACCGTAAAACTTGAGGTTAGACGGACTGAGTGGTGTCAAATCAGAAGGAAATCCAAAAGACAAGGTAAGATTGTTTAGTATCTGGTAATTCTGGAAGTTGTATATGTTAAGATTAAGTAAAGAGTGATTGCATAAAGGACCTGATCTATGATGAGGGTATGGAAATGTGGGAGTGCATCACGATTGGGCACGCCCAAGAATAATTGACGCGAGGATGGGTTGAACCTTGCGAGAGGTGGCTGAATGGATCATGGTTGATATACTTGGAACGTTAAGTCGATTGTTGTACATGGCGTAAGGTACTTAAGTCTTGGGTATTAGTGAGAAAGGTTAACGCTGAGACACAGATGTGGTGAAAAGTAACAGACGGATGATCAGTGTTTGAAATCCTCGATTGAGCAAGGGGAGTTATAATTGGAGACGGAACTCCTAGCTGTGAGGCGTGTGTCAGTCAGGGGATAGCGCCATAGACTGTGATAGAGTGGACAAGGCGACGACTGAGTTTGGCGTAACGCTAGTAGGTATGATTAGCTGATGAGTGTCAATGATCTATGGAATTCAAAGTGTTGGCTTGAGTTGATGTAGGGAAGGACCCTGCTAAGGTAGTACAAGTTGGGATACCAGGAATGGATGAAGGATCCAATTAGATTTGGTTTATGAACGAGAATTCTGAATGGATATCATTCCACCTCCTAGGGTACGGTGTACCGGGAGGGTCGAGCGGGTGACAGAATCTAGTGTTTTCCTTTCAACCCTGAGGGGTTAAGTGATGTGGTATTGTATCATGAGAATAGACCACTGTAGACCTTGAGTAAGGTGTTTGGACATGAAAAGTTTTAACTCAGTTGATGGAATTAATGTGGTTGGGTCAAGTGAACTGGTTTCAGGATGGAGCGTCGATGATATCGAATTGAGACCCTATAGTATTTTAAATTATGGATTGGATTTAGAGAACAAAAAGAACAGAGTGGTAATCTGGGATTATCAGTTGATTGCAAGTGTAGTGGCAGTCTGAAAGCCTATCGGATATCTTAAGGAATTTTAGCGCTGAGTAGGCGAATACTTGAGGTATTAAGGGAAGTGTATTCCCTGTTGAGTTGGCCGTAGAGGCAAATGCTGGCGTCTTGTTAAAGTAACACGACATAGGACATGGTAAGAGGCGAAAGATAATGAATACTACAGTTTGTCTTTAGTTCAGAGAGAAAGCCAAGAAGGTCGTTGAAACTTCTTAAGGCAGGAGTGTTTGCCTATTTGAAAGAATAAAGAGCTGGTAAATTGCTAAGTGATGAGGAAATAAAGTTTCAGGAAGAAAGAGTTGCATCTCTGCGTGGTAACAGACGAGGATCTGTAAGGTGTTCAGAGAAAGAAGGGAGAGTTCTGACTCTTAATTCAGCGTAAACTGAAGTTGTTGCTGGGCTTCGGCTCACGGGTGCTCCGTGTGGCAGGTAGAAGCATGGACTGAGTCAACCAACCATGAGTACGGAGAGCGTGAAGCGACGCGTACATGTTTGGCCTGCCCGACTGCTTTGGTTGGGGGTTTATTTGAAAATGGCTGTAATAATCTATGACTTTATGATTTATCAACTGTACACTTATTTCAAGATGTAAATAGTTTTCAAACCTTATTTTGGGATCCCAAAGGTTTAATACTAGCAGTTTTAAATGAAACGACGCATTTTTCTAAGATTACAGCCTTAAATTTTAATTAGTCACACTTTTGTCTCAAAACCTCGGTTAGCGAGTTCTTTGCACACTGTTTTGTCTTAAAAATCACTTAGTAACGGCTCTAAGGAAGTAGGGCGTTACACTCAGGGTCGAGGTTCTAACTGACAAACTTGGTCTAGGTCGACTGCCCCGGCGAGACTTATGAGTCCCACCTTGCTTCTTTCCGACGTTAACGTTAGCTGCAAGAGGGGGTAGCTGAGCCAGAACCTCCTCGATTTGTTTGTTTGCTTTGGTCAGATGGCTCCTTAACTGCATGTTTTCCAACTCTACCATAGTCAAGTAATCCGGGTTCATATTCGGTGGTAATGATGTTGAACTCCCAGTGTCGTCGGGGCCCATCGGTTATTTTCCCGACCGTTGCGGGATTTCAGGGTTATGTTCATCGAAAACAGCAGTATGGTGCACCTCCTGCCCACCATGCTGATCTATTTCATTACCGTGTCTCGATGGAGTAACCACCATGGTGAACTTTGTTCTGAATCTTTTACATTAGCACTAATCTGCAGCTCTCAATGAAAGCACCAAATTGTTGACGCGGTTTTTCACCAAGGTTAAAATCCATGGATCGTATAGGCATTAGGGTCATCACGTGAATCAAATCCCTAGTGTGACTTGTCTCACACTAATTATAATTTTTACAATTTATCTTAAGGTATGGTCTAATCATTAGGTAAAATTCATCATGGATCCTCAGGGATAATTCGGACATGCGATGTCTGATCTTGCACGATTATGTTACGTGTCCAAAATTTCAGGGATACGTGAACATGTAATGTCTGACCATGCACGTCTATATAACGTACCCAGGTTTACAAAGATCCAAGGATGCGATAGATCTCTAGCATATCCCGAGCTGAGTGCACCGCCAGCTCGTATCTCGGACGCTATGCTTCATAAGTGTTTCCAGATCATGCCTATTGCACTGTATTCACTAGCTCATGCTATAGACCCGGGGAATAATGCTGCCTTTACAGAGGAAATATGGATTTGTGGATCATCTATTATAGTTATTGGCTAGCCAGCTGTATCCGAGCTGGCTCGTGCTGAATTTTAAGACGTACAGCATGTAAATGTAGTATTTTCTTGATCTTCTGAGGCAATGAGGATTTGGTTATATCCTGAATAACCATCAAGAAAGCAATAATATGCATGGTCAGCTAAATGTTCAAGCATTTGATCAATAAAGGGTAAAGGAAAATGGTCTTTTCTAGTAACATTATTCAAATTTCTATAATCTATGCACATTCTCCACCCCGCTTGTACTCTAGTAGGGTTTAATTCATTTTTTTCGTTTTCAACAACTGTTATCCCAGACTTCTTAGGCACAACTTGAACTGGACTAACCCATTGACTATCAAAAATAGGGTAAATGATACCTACGTGTAACGCCCTAAACTCCAGGGACCGCTACGGTGCGCATTTTAAACAGTGCTAAACTCGCTAACCGAGTCATTTGGCCATAATCGTGTAACTAAGTATGATTAGCGGCTTAGGATTAAAATTTTTGGTTAAGATGTAACATTTCACTAAAATGTTTACTGTATACATTGGGATCCCAAAAATATAATTTAAAGGTCTATTACAAGAAAATATTTACAACCAGCCGATCTAAGCGGCAAAACAGGGTTTAACCCTAGTTCCTCTTTCAACCCTTGGCTGTGGTGGTCGAGCAGCCGCATATGTACACATCGTCACCTAAGCTCTCCAACTCAAGGATGGTCCAGCTTTCTTTTTCCTTTACCTGCACCAAATAGCACCCGTGAGCCGAAGCCCAGCAAGAAAACTTAATATGCTCATGAACAGTAATAACATGTCATCAAATCATAAAGTGCATGCCTAGCCATAATAGCCTTAATCACACATGCAAATAAGTTCAAATAATGATGGGTATCCAGGATAAGGAATACTGACCTCCTGAGTGGATGACTATCAGGTCAATCCTAGTCAGATGAGTGCTTTAACACTGGTGGGTCTGGTAACCATGCTGGGCTTGTATCCCTAAATAGAAGAGTGACAGTTGTAAAAGTCACTAAGGTGGATTCTATTCCCACTAACCCTGTGACGATACGGTCACCTGGGCTTTACAAATAAGTGATCATTTCACTAGCTTAAACAAGATAGGTATTTGATGAAATAGTCACCAACATAAACCTACCGAGAGACCATAGAGTCACTACTGTGGGTACCGCTCCCTTAGACATGTGACAAAACAGTCACCTAGGCCTTTGGCCCTGGCTCTGAGTAACTAGTCATAGACTAGACAAGCGCTTATAATTTTCATCAAACTTAGGGTCGGTCCAGTATTAATGCTCCATATGAGTCATTCCATGCAGATGTTCATCGAACTTAGGGTCGGTCCAGCATTAATGCTCCATATGAGTCATTCAATGCAGATATCGATTAGATCTAATCTTTTATCGGCTCTGCGTTCATGATGCTTATGCCGCTTCTGACTCTTAGGTCAGTAACACGCACAAGTAAGCAATGCTACCAGGCATATATCATATGTCAAATATCCAAATATAGGGCATTCAGCATGCTAACTTAACAATTGCTAGCATAAATAGGATCATACACAAACACAAAGACTCAAGCTCTGATCAATCTCATATTTAACATTCATGGCATGCCCTAACCACATATTTCTCGCGCGCATCACAAATAAGCAAGAATTGCTAAGCATTTAATATGCATTCAATGTCCACATTTCACTCAACATGCCTCAATAATAACCATGCATGTCATATATATAGGGTGTAGTCTTCTAACCTTGGGTTCGAGCAAGAATTAGTAAAAGAACGACCCTTGAGAACGATCAATCTGTTTATCCTTTAGCGGTCACCTAGTCATAACCAAATATGGAATCCCATCAAAAAATAAATTCTAAAAAGGTTTATAATCTAAAACCTCACTCCTGGGAACAATCACGTACCCTCGGGACTCCCAAACCACCCAAACGGGGTAGTGGAACCATCCCCCGAGCCCCCAAAGTCATCCCAAACCCTAAAAATAGGTTTGCTGGGAAGTACACTAGCATTGGGGCACTGCTTGGTAGCGCTGGGGCACTGCCCCAAAGTAGAGAGAGTCCAACTCTCTGCCCTGCCTAGCGCTGGGGCACCACCTACAGACCACAAAATCTCTGGTTTTCTCCCCTACAATTTCCCCTGAAAACCAAGCTTCAAAACTAATCCCAAACATCATCCAAACCTATATTTTAACCCCAAAACATCATTCATACCACAACCTCATCAAAACCTGAGAAAACTTTCTCAAGAACTTCCATTGATTCTCAACTAATCATCTCAAATTTCTCAACTGAAAACTTATTAGAAAAACAGAGTATAGCTAAGGTTTCATGGATGAATTCTTACCTCAAGCTGGATTTGAGTCCTCTTCAATGGATGAATCAAAGTTCTAAGCCTCAAACCTTGATTTCATAGCTTGGTTCTTCAAGTAGGGTTCAAAAAATTAGAAAGGAAAAATAAAAGAAGGCGAGAGATGAGATAGAATGATGATGATGCTCTGTTTTTTCTTATACTTTCTACAGCCTTTGAATGATATATATCCTTTGTCAAATGACCATATTTCCCCTAGGTTATTCAAAGTCCTCTTAAGGCCTCCAAGGGTAAAACCGTCATTTTCCGCCTATCTCGTTAATTAAAATTAACACCCTCAAATTCCCGTTATTCTCAATATTCTCAAATGCTAATAATTCATATCACAATACCGTTTAATTCCCGGAAACATTCTAATCACCAAATTACCCCGAGCCCCGAAACTAACCTCGTTATGACTAGACCGATAACTTACATTCAAAGATCGTCTCATGCAAAATGGCTCGAACAAATCCACATATAATGTGGTATTATTTATAATTGACCCACATGCATGAAAATACACAATCACGCCCTCAACGGGCCAAATTACCAAAATGCCCTTATAATTAAAATGAACCCATATGCATGCATTTATCATCATATAATAATATAATTCGCATAAATATGCATATAATCATTTAATAACATAATAAATCAATTATGGCTCTCCCGGCCTCTTAATCAAGGTCCTAAACCTTATTAGGGAATTTGGGGCATTACACTGCATCTAATAATTTTATGACCTCTTCTCTAACCACTTCTTTCATATTTGGATTTAACCTTCTTTGACATTCCCGAGAGGTTTTAGCATTCTCTTCTAGATGGATTCTATGCATACATATGGATGGGCCAATTCGTTTAATGTCTCCAATGCTCCAACCTATGGCTTCTTTATGTTTTCTAAAGATAGCTAACAATTTATCTTCTTGTTCTATATCTAAAGCGAATGCTATGATAACAGGTAAGGTTTCAGACTCTCCTAGAAAAGCATATTTTAAATTTTTTGGCAAAGGTTTAAGGTCTAATTTTGGAGACTCAGAAATTGATTGAACGTGATCTAAGGATGAAAAAGGTTCAACTTTGGTTTCATTTAAGGGTATAAACTCTAACAAAGAATTCACGTCATCATTAGAGTCATCAACAGGCAAGTTCATACCAAAGTATTTTTCACAAAAGTCAAGTAGGTCATTTCCATCATCTTCACAAATACTATCTATCATGTTAACTTCATGCACTTCCTCACACTCAACAGATTTAACAACATTAAATACATTCAATTCAAAAGTCATATTTCCAAAAGATAATTTCAAAATGCCATTACAACAATTTATGATTGCATTAGATGTAGCTAAGAATGGTCTACCTAAAATGATAGGAATTTGAGCATGCATATCTTCCACAGGTTGAGTATCAAGAACAATGAAGTCAATATGATAGTAAAATTTATCAACTTTTATCAAAACACCCTCTATAATGCCTCTAGGAATTTTCACAGAACGATCGGCTAAGTGAAGAGTTATACAAGTAGGTTTTAGTTCACCAAGACCAAGTTGCTTATAAACAGAATAAGGTACTAAATTCACACTAGCACCCAAATCAAGTAAAGCCTTGTTAATAAAATGATCACCAATAATGCATGAAATTGTGGGACAACCAGGATCTTTATATTTAACAAGACTCTTATATTGAATAATGGAACTAGCTTGTTCAGTTAAAAACGCATTTTTGGGAACATTAGTGTTTCTTTTAACAGTACAAAGATCCTTTAACAATTTAGAGTAGGCCAGAATTTGTTTAATGGCATCTAAGAAATGGATATTGATACTAACTTGTTTAAAAACTTCTAAGATGTCATAATATTGGCCGTCTTTTTTAATTGGAAGTAATCTTTGTGGGAATGGGGCTTTTGGAATGAAAGGATGGATTGGAGTTTCCTTGTTTGAAGAGTCATTAGAACTAGAAGGCTAACTCTTTTCTTTTTCTTTTTCTTTTTCAAGCTCGGGTATGTAATCGAGTTTGACAATGTTCTTTCCGGACCTAAGAGTTGAAATTGATTTGACTTCTCCATTATGACTAGACTTTCCTATCCCATATTGACCTTTTGGATTAGGGATAGGTTGACTAGGGAATGTTCCTTTTTCTCTATCAGCTAAAGCAGTAGCGAGTTGTCCTACTTGTGTCTCAATTTTGGTAATTGATTGAGATTAACTTTGTAGGATTTGTTGAGTGGATTGCATAAATTGTTGTAAAGTATCTTCTAAGGAAGGTTTCCTTTGTTGAGAAATGGTTGATTTTGTGGGGTATGAGTTTGGTTTTGCATGTTGTATTGGTGCCCTTGATTCATTTGAGGTTGGTTTTGTCTCCATGAAAAGTTTGGATGGTTTCTCCAATTTGGATTGTAGGTGGATGAAAATGGGCTATCATTTCGTTTCTCATAAGCATGAAGAGCATTGACCTCCTTAGAAAAGGCTTCATGGAAGGAAGGACATGATTGGGCATTATGGCAAGCACTAGAACATATAGAAAAAACCACTTTTCTTGGTTGTATTGGATAATTTATGGTTTTGCTTATGGCTAAAGCTTCTACTTTTCTCGCTAATTTGTCTAAGGATGTTCTTAAGTCTAATTCATATTTTACTTCATACCTTCCTCCTCTTTTTGGTAAATTAGTTGACCTAGACCTAGGATCAAAATAATTCCATTGTTGTGAATTGACAGATAAATCTTCAAGGGCGTCCCAAGCCTCTTGTCTTTGAAATTTTAAAAAAATTCCAGTATGCATAGATTGAATTATTTGACGATTAGAGGGAGTCAAACCATCATTAAAATATTTTACAAGTCTCCATTTTTCAAAACCATGATGAGGCCATTTTAATAATAAATCTTTAAATCTTTCCCAACATTCATAAAACTCTTCATTATCTTTTTGAAAAAACTTGGAGATTTCTCTCCTTAGACTATCAGTTTTAGACATAGGAAAAAATTTCAGCAAGAATTTATTATAAAGTTGATCCCATGTAGTTATAGACCCCGTGGGAAGGGAATTTAACCAAGATTTTGATTTTCTTTTAATGAAAAAGGGAACAATCTTAGTTTGACCGAATCATCACAAAAATTTTGAAATTTAAATGTTGAGCAAATTTTTAAGAAATCTTTGACATGCATGTAAGGATCCTCTCTATCTAACCCATAAAAAGATGGCAACAATTGAATGATTGATGGTTTAAGCTCAAAATGGGTAGCAGAAGTGGTTGGAAGAACAATACATAAAGGAGCATTAGATGAAATAGATGAAAAATATTCAAGCAAAGTTTTTTCAGGCACAACATTTTCATCAACAGGATTAGCAATTTGTTCCATGATGCTCAAATTTTTACTAACACTTTCAATTTCAAACAAAGATAAACGTCTTTTTACTAATCGATTTTTAGAGTTACGTTCCCAATGATGCAAACAATTTTCATAAAGCAACAGAGATAATCTCAAACAAATAATTTTCTGATGTGGAAGATCAGTAAAAACCGCAACCACAAAGCATACTTAGAATTTTTTTAGAGATTTCACAACAATATAATTTGTATGGTTCACTTGTCCCCAGGCCTATTTGATTCCACTTACTCGCACACTACTAACAACTCCCCGAGGTTAATTAGTAGAGGTGGATTGGGAATTTTGTTCAAATTTCCTTTAAGCAAAAATTGCTTATGGTGAAAGGACAAGATTTAGGTTTCTCTTTTTTTTCAAGTATTTTTTTCACAATTACACAATAATATGATAAAGGATAAAGAAAAATAAGGCAAAATTAAATAAGACTATCCAAATTTAGTCAAGAGTAGGGAGGCATAGCATGCCATCAACCATAACAAAAATAAGGTAAAAATTAGGAAGCACAAGTGCCATCAACTAAAACATAAGATAAAAGACTAGGAGGCGAAATTGTCATCAACTAGCTAGGAGGCAAAATTGCCATCAACTAGTAACTTGCAAAAATAAAATAAAATAAAAACTATAGCAAGATAAATAAAGAAAGTTACAACAAAGGTTAGGAGGCACAAGTGCCATCAACTAACAAAGAAATACAAGGAATAAAAACTATAACAAAATTACAACAAAATTAGGATGCACAAGTGCCATCAACTATACAAATTAAAAAGATAGATTGATAGGAGGCACAAGTGTCGTCAACTAAAAAACAGTAAATATAAATATATAAGTAAGTTTTTTTTATGGGTGGTAGAACCGTCCCAAATTTTCTTTTTATCTTTTTCTTTAGTTTTAATATAAATATTGTTGGGCCCAAAATGTTCGGCCCAAAAGGCTTTTTCCATTTTAAGTAAATTGAAACAGATCGTTTTGGCCGTGTAGAAGCTCCGAAGTCAAAAGCCATGGGACAGAGGCAGTCTGGGCCTCTGACCTCTGCATATTTAATTGATCTGAAGGCGTTTCGGAGGGAAATTCAGCTATTCCTCCCACCAATAAGGAAGTCAGCTTAACCAACTAACCACCTCACATTTTTTTTCTATAAATACTGAACTCTTATTCAGATGAAGGCATCGAAAATATGACTTAGGCATCGAAGTGTCTTAATTGTAGGTATCCCCGACAGTTCGACGATCGGCAAAGTCATCTTCATTGACAGAGAAGGACTGGATAATCTGAATGTCGGCAAGTACCTCCAGATTTAGAAAGGCAAAGTAGTTGCATCAACAAATTGGCGTCGTCTGTGGGAAGTTATTCCCTCTTTAACAACATCGTTAAATCAAGAAACTCCCCCTGCAATCAAGATTCACTCAAACACAAAACCCTTGCCGCCAAAGAACAATGGAGCACCAGGTACCGTCACCTAGATCGCCCCAGCAACAAATGTTGGCGACCAAATCGATAGGATGTGTCGACTACTGGAAGCCAACCTGCAAAGATCCAACGAAGCCATTAGGACACTGACCGAAGCTCAAGCCAGGCTCGAAGCTGAGATCACCGAATTGTGAAAAAAAAACGAAGCCACACGCAAGGCCTAAGACAAAGAAAATCTCAACCTTGATAGGACAAGAGCTCCGGTCGTCCAGATCTACTCCCCTGAGAGGAGCACTCACCACATCAGGGAAGGGTCCCAGGGTTCTGTACCATCCTCTCCAGCTCGTCTTCACCAAGGGGCTAGGGAGCAACGGGTAGTTCGGTGACAAGCACATGCTCGAGCCAATGCAGAACCCACGAGAAAAGCCCAACCAGTCGCTGAGAAGGGGCCTCAGCAGACCCAAGGACGGACCATGCAAGATGCACCAGCCGAAGAGCGTACCCCCTCTTTCTGGTTCTTGGACAACTAGAAAGAAGAGATGCTACAAGAGGTGATGCAGAAGTTCTCGGACGAAAGATCTACCTATGCTACTGATTACATGGATTTAGTTTCAAGGACCACCGAGAGATCGCCTTTTGAAGAGTGGATACAGAACGAGTCCAAACCGCGGGACTTCACAATTCCCCCACTGCCCACGAGATCCGCTCAATCACCTATTCCAATTCCAGCAGAAGATGGCCTTGGAAGCCAACAATGAAGCCATACAATGCAAAGTTTTCTCCACAACTTTTTCTGGACCAGCCCTCCTATGGTTCAGGCAGTTGAAACCTAGCTTTGTCAACGGCTTCAGTGATCTTCGTAGAGCCTTTCTACAATAGTATAATGCTAACCACGAAGCACCAAGAACGATGGCAAATCTCTACTGAATTGAGTAAGGCAAAAATGAACACCCAAAGTCGTACCTGCAATGTTTCATCGACCTCGTACATCAGATCCACGATGTAGAGCCGGCAACCACGGCTAACCTCTTCGTCAAAAGCCTACAAGTGGGGTCCCTCTTGCACGAAAACCTCACCATGACACCACCATATGTCATGACTGAAATCCAGATCCACGCTGAGGGCGTCTTCAGGGTCCTGGAATTTTAAGAACGTGCGCAGAAGAATTCTGCCCTTATTTCAACGCCACCAGTAAATAACCCTCCTCCTCCATCTACAAGGGACGACAAAAGTAGAAGACAAGAGACAGATCACATGAACGGAGGATAAAGACCAAAAGCAAATCGAGATCCACCGTGATACCCCTTTTTCGAGTACACCGTCCCTCAGGAGGTCATCTATGAAGAAAACAGATCAGACCCATCTGGCGTGAGCCGTACAAAATCACCACTCCCCTGGAAAGAAGAGATAAAAGTAGGTTCTGCCTCTTCCACAAGGATCATGGCCACACAATCTCCGAGTGCCACAACCTCCATAATCAGATCCAGGCCCTCATGAGAAGCGGACAATTGACCCAGTATATTAAAGGATCAAGCAGACCCAGTGTCCCGCAACCCAACGCCACTTCTACCCTGACACCGCTCGTGGCAGACTCCCTAAGTGTGGCTTCCACGAGCTCACAAAAGCCTCTCAAAAAAATCCCCATGATACACGGGATCGTGGAGCTCACCACGGAACAAGAGCAAGCATCCAAAAACCATAAGAGAATGGAGGAAAGGGTGAAGCTATACTGATCATTAGGCCACACTGTCAACCTTGTCACTTCAGAAGACAGATGTTATCCAGCCTCTGCAATAACCTTCACAGAAGACGACCTGCAGGGAGTACACCTACCCCATGATGATCCTTTAGTCATCTCATTACAGGTCAACCATTGACAGCTGGGGAGTGTTTTAGTCGATGGGGGCAGTGGTGTTGATGTCCTCTTCTGGGAAGCCTTTCAGAAGATGGGACTCGAAGAAAGTCAGATCAGACCATCTGTTGTACCAATCCTGGGATTCAACAGCTAAAGGGTATATCCGAAAGGCATTGTTAGGTTGAACGTAGTCGCTGCAGAACGCACTTTGCCAGTAGACTTCCTCATAGTGCACTCCGTCACAAGCTACAACGCTATCATGGGGAAGAACTGGATCCACAGAATGCAGGGAGTGGTCTCCACTTTACACAAAGTTATGCACTGCCAATCACCCAACGGTCGTTATACAATCGACATAAAAGGGTGCCAGAAGCAGGCAAAGAAATGTCTCCTCACCCTAAAAGAGATAAATGACGCTGACACCTCCTCTCCTGACGACAACCCCACCAAATAGCAATCAAATGACTGCTTACCAGCGTGTCTCAAAGGCATAGATGTATAGGAAGATCGCAAAAATCCCCGAACCACCCTTGATGATCTAGAAGAGATCTATATAGATGATGATGACCCATCCAAAATACTGCAGCTAAGAGCCAAGCTTCTTGAGACAGAAAAAAAGAACCTAGTCCAGTTCCTACAAGCCAGAGTTGGGACTTTCGCTTGGTCCCCGCATGATATACTAAGAATAGATCCTTCTGTCATGAGTCACAGCCTCAACATATCAAATAGCTTCCCACCCTTCAAGAAAAGGCAGAGGAGGTTTGCTCTCGAAGTCAACCAGGCCATACAAGAAGAGGTACAATGGCTGCTAAGCATAGGAGAAATCGAAGAATGCATGTATCCCAGTTGGCTAGCCAACCCTATAGTGGTCCCAAAGAAAAATGGGAAAAAATGAGTGTGCATAGACTACACCAACTTGAACAAAGCATGTCCTAAAGATAGCTACCCTATCCCAAAAATGGATCAAATTATAGATACCACAGCGGGGTACAAAAAAATGAGATTCCTTGATGCCTACTCAGGACACAATAAGATCCCAATGAAAGCAGAAGACTGAATCCACACGGCCTTCACAACAGAATGTGGCCTATACTGTTACAAAGTTATGCCCTTCGGACTAAAAAATGCAGGAGCAACATATCAGAGGTTGGTGCACAAACTTTTTTCCTCATTGCTTGGAAGGAACATTGTAGTATATATCGATGACATAGTAATCAAATCTCGACAGGGTGTTACACATGTGGAAGATCTAACCGAATGCTTCAACATCGTTGACGCCCATAAAATGAAATTAAATCCAACCAAGTGCGTTTTTGGGGTGTCCTCTGGCCAGTCCTTAGGGTATGTGGTCAACTAGAGAGGCATCGAGGCCAATCCAACCCATATTTCCTCACTCTCAGAGGTCAAGGAACCTAGAACCATTTGGGATATCCAAGCTCTGACAGGAAAAGTCATAGCACTAAGCAGATTTATATCCCGCATGTCCAATCGTTGCCAGCCTTTCCTCCAATGCATCAAGAAATCTACCAACACCACCTGGGGGGCTGAACAAAATACAGCATTCGAGGAATTGAAAGCCTATATGAGCACTCCTCCCATATTAAGCTCTCCCATCCCCAACAAAGATCTCTTCCTTTACCTGTCTGTTTCACGCTTTGTCGTAAGTTCTGTGCTCTTTCGAGAAGACGAAGGCCAACAGAAGCCAGTGTTCTACTACAGCAAGATGCTACTAGATGCTGAAATGTGCTACAACATAATGGAAAAATTGGTCCTTGCATTGATTACAACAAAGAAGAAGCTGCAACAATATTTTGAAGGCCATACCATCATTATATACACGGACTACCCACTAAAGTAGGTCTTGAACAAACCCGATCTCTCTGGTAGATTGTCCAAATGGGAAATTGAACTCGAGACATATGATATACGGTTCTTACCACGAAAAGCAAAGAAAGGCCAAGTTCTAGCTGATTTCCTAGTTCAAACACAATCTTTCACACCCGAGACCTTATCGGAACTGTTGGATTCAGAAGTTGAGTGGATGTGGACGATGCACACAGACGGAGCCTCCAATTCTCAAGGAGCTGGGATTGGCGTCGTATTGGAGGCACACTCTGGATTGAAAATTGAGGAAGCCATACGGCTGGAGCAATTCGCCACAAATAACGAAGCCAAGTACGAGGCTCTAATTTACGGTCTATAATTAGCACGAAACATGGGCATCAGACAATTGAGAGTCAGAGGAGATTCGAAGCTAATAATAGAGCAAGTGGTCGGAAACTTCGACACTAAGGCACCCCACCTACCAACCTATTGGAAATAGTATCTAAATCGAAGTCACAATTCCATCAATTTGAGCTCGTACAAATACCAAGGGAACAGAATCAGAAGGCCAATGCCCTCGCCAAACAATCCTCTGCGGAAGAATGTTCTCGGCACTCAGCAATTTCCACAAGTCACTCACCAGGAGCTGTGAAAGTTTTCTATATCTCATCATAACCAAAATGCTGGATGGACCCAATCATCCGCTGCCTAACCAAATCTGAAGTACCAGCCAGTGCAAAAGACGCGAAGCATCTGCGTCTTAAAGCTCGACGCTACTCCATCATCCATGGAACGTTGTATCACAGATCCTTTAGTGTCCCCTACCTTCGGTGCCTACGTCCCTCAGAAGCTAAACAATTATTAGAGCAGAACCAGGAAGGAGCATGTGGGAATCACACAGGGGGACGAAGCATGGCACACAAAGCACTCACAGTGGGGTATTACTGGCCGTACATGATGACAGAAGCGCGCGACTATGCAAAGAAATGTGACAAATGCAAGCGATTTGCGCTCACCATCCATCAACCCGCTCAAGTTCTACATTCCACAACCGCACCTTGGCCCTTTGCAAAGTGGGGGATGGACGTAGTAGGAGAACTGCCCAGAGCCGCTAGAGGAAAACGGTACGCTTTGTTAGCCACTGATTACTTCACTAAATGGGTCGTAGCAGAGGCCTATGTCATAGTCAGCAAAACAGACACCATGAGCTTTATATGGAAACACATCATCTGCCAATTTGGGATCCCATGGGAAATAGTCGTGGACAATGAAACTCCGTTCCAAAACGCCAAAGTACAGGAGTTGTGTGACACATACAAAATAAAACTAAGTTTTGTTTATGTCACCTACCCCCAAGGCAACAGCCATGCAGAGGCCTCCAACAAAGACATTTTTGCCAACATCAAGAAAAACTTGGAAGATAAAAAAAGTGCATGGGTAAAAGAGTTACCATAGGTGCTATGGGCATACAGAATGACAAAAAGGTCCTCTACAGGCGAGTCTCCTTACGCCATGGTGTATGGAACAGAAGCCATCATCCCAACGGAGGTGGGACACCCCACTTCGGTTCTGCCTCTGTTACACAGTAACTGGTTTGGCAATCCAAGGCTGGGAGGAACATTTTCTGCAATCGCACCCACATCCTACACGTCGGCTACTCATGTTGGGTTTGATATCTTACCCCAGCAAGAAGTACCAAATCAACCTCGGTATGGGTGCAATGGAAAGATGTCTGATCCCAGGTTCTACCTCTCTCAGCTCTGCTTCAACGCCCAGCATCGCATGTTGCGTTCTGTGTCCGAGCTGAACCACGTCACCCCCTCTAGCAAATGGTAGAGCATCTACCTTGCTTTTTCATGCACCCAAGGGGACGACTTAGTTCTAATAAGAGAGCAACGCAACTCTCTCAAGGCAAAAAAAAGAACAGACTTTATAAAGCGCGAAACTGTCATGATTCTGATCATGTTCAGTAGATGATAAGCAAGAAACTGTCTACGCACTCGATTCTCTCAGCAATAAACGCGAGTAATGTATGTCAATTATGTAAATCAGACAATCAGCTTTATTTACAAAATATGTTATATTCAATATTAATTTAAAGTTGTTTACATCACTCGCCTATATTCTCGCTTGAGATACAAATAACATAATTTACAAAATGCACATCTTGAGAATATCTAATCCCATTCAATACGACGCGTATACTCTGCCATCGCACTCTCTAGCTTCGGATGACCTAATCCATAACGCTCACACGATATGTAATATGAGATTCCACTTCTCACTAACTCATTCAACGCCCACGTTGAGTGCAGCCACTGCGGTTTATCAAAGATCCGCCTCAGAATTGGCACATTTACCCAATCACGATGTTCACCTGCAACAGAAATATCATCAGCACCAACCAATCGCCTCAACATTATGCCAGATAACTCACGCAACACTTAACTGGGCATTCTCCCCCACCATCTATACATGTCCTTACTGTATCTCATGCGCAATGGCCTAAAGGGTCTATGAAGCCTCTTATCAGAATACGTCCACTGACACTCACCTGCTACAATATTTTAATTATCATAATATCAAGAAAACACATTCACCAATGACCAAGCAAAGAACATGAACGAATCTTTGTACATTGTATTAATAATTGGCACATCATTACTTCTACAATTGTCCAAGCAGTAACAAACAAAGAAGAGTAAACATGCATATACAAGCATAACCAACTACGTCAATCATTCTACGGCACCACTTTCACCAATTGGCCTTGCCTCTGTTCCTGGCCTAGACTCCACCACCATCTGTCCAGAAGCCTCTGCCATGGCAACAGAGGACACCTGCCCTACGATATCACCTTCTTCAGCAGGCTCCCCACTTGCAGTATAGATTGAGCCCAAGGTGTCACCCTTTAGCTTCAATTTTTCCAGGTGCTGTGCTGGGTAGGTGATTTGCAAATCCCCGAGTTCACTAAGATATTGATCGATGTCATAATCCCCAACTTTCTCCTCGATGCTTTTACAATACATCTCCAGCTTAGCCCATTTCTCCTCCGGAGTCTGCTTCTTATTACGCAGTGCAAGATCTAGGTATTTTGCAGTGTCCACTTCGGCAATCCTCACGAACTTGTGTTCGGTAATCTCACGATCCTGGATGCGCTGCCTCGTGGCTTCTACTGCTGCCTCTTCTACCTTCTGCAATAAAAACCAGTCAACTAATCAACACATAAAACACAACATTCAACCATAATATCGTCATACCAATGTATACAGCACATACCTCAGCCATTTCATTTAACTGCCCCTCGATTTTATTGATGGCCCCTCTTTCTCCTTCAACTTACTATTTAACTGGAGCTCTACCTCCAGCTTCTGCGCGTCTGCAACGTTCATTTCCAACCCCCCCCCCCCCCCCCCACTTTCTGCTGCAGCTCTTTCTTCTCCTTCTCCAATATATCTTTATCCGTCTGTAAGGACACTACATCTTCCTGTAAATCACTTATTATGTTATCTAAATTCTCCATCCACGCTTCATGCTACGCACAGAATTGGCTCTTTTCTATCCATTTGTTTGACATCGCCACTAGGTCAGCTTTCAGCTTGTCATGCTCCATCTCTAGTCCAACCGACCCTACTAGCTTCGCCTCCGTGGCCACCACTTTCTCTTTTACCTCTGCTAGTTGTGCTTCTAACTTTTTTACGGCCTCCACGAGCACATCACGGTTCGCTTTGGCCATCCTTCTCCGCGCTCGCTCCTCCTCAAGCATGGCCGCCTGCTCACCCATCTTAGAGCTATTCTGCATAGCCGCTGCATATTCCCTTCTAGCAGCAGATGAGCACACATAGCTCTGCAACACATTAAGTAAACATGTTAAACATCAAACATGACAGGCACCACACGATACTCACTCTAATACATACATGGAATTTGTGCTCATATTAAAACAACTTACCATCCATATGTGGTCAGACACTTGTTGAAGCAAGTCACCTTGACCACTTAATGACCCAACCGCTTCAGCAGGGAGATGTGGTCTACTGATGCGCAGCATCTCCTCCATCACCTCTGTTGACGTAGAAGACACATACTATGGCAAACCCCCTACTCTATCATTTGCTTCACTCCCTGCTAACGCAGCAACAGAAGCAACGGGGGCAACCGGTTCCCCGCCTCTCGCTAGCGATAACACCATAAGGCTATCAGATGTCACAGTGGCTGTTCCTATCTCAGAGAGATGTGGCATGGAGGGAAGAATAAGCCGCCCTTCCCCAACATCATCACCTAAGTCAATTAGTAAAAACACAGGCGTCTGCACTGCAGAAGACGTAAGTTGCTCTAGAAAGGTACTGGGTGACTCAAAATTACTTGTACCCTCCGGGGATACAGTGATGACCTCCCACAAAGGTGTCCTAGTAGCTGAAAAAGATGTCATGTGAACATCAACACCCAAGTTATGACCACCTGTGGCCTTGGTAGCTCCTGACTTTTAACAAACAGGGGGAGTTTCCGAAGTAATGTCTTGGCCTGCATCAACTGGCCGGGGAGGACTGCTCATGGTCCCAGAACCACCCCCGAAAGCATCTTCAAAAAACAATTTTTACGGGAGGCAGAAGAAGGGTGCCTCCCCTCTGATCCTTGCTTATGCCCAACGTCAGACCCCCCAACCAAGACAGATACAGAGGACAACGCCCTGCTAATCTCGCACAAGTGTTAGGAGATCTCGTCTCCACTGGCAAGTCACCATGCATCCCAGTAACAGTTACCGCCTCTGACGGCTTGACTATTACAGAAGATAGAGCCACAGGGGGCATGACGCTTTTTGGGCCCTCCCCCAAGAAGGACCCCGATACAGAAGAGGAAGAGGACGGTGGAGGCAGATAATCAATAGGGGCAGGCCCCAAAGGCATCTTGGGTAAGGTCAGACCTTGCTCAAGTGGTAATTTCCCTTGCGTAAGCTTGGGGATTGTCAAAGAAGAGCCTCCAGTGGCAAAAACTGACCCTCTTGAAATCCGAAGCATGGACGAAATGCATTTCCCATCGTCCGAATCTTCATCAGAAGATTCCTCTCGGGACTTCCTCTTTCCCAAGGCATTCTTTGGAAGAGGCACCTATTGGAGAGGTTGGACTTGCAGAGCAGCAGAAGGCGTGGAAGACCGCCCGTGTATGCGAGAAAACCTGCGTGCCAAAGCATATTTGTCAGGGGATGATTATGCGGCGGGGGAAGGGTCAGAACCATCCCTCTTTTTGTTCTCAGGGACTCCTTGACGCTTGGCACATGCTGCGAAGGTCTCATAGCATGCCCTTTCATACTTAGTCTTTGATAATGACAGAGTCGAAGAAGCAGGCGCGGACCTTTTTAAGAACACTCCCAACTGCTTCAAACACGTAGATGTGATCTTGGCAAGGGACATGTCTCCCTTCAGTGTTCTAACTCGCATAGCACTGAGATAAGTTCGATCCATAAAACAGAGCCGAGTCATAATTTTCATAGAGTAGGGGTTCATTACCCCTCTGATACTAATGGCATTTTCCTGGGACTCATGAAAGAGCCCTTTCTCTGTCAACAGGCTTTGTCTCTCAGGACTCATGCTGACTGAGGCCATGAGAAATATGTACATAAAATAAAATGGCAATACAGAGGACCAGATCAATGGACAACCATTTAAACACAATATGCTTACACGAAAGACGGGAAAAAACAAAGTAAAGACAAAACTCACCTCTTATGAAAACCCTGGCCAGAGGGAAGATCTCTTGGGGCAATTATTTGGGGTACCACGCACCTCTGACTGCAAAAAAATATTTGTCCCAATTCCTATGGGAGCTGTAGAAATTAGTAAAGATTATTCAAAAAAATTTGGGAGAAAGGTAGAAGGTTTTCCAAGGCTTGCCTTCTATTGTTTATTCGTCAATTTGGTAAAGCATGCATAGATATTGTCCGACTGGATGTCAACGTTCTTGAGAGCTCCGATCATCTGAGCCCCAACTATGGATTGAATGGCATTCGGAAGAAACTGAGAAATGTGAGCCCCATAATTTGAAATTATCTGGACTAGCAGAGCGGGAACAGGAAATCGAAGTCATTCAATGTGCCTCGGGCTCATGATGATCTCGCTAGGCTTGACCACAACCTTAAATAACCATTCTCTTAGCTCAGAATCCGTGAGCATTCAGACAATGACATTGTCTGGAATGTCAAACGATTTTCATATGCGATCATATGTAGCTTTGTATCCCTCACGATCCATAGGCTTGGGAGATGAACGTGATGACATGGTTAGGAGAATTGGGAGATTGGCTATCTACAGGAGTGGAAAGGCGACTGATCTTAGGGTTTTTCTCTGTGTTCTTCTCTAAAAAGGCCGAAATGAAGTTTGAAAATTTTGAAAATGGAGTTATTTGAACTAGACCAACAAAATGGGAAATGAAATACCTTAATCGAGTGTAATACTCAGTAATTGTGTTCGCATTAAATTCTTAATGATGCTTCTTAGGGACCTATGTGATCATGCGCCTGCGGCCCGCCTCGATTAGTGGGAAGTGACGGTTTTGGGCAAAAAATTTGGAGTTGAAAAGTCGGCCCAAGGTTCGAGTGGTTAGGCGTGCCCCATACCTTCGAAACTTAGGCCGGGGGGCATCTGTTGGGCCCAAAATGTTAGGCCCAAAAGGCTTTTTCTGTTTTAAGTAAATTGAAACGGATCGTTTTGGCCCTGCAGAAGCTCCAAAGTCAGAAGCCATAGGACAGAGGAAGTCTGCACCTCTGACCTCTGGATATTTAATTGATCCGAAGGCGTTTCGGAGGAAAATTCAGTTATTCCTCCCACCAATCAGGGAGTCAGCTTAACCAACTAACCTCCTCACATTTTTGTTCTACAAATACTGAACTCTTATTCAGATGAAGGCATCGAAAATCTGACTTAGGCATCAGAGTGTCTTTATTGCAGGTATCCCTGATAGTTTGACGATCGGCAATGTAACGCCCTAAACTCCAGGGACAGTTACGGTGTGCCTTATAAACAGTGCTAAACTCGCTAATGGAGTCATTTGGCCAAAACCTTGTAACTAAGTATGATTAGCGGTTTAGGGATTAAAAATTTCGTTAAGATATAACATTTCATTGGAACGTTTATTGTATACATAGGGATCCCAAATATAAAATTAAAGTTCTATTACAAGAAAATATTTACAACCAACTGATCTAAGCGACAAAACAGGGTTTAACCCTAGTTACTATTTCAACCCTCAGTCGTGGCGGTCGAGCTGCTGCATATGTACACATGATCACCTAAGCTCTCCAAATCAAGGAAGGTCCAGCTTTCTTTTTCCTTTACTTGCACCACATAGCAACTGTGAGCTGAAGCCCAGCAAGAAAACTCAATATGCCCATGAACAGTCATATCACGACATCAAATCATATCTGGCATGCCTAGCAAATATAGCTCTATTCAAGCATGCAAATAACCTCAGATAATGTTGGGGAATCTAGGATAAGAAATCTTGCCCTCCTGATTGGATGACTATCAAGTCAATCCTAATCAGATGAGTGATTTAACACTTGAGGTTCTGATAAACCATACTGAATGACTGACAAGCAAGTCACCACGGGGCTCAGCATCCACAGCCATGCCAGTGATGATCACCATGATCATACAGAGCTTATAGCCCTGAGCAGATGAGTGAATATCAACGAGGCTCAGCACCCATAGCCGTGTGACAGAACCGTCAACTGGGCTTTCCTGTAATGGCTCTAATCAGATGAGTAACTAATGGGTAAGTCACTAGCTTAAACAGATGAGTGACTGATGGGTAAGTCACTAGCTTAAACATATGAGTGACTGATGGGTAAGTCACAAGAGGCTCAGCATCCATAGCCATGTAACTAAACATTCACTGGGCTCACTGGCCCTAGCTCTAAATGACTAGCCTTTGGCTAGACAAGCTCTTTTAGTTTTCATCCAACTTGAGGTCGGTCCAGCCTTAATGCTCATGTTGAGTCATCCAATGCAGATGTCGATTAGATCTAATCTTTTATCAGCTCTGCGCTCATGACACTTATGTTGTTTCTGGTTCCTAGGTCAATAACACGCGACCAATGCCAAACTTGAATGACCAGGGCCACGCACAAGTAAACAATGCTACCAAACATATATCATATGTCAAATATCCAACACAAGGCATCCAGCATGCTTACTTAACAATTACTAGCATAACTAGGATCATGCACAATCACAGAGACTCAAGCGCTGAACAATCTCATATTCAATATTCATGGCATGCTCTAATCACATATTTCTCGTGCATCACATGCATCACATTTAAACACCCAACATGCATCAAGAATAACCATGCATGTCATATACACAAGGTGCAGTTTTCTTACCTCTGGTTCGAGCGAGAATTAGAACAAGAACGACCCTTGAGAACGATCGACCTTTTAATCCTTTAGCGGTCACCTAGTCATAACCAAATATAACCTCCATTAATGAAAATAAAAAATAATAAGATCTTGACCCAAACCCCACTCTCGGGACCCCGAAATGTACCCACACGGTGAGTAGATTCGATCCCGGGCCTTAAGGATTGAAACCCCAAGCCAAAAACCCTTAAAAACACACAAAACGGGTTTCTAGTGAAATAGGGTAGCGCCCCAGCGCTCTTCCTAGAACCAAAACCTCCCCCAAGCATCCCTGGGTAGTGCTGTTGCGCTCCCTTGTGGGCGCTATAGCGCTACACCTAGCCTGAAGCTGTCCAGAAACTTCTCCCTTTGACTCCACCATTTCCAACCCAAACCAAAAGCTTCCCAACATCATTTAAACCCCCAATTGAACCCAAATATCATCTACATACAACCTAGGATTCATAACCCAAACATCCCTTGCCAAAACTCTCATTGAACTCTCAACTTTCCAACTTAAAAACAAAACTGAAACTCCAATGAAAACAGAGCAAGAACAAGAGATTCTATGGCTAAAAGCTCACCTCAATTTCAGCAACACACCCTCTTCAATGGTGGAACACAACCCTAGCTTATTAAAGCTTGGTTCCTTAGCTTGATTCCTCAAAAAGGTTTGAAAATCCAAAGAGAAATGGGAGAGAAATGACCATCGGAAGAGAAGAGAAGTGAGGCTCTATTTTTCTACAACTTTCTAAACTTAAAGGGCTGATATAAATCCTTAAGGGTGAAAAGACCTAAATGCCCTCAAGTCTACAATAAACCTTAATAGCCATCAAGGGCACAATCTTTCTTTCGTACCTATTTCGTTAATCATAATTAACACCCTCCAATTCCGGTTACTCTCCAAAATTCCCAAACACCAATAATCCATATCTCGTTACCCTTTAATTCCCGGCAACACTCTAATCATTAAAATGACTCTGAGACTCACCCCGAGCCCCGAACTTAAGCCCGTTATGACTAAACCACTACTTTTGCACTCAAGATCGTCTCATGTCGAATGGATCGAACAAATCCACATTGTAATGTGGCCTTATCAAATAATCACAAACATGCACCAAAATTCACAATTATGTCCTCAACGGGCCAAATTACCAAAATGCCCTTATAATAAAATGTGGACCCATATGCATGCATTTAACATTGTATTATAATATAATTCACATAAACATGCATATAATCACTTAATATCATAATAAACTAATTATGGCCATCCCAACCACCTAATCAAGGTCCTAAACCTTATTAGGAAATTTGGGGCATTACAACTATCCCCTCCTTACTGAAATTTCGTCCTCGAAATTTATCTGAACTGCCTGGAATATCAATTTCGCACAACTAATTTCAGTCTCTCAGGTCGTTCCCTCGACCTCACTGTCTCTGTAACCTTACCTTAACCCTAGGTATAACTTTGTTCCTCAGAACTTTATTCTTTCTGTTAAAATCTGAATTGGCTATTCCTTATGGGATAACTTAGCCTCAAATCCCCAAATTCTCATAACTCAACTCATGAGTTTTTTTTTTCCAACCCATGTCCTCAACATGGAAACATAAGATATACTATGTACAACTGGCAGTGCCAAAGATATGGCCATTCCATAGGCAACCTGACTGATCCTATCCAGGATTCAAACGGTCATAATAATCTAGGGCTCAACTTGCCCTTAACTCCTCACCCCTTTCCATAGTGATACTTAAAGGAAAATACAATCTTCTACTTGGAACTCCATGTTCCTACTTTTCAATTCAGTAAAACTTTTCCATTTACTCTGAGAAGTGAGCATCCAAGCTTCAACCTCTAATAACCTCAATGGTCCCCTGAACCACCTCAGGATCCAAAATCAACAACTCACCCATCTCATTCCAATGAACGGGTGATAAAAATTCTCAAACATACCTCATCTCATAAGGTACCTCTCCAATACTGAATGACTCTCTCTCTTTCGGACTTACCATCAGTCTGAGAATAATAAATTGTACTAAATTCCATCAATATACTTATTGCCTTTCTTAACCCTTCACAAAACCTGGAAGTAACAATAGAGTCTTCATCTGATAAGATAGACCTTGAATTCTCAAGAGAGAAATCTAAATACTGATCAGCTGAATTACTTGTCCTTACTGATAGAAGTGGCTCACTTTAAATACTGGTCCATAATGACCCAATCCAAATCACACTGGCCCACTAACCTGGGCAATCCCACCGCGAAACCCATCACGATGTTTCTTATTTCCATTATAAAATACTCAGAGGCTACAATGGCCCCACTGATTTCTGATACTCTGACTTAACCTGCTAACAGATTAAAAACTTTGCCACATATTCCATTATGCCCCTCTCCATCACAGGCCACCACTATAAAACTTTCACACTCAGTTACATTTCCATGACGCCTGAATGACGAGAATAAAAGAATAGCATAAGATTCATCCAGAATCTCCCAATTAACCTCAGTGTCCATCGAGTTCCAAATCTGATCCTTATACCATAATAAATTCATACCTGACACTACAAAACCCTTAGCAAATCCAGCTAAGACTTTCCACTCAATTTTTCCTATCTGTGGTCCACTCAATCGTCTTTCCTTTTTAATCCTCTCTGAGATAGTAATTTCAAGCATAAAACTGACCACCTGGCCCACCAGAAACTCTACTCTAGTTCTGGTCAGATCCTTTAACCAACATGTTGCATAAGCAATTACTTCTCCCTGTCACTGAGGTGTCATAACCACCTACTAACTGATTTTTATCTGCAAAAAGACTCAGAACTCTTTCCCAAGGCACATGTATTATCCTTACCACCCAAGGAAACTCCTGCCCCTAAGGCGTTCCTTAACCTTGGCAAATTTCCGCAGAGGATACACCACAATACCATCGTCCAAGATGATCACAAATCCCATTCAAGTAAACCTCTGCATACTTTCTTCATCTGATTCATAAACACTTGGCATTAAACAAATTCTCAAAACATACTCAGCACTCCCAGTTCTCCTATCTAATATAATAGTCGTATGATCAACCTTCTCCCTGGTCTCTAACTGGTACTGTTGACCCTCGTTTTGGTCAACTAACACGGAGTCAAAATGCTTGATGTGATAGAAAGTATTGAAATAAATCTAATGGAAAGAAAAGTAAACGACACAACAAATTATAGTGGTTTGGCCCCACGAATTGGTAATGACCTACGTCCACTTAAGCTATTATTGATCTTGCTTCTCAAAGGAGTGATCAAAGAACTAGGGTTCTTCGAGTTTCACAAGCCTTAGAGGGATGAATAATACAACCGAAAGATAATAGCTAAAATTCTCTTCTAAAGCATAAACCAAAATCAGCCCAAAAGTCCTTCCCTTGAGCTATTTCTCTCTATTTATAGGCTCAAGGAGGATTACATGAATTAGTTACAGATATTGATTCCTAACTAATCAGATAATCAGGTATCATGGGAGATCATTTCAGATATGATTACAATTGTACAAGATTATCTCAAAATATATAGAGTACACGACCAAGCTGTTCGTATATAAAACCCAAATGTTGCGCCAGGGGAATCTCCCTGGTCGATGGTCGAACAAAACCTCTGCCAGGTGTCAGCCACGTGTTAAAAATGTTTGCCACATCATCCACACCTGCTTTTTGGATAACATTTGCCCCCAAGTTTATTTATTACGACCAGCAATAACTAAAATTTTAGGAAAATGACCCTTCGATTACCCCCACCAAATCTGTCAGAGTAGTTCGTGCCTCCTTGGAAAAAGTGACCTACCCACGTCCAATCATGCCTTTTTGGTTCCCAAGAAAACCTATGACGGCGATCACTCTTCCCCATACTTCAAAAAAGGAGAACTTATGATTACCTCTTTTTTCGATATCCCAGACAATATATATAGCTTCCAGAATTTCCTTTTCACTTTTTACAAGCTATTTTTCTATCAAGAACTCTTCCAAGAACCCCCAAGTCAGAACCCAGAATTTCTTTGAAGACCATCCTTCGTCGTTTTAGGAATTTTCTGTTCTCACACCTACACTCAAAATTTCTCCAGGACTTCACAATCTTTGTATAGGTAAGCTTCAAAACTTTTGCGCCCTTTACTTTGCTGTGCATGCCAATTTAAGCTAGCCTTTTAGGTTCTGATACTGCTCTGTGTTCTTGGGTAGAGATGCATGAAAATAGGGCATTTTTCGAGTGATTCTAGATATGGTAGTGTATATTTTCCTTTTAGGGGGTATGAATCAGTTTGATGGTCGAGATCATAAATTTAGGACATAAAATCGAAGTAAAATTTTGATTTTTAGGCTAGTTGAAAAACTGGGTTTTTCCCGCCCTTACTGAAGTTGAAAAAGCTTTTTCGGAAAAAACTTTTTACTTTCACTTTTTGATATGTTCTTCAAACTGTTCGTATGAAAATTTTAGTTTTCGTTAGAATGTTGTTGTATAAAAGTTAGACTTTTATACACGAGCAGCATTATTCTAACCAACTTTTTAGGCTCTTCATCCTCACCTCCCCCTTTTTCTGTTCGCAGCTTTTAATGCCAGATTTGTGGGGAGGTGAGAGGCCGATAGACGACGATCTACTTGCGCAGCTGCTCAAAGGCGAAGAACAGCCAGCTCAGTGCATCCACAAGATTCCTTTCTCCAGAATTTCTCCTCCCAGACCTCAACCAACTCCAGTTAGAATGGGTCGTGTTAAGTCCACTGCCCAAAAGAAGAAAAATCCTGAATACCCTGTAAATCCTCCAGCCCAGCCTAACTTGCAGGCTAAGGTTCCTTCGATCAGTGGTCGACAAAATATTGTTCTTGACCCTCACATCCAAGTTAGGGCCCGTCCTCGGTATTCAGTTATTCCCGATGTTGAGTGGTATCTTTCCCCACTCAGCCATGTAACCCCTAGGATGCTAGCCAACTACTTCAAAAAGTACAGACTTTCTGGAGTAACCCTCAAAATTCCTACTGCGGATGAGCGGGCGAATTTTCCTGGAGGCGTTTACAGCGCCTGGTCAAGATATCACATAGAGGTTGGGGCTACCCTTCCTCTCCATCCATTCTTTCAAGGGGTGGCGAACTATTTTGGACTCGCCCCCTTTCAAATTACCCCAAATGAATATCCTTTATAACCACAAGAAATGGCCAGAGCCTACCCCCAACGAGGTCAATTTTTGACCTTAAGTCCAACCCCCAACAATCTGGTACGGGGTTCTTTCACTTTTGTCACCAGGAGACCAACCGAACCTTCCTTAGTGACACAACCCACATTTCAAACATGGGGAGATATTTCCTCATGCCTGACATGGTCGCAAATAACCTAGCCTTCACTCGAGGAGGTAAAAATCTTTTCCCACTGGTCACTGTTTTTACTTAGCAATTTTTCTTGCATGTTTCTTAAACTTCTTGTGTTTTTCAGGCCCATGGTTGTGACCAGACCCAACACCAGACATGGTGTTGAGGTTTCCCATGTTGGCCAGCATGACGGATGTTGAGAAGAGCATCAAATCTCTGGTCACCGAGGCCACCTTGAGGCTAGCTGGCCTCCTGGACCCTCACCAGGATGTGAGGGATCCTGCGGTAGGAAGTGCCACTACCGAGGAAAATCTCGAGTAGCAACCACCAGCGTCTCCTCCTTGACAGAGACCGACTGGGGTTACAATCAAGGAACCCGTTGGCACTCCCCCAGTAGAAAGGTCTTCTGCCCCCCAAGGAAAGGGAAAACAAAAGGCAGGCGAGCCTGTCATAGACTTAGACGAGTCCTCTGACGAAAACGGTATAGTTATTTCACTCTTAGATAACTTGCCAATTCCCTGTCATTTATTCGACGGGGACGGCAATTTTACATATGCTCCAAACCTAGGGCCAGACTTCTTCATGCCAGAGAGTGAGTGTATGACTAGTAGAGTCAATAGTATAGCGACCAGTAGTAATAGCTCGGGTATTTGACTTTATGATTTTCTTTATTTCTTTTCTGACGCAACATAACTTGTCATCTATTTTTGGCTTACCGTCCACATGTTTACCTCTTTTGCAGAAATGGCTTCTGCAAACATCTTCGATCTCTACAGCACTCAGGAGGAAGAAGAAGTTCCCTTGGTCCGAAAGAAGAGATTGACCAGGAAACATGACGGGGAGCCCAATCAGATGCCTTCGACCAAGAAGAACTGAGCCACCGACCCTTCGAAGGATGGGCCCTCTGGTCAAACATCTGCCTAGCCTCCTGCTCCTCTCGAGAAGGAAATTCTGCCTCCACCTGCTCCTGCTGCCACGACTTCTTCACCTCCGACCCCTACTAAACAGGCTCAACAAGCTGAGGGTGTTCCCCCTGGGGCTAAACTATCGGGCCGCTCCCTAAAGTCGGCCAAGGATCGCCTTACTCATATTCTTAAGCATGACCACTGCAAAGAGGCCATGCCTAAAGCAGAAACAATGGGGGTCGACCAGATCCTCAATAGAGCCCTCAATGAAGTGGCCAGTGTAAGTAATCTTCCTTCACTTTTGTTCTCATGGTCCTGATTTTCCTTTTTGAAGTCAGTCTAACTCTTATTCTTTGATTGCAGGCAATGCTGACCATGATGGCTGCTCGCACCCGTGCGGGTGCTAGCGTCAAGCAGTCCCATGCTAGGGAGTCGAAGCTAATGGAGGAGCTTCGATCCGTGGAGGCAAGGCACGCGGGAGAGCTGGAGGTGGTGACCCAGCAAAAGGATTCTTTGGCAGCAGACCTGGTGGAGAAACACGCCTCTTTGGAAAGTGCTAGAAAATAGAGAGACGAATACCAGGAGGCCAGCCGAATCCACTGGCGCGAAGTCAAAAAGCTTCAGGAGGAAAATCTCGCGAAGGACAGGAACATTGCCATCCTCAAGAGCCAAGTGGTGCAACTCAAGCTCACGAACGCCAAGGACCTGGAAAGGTACAAGAATGCGACACTTCGATGTTTCTATGACTTTTGGAAGCATAATCAAAGTGTCAATTTTGGCTACCTTCCAGAGGATGCCAGGAAAGCTGAGTTGGCTCGCTGTGCTGCTCGACTGTCTGCCGAAGAAAGGGCCAGAGTTCCTGCCTCCCCAGAGATTTCGCTAGCCATGGGGATGGATGGAGGGGAAGCTGCAAAAGACGCAGTTAACCAAAATTCTCCCCAAGATCCTCCCGCTGCTTCTTAGCTTGTTTTTTACTTTTTTTATTTTCTTTTCCTTATATGACCCACAGGTCATGATGTTAAGACAATATTTATTTTCTTATTGCTGCATGGGCAGCTTTTCCTTTTAACTTAACATTTACATCCGAGCAGTACTGCTCGCGGTGTAAAAGGATTCCTTTGATATTATAATATTTCTGCTTTATTATAATATTTCTGCTTTATTATAACATCTGTTCGCATGGCCGAACTTAGCATAGTACTTTGGCTTGATTTAACAAAATATAAATTTTGAAAAATACTCTAAGTTCCGTAGCATGCTTTTACTTATTTTGCTCATGTGTTTACATACCTCTTGGTATGCTTTGCTTTCTATGTACCTTATATGCCCCCCAAGTGATCGAGGAGCTCTAGGTCCTTGGTCACTTGCCTTGACCATAACCTGTACGAACATTACTGCTCGATATAAAATGTAAAACTTATAATACAGAAAAACAACACACGTAATGAACAAATACTTGTAAAAAATTAGAAAGTTTGGCAAGAATGACTGGCTGCGCACAGTCCCTTATAATTCTCGTATTTAAATTGACTAAACATGTCTTTACGAGTGATCTTTGAAAGATCTTACACTTATAAGCGATTAGCCATATAACATGACTAACCCTTTTTCAAAACTTGTAGAAAGAAAAAATTAATACAAGCCAATCCTTTAAGAAGGATTGTTTACTAATAATACTTGCGCAAGTGTTCTCCATTCCAATAACAAGGAATGAGATCTCCATTTAAGCGTGCAAGCTTGTAAGTGCCTGGATGAAGGACTTCGTCAATCTGGTAAGGTCCTTCCCAGTTTGGTTCGAGTACTCCAGCAGCTTGGTCCCGAGTGTTTAAGAAAACTCTTCGAAGTACTAAGTCTTCGACGCTGAACTTTCTTTCTTTTACTTTGGACTTAAAATATCGAGCGACTTTTTGCTGGTACGCAGCTACTCGGAGTTGGGCTTTCTCTCTTTTCTCCTCGATCAGGACTCCATCAACAGTTGACTATTTTGGTCTTGGTCGTATGTGATTCTGCGATGCGAGGGTGGATCTAACTCGACAGGCAACATAGCTTCATACCCGTATGCTAAGGAAAATGGGGTATGACCTGTTGCTCTTCGGTGAGAAGTTCTATACGACCAGAGGACTTCAGGAAACTGCTCTGGCCATGCTCCTTTAGCTTCCTTGAGCCTTTTCTACAGGGTATCTTTCAATGTCTTATTTATTGCTTCGACTTGCCCATTTGCTTGTGGATGAGCAACTGAAGAAAAGCTCTTGATGATGCCATGTCTTTCGCAGAAGCCTATGAACATGTCACTATCAAACTGGGTGCCATTGTCCGAGACAATTGGCAATCCATATCGAAAAACAATGTTTTTGATGACAAAATCAAGTACTTTCTTTGTCGTTATGGTTGCGAGTGGCTCAGCCTCGGCCCATTTGGCGAAGTAGTCGACAGCCACCACTGCGTATTTCACCCCACCTTTTCCTGTCGGCAAAGACCCAATTAAATCTATACTGCGAAGGGCCATGGACTTTGCATTTGCTTTAATTCATTAGGAGCTACCTGTGGGATCTTGGAAAACCTCTGACACTTATCACATTTTCGCACAAACTCCATCAAGTCTTCATTCATTGTCGGCCAGAAATAACCCTGCCTTAGAATCTTCTTTGATAAGCTCTGCCCCCCAACGTGGTCTCCATAGAAGCCTTCATGTACTTCCTTCAACAGCTCCTTAGCCTTTTCTGGTGTAACACACCTGAGCAGTGGCATTGAGTATCCTCTTCGGTATAGAATACCATCGACCAGGATATACCTAGCAGCCTGTCTCTGAAGGGTCCTGGCTTTGTTTCTATCTGCTGGTAGTATACTGCTCGTGAGATATCCCAAGTATGGTGCCATCCATGTATCTGCTAACCGGACCTCCATATTGGTTTCCTCTGCTTGTATGCTCGGCGTGCGTAGCCGCTCAACTGGCACTATATTTAAAGTGTCAGCATCTTTTGCACTCGCGAGTTTGGCTAAGGCATCTGCGTTTGAATTTTGAGCTCGAGGTATTTGCTGGAGGGTATATTTTTCAAATTGTGCCAACAGATCTTTTGTTTTGTTTAGATAGGCCACCATTTTTAGGCCTCATGCTTGATACTCCCCTAAGACCTGATTTACTACCAGCTGTGAATCACTGTAAATATCCAGCATTTTTATGTTCATATCTTTGGCTAACCTTAACCCAGCGAGTAGGGCTTCATACTCAACTTCGTTGTTCGAAGCGGAGAAATCAAACATAATTGCGCAGTGAAATCGATGCCCTTTTGGCGTTATCAATATCACTTCTGCTCCTGCGTGGGATTCGTTGGATGATCCGTCTGTGAATAACTTCCACGAAGGAGCTTCAACTTGAGGCTCAGGCGCACTAGGCTTTTCATCCTGCTCGCTGTCTGGGAGTTTAGTGAATTCAGCAATGAAATCAGCCAAGACTTGTCCTTTTATTGCTCCTCGCGGTGAGTATGTTATATTGAACTACCCGAGTTCGACTGCCCATTTCAACAAACGGCCAGCAGCCTCTGGCTTTTGCAAAACTTGCCGAAGGGGCTGGTCAGTCAAGACTGTGATTGGATGGGCTTGGAAGTAAGGACGTAACTTCCTTGAGGCCAAAATTAGGCAATAGGCTAATCTTTCAATGGGAAGATATCTCAATTCAGCTCTGATTAACCTCTTGCTCACATAATACACCACCTTTTGTATGCCTTCTTCTTCTCTCACTAACACCGCACTAGCAGCATATTCGGTGATCGCCAGGTATATGAACAAAGTCTCCCCATCTACAGGCTTCGATAAGACGGGAGACTACACCATGTGGGCTTTTAAGGTTTGGAAAGCCTGTTCGCAGTCTTCAGTCCACTCGAACTTCTTGTTGCCCCTAAGTAGATTAAAGAAAGGGACGCACTTATCTGTTGATTTTGAAATAAATCTACTGAGCGTGGCAATCCTTCCAGTTAAACTTTGCACATCTTTGATCTTTACTGCGATTTCATATCAATCAGGGCCTTGATCTTTTCGGGATTAGCCTCGATTCCTCTCGAATTGACAATGAACCCCAAGAACTTCCCTGATCCTACTCCGAAGGAACATTGGAGAGGATTTAGCTTCATTTGATATTTGTTCAGAACATTGAAACACTCTTGTAAATCCTTCACATGTCCTTCTGCCTTTTTTGACTTCACCAGCATGTCATCAACGTACACCTCCATGTTTACCCCGATCAACTCCTTAAACATGTGGTTAACTAGTCGCTGGTAAGTTGCACCAGCATTTTTCAATCCGAAGGGCATTACTTTGTAACAGTATAGCCCTGTATCGGTCCAAAAGCTAGGGTGATCCTCATCAAGGGGATGCATACTAATTTGATTATACCCTGAGTATGCATCCATGAAGGAGAGGATCTTATGGCCTGCAGTTACATCGACCAGCTGGTCGATCCTTAGGAGTGGGAAGCAATCTTTAGGGCAGGCTGTATTAAGGTCTGTGAAATCCACACAGGTCCGCCATTTTCCATTCGGCTTGGGAACCAGTACTGGATTAGAGACCCACAATGGATAAAACGCCACCCTGATGAACCCATTCTCCTTTAGTTTTTCAACTTCCTCCTTCAAAGCTTTTGATCTATCTTTATCGAGCAGCCTTATTTTCTGTTGCACGGGTGGAAAGCTTTTGTCGATGTTCAGGACATGGCTGATGACTGCAGGATCTATCCCAACCATGTCTTTATGTGACCAGGCAAAAACTTCCTGGTTCTTCCTCAAAAATTCCACCAGTGCGTATTTGGTTGTTGTTTCTAAATTTTTACCGACCTTTACAACTCCGGTCGGAAACTCTTCGTCAAGCTGGACCTCCTCAAGGTCCTCGACAGGTCCTATATCTTCTTCAAAATCCCCAAAGCGAGGATCTAAGTCTCTGTCCTCACTTTGGGCAACACCCTTTTTGGTGACTTCATCACCTGATTGGGCTTGTACATCAATGGCCATCTGCAACTTTTCTGGGGGAGCACTCCTCGACATACCCTTCTTGGCTTTAGTGATTGAGGAATTGTAGCACTCCCTTGCTTCCCTCTAGTTTCCCAATAAATGTCCTACCCCTGCGTCTGTTGGGAATTTCATGGCTAAGTGCCATATAGAGGTGACGGCCCGAAGGTCGACCAGTATTGGCCTTCCGATTACTGCATTGTAGGCCGAAGGACAATCAACTACTATAAAAGTAGTGAGTAATGTCCTGGTGGCGGGTGCAGTACCTGCTGTTACTAGAAGCCTGATTGACCCTGTTGGAGCGAGTCCCTCACCAGAGAAACCATAAATTGTTTGGTTGCAGGGCTCCAAGTCCTTGACAGACAACTTCATCCGTTCCAGCGAAGATTTATACAGGATGTTAACTGAACTTCCTGTATCTACCAGTACTCTTTTCACCATCATGTTGGCTATCTGAACATCCATGACCAGCGGATTGGAATGTGGGAACCGGACATGCTGGGCATCAAAATCAGAGAAAGTTATTGCACCGTCCTCTGTTCAAGCCCTCTTTGATGCCCGATCCTCCACAGTCATCATCTCGATGTCCTGGTTGTGACGTAGGGTCTGAGCGTATCATTCCCTTGCCTTTCCGCTGTTTCCCGCAAGGTGCGAGCCTCCACAGATGGTGAGTAAGGTGCCAGCCATGGGATCAGGGTGTAAAGGTGGCGAGCGTTGGTGTATAGGCGCCTGCTCGTTGCCACCTGGAGCCTCTCGTTGGGAAGCTCCCGTGGCCCGCACATATCTCCTCAAGTGTCCTTGTCTAATAAGGAACTCGATTTCATCCATCAGCTGGTTACACTCGTTCGTATCGTGTCCGTAATCATTGTGAAAATTACAAAACTTGGTTGTACCCCTTTTTGAAATATCCTTTCGAATGGGAGCAGGTCTTTTGTAAAGCACACTGGAACTTGTGGCCTGATACACCTCTGCTCGAGACCCGACAAGGGCGGTGTAGTTGGTGAACCTTGGCTCATCATGATTGCCCTTAGCGCGCTTACTCTCGGAGGTAGAGGGTTCGTTATGGGGCCTCTTCCCCCCATTCTTACCGTTGCCATTCCCATTGCCTTTGCCTTTGTCGTTGCCGTTGGGATTTGACCCATTGGCGGCTTTCGCGGGGTCTTTAGTCCCCTTATCTTTATTTGGGGTATTTCCCTCACTGTCAATTGCATCCTCGAGCTTGATGTATCGATCAGCTCGATCCAAAAATTCTTGGGTGGTTTTAACCCCATGCTTCCTGAGGCTACTCCAAAGAGGTGTACAGCGCCGAACTCCTGCAGTTAGGGCCAACATTTTGCCTTCGTCTCCCACTGTTTTGGCCCCAGCTGCTGCTCGCATGAAACGCTGGACATAGTCTTTCAGTGGTTCTCCTTCTTGCTGGCATATCTCGACCAGCTGGTTTTCCTTAGTTGGGTGCACACGACCCGCATAGAATTGTCCGTAAAACTCCTTTACGAACATCTCCCAAGATACAATACTTGCAGGAGGGAACTTAAAGAACCACTCATATGCCGCATCAGAAAGTGTTGCAGGGAAGATCATGCATTGAGCGTCTTCGGACACCTTCTGAATGTCCATTTGTGTCTCGAATTTGTTGACATGAGATACCGGGTCAAAATACTCGTCAAAGTTCGGAAGTGTGGGCATCTTAAACTTACTGGGGGTTTCAGCCATTGCGATCCTTTGTATGAAAGGAGTGCCCCTTCTCCTGTCGTACTCGATATGATATGTTCTTCCCCCGACCAGTTGTTGCACTGCTTGGTTCAGGGCATCTATTTGGGCCTGAACGGCCTCAAGAATTGCCGGGGCTTCTGGTGCCAGGGGAATGTACTCGTCGTACCGTTCTCAGAGGTCGTTGAGTACATCCCTTAGATTGTCATCCCTTCTCCGCTGCTCGCTGGCTTCGAGCCGGCTAAAGACATTGTTTTGTCTAGGCTGCCCCCCAGCATTATGTCCTTCATGACGATTTTCTCTAGGTGGGGGGCTTCTGCCTCCACCTCTCTCCTCGTTCCTCCGACCAGCGTTCCCTCTGCCTGAGACAACCTCATTGTAGCCGTGGCCATCTCTGAACCTCGATTGGCTATGGTGGGACCGACTGTTTCCTCGGTTGCCTCCTTGGGCTGGAACTTCCCGAGCGTTAGGGGGAGGCCTGCACTGGTCGGTAGGTCCCCGTGCATTATCATGTCGTGGGGGGCCCCTGACCGTAGAGCCTGTCTCTGAGTTCCTTCTGTTACTAGAAGGATGCTACCCCCTGCTCAGTGGGTGCGGCTCTTCATCCCTCGGGCGTCTAGGGCTGCAGGGCTGCTGCCCAGCCCTATTCTGCCTTGGATGTGGGGAATTGCCTCGACCAGCCTGGGATGGAGGCTGCGTCTCAGGGTCCCTAGGTGGGACATCATCCTGAGGCATTGGCGGCTACTCCGGCCTTTGAGGGCTTGTTGGCTGTAGAAGAGGGCTAGGATTGGGACCTCTTTGACGTGGCCCATTTGGGGGTTGGTCAGGCTGCGAGGCAGGCGCAACCTGATTCCTAGCCAATTGGAGGGCTGCTTCGAGGGCTACCATGGCATCCCTCTGACGACGGTCCATCTCCGCCTGTCTTTCACTCAGCTCTTGGCGCTAGCGCTCTATTTCTCGTTGCTGTCACTCCATGGTCTCCGCAGTACTTTCTTGACTGGCCCTCAGATTGGCCAATTCATCTTGCAATACTCCCAGAGTAATCCTCAACATTTCGAAGTCCAGTTCCTCCTCATCAAACTCCAAGTGTGGCTCATTCTCAGCCATGTTTAGAGGAGGAGGTTGAGATGGTGCAGTGTCAGCAGCCTACCCAGTCTTCCTGGTTGTCTTTGTCATTAGTACTTCAACCACCTCGTCTCAAGATCTCAATGAAAGATCCAGAATGTTGACCCTCATTTTGGTCAACTGACACGAAGTCAAAATGCTTGATGTGATAGAAAGTATTGAAATAAATCTAATGGAAAGAAAAGTAAACGACACAACAAATTATAGTGGTTCGGCCCCACAAATTGGTAATGACCTACATCCACTTAAGCCATTATTGATCTTGCTTCTCAAAGGAGTGATCAAAGAACTAGGGTTCTTCGAGTTTCACAAGCCTTAGAGGGATGAATAATACAACTGAAAGATAATAGCTAAAATTCTCTTCTAAAGCATAAACCAAAATCAACCCAAAAGTCCTTCCCTTGAGCTATTTCTCTCTATTTATAGGCTCAAGGAGGATTACATGAATTAGTTACAGATATTGATTCCTAACTAATCGGATAATCAGGTATCATGGGAGATCATTTCGGATATGATTACAATTGTACAAGATTATCTCAAAATACACGAAGTACACGACCAAGCTGGTCGTATATAAAACCCAAATGTTGCGCCAGGGGAATCTCCCTGGTCGATGGTCGAACAAAACCTCTGCCAGGTGTCAGCCACGTGTTAAAAATGTTTGCCACGTCATCCACACCTGCTTTTTGGATAACAGGTACTAACCAGATACAAGATCCACCTTAGAGAATACCATCTTACTCACTAGATGAGCCTTTAAATCTTATAACTCTACTGAGCCATTTCAAACAGTGCCCTAAAACCTGTTTCCATTCCTGACACCAATCCATTTACCATTCTATCTCTTCACATAAAGGAAACCCTGGAAAAACTCCTAGAAGCACATCCAGAAACTCACAGACTAGTCCAGTCTGTCCTGACCCCACTGGCACAATCTAAGTGGTTTCCACCACACTAGCTAAGAGTTCCATGCATCTCTCTGCCATAAAACTCTAGCTCTCAATATAGATGTCATCAGCATACCAAATCTATGCATAGTGCCAACTGCCACAAGGCTTTCCGTTCCCAAGCCCAAGAGCTACTATCCTTTCCTTGTAATTTAAAATTGCCCCACACTTACTTAACCCATCCATATCCCGGATCATCTCAAAATCAATCATAACCAACCTTATCATATCAACTGATGAGTCATTTTCATCATAATCCAACTCATCTCTTAAATCACCAATACAATATCACTTTTCCCATCATAACATAACCATGCAATCTGCATAATAACTTTATGCCTCTCTATATGCAACAAACAAAGGAACATCATGGCACCAAAACCAATCAGCATAACTCAAAAATCAGAACTAGAAAACTGACCAGCCACCCCTGAGGAACTAGTCTCAGTCTCAGACTCTGACTGCCTCGGAATAAACACTCGAGCTGGAGTCGAGCTGTCTATCCTCTTTTGCTCATCCTCTCTTAGCCTTGGGCAATTCTTCACAATATGCCCAACCATGTCACATGCGAAACATGCCTTTGCTCGGCATTCTCCCAGATGACGCTTCTTGCACCGAGTGCAGAATGGATAAATTTTCTTCTAGCTTTCATTCTTGCTTGCTCCAATAAGTGGAGGTACCACTATCCGAGCTCTGTGCTCCCTAGCACTCTTCTTCTCATCTCTTATGCTCTCAACAGCAAGAGCCTTTTCTACCACCTGAGCATAGGTAGAGATTTCATGCACTGGGGAAACTCTAATGCCCCGAGCTATTCCAGGATTCAATCCCTGAATAAATCTTTCCTTCCGAGCTACATCTATGGGTACCTTTTCAATAACATCCCTGCATCAGTATTAGTTGATTCTGGAGCTACACACTCATTCGCATCAGTGCATTTAGTTGGTAGACTGAATGGATTACCTGTTGAGATGGATACAATTTTTAGTGTAGCACTACCCTCCGGGGAAGTGCTATACTCATCTCATTGGTATAAGACTATACCAATTACAATCAATGACAGGGAACTATATGTTAACCTGATCATTATCGACATGAAGGACTATGACGTCATTTTAGGAATGGATTTCCTAACAATGTACAACGCTAGAATCGACTGTAGTAAGAAAGAAGTCGTTTTTGCACCGGTTGGAGAAGAAGAAGTTCATTTTCAAGGGAAAGAGAAGCGAACCCCTTCACCGATGATTTCTGCAGCAAAGGCAAGGAAATTATTAGCAAACGGATGCACCGGATATCTAGCAATGATTTGTGACATCTCGAAGGAGAAGCTTGCGCGACCTGAAGATGTTCATATTGTACGCGAATTCATGGAAGTATTTCCAGAAGATCTTCCTGGAATTCCTCCCGATCGTGAAATTGAGTTTGAGATCGAGTTGTTACCTGGTACAACTCCGATTTCAAAGGCCCCTTATCGCATGGCACCTGCCGAGCTGAAGGAACTAAAGACTCAACTGGAGGAACTTTTGGAAAAGAAGTTTATAAGACCCAGTCATTCACCGTGGGGAGCTCCAGTACTATTCGTGAAGAATAAGGATGGTACAATGAGAATGTGCATTGATTACAGGGAGCTCAACAAAGTGACGATTAAAAATAAGTACCCGCTACCCAGGATTGATGATTTATTCGACCAACTACAAGGAGCGGCAGTATTTTCAAAGATAGACCTTCGTTCGGGATACCACCAGCTCAAGGTGAAGGAACAGGATATTCCCAAAACAGCGTTTCGAACTCGTTATGGACATTACGAATTCCTGGTGATGCCATTTGGACTAACCAATGCTCCTGCAGCTTTCATGGATCTCATGAATAGAGTATTTAAGGATTTCCTAGATAAATTTGTCGTTGTTTTTATCGATGATATCCTTATATACTCAAAGTCAGAAAAAGAACATGAGGAGCATCTAAGATGTACGCTGGAAACTCTCAAAAAGGAACAATTATATGCCAAATTCAAGAAGTGTGAATTTTGGCTCGATAAAATTAACTTTTTGGGACATGTTGTGTCAAAAAGTGGCATTTTGGTGGATCCAGCTAAGGTAGAAGCAGTAAAAGGATGGTCCCAGCCAAGGAATGCAACTGAAATAAGAAGTTTTCTGGGCTTAGCTGGATATTATCGACGATTCATAGAAGGGTTTTCCAAAATCGCAACCCCACTTACGGCACTCACCAGAATGAATAGTCGATTCATATGGACGGAAGCTTGTGAGAAGAGTTTTATGGAATTAAAGAATCGACTAACTAATGCCCCAGTCCTCACCATCCCGAATAGTAAAGACGAGTTTGAAATTTTCTGTGACGCTTCAAAGATGGGATTAGGAGCGGTGTTGATGCAAGAAGAGAGAGTAGTAGCTTACGCCTCCAGACAATTAAAGGATTACGAGAAGAACTACCCCACACATGATCTAGAGTTAGCTGCGGTAGTTTTTGCCTTGAAAATTTGGAGACATTATCTCTATGGAGTGAGATGTAAAATTTTTACTGATCACAAAAGTCTGAAGTACTTCTTTACCCAGAAGGAACTTAATATGAGACAAAGAAGGTGGTTGGAATTAGTCAAAGACTACGACTGTGAAATTTTATACCACCCTGGGAAAGCCAACAAAGTAGCGGATGCATTGAGTAGAAAGACGTCGACAAGCTTGATGTTCCTTCAAGCCTTGTCCAAACCGCTACAAGAAGAAGTAGTAAGATCGGGCATAGAAGTAGTAATCGGAGGATTGTCCAATCTGACGTTGCAGTCGACTCTGCTGGAGGAAATAAAAGAAGGTCAAGAATCAGATCCTCACCTGACCGAGGTCAAAGCAGAAGTCAAAGAAGAAAAAGTGAAGAATTTTAATGTTTCTGACGCAGGAATATTAAAATTTAATGAAAGAATTTGCGTACCTGCAAGAGAGGACATTAAGAAAAAGATTATGAATGAAGCCCATAATACTCCATACACGGTACACCCAGGCTCAACAAAGATGTACAGAAGTTTGAAGGAACACTTTTGGTGGCCTGGCATGAAGAAAGACGTAGCCCAATATGTAGCTCGATGCCTTACTTGCCAGAGGATTGAGGCAGAACATCAACGACCTGGAGGAGAACTTCAGCCCTTGGAAATACCAGAATGGAAATGGGAGCAGATTGCAATGGACTTTGTTATTGGACTTCCACGAACAAGCAAAGGATATGATTCTATATGGGTCATCATCGACCGATTAACAAAGTCGGCTCATTTCCTTCCGGTAAAGGTGACGTACACAGGGGACCAGTTAGCGGAAGCTTATGTGCAAGAGATAGTACGATTGCATGGAATTCCAATTTCCATAGTGTCAGATAGAGACTCAAAGTTTACTTCGAAGTTCTGGCAAAGCTTGCACAAGGCTATGGGGACAAGATTGAAATTTAGTACAGCTTTCCACCCACAAACAGATGGTCAAACAGAAAGGACTATACAGACTCTTGAAGATATGCTAAGAGCGTGTGTCCTGGACTTTGAAGGATCGTGGAGTAAATATTTACCGCTGATTGAATTTGCCTATAACAACAGTTATCAGGAAACCATAGGAATGGCACCCTATGAAGCGTTATATGGGCGGAAGTGTCGATCTCCTATCCATTGGCATGAAGTGGGTGAAAGAAAGTACATAGAGCAACAAACTGGACCAGATATGGTGACGTCGACAACGGAAGTTGTTCGGAAAATTCAACAGAGGATAGCAACAGCCCAAAGTCGACAAAAGTGCTATGCAGACAAACGAAGAAGACCATTAGAGTTCCAAGTTGGAGAAAAAGTATTTCTGCGGATAACACCAATGAAAGGTGTTATGAGATTTGGACAAAAAGGGAAATTGAATCCAAGGTTCATTGGACCTTTTGAAATACTAGACCGAATTGGAAAAGTGGCCTATAAATTGGCACTGCCACCAGAGTTGTCGGATGTACATGATGTATTCCATGTGTCGATGTTGAAGAAATACATTCCTGATTCCAGTCACGTATTGAAACATGAAGTTATCCAGGTGGACAAAGACCTTACTTATGAGGAAAAGCCTGTCCAAATTTTGGATCGAAAGAATAAGGTCTTAAGAAATAAAGAAATACCTTTGGTCAAAGTATTGTGGAGAAGCCAGACAATAGAAGAGGCTACGTGGGAGCGAGAGGACGAGATGAAAGCTAAATATCCCGATTTATTCTAGATTTTCGAGGACGAAAATTTATAAGGAGGGTAGATTGTAACTCCCATTTCTTTCTACAAATACATTACAACAATTATGAAAAATAAGAGAAGATATTTTTTTTATTCATACTTTTGAGTGCATTACAATGCTAACCGAATGTTAGAGCTATTAAGTAAAGTGGAAGAATAACTAATGAATATGCAACTATAACATTCATGGGCATTTCATTAGTATAATACCCATAGAATGATGCTAAATACAAGCAAACAATCACTAAAGTTATGAAAAATAAAGAGAAATTCATGTTTTGATGATGAATTTTATCTAGAAGGTTAAGAGATGAAGAAGTTGTGCAAATAAATGGTTGAAGGAACAAGTATTTATAGGACAAAAACTAGCCGTTTATGACCGTTGGTGAATAGTGATCATGACCGTTGGGGATATAGTTGTTTTTCTATTATGGGATTTTTAACAATTCTAAGTTGTTGGAGTAACTAACATGTGGGAATAATTAATTTATGGGTGTTAGAGAAACATTTTCAGAAAAGTTTGTGAGTCAAAAATGTTAAACTAAGTAATATAAGAAGATTGGGAAATTTTCTTTTTTTTACTATTCACCGGATACTATTCATAGTGGGTCCCACAGTGGGGTCCGCAAGGGTCCCACAGTAGGGTCCACATGGGTCCCACAGCGGGGTCCACCCCATGGGTCCCACATGTTGATGCAGTAGTGATATAGTGATGACTTAAGCAAATTACTATGCTTGATATTTTGAATATTTTATTATTTTACTATGCTTGATATTTTTAATATTTTATTATTTTACTATGCAGCATAGTAACCCAATGTTTTCCTATAAATAGAGCCTTTCAGAATTCATTTTGAATTACGAAAAATCTTTCTTTCTCTCACTCTGCCTAAAATCTTCTTAACACTCTTTTAAAGTTTTAAATCTCTAAAATCTAGGCGAAGTTCTGTTTGTAACGCTAGCCTACGAAGACCTTTTTGGGTAAGCTCCTTCCCGAGCCTTTCAGTTCAGTTATTTAACTATTTTTATATATAGATTATTTTATCATGCCGTTATAATGCCAAAATTTATATATAGATTATTTTATCCTGCCATTATAATGCTGAAATTTATATATAGATTATTTTACTATGCCGTTATAATACCAAAATTTATATATAGATTTCTTTACTATGTCGTCATATTTTACAATGCTAAAATTGAAATATGAACTATTTTTTTATGTATCCTCATAATACTAAACTTATATAGGCTATGGTCATACTTTTGACTATTATTATGGACTCTTATGACCTTATTCCCTATTATTATGGACAAGTATTATGACCTGGACTTTTCAGTATGACCATGACCACGACTTTTAGATCAGGACCTTGTCATGGACAACTATAGTATGACCATACGCCTGGACATAAAATAAGCACTAAGACAGGAAAAATGGGATAATAACAATATTAAGCTAACATTTCATAATGTAGATTTTATGTAATTTAATAGTTTGTGTTTTTATCAGGAAGCTAACAATTTCGGTTGTTTTATCAAGACGCAAGGTAAGTAGAATCCTCATCTACAATACAAGTATTTTATGTGTCTTATGTGCATTTATATGCTTTATATGTTAATCTGTCATATTGTTCTTATGCATAAGTTATTTTCAAGAGTGTTATATTATGCATAAGCACGCTTAATGTTCACAGACAAGTTATTGAAAACGTTAAAGTAGAGGTGCTGCTTGGGAGACCTAAGTCCCAAAAATGTAAGGAGGGAGATGTACGTCCCTATATGATGAATGTTTATGCGGGAAATTCCCTATTATCATGTTTATGTTCAGGTGGGAATGTGATTCCCTATGTAATGCCGGCAGCAGCATCCTCTAGGGCCCAAAAGAAAGGAAAGTGAAAGAAAGAAAATACATTGCATGTTGCATGTTTATTTTAATGCATATGAGGTAGTTATTCTGCTTACTGAGCCTTAGCTCATCAGTTAATGTTTTGTATTGTAGGTAAGAGGCCCCAAATATAAATCGTTGATGAGTATACGTGGAGCCAACATGACTGTACATATGGGGCTGACCTGAAGGGAGTGGAGTTCTGCTATGCTATTTTATAAATAAACAAGAAACTTGGTTTTATTATATTTCATTAAAAGTATTTTGTGAACTTTATCATTTACTTAAAGCTTTAAAAAGTATTTCATGAACTTTGTAATTTACACAAAGCTTTTCAATTTATCAGTTGGATACATTTTCATTTCTACGTTAAGGTGTAGTAACGCCACGAAAATGATTTATAAAAGTATTAAGATTTGTATGTAAGATAAAGTTTTTATCTAGTTGTGAGTATTGTGTGGTTAAGGTTATAAACATTATTTATGTATTGTTTAATAAAGTTTTTGTAAATTCAGAATTTCAGTATTGTCATATTTAGGTTAAAATTTGTTTTTACTCTATATATATGTATGTTAAGAAAGGAGGTCGTTACAGATATAAACTTGCTGATTGAATCTGCAGTCAATAACTTGACCCATTAATCATGATGAGCATATCAAGAGCTTTCCCCATGGGAACAATCTTACCACACCACAATTACAACCATTTGCAGTGCTATAAACATGCCCATGGCATTCATGCATCAATCATAATCCCTGCTTTTCCAACACTCACACCATGCCTCCAACTTCAGCATGCAAATATCGCATTTATATAATCACAGAGCAGGTAATCATATGATCACATTCATATATATATATATATTCACGGGGCATATAATCATATAGTCAAGAGCCAGGCTCTATCAGAATCTCATGCTCCCTAATACAATGTGCAAGTAAAGCATTTACATTCTATTTAAGCAGTTAAGCACATAAATACAGAACTAGCTACCATTCCCTGAGTGAAGCTATCTTCAGTGATGAGTGTACATGCCCAGCTTGTCTTTAGGAACCATAAACCTTGGCTTACTCTGATACCAAGTCGTAACGCCCTAAACTCCAGGGACCGTTACGGTGTGCCGTATAAACAGTGATAAACTCGCTAATCGAGTCATTTGTCCAAAATCATGTAACTAAGTATGATTAGCGATTTAGTGATTAAAAATTTCGGTTAAGATATAACGTTTCATTAGAACATTTACTGTATACATTGGGATCCCGAAAATATACTTTAAAGGTTTATTACAAGAAAATATTTACAACCAGCCGATTTAAGCAGCAAAACAGGGTTTAACCCTAGTTCCTCTTTCAACCCTAGGCCGTGGCGGTCAAGCAGCCGCATATGTACACATCGTCACCTAAGCTCTCCAAATCAAGGATGGTCCAACTTTCTTTTTCCTTTACTTGCACCACATAGCACCCGTGAGCCGAAGCACAGCAAGAAAACTCAATATGCCCATGAACAGTCATATCATGACATCAAATCATATCCGGCATGCCTAGCAAATATAGTTATATTCAAGCATGAAAATAACCTCAGATAATGCTAGGGAATCTAGGATAAGAAATCCTACCCTCCCGATTGGATGACTATCAAGTCAATCCTAATCAGATGAGTGATTTAACACTTGAGGTTCTGCTAAACCATACTGAATGACTGACAAGCAAGTCACCACGGGGCTCAACACCCACAGCCATGCCAATGATGATCACCATGATCATATAGAGCTTATAGCCCTGAGCAGATGAGTGAATATTAACGGGGCTCGGCACCCATAACCGTTTGACGGAATTGTCACCTGGGCTTTCCTGCAATGGCTCTAATCAGATGAGTGTCTGATGGGTAAGTCACTAGGCTAAACAGATAAGTGACTGATGGGTAAGGCATTAGCTTAAACATATGAGTGACTGATGGGTAAGTCACACGGGGCTCGACACCCATAGCCATGTGACTAAATAGTCACTGGGCTCGCTGGCCCTGGCTCTAAGTGACTAGCCTTTGGCTAGACAAGCGCTTTTAGTTTTCATCGAACTTGAGGTCGGTCCAGCATTAATGCTCATGTTGAGTCATCCAATACAGATGTCGATTAGATCTAATCTTTTATCGGCTCTGCGTTCATGACGATTATGCCGTTTCTGGCTCCTAGGTCAATAACACGCGACCAATGCCAAACTTGAATGATCAGGGCCACGCACAAGTAAGAAATGCTACCAAACATATATCATGTGTCAAATATCCAAGACAGGGCATCCAACATGCTTACTTAACAATTACTAGCATAACTAGGATCATGCACAATCACAAAGACTCAAGCTCTGAACATTCTCATATTCAATATTCAAGGCATGCCCTAATCACATGTTTCTCGTGCATCACATGCATCAAGAATAACCATGCATGTCATATACACAGGGTGCAATTTTCTTACCTCTGGTTCGAGCGAGAATTAGAACAAGAACGACCCTTGAGAACGATCGACCTTTTAACCTTTAGCGGTCACCTAGGAATAACCAAATATAACCTCCATTAATAAAAATAAACAATAATAGGATCTTGACCCAAACCCCACTCTCGGGACCCCGAAATGTACCCACACGGTGAGTAGATTCGATCCCGGTCCTTAAGGATTGAAACGTCGAGCCAAAAACCCTTAAAAACACACAAAACGGGATCCTGGTGAAACATGGTAGCCCCCCAGCGCTACCCACTAGCACCCCAGCACTATTCACAGAACCAAAACTGCCCCCAAGCATCCCTGAGTAGCGCTGTAGCGCCCCCTTGTGGGCGCTACAGTGCTACACCCAGCCTGAAGATGCCCAGAAACTTCTCCCTTCGACTCCAACATTTCCAACACAAACCAAAAGCTTCCCAACATCATTTAAACCCCCAATTGAACCCAAATTGTATTGCCCCGAAATCCCTAATGCGGTTTAATGGCTGGATTAGTAGGTCAGGAGGGCCATACTTGTTTAATTATGTCATTAAATGAATATATGCATGTTTATGTGAATTATATTATAATATGATGCTATGTACATGCATGTGGGTCCACAATTGTTTATTAAACTGTTTTGGCAATTTGGGCTGTTTAGAGCATAATTGTGTATTCGGGTGCATTTTGTGATTCATAAATGAGATCCCATCATTATGGAGATATATTCGAGCTATTTGGCATGAGACGGTCATATATAATGGATTAGCGGTTTTGTCATAACGGAGTCAATTATTGGGTAATAAGAATGTTTATTTGATGATAAATTGGGAGTATTTGAGATCAGGAGGAAATTCTTGAAGTTTTGACTATAATATCCTCGAGGGTGTTTTCGGGACCCCGAGCAATAGGTTTTATTTGAGGTTACTTAAGCTTGAAGTAGCTTGTCAGATAGAACCGTACGTTAGAAAACATTTCCTCTCTCCTTCGTTAGCTCATTTTACCGTTCGAAGCCTTTTTGAAGAAATCTCGAGTTCTAGGAGTTGGAATCAAGCGAGGATCGAGGCATAGCGATCCTAGGGAATATTAGAAGCGTCTTAACCAAAGGATTTGGCGGAAAACAACTCAATTGAAGGTAATCTAAGTTTAAGTTTTGAGTTTTTAGAGTTTCTAAGCTTTGAATTGGATTTTGTGAATCGTTGAGTTTTCAGTTCGTTTGAACCTTGGGTTTTGATGGTTTTGGACCATTGGGAAGCTTGGGAACTTTGATTTGATGATTTGGTAATGTTTAGGTGTGTTTTTTGGAGGATTTGGGAAGTTGAAAATCGAGTTTGGGCGTGTTATGGGTTGGGCGTCGCGGCCCTGTTCTTGGAGTGCCGCGGCCCTAGCTCGAAGAAGCAGGTGGTTGGGATTGTGCTTGCTGGGCGCCGCAGCCCTTGCTTCAGGAATGGCTGGGGGCTGCGGCTCTTGAGCAGGGTTGAGCCCGTTTGAGTGTTTTGGCCCCGGGAACATAGTTTTAGGCCTCGGGATTGTTCCTACTACTTGGATTAGTTTGGATTGATGTCCCAGAGGCTAGATATTGGTTTGGGAACCTATGTTGTTCATTTTATTGATGGTGTCCCTTATTTGGTTATGGTTAGGTGACCACTAAAGGACTCAAAGTCAGATCGTTCTCAAGGGTCATTCGTTTATTCATTCTAGCTCGAATCAAAGGTAAGAAAACTGCACCCCATATGTGACATGCATGGTTATTCTTGATGCATGTTGAATGTTTAAATGTAAACATTGATAGCATATTGAATGCTTGGCAATCTTGCTCATTTGCATATGGTTATTATTGAGGCATGCTGGATGATTAAGTGTGACGCATGTGATGCACGAGAAACATGTGATTAGGGCATGCCATGAGTATTGACTGTGAGATTGATCAGAGCTTGAGTCTTTGTGTTTGTGCATGATTATAATTGTGCTAGCAACTGTTAAGTAAGCATGCTGAATGCCCTACGTTTGAATATTCAACATATGACATATGCTTGGTAGCAATGCTTACTTGTGCATGGTACTGACTCATTAGTCAGAATTGGCAAAGGTGTTAGTATCAACTGTGAAGTTGTGACTCATTAGTCAGGTTTGGCAGTGGTACTGGGCACTGGTCACACGGTGCTGACTCATAAGTCAGGACGGCCTTAGCGTGTTCAACGCAAGCCAATAAAGATTAGATCTAATTGATATCTGCATTGAATGACTCAAAGAGCATTAATGCGGGACCGACCTCAAGTTCGATGAATACTATAAGCGCTTGTGTGACTTACCTATCAGTCACTCATTTGTTAAGTTAGAGACTTACCTATCAGTCTCTCATTTGTTTAAGGCTAGTGGCTTACCTAGCAGCCACTCTTCTATTTAAGTTAGAGACTTACCTATCAGTCTCTCATCTGTTTAAGGCTAGTGGCTTGCCTAGCAGCCACTCTTCTGTTTAAATTAGTGACTTACTTGTCAGTCACTCAGTATGGTTTTCTAGAACCTCAAGTGATATTCACTCATCTGTTCAGAGCTATAAGCTCTGTATGATCATTTTGATCATCATATGCATGGCTTTGGGTGCTGAGCCCCGTAGTGACTTGTTTGTTGGTCACTTAGCATGGTTTACCAGAACCTCAAGTGTCGAATCACTCATCTGATTATGATTGACTTGATAGTCATCCAATCAAAAGGGCAGGATTTCTTATCCTGGATACCCCAACATTGTTTGAATTCATTTGCATGCATGAATAAAGTTATGTTTGCTAGGCATGCCAGATATGATTTGATATCATGATATGACTATTCATGAGCATATTGAGTTTTCTTGTTGGGCTTCGGCTCACGGGTGCTATGTGGTGCAGGTAAAGGCAAAAGAAAACTGGACCATCCTTGAGTTGGAAAGCTTAGGTGACGATGTGTACATATGCAGCTGCTCGACCGCCACGGCCGAGGTTTGAAGGAAAGGAACTAGGGCTGAACCCTGTTTTGCCGCTTAGATCGGCTGATTGTAAATATTTTCTTATGATAGACCTCTAAATTATATTTTTGGGATCCCAATGTATACAGTAAACGTTCTAATAAGACGTTATATCTTAACCAAAATTTTTAATCCCTAAACCGCTAATCATACTTAGTTAAATGTTTATGGCCAAATAACTTGATTAGCGAGTTTAGCATTGTTTGCAATGTGCACCGTAACGGTCCCTGGAGTTGGGGCGTTACACAAATATCATCTACATACAAAATGGAAGTGAGAATGGTAGAGTGAAAATGGTAGAAAAGAAGATGGTAACAAAAAATTAAGCCCTTAAAATGGTCTTGAAATTGCATATTTATAGCCAAAATGAGAGTATTAAAATAATCAACTTAAATTGATTAGATTAATTAAATAAAGTAAATATGACATATAGGGGTAAATTATAGGGTGTAATGATGATTTTTGTGGTGAAATATGTGGAAAAATTCGATAAAAAGTTGGCATTTTTGGGCAAAGGGTACATTGTGAGCTCAAGAGAAGGGTGTTGGTGGCTGGTTGGGTGGCTAGGCCAGGTGGTTCAGGCAGCTGGGAGGCTGCTGAGCTAAGTTGGGCCTGGCTGGGCCGAAGGGTGCTTGAGCTTGGCTGGGTGCTGGCACAGGGAGGCCTGGTGTGGGCGGAAGCTGCAGGCGGGTTGGGCCTGGTTTATGGCTGGGGTATGGAAGCTTCAGGAGGTAGCTGGGCTGAGGAGCTTCAGGAGGTGGGCCCGTGGTCTGGCAGGAGAGCTGCAGCGGCTAGAGTAAGAGACTGAAGGTTGACGGGCCTGGGCTGGTGCGGCCCAAGGGCGCTGGCTGGGTGAGCTGGAGCATGGGCCTTGTGCCAAATTTTGTTTTTGTTATTTCCTATTCAAAAATGTCATTTTCCTTTCTTTCTCTTTATTTTTCAAACACAAAAAAGATACAACATAATTCCTACAACATAAAAATAAATTAAATCACAATCAAATATTTTCAATTATAAATAAATCATATTAATTATTTGAAAATACTTAATTAAGACTTAATTTAATTTATCATTAAAGATCAACAAAAATACATTTTTTTACTTCTAACTAAACTATATTAATTACAAATAATTTAAACTACAACATATTATAATAAAATATCTATAAAAATACACAAAAATATATAAAATCATGATAAGACTAATGAATTCAAAATTACTTAAAAACTTAATAAATCAATTAAAAACCTAAGAACTAAGCAACAATTAGCATATAAAATATGGTAAAATAACTCTATTTTGTAGAGTTATCAATAAACATAATAAAATCCATGTGGGGTAAAATTATTATATCTACATAATTAATCACAATTTATGCCCATGATGTGATCCTAATCAACTTAATATATAATTTTATATAATTAGAGATATTATGGCTACTCCCTAATTATTAAAAATTATATGGTTCACCAGACATTATGTTTTAGGTTCTACTTAATTCCTAAGAACAACTATGCAGTAACATAATAGGCAATCACAGAGAGTGCTCCTAGTGTAGTCGTCCGAAGATCATTAAAAACCGCTTTAGATTGAGTATTGTCTCAGTTTCATGCTTTTCCATGTTAACCATAAAATTATTGATGTATTATTCATAACTTAATTATTCTAGCTAAGTAATTATTCTAATTAATTAGATAATATTTTATGAATCTTAAAGTGCTAATTTTTAACTAAACTGTATGTTAAAATTTTATGAATTTAATTTATTTAGCACTTAAATTAATTAATGTCTAAAATATTTATGTGATCCTCATTGCCATCATATATAATTTTATTTAACTAAAAATGTTGTGATTACTCTATAATTAAATAAAATTATATGAATCACTTAAACACATTTCATTTATGCTTAAAAATTTCTGAAATTTTATGAGTATATTTTATATAGCAAAATTTAATTATAATTGAATGTATATTATATTAATTTTTTATGCACTTAATTATACTCATAAAATGAAATAAATTACATAACATGAATAATATTATGTCAAAAGTATTTAAGCATTAAAGTACAAATATGGAATATATATATATATATCATGCATTTAAACCCTAAAATCATACATATAATATCTCAAAATTAATTGTACTAATAATAAATATTACATTAATTAAAACATAAATAAACATACAAAATTAGTACAATCCAATACATTTATATGTATGATAAAAATAAATGCATTGATTCCGTAAATAATTAAATGGCAGAATTAATTTAAAAATTAATGCTTAATGAGGCAATAAATCAATTACTCAATATTTGGTAAATTAATAAACAATTGTACTAAAACTTAATTGTAAAACATTAATGTGATTACATTTACATACTCAAATTAGTACAATTATCATTATTGCATGCTCAAAAAATAAAAATAAATCATGCAATAAATATTCCAAATAAAATATTTGCATATTTTAATTAATTTCCAGATAATATATAAATTACTAAAATTATATGCTTAATTAAAATAACCAAAATTAAAAAAATTAAATTTATTGCCTAAATTAATGTAGAAATCAAGAAAAATATTAATTCCAAAACTATTTTAAAAATTTTAATTTTTTGGATTTTTCTTTATTTTTTTTTTAATTTCTACCTTGAGGAAACTCGATTTTAATGCACAAATTAATTAAAAATCATGAACTTGAAGATTTACAACCTTAGGTTGCTTAAGAAACAACTAGAAATCAAACTTTGATTTTCCTTAAGTTTTGACCATAAATAAATATGCAAATTTTTAAGAGCATTGTTTTCTTAAGTTTCAAACTCATTTTTTTCTTTCACAAAATCATTAGAAACATGAACTAAATGATTTCTAATGCTATTCTTTATGGAAAAATAAATTTGAAATAACAACAAAATTTGCACATATATGATGAAACCTATTATTTAGCTTTATTGCCAAAAATTGTTAGAAATTTAATAAATGAAGCATTTCTAACATTAAAATGCAATAAAAATGCAAATATACAAATCATATACACGAATGAATATGTGTATATATGAAGACAAAACATATATATCATAACAATATCAAGGCAGCAGCAAACATGGCTCTTAATACCAAATGTAAGATTAATTTAATTTAGATGCATTAACAATCATAATATGCGGAATACACTTTATAGGATTGTTACCAAAAAAAAATAAAGGAGATCGATAAATTATACCTCCAGCCATTAATTTGATAACATCGATCTAAAGTCTTTAGATCTGCAAAAGAAAAGAAAAAGAGAGTTAGAGAGGGTAATGGACTTTCAAGCTCTCACTAGCTCTTTAGATAGAGTATGAGAATGAGAGTTGAGCTTGGGGACCAAAACTATATATTTATAAATGAAATTCCGTATTTTAATATTACCAAGTGATTTAAAATAAAAAACTTAATTAAATGCGGAATACTGATTAAGTTGTTTAGACATATTTCATTTTTATTAACACTGATCATTATACAACTGTTTAAACAGAAACAGAAAAACAGGTAAAAATTCAACACACGAGAACTTTTACGTGGTTCAGAAATCCTTTCAGATAACATACATCCATGGGGTCACGCCCAGAGAATAAACCAATTAGTAAAGAAATAATGTGTATAAAAGCACTGACTTAAACAATGTAAGACTCCCTCTTAAACTATTGTCACAATCTTGTTGTACTACTTTTCACTACGAATCTGGTTTAAATAAAACGCTGATTCTCTTGAAATCTCTTCAAAGAATAGCGAGTGCTCACTTCCTCCTGAAGTGAGACTTAGGTAGAATCCTCTCCCGAAGATCCTTATGAACATGTTCACAATAGACACTACATGTTTACAAGAGACTAGATATATATCCACAAGTACATTCAGCACTCTCACAAAGATTAAAGTGAACAAACTTAATCTCTACAAATAAAACACTCTTCAAAATAACATAACGTTTACAAATTTCCAAATGGAAGAGGTGAAATTTCCAAAGGTCTTGGCAAGGTATTTATAGGTAAAGAAATCATCCAAGACCAGCTCTCTCTGAGATCTTGTAATCAATACAAGAATATTTGCAAGTTTCTTTGATTTTGAAAATCTGTCAGCCAGATTAATTTTATATCGACAAAAAAGAAAAGTGTTGAGTTGGCAACGACATCAGACTTATCTGGCAGAACGAACATGGTCATTTCTTTTGACCATGTTCATTTCCGAAAACCTCTTTATTCCTCAATGAACATAATTCCTGAAAATATTATCACAAGATAATTTAAATACAATATTTTACCAATAAAGATTGATTGTGATAAATAAAGTAAAAATTGTATTCACACTAAATGAGATTTTCACACTAAAAACCAGATAAATTATGTGATAATTATTTAAAGATATGCAGCTGATTTTTCTCAATTTAAAATATTTTGTCTAAAACAAAGTTAGCCAATAAGGGTTTTTACAATATAGGTGAGACATTCCATCAAGGTCTCTGTCACAATTAATGTGAGAATATTTGACATTCAATAGGATATAAAATAGTAGGTAACTCAATATTAAGTAACTACCTTAAATAATGAGTATATTAAAAATATGTGTTAATTAATCTCAATATTGACTTTAATCAAAATTAATTAGAATGAATAATTTTTTGTAATTCTAATTAATATAATAATATATTCTAACATAACCATGTGACCTAATTCCCTTGTATTCATTATATACATGTATATAATAGGGATAGGTGACTCATGTATAAAATAAATAATTATCAAATGCATCTAAAGCTCACCGTTCTTGGCCATATATTTTATATGTTCAGTGTACGTTACATGGCATCCTACTTGGAGTGGTATATATAAATATATACTAGATAAAAGCAACGTGTAACATGCACGTTTACTTATTTTTATTTATAAAACTTATTAATTATTCTTATTAAATTTATATTAATGTCATATAAATTTTAAATAAATATTTTATTTTAACTAAATAATTTATTTATTTTTGTTTAAGTTTATATTTGTTCTGGTTTTTGAATTTGAGAATGACAACAAGAGATTATATATTATATATTTAATGTAATATTAAATATTATACGTGGATTTTAAATTTAAGTTTCTTGCTAGATTTAAAAAAAACAATTTGTTGCTAATTGACAATAGATTATATTATATGTTTAATATGATATTATTCTAATGAGTAAGTTTAGGTTTAATTAAATTTTATTTAAATTATAAAACGTATGATTTTGTTATTTTTAAATAATTATTATTGTAAAATATCTCAAAAATATCATATTTTAATTTGTTTAGTTATTTATTATTTTTAAATAATTATCATTGTAAAGTATCTCAAAAATATCATATTTTAATTTTTTAATTATTATTTTTATTTTATTTAAGTTTAAGTGTTTACAAACTACCGTTAAATATAAGAATATTCTGTTAAATTTAACATTAAAAAAATAAAAACCGTTAAAGCCAATAATTTCCGTTATCTACATGCTTATTATATAGAAGATATATATATATATATGGGTGCACTCTTAATGGTTACTACCCATGGATGGTTACTTTAATATTAACCATTAGATCAGGGCCGGCCCTGGGCATAGGCGGGCTAGGCCCGTGCCTAGGGCTCATCCCTACCCAGGGCCCAAAAATTGGAATGTATTTATATTACTAAATATTAGTTTAATTTTATTTAAAATTACATATACAAAAGGGCCCATTTTTTTCAAATTTATTAAAACCGTCTTAGGCCCACTTTTTTTCAGGGCCGGCCCTGCATTAGATTAAGATCAATGGTCCATATTTATAGTTGTTAATTAATATTTCTAAAAATAAATTTTGATTTTTTCAAATTTTTGGAAGGGTTACATGATGAAAAACATGTATTTATTATGAAAATATAATATTGTAAATTTTTTATTTTTCAAATGCATGTCAATTTCTAAATATAGCTAGTGTCTCTCATTGGTTGGAAACAACATTAATTACGGCAAAAAAAAATCTAAATTTGAAGTTAATGTAGAAAAAAATATTTACCTGTTGATGACTTGCTACACCAAGTCACTATGTTACCACATCATCATAATTATTAGTACACATCTATGGGTAGTAACCATTGAGAAGTCTTCCATATATATATATATATATATATATGTTCTTTATTTTATATCTTTTCTATATAATAAGTGTGTAGATAACAGAAATTCTTAGTTTTAATGGTTTTTTATTTTTTTTAATGTCAACTTTAACAGAATATTCATATATTTAACATAATATTATTTTGTAAACACTTAAACTTAAATAAAATAAAATAAAAAATTAAAATAGGATATTTTTGAGATATTTTACAATAATAATTATTTAAAAATAATAAATAATTAAATAAATTAAAATAGGATATTTTTCAAATATTTTACAATGATAATTATTTAAAAATAATAAATAATTAAACAAATTAAAATATGATATTTTTGAGATATTTTACAATGATAATTATTTAAAAATAATAAAATAATACGTTTTATAACTTAAATTAAACTTAAACTCACTTATTATAATAATATCATATTAAACATATAATATAATCTATTGTAAATTAACAACAACTTGTTTTTTTTTTTAAAAGTAGCAAGAAACTTAAATTTAAAATCCACGTATAATATTTAATATTACATTAACAAATAATATATAGTCTCTTGTTATCACTCCCAAATTCAAAAATTAGAACAAGCATAAACTTAAGCAAATTATTTAATTAAAATAGGATATTTATTTCAAAATTTATATGACATTAATATAAATTTAATAAAAATAATTAATTAATTCTATAAATAATGCTAAGCAAACGTGCATATTGCACGTTGCTTGTATCTAGTATATATATATATTACAGTAGATTATATTATATGTTTAATATGATATTATTATAATAAGTGAGTTAAGTTTAATTAAATTTTATTTAAGTTATAAAACGTATGATTTTATTATTTTTAAATAATTATTATTGTAAAATATCTTTAAAATATTATATTTTAATTTTTTTTAATTATTTATTATTTTTAAATAATTATCATTGTAAAATATCTTAAAAATATCATATTTTAATTTGTATAATTATTTATTATTTTTAAATGATTATCATTGTAAAATATCTCAAATATATCCTATTTTAATTTTTTAATTATTTATTTTATTTTTTTTAGGGTTAAGTGTTTACAAACTACCGTTAAATATAATAATATTCTGTTAAACATAAGAATATTCTGTTAAAGTTAACATTAAAAGAATAAAAAACCGTTAAAAACAAGAATTTCCGTTATCTGCACACTTGTTATACTACTAGATACAAGCAACGTGCAAATATGCACGTTTTGTTAGTTTTATTTATAAAATTTATTAATTATTTTTATTAAATTTATATTAATGTCATAAATTTTGAAATAAATATCTTATTTTAATTAAATAATTTATTTATTTTTGTTTAAGTTTATGTTTATTGTGGTTTTTGAATTTCACAGTGGCAACAAGAGATTATATATTATATGTTTAATGTAATATTAAATATTATATGTAGATTTTAAATTTAAGTTTATTCCTAGTTTTTTTTTAAAAGGCAATTTGTTGCTAATTCATAGTAGATTATTTATATGTTTAATATGATATTATTGTAATAAGTGAGTTTAAGTTTAATTAAATTTTATTTAAGTTATAAAACGTATGATTTTATTATTTTTAAATAATAATTATTAAAGGATATCATATTTTAATTTGTTCAATTATTTATTATTTTAAAATAATGATCATTGTAAAATATCTGAAAAATATCCTATTTTAATTTGTTTAATTATTTATTATTTTTAAATAATTATTATTATAAAATATCTCAAAAATATCATATTTTAATTTTTTTAATTATTTATTTTATTTAAGTTAAAGTGTTTTCAAACTACCGTTAAATATAAGAATATTCCGTTAAAATTAACATTAAAAAAATAAAAAAACCGTTAAAACTAAAAATTTCCGTTATCTACCCACTTATTATATAAAATATATATATAGAGAAGATATATATATATATATTCTTATAACATGCATATATATCATAAAAAGAAGGAAGAAAACAATAGTACTTCATGTATTATTGTAGCAGATAATAAAAATTATTTTGACAAATCGAATGTCAAATAACTAAGGAAAAGATGAAAAAAATTGTACATGGATTGATCAAGAAGAAAGAAAAAGATCTCCACCATACTCTAGCCATGATATGTGAAGAAAATCTCACTTTGTACATCTTTTATATACAATATATATTTATGTATAGGGTTTTTGAACTAGTTTACCTTTGCTTGAATTATTGGGTGGATTGGAAAGTTCAGTCACTTCTGTACACATCAACATTATTTAGTTGGCATAAGAAGTTTGACTTGTCAAGTGAGCTAATGATATGCAGGAAAAGAGACATATTTTGGCAAATAATTCCTTTTCATTATCCAGCCAAAAAATCCTTTTCATTAAATATATATATAAATATCATAACACTATCCATTAAACATGGCATGACTTATGGAACCTGCCTCTGATGGTTCCAAACTGTGATCTTTGCAAACACAAAATAAATTAAAATGTCATTATCTTCTAAAAACAAAAAAATAACGATCTTTGATATATAAATGCAGGAATTATGCAATTAACTTCATACATAATAGGAACCTAGCTATACACATATATATTATATACATACATAACACTACATCATATATTTGTGCAATATATATTATATTCTTGTACATGGAAACTAGCTAGCTCGTGGTTATAAATTTTATAAGAGAAGCAAAAGATCTTGGTGTAAAGGGAAAGATACGTTTCTCGTGGAGAATCACCAAGTTTGTCGGAGAATTACTCGTGAGATGGAAAAGAAACTGAGCAATGCTTCTGGTTCTGTTTTCCCAACTAATTTTCTTATTTATTTTATTATTTGTTTCGCTTTACTGTTTCTCCTTTTGGTGATTTTTATATTTTTACAGATTTCTGAAGTGGGGGCTGGCAAGGCAAGAAACCAAAGCCACTGCTACTTGACACCTCTCATGGAACAACAAGAAGAAAATAACAGCCTTTCATGTCTCATTTTTGCTATACTATTAGAAAGAAAAAAGAAAGCAATGCGTAGGTATAAAACATAAGAGTGTTAGTCTGTGGTCCTAAAATTTGAAAATAACACCCCCAAAAAAAGAGAGGAGCGGGGTTGGACAAAAACATTTGATGTTAATTAATTAAGCAACGTAATTAAGGTTGATTAAGCTGAAACGGCCGGTCGAAAAAGGATTAACTAACTCGCGTGCATGATCCAAGTCCAAGATTCCTCTTGCTTATATTTCTTAATTTGGTTGTTGAAAAGGTTCTCGTGTGGTGGAAGAAATAATTTAACTATAAAAATCTTATGTTATAATAACTCATGATCATATGCTTTAGTGGGAGAGAATTTGGACCGGTTCAAGTTACAATCACGAGTCAAACAGAGATACCCTACACTAACATGCATATGAATATTTTTATTGTCATTGTTCCCGTTTCGTGAACATATAGTAGGTCTAAAGCTGCAGCAAAAAATAATAGTTAATATTATCAATATTTTGCAGATTATGGATTGACACGATGACGTTTTGTTTTGTTTAATTTAATTTATTAAGGCTCAGTAGTGTTGCAATGATAATACGAAGTGTTCATGTAAGTTAACTATGAATGTGTATGATAAAATAACCTCATAAACTTACCTTTAGTTATCTCTTTTACGTGTGTGCAGGCTTTGAGGCTGCAATAGGATTACACAGCTTGCAAACTCATTGGTGCTGTCTGGTGTAAAACGACAAGGCACAGGAACTACCTAACTGGTTAGACCGTGCGCAAAACCACATTTATTTTATATTAAAGATGATAATTGAAAAGAAATGGTTTTCATGTTGCCCCTTAATGCTTGCTCGCATGTGCCACATACCAGTGTACCACTATATACTATTGTAAATGAAAAGTTATTTTTTTAATCTATCAATTAAAGACTTGATTCAATCAAAAGAATAACGAACAAGTGTTGGGCAGTAAAGAATACTAGCAGATTTTTACAAAGTTCAACTACTCTTTAGGTCATAAAGACTATTGCAAATCACTTTACTATAGTACACTTTTGTTTTTTAGAAATTACAAAACCAAAATGTCAATTTGCTAGAGAACAATCTAAAATGCAGAGCAAAATTTACAATTTACCCTAAGTTGAATCTTCCACTCAACTTGTTATACTTCTAACTCCCTTAGAAGAATGACTGAAATTCCTCCAGCATAAAAACTCTGAAATTCCTTCAAAAACACTGAGAATAGATTCCTCTGTTCTTCTCCTTGAAGAATCTGAAAACAAAGAATTTCTAACCAATAAACCTGCAACAAAACTATTAGAGAGAAAAATAACAAGAACAAAGAAATTATCTGCAATAACAATGAAATGGTTAGCTCTACACTTAACACTTAAAATTGAGAAGTATATAAAAGTAGGTAAAGAACCTAACAGAAAAACTCATTTAGAAACTAAACTGAAAAACCTAAGTTTTAGCCTATCTTTCTAGTTTTATAATCTTTATCTTGATTTATGCTTGTATATTAACTAAACAGTTATAAGAGTTGACACACAAGAATTACAAGCTTCATCTGCACTGAAAACACATTTCAGCCGACTAGTGCTTGGGTTCCCTGAACCAGGGTAAGAACTCTCACTATATACAGAAGTAATTTTACATAAACCAGTTCAAGACTCAATATGTAAAATCAGTACAAACTATCTCAATATACAATGAAGCTATTACCCTAATCAGCCAAATCCCTTGATTATTAATGCAAGATCCCCTTGCTTCAATGTTGAACTCCCTTCAACAATTTCTCAAACCCGAAAACCTTCGGATCTACACCTTCAAGACCCAGCTGAACTCCTTCAGCTACTGCGGCTTGATCCAGGAGCTTGGACAGAAACCTCCAGCTATCTTCAATGGAGTTTCTTGAAAACACCTGCAAAAATCAATGAAAGAAGAAGAAAGAAAACAGAGCAAAAACCCCAATCAAAGCTTTCGAACGAAGAGAGTTAGTTATAACTAATTGTCCAGCCCATTATATAACCTTGGCTGCAATTAGGTATAATCCTGAATTAACTAACAGCTGTAACTCACTAACAGACTTGCTTTACACACATGCTGACGTGGACTTTAACTAAAAACAAATATACTCCAGACATAACAAAAGTTCATTCCAGACGCAACTGAACCTAATTTGTCATACACAAAATATTGGTCCTTACATAAACAAAACTAGTTAAGACTTAACTAAATAAACTGATCCAACGTGGCAAATGAATCCACGAAGATCTCCCGAAACAACCAAAGTACAACTGAGATGCATCTAGATCATAATTTATCAAATAATAAAAATATATGTAGTAAAACATGGTTATAACAGTATAAAATAGCAAATACTGTTTTGAACAATTTATAAATGATATTGCAGCCAAATTATATCATTATACATATATATATATTCCGATCGATCAAATCGTAAATTTAGAAACAAAATATAATTAATCCGATAAGTTCAAAAAATAATTCGAGGGTCGAATTGTGTCGTCTCTGTTTTGTCTTCCGCCGTTTTCTTTTTTGTTTCTCTTCACCAACTTTACCAAAAGCAAGCATGAAAGAAAAACTATTTTTTTGGGGTAAAAATCAATAGCCTTTCGTGATTTGATAGTACAATAGTAGTCTCATGGAGACAAAATAGTTCCAAAATAAAGACATAAATTTAAATCTTAGATAAACTTAAACGTATGAGCTGGTGAGCACATCCCAAAAGGAAGGGACATTAAAATTAACCGTGGAAATAGGAAAATACATATACATTTCCTCCATAATCAGTGGGTCCCAAAGTTTCATACTTTGAAATAAGGAGAAAAGGAAAGAGACAAGACCGAGTAGGACAAAAACTTAAAACTTTATTAATAAAAAAAAGGACCAATTAAGCTATTATTAAGTCAATAATTATTTACAACCCCATGCCATGATCGTGAAGCCTGATCAGCCTAGCTATAATTGGTTGGTTATAATAGGCTATTGTCTGCGGCTGCATGCTTAATGTTGCATTTAACAGCAACTTTGAATGGTCAAGTCATCTAATTAATGGAATGAGAAAAGGCAAAAACAAAAGATTTCTATAAATATATTTTAGAATCCAATGCCATCAAAGCTTGAAAATATTTTTGGACTTTTATTACTATAAGTACTGCTCCCCATTATATCAACACGCTAATATATAGTTTGGCACCCCCTGATGTGTCCATATTTTTTAAAAAAAATACCTTATTTAGAAATAAAAATAAAATAAAATCTAATATTATAGTAATTTACTTAAGATTTGATAAGAGAAAAGGATATATGATCATATGATTGATGATTGAGAATCCGCCGAACTTAAAAGAGGTAGCTGAATATTGGACTTTTGAATTCATAAAGGCATTGGCAAATCTAATATGGGTTCAAACTAATATATACTACATACTAGTTGAAAGTAACATTTTCTCAGTCAAAAAGCTAATTAAAGTAACATAATTATAATTATTGCCTCAAAACTAGAGAGTGATGATACTTTTTACTGATTTGTCTTGCTAATGATTTTATCAAGATGATGGACCATGGTCAAGATAGAATCTTTAATTGAGTAGTTGAAATTTTTTATAATTTTAATGGATTATTTTTATTATAGCAAAAGGAAGAAAATTTGTAAGTTTTGGATTTCTAGATAAGCAAGAAAATCTCTCATGTATAGTAATTTTGATTTAGTAGTATAACTTGTGAAGAAAAAAATTACATTTTCTTTTTTTAGTATATATATATATAGATATAAAAATAAAAATAATTTAATTGAGATATTTATTAATATTGATTATATTATATTGGTGATATTGTTGGTCCAGGTGCATTCATTCAACCAAATCAATATGCTATTCATTTGATGAAGTTGAAGCAGACTGATAACGGACAATCATAACAAACAAACAAAAAAACGAATGTGATCAATTAATTAGATAACTCAGAGAAAGGTCGCTTTTTTCGCAAGTAATTAGACGTTTTGGTGAAAGAATAGTGGAATAATGGAAGCTATAATTAGAGACACTCTTTTTTTATCATTGAGAATTACGCCAAATGTATAAATCAACGACCGGTCAATGTGGTAGATTAGGTACAAATGAATTTAAAGAGTTAATAAGTAGACAGGCCCAACTAAAACTAGATATATAGATCAAGGGGTGAAATGAAAAATCACTATTGTATTGTTATTGTCAACTTTTTATTTTTTCCCCCTAAGTGCTTTGTATGTGTAGTGTTGATTTAGATTTGGCATCTTTTGATTTTGAAGCCGTCAAGGAATGAGAAGTGAACTAATACCGAGGTTCCAACTTCACCTTATCAAATAACTGTCTCTGCTTTTTCTTTGCATTAATTAATATATTTATATATATATATTTATTTATTTATTAGATGATGATCTAAATAATAATTATTATTATAGTTACACTATTCCATTTTGTAGAATCATACAATGTACGTAGATTAGGAAATCTACGATCTAGCTATTCTATTTATGTATTATCTTAGATTTACTTCTCTAGCCATACATTTTTGGAAGCTATGCATGGGATCCAAAATCTTTCTAAACCTACATTTACCTTAATTATATGAATACGTTTTTCCAACACAATGCATGATGCTTAAGTCATGTTAATTATAACTCTCTCAAACAATAAATAATTAATAAATGAAAAAAATGTGTGAGCAATAATAATTTGTCATATACTATTAACTTTTTTTTCTTTTTGAAATGGTCATATACTATTAATTGAAGTGTAGATTTTTGAGCTTGTAACACAATACAGATTCTTTGGTGGCTAGATACTAATCATGTAAATTTATTAACACTTCAAAGTTTAAAGGTTTAAATATATTAAGAAACTGTTTATGTGTTGTCCACCCGTAATAATTAGTGTGAATAGTGATGACGAAACTAATTCTGCTATGTTTTCAGATAGCTTGCAACAATTATTTTATCACGCGATGTTAATTTTGTGCTCACACTTTTCTTGTATCCTTATAAATGAAATAGGATGGTTTTGAAAATAGAGAAGTTTCTTTAGTTATAAAATCTTGAAAAAGTTATAGGTAATAAAAATTGAGATGAACGAAAATTGGTACTAGAAAATAATAAACTAAAGTATACAAAACTATAAATTATTTATTTATAAGTTGTGATATGATAATCGAACTCTACTTAGTTCATATGATTTGTTGTTTAATTTGAATGCATGAATGGTAATTGGAATATTATGTATATAACAACATAAGTTGAGTTAATTATTGTCAAAGTTTATCTACGAAATTGAAGTTGTATCGTTCTAACAAACCTACACAAATCAAGACAATAAAATAATAAACAAATATACAAACGGATACATTTCTAGAAACTAAAATTAATAAATAATATATAGCACTAATAGAAAGCAAACGAAAAAATAAAAAGTCGACGATGTTTAAGTTCTTTAGTTTTTTTTTCATGTAAAACAAAGCAGTGATTATTTTACTCATATTATTTTTGGCATTTTCTTATGCACACGTGCGAAGCTCTTCAAACATGCTTATACGTTGACGGTTGACTAAAAAAATTAGAGCAGTTATGAATTTTGGTCCGAGCGACTAAGGGCACAATGCTCCCAACGTTTCTAACGACGTGTCCAAAACGACGAAAGAATAAAAAAACTACAAAGTTACCCGTATGAGGAAACGGGAGGCACTAGTGTGTGTGACAATTAATTAATGAATAATATATTTTAAAAAAATAATAATAATGGGGCCCACACTACTTTACGATTACATGTGAAGCATGTGATCTCACGATCGTTGAGAGTTAAAAAATTTATTTATTATTTCTTTTAGAGAAAGTAAAAAAATTAATTTAAAGTTTACACAATTTTTTACTTTTCAATTTTTGAAGGAAAAAAAATCATGACATGGGAATTTCTATTTTGCATAATGTGCACGTGCTACATAATTATCATTATACTGTATAAATTTACTAAATTTATAATAAATTATTACTTTTTGATTATTAATGAAATAATTATAAAAATTTGTACACTGATAAATTTATTAGGTTTTATAACAAATTTTTTTCATTTATTATTAATCTAAAGAGAATAATAGAACTTTGTACCTCTTTTAATTAGGAAATATCGATACATCTCTTTGTACTTTTGGTATTTAAAAAATTATATCTTTTTTTTTATTTGATGGTATAAATTATAGTTATTTAGAATGTCACATAATTTTTTTTTTAAATTTAATAATTTATAGGATCAAAAATAAAGTTCAAACAGTCGGTTTCATACTCATATAAAAAAAACAGTCACACTTACAATAGACTGTTTGAATCATCTTTTGATACGATAAACTATTTGGAATGTCTCCAAAATTTACAAGTTATCCTAAATAATTACAATATATATCGTCATATAAACAAATTGGATTATAAATATTCAGGTACTAAAAATATAAGGGTGTACTCTAGAATTTGCCTCAAATATAAAATAGTAAAATAAATATTATTTTCCATCAATTTCTTAATATATGTACGAAGTAAATGTATTTTACTTGCAACTAATTTATATATATAACTAAGTTAGTATTAATAAAAATCTTGAATGGAACTATATGATAATAATGCAATATTAAAGCTTGAAGGTAATTGCTGCCAATCAAGCTTTAAATAAATGTGCATATATATTGCTGGAGGAATATTGACCGAGCCAGAAATAAAATAGAATAATGTTTAGTAGAATGGAGAAAACTCTGAAATGACACTTATAAATTTACTAAATAACCTTAAGTAATTTCTTAAATCTGGGTAGTTATAAGAGTATAAAAGAAGAAACTATTGAATAAAGCAAGAAAATATACTTTATTTAATTTGTCAAGAGCTTCAATTTCACTATATCAAGTGAAGGATAATTTAATTTAAAATTTTAGCTCAAATGTTTTAAGACAACTTAAGCCACATATATAATAAGATGTTTCTATTCCTTCATAGTAAATATTAATTATAAATTACATTTAAATATACATATATTTTAAAGTAGATTTAATTATAGGTAAATAATAATAATTAAATTAATATATTAAAAGAACTAAATTCTATTTTATTAGTCATTACACTTATTATATACTGAAATTAATACGTATATAATACATAAATACATATTATGTATGAATGTTTCCTAGTGTATATTTAATGTATATACATGCCATGAGAGAGAGAAATCACAACAGTCCAAAACAAAAACATGTAAAATTACTTAAATAGATATATGTAATTAGAAAGCATGCATTTTTGTTATAATAAAAAAGTAAATATGAGAGATGTATATGGATAAAAATGGCACGGTTGAAGAGCTGGTTATGCACTCTTTTACTAATAGCATTGATACGGAATGTATACGTATGTTGTCCATTGAGTTGTAAACCCGGCCCACATTTCCGTGCCTCCGAATAATTCGGGTCAGGCTCGTATTCAAATTCGTGTCAGGCCAGACCGACTTATATTTGAAAGAGTAAGTCCAGCACAGTCCATAGGCACGACTCATGTCGTGTCGGGCCAGCCCACTTTCTTTATTTTGGTCCAAATTCAAACTCACTTTTAGGCTCATTTTATTATTGCCAAAAAATATGAGGACGAATAATTGAACCCCCCACCTCATCTTTAACAATCAATGATCTCACCACCAATCAAAATACATTTCCTTGTTTAAATTATAATTTGAGATATATTTTTATAGGACAATTCTTCTATAGAGGCTTCACTTTAAGCCCTACCAGTAGAGCTCTCAGTGTTTCTTGACCTGTGAACAGTTTTCGGCGCGATTTTTTTTTGTGACCGTGTATATTGTAGCTATTTAGAGCATCCTACAAATTTTCAGAAAATTCCGAATAGTTTACAGTACCGAAAACTAGGTTCAAACATGTTGTTTTCCACGTGCATAAAAAAAATTAGTTACGCGTGCAACAACATGTTTGAACCTAGTTTTCGGTACGGTAAACTATTCGAAATTTTCTGAAAATTTGCAGGATGCACTAAATAGCTACAATATACACGGTCATAAAAAAAACGCGCCGAAAACTGGTCACGGGTTGTAAACACTGAGAGCCCTACCGATAGGGCTTAAAAGTGAAGTCCTTATAGGAGAATTCCCCTATTTTTATATACTTTTCAATAATATTTTACACAAAATTATATCAAAGATAATTATTAGAATTTGAATATCTACTAATAAATGCTAAAATATTTAACTCACAAATTTTAAAATAAATTAATGTAATTATAAACTTATAAACATTGAGAAAAATAAGATTTTTATCATTATTTTAATTTGTAAATAACTGACAAAACAAATTTACTATCATTATTAATGTCAAAATATCATGTGTTTTATCATGTCGTATTTTCGGGCTAGTTTGTTCGTATTTTCGTGTCGTGCCTTCGGACTTGTTGTGTGGTGTCATTCTCATGCACATGTCGTGTCGTGTTATGCCAATTTTTAATTTGTGTCGTGCGTGTCTCAAACCCATATTTTTTCGTGTCGTGCTCGTGCCTCCCGAGCTCGTGCTGGTTTCATGCCATGCTAGAAAATCCGGCTCATATTTACAGTTCTGGCTCTACATAACAAATTACAGTGGTGGTATATGCTAAACAATTATTATTATTATTATTATTATTATTGTTGTTGTTGTTGTTGATATTGAAGCCACCTAAATCTATATTTTCAATATTAACCAATTTATTAAGTACCTTTAAAAGAAATTATATTGTCTTGTCATGGTATATTTTCTTACACAGAAATTTATAATATTTTAGTATTTAAAAACATTCTTGTCAAAAAGAAAAAACAATTTTAAAACTTAGTCTCACGAAAGATTCAAAATATTAAGTGTATGTATGAGATCTCTAATATTGATTCCTTGTCCAATATTCTAGTCGTACTTTTCATAGAGGATAGCATCTAAATTAAAATTTTAAAGATTAAAAATAAAATAAAATTACTAAAAAAAAATCTAGAAGAAGGTTTTGCAGAGAGATCTACCAGACTAACCACACCACCATAATGAAACAATAAAAACAAATATATATTTATATATATATATATATAGCTTGAGAGAAAATAACAGTTAGCTCTTTAATATTATATAAATATATAACATAAAATACATAATAAGATATTATTTTAGTTCCCTAATTGAAGTGCAGTTCCTGTGGAGCAAAACTCTGCTCAAGAAAGAGGATCCTATCTATTGAAATAGGAATCTTTTGAATCATCAACTGTGTCTATGATCCATTCTTTACACCTTAACAATTTGATGATGGAAAGTTAGATTTGGAATTTCATTAATATTTAAAAATCATCAAATTAATTTTCATATAATATATATTTGAGTTTTTCAAATAATTTAAGAAATGATAATATATAATAATAATTTTCAAACATCTATACATATCTTTATTACTTCAAACATAGAATAATGTATTATAATAACCCTGCATTCTGTCCTCACAAATGGTAACTAATTATCATTTAACATAACTTTCATGAATTAATTTAAATAATATTATTAATTACACGTTGTTTTTTATTTGAATTTAAAGCAATATTTATAATGTCAAATTTATTATAAGATTATATTTATCTTTTAAGGTGTACGCTAAAAAATTTAAAAAGAAATTTTGTATTCAAACTAAAGATTTGACACAAAATTTATTTTAAAGGTTAATGGTATAATAATATTCATAATGTAAAATGTAAATTTCATAATAATAATAATAATAATAATTTGTTGTCAAAACCTCCGATGCATTCTTATTAAAGTAAATATTATTTTGGACCATGTATTTTACAAAAGTTATCGATTGGATCATCTGTTTTGTTAAATGATAATTCAGATACTGCATTTTGCAAAATGCAACAAATTAATACCCTGAGCCTTATTTTGGTCAAACAATTTTTCAATATGACTAAAATACCCTCATATTTTATTAATTGGTTAATTTAATAATATAAAAAACAAATAATATAAAATTTAACAACAATGTATTAATTATTAAATACATTTAAATGAATTAAAATATAAATATAATTTTAATGAATTAAAATCAAAATTAAAACATATCTAACATAATCAGATTTAATTAAAAACAAAAAATCAAATAAGATTTAATTAAAAACAAAAAAATCAAATCGACTCTTCTTTTTCTTATTCTTTGCAAGTTGTTCCCTTCAACCTAGATCTGATGAAATGCACATAACCCATGTAACGCCCTGGTTACTCCAAGACCGTTACTGTGAACTTTAAACCGTGCTTAACTCGCTAATCGAGTCATTTGGTTATAAACGTGCATCTAGGTGTTATTAATAGGCTAAGGTGAAAATTCTCGATCAAAAGGAAAAGATATATTTTATTTAAAACATAAAACTATACATGGGCCCACAAAAAGCATTTACAATTTATTTACAATTCAAAATGGTCATTACAGTGTAAAAGTTACAACCCGCCGACCTAAGCGGCAAAAAAAGGGTTAACCCCTAGTTCCCCTAAGAAACATCTTGGACATGGTGGTCAAGCGGCCGCATACATACACATCGCCACCTAAGCTCTCCACTCAAGGTTGGGTGAGTTTTTCTTTCCCTTTACTTGAACCACATAGCACCCGTGAGCCAAGGCTCAGCAAGAAAACTCATTACTGGATGTATACAATATCAATTGATGATTATGATAATCATACTGGGCTTATAGCCTTAAACAGATAAGTGAATATCACTTCAAGAATCTAGTAACCATGATGGGGCTTGTAGCCCTAATCAGATAATAATGAGATTCTAATAATCATGCTGGGGCGTGTAGCCTGATCAGATGTTATCAAGATTCTAATAATCATGATGGGGCGTGTAGCCCTAATCAGATGGTGACTGATGAGTAAGTCACAAACTTAAACCAAATGAGTGACTATGAAGTCACAAACTTGAATCAGATAAGTGGCTGATGTGTGAGTCATGAACTTGGGCTCCGCACCCTTAGCCATGTGACGATGCAGTCACCTGGGCCTTCTGACCCTGGCTTTAAGTAACTAGCCATTAGACTAGACAAACGCTTTTGTTTTCATCGAACTTAAGGTCGGTCAAGCATTTCATGCTTATGACGATAATGCTTATGTCGATTAGATCTAATATTTTCAGCTTGCATTAAACACGCTAATACCGTTCTTGAATCATAAGTCAATACCATAGGACCAGTGCTCAGTACTACTGTCGAACTTGACTAATGAGTCACAGCTTCATAGTCAGTATTGACACCATTGTTGATTCCTGACTCATAGGTCAGTGCCATTCACAGAAAAGCAAGATTGTTAAGCATTTAATATGCAATCAATGTCCACATATATAACACTCAACATGCCTCATTAATAACCATGTATGTCATATATTGGGTACAGTTTTCTTACCTCTGGATCGAGCAAGAAATAATAAAAGAACAACCCTTGAGCATGATCAGTCCTTTAGTCCCTTAGCGGTCACCTAGTCATAACCAAATATGGGATTCCATCAATAAAATGAATAATAAAAGGTTCTCGAACCAACACCTAGCCTCCGGGATGTCGAATCCTACTAAATCGGGTAGTAGGAACGATCTCGAGGCCTAAGGTTTGATTCCCATAACAAAAACACATTTCTGGCCAAAACTTCTTTTAAGAGCCACAACCCTACCCCACCATGCCGCGACCCGCCTCCCAAACAGAGGCGCCAGCCTCAAGCTCCTGCACCCTATGTCGTGTCATGCCTCCTAAGCGCTACAACCCTACCTGCCCATCAGCCAAAAACCCCTGTTTTCTCCCATCAAAACCGTGTTTTTCCCCCTCTTTTAATCCTTCAAAAAACTTACTCAAACATCTCCAAATCCAAACCAAGCATTACCACAACACAATCAACATTCCAAAAACAAAACCCAAGCTTTGAACCACTAAAAACCACACCAATTACTCAATTCTATAACCAAAAGTTCTAGCTCAAAACTAACTTCAAAACAGAGAAAAAACCAGAAATGTCATGGTTGAATCTTACCTCAAGCTCTTAAACCCTCTTCAATGGCTGAAGACAATCCTAAACCCTCAAGGCTTGATTCCCTAGCTCGAATCCTCAATTGGAGCTTCAAAAATTCAAAGGGAAGGAGAAGGAGAAGATGATCGTGGGAGTGGAAGGAGAGTCTCTGTTTTGGATTCTGCTTATAACCTTCTCCAACTTTCTATGGTTGAATATATCCCTTGGTCAAATGACAAAAATGCCCCTAGGTCATATTTATTTCCTTAACAGTCCCTAAGGGCAAAATCGTCATTTCTCCCCTATCTCATTAATCATAATTAACGTCCTCCAATTCCCGTTATTCCCAATATTCTCAAATAATAATAAACCATATCCCATTACCTTTTAATTCCCGGTAATGTACTAATCATCAAATTACCCTGAGACTAACCTGTAACGTCCTACGTTTTTGGGTACTTTTAAACGACTCGGGTCGGGATTTTTCCCCCGGGTTAAGAATATTATTTTAAATAATATTATATTTTGTTTGGAAGTATTCCATGAGTTATTGCTAGCCAAAATATGAATTTTGTGATTTTAAAAGTCAAGATAAGACTTTCGGTCCTGGACCGACACAAAAACCCTGATCGGGTAAAAATCTCAGAAAATAAAATGAAAAATCATAGAAATTATATTTTGGGCATAAAATACATTCATAAAAGTTAAAGTTTGGTCAAAAATAATAAACCTAAAAGAAAATGGAAATTTTAAGGCATTTTGTGTTAAATGCCTAATTTTGCCGAAATGGAGAATTTTATTCCATGAATGGACCTTAGGTTAAATTTTATTATGTGATTAATTAAATTAAATGTGAGAGACATTAAATTTAATTAATTAATGTTAAGTTTAGTGATTAAAACTTAATAAGAGTGAAAAAATGTGTCAAAAGCCAATTTGGACTTTTCTTCTTATGAAACCTTTATTAACCTTTATAAAAAAAAAAATTATATATAACATAGATAAAATAAAGAGGGTGGCCGGCCATATGGTATTTTAGAGTGGTGTGAATCGAATTTTATAAAGATAAAATCCCATTTAATTAAGAAGTCAAGTGGGCAAGTGGGTAGAAAATCAAGTATTTTGTGATATTTTGAAGAGTTATATGAGCAATTCCAACCCTAAGAACCGACCACTCTCCCTCTCTCATTCACTCATCTGATTTTTGAAGACCTCTCAAATTTTTCTCTCAATATTCAACCTCAAGAACACCAAGGAAAACTTGGAGGCTAAGTCTTGGTCTAGGAAGTATTTTCCCCAAGGTAAAGCTTCACTAATCTAGGCTTTTGTAAAGTTTTAAGCATAGAGTTTCAAATAGTTAATTAACTATGTTGTTGGGGGAAGTTGGTTAGGGTTTTCGAAAGGTTTTGGAGGAGCCAAAGCTAATAGGAAGGTCCAAACCTTAAGCAAGAACACCAAAGAGGTAAAAAGTTTACTTTTGATGATTTTGTTGTAGGGTTTTTAGTTTTAAGCATTATTTTGTATATTTAATGCTTAAAGTTTCTTGTTGGTGATGTAATAAGGTTATGGTAGTTTTTTAATAATTTTTATGATGCATGTATATTGATTTTTGAAAATGGGAACCAAAACCCCCAAGGGTTTTGTATGATACCCTAAAACAAAACATGTTTTAAGCTGTGACTTCCAAGGGGTCAAGCAGCCACTGTATATTGGTTTTGTAAAATTAAATTGTACTGTGATGTTGTTGAGATTGAGTACATAAAATTGAGCTTTTGAAACACTAAAAAATGTTTAGAAATGAGTAAGTTATGCTATTTCAAAGTTTAGGTTAAAAAAAAACAGTTTTTTTCGTATTCTTATTTTCGGAACCAAGTTTGGACAGCCACTGTATAGGGAAAATGAACCTAGTTTTTTCTAAAAAAATTTGGACATATTTCTGGCATAACCTATTATTCCACTGTAAAATTTGGTAAGAAAATATTGAACGGTTTGAAAGTTATTAACTGTCAAAGTTTGGAAAAAATAAGGACTTGAAAATAAGGTCATTTTTACCTCATTGTTGGAAAATGATTTCACCAATCAAAAATGCTCATTTTGACCTAAGATTTTACAAAGACCTAAATGGCATAACAAAAATGGAATTGGGAAATTTTGGTAACAATTGGGTAAGTAAATTTCAAGTTATGAACTAACGAAGTATGTAGTTAAAAAAATGTGAAAAATAGGTTTTTCACACTTAGTGTAAAAATGAGATTTTGGAACATAAGGTAAAAAGTAAAATTTTGTTTATTTCAAGATATAAAATGGTAAGTCTTGAAATCATATTTTCACTAAAATTACCCCTTTGAGTTTAAATGAATTATTTTTATTAAAGAGTTTTTATTCTTTCTAAAAATAAGAGATTTAATTTATTAATAGTTAATAAATTAAAAGAGGGTTTAAAACCCTATATTTTGATAAAATAATTAAATGAATTATTTTTCTAGTAAGTAAAAATTGATTAATTGCTTTTGGAAAATTAATTAGTCAAGATGAGAAATTTATAACGGTTTTCCTAATTAAGACAAATTAGGCAATTTTCTTAAATTGGTTTTTAGATATTAAAACCTTAAGAAAACTAAAAGAAAAATTTTAAGAGTTTATTTTCTTTAAAAATAATTAAGGAATTTATTTGTATTTTCTGGATATAATACCGGCTAAAATCTTACATATTTTAACCGACTAGTCGAAAGTGCGGGTTAATAGCGATACCTTGAAATAATAAGATTTTTAGCGGGTTGTGGGGAAATACCATTGTGATACCCGAGCCTAGGTATCGAGACCTTAGGATAGGTCTCTCCGAGACTTAGGGTTTAGTCTCGAATATTTTGTCTGACTTTCCTTAATAGGTTTAAAACCAAATAAGGATTATAAATCCTTACAAATGACTTTTATTAAAATGACCAAACTGCCCAAAATAATAATAATCAATTATGAATGCCATAATTGATCCGAGTATACTGTATGGATAACTACAGTATTGGCTAAGCGTAACTGGACTGAACGTTGGAGGGTGAAAACCTACTGAGCGCTAAGGACTCCAAGTAAGTCAACTTATATTGTATGGCTGCAACATGAAATGATTATTGTCTTGTATGTTAGTATAGGGATACATGCACATATATAGGCTGTCATAGAAAGTTGCTTAGAGACGTTAGTCTAGTGGGTGCTGATTTAGAAAATATGAACGGTAGAAGTCCGTCATATCCTAGACGGTTGATCCCCATCACACTGCTTGATTTTATTTATGTCCGGTTCATTACCGCGACGAGTGGCCATGAGATGAGGATAAGCTGGTTAAACCTAGGGGCGCCAAGATAAATGGGACCTAGGGGCCCTCATGCTTACTTAATCATTGGACGGTTAGAATCCGAGCAAGTGCTCTGATAAGTTATTCCCGGATAGCAGCCGTGAATATTGGCCATTCAGTGAGAGTGCCTAGAGATACTAGGGGTTGCCAAGATTGAGTGAGGCTGAACACCCTAGGGGCAACTGCTCACCAGCACCACTGATTAACATAGAAGTCTCCCTAAAACCGTGTAAATTGGATTACACTCTTGAATAAGTAGCGATGCCCTAGGTAACACGATAGTTACCCTTGATGAGAATATTTATTGGCTAGATCTTAGTGTGGAGACTCGGTTCTCTTTTACAGATTAACAATTATGTTGGAGGGCGCGTTACGCCTGAATTGTTGGAAATTGTCGAGCGTTGGTCTCGAATTATATGGTGATATAATATATATGCTTGCTCTGGGATTTTCTGAGTGCAGGGATATAATTGTTGGTAAGATATAGTTGTGATATATTATATTTGCTTGCTCTGGGATTTTCTGAGTGCAGGGATATAATTGTTGATAAGAATTAGTTGCGATATAATATATCTGCTTGTTTTGGGATTTTCTGAGTGCAGGATTTTTATCTAGATATGAATTAATTTATCCTTGGTTATCAAGCATGACCATAAGTTTGCCAGGACGCTTTAGCGTTCTTGAAATTGATTGTGTAGGGTCCGGATGGGTCCGGATCCCTATTTCTCTACCTGCTTTGTTTGAAAGTTGATCTTACTAAGCGTTTTCGCTTACCTAGTTGTTTCATGTTGTAGGTAAGGGCAAGGGCAGGGCAGAGCAGTGAGCGCTGGAGTCTTCCTTGTAAATGTACATGTGGACCGACCTTTTGGGAAGCCTTTTTATTTTTGGAAATGTTGTGTAATTTTCCTAAACTAGGCTCACTCTAATCTTTATAAAACATGTTTGTAACTAAATGTTAAGTATGGCCATACGACTTTTTAAAAAGTTTTTTTTTATACGGGTTTTTGAGACATTTTGTTAAATGAAAACATTTACATTTCCGCATTATCGAGTCTTGAAAATCTGGGTCGTTACAGTTGGTATCAGAGCTCGAGTTGAGCCGGTTCTATAGACAACCCACATGTACATTTCGCAAAGATAGACCGGCACTCACTGTAAGTATTGTTTCTTCCTTTAGTGTGTTGTTCTCTTTTTATTCACCTCAATTCTATAAATTGTAGGTTATGGTTGATATACCTGAGATAGGTGACCCTGTGATAGGAAAACTACTCATGATCCCTTCGCCTAGAATCGATTTTCTATAGACTCTTTAACGATGAGAATTCCTTGCCACTTCGAGTACGAATGACGACATTGGCGTGCCATTTGGCAATGTACGCAGTACATGACGGAAGTCTTCAGTAGAGCCAGATGAGGATCTCGAGCAATCTGACGAGGATACCGACATAGAGCTGGATATGTTGATGGACAGCTTAGATTAGGTTATGCTGTGAGGGTTGTAATGCCCTGGTTACCCCAGAACAGTTACGGTGAACGGTGGACCGGAAATTTGACTCACTACCTGAGTCCTTTGGTCAAAAACGCGCTCTAAGTGTACTTATCAGGTTAAGGCATAAAAACCAATAAAAAGAAAATGGAGATTTTCATTACAAACTGCTCTGCAGAGCTAAACAAAACGTTTACAAGTGATTCCCAGTACAAAATGGTCATTACAGTTTTAAATTTACAATCCCGCCGACCTAAGCGGCAAAAGTAGGGTAAACCCCCTAGTTCCTCTGAGAACACCTTGACCGTGGTGGTCAAGCGGCCGCATATGTACACACCACCACATCAGCTCTCCACTCAAGGCTAGGTGAGCTTTTCTTTCCCTTTACCTGCACCACATAGCACCCATGAGCCAAAGCCCAGCAAGAAAACATAACACTTCTCATAAACATTATCAAATGATTATCATTATAATCATATTGAACATAAAGCTTTCAACAAGCAAATGAACATCACATGATTTTAGCGGGAGAGTGGCTGCTAGGTAAGCCACTAGCCTCCAAGCTCTCTTTTCTAGCGGGAGAGTGGCTGCTAGGTAAGCCACTAGCCTCCAGGCTCTCTTTTCTAGTGGGAGAGTGCTTGCTAGATAAGCCACCAGCCTCCAAGCTCTGTTTGTTCATCGACCCTCAGGGTCGGTCAGGCATTAATTCTCCTTGAGTCATTCAATGCTAATAGTCGATTAGATCTAATCTCCGTTGGCTTGCGTGAACCACGCTAAGTCCATTCTGACTGACAAGTCAGTGCCACGTGACCAGTGCCCAGTACCACTGCCGAACCTGACTAATCAGTCACAGCTTCACAATTGATACTAGCACCTTTGCCAAACCTGACTAATTAGTCAGTGCTATGCACAAGCGAACAACATATGCTAAGCATTCCATGTTCAATCCATGTCCATATTACACAATCAACATGCCTTACAAATATCCATGCGCGTCACACTTGGGGTGCAGTTTTCTTACCTCCGGTTCGAGCAAGAACAAATAAAAGAGTGACCCTGAGAACGATCGACCTTTTGGTCCCTTAGCGGTTACCTGGTCATAACCAAATTATGGGATTCCATCAATAAAATGAATAATAAAAGGTTCCCAAACCAAAACCTAACCTCCGGGACCTCAAACACTACTCAACCGGGTAGTAGGTTCATTCCCTAGGCCTTAGGCTTGAATCCCCATGCTAAAAAGCTAATTCTGGCCAAAAATGCCTTAAGGGCCGCGGCCCTCCTTGGCCATGCCGCGGCCCGCCCCTTAAACAGAGGTGCCCAAACTCAGATTTCACCAAGGGCCGCGGCTCTCCCTGGCCATGCCGCGGCGCAACACCCAGTTCAGCCAAAACCCCTGTTTTTCTTCCTCTATGATTTCTCTTAGAACCAACCCTTCAAACCCAGTTTAAACACCACCCAAACCTCTTTCAAACACCCATTTAAACCTCCAAACATCACCCATAACTTTCCCCCATCATAACCCAAGTAAAACATCACAAGAACTCCCCTTGATTCCAACTTTCCACACCAAAATCAAGAGTTGAAATCTTAAAACAAAAACATAGCATACATAGAAACTAATGGCTAAAATCTTACTTCAAGTTCAGGTTATGGTGCTCTTCCACAGTGGAACACTCTCCCAAAGTACCAAAGCCTAGCTCCCAAGCTCAAATCCTCAACAAGATCACAAAAACTCACAAGGAAAGTGAAGGAAGGAGAAGATACGGGAAGGAGAAGATACGGGAAGGAGAAGAAGGGAACTCTGTTTTTGGTTCTGTTTTTACAGCCATCTAAACATCATATATATCCAAGCCAAAAGACCATCATACCCCTAGGTCTTCAAAAGTTTCTAAAGCCAACTCAAGGGTAATTTTGACACTTTCCACCTACACCGTTAATCATAATTAACGCTTCCCAATTCTCGCTAATCTCAAAATTCTCAAACACCAATATTTCACATCCCGTTACCCTTTAATACCCGGTAGCACTCGAATCATTAAAAGCACCCCGAGACTCACCCCGAGCCCTGAGCTTAAGCCCGTTATGACCAAACCGATAATTAACATTCTTTGATCGTCTCATGCCAAATGGCTCGAACAAACCCACATCATAATGTGGTCTCAAGATATATCACCAACATGCGTACAAATAATTAATTTACCCTCAACGGGCCAAATTACCATCACACCCCTGCAATAATAAATATGGACACATATGCATGCATTTCACATCATATCATAATATAATCAATATATACATGCATTTAATCAATTAATAACATAATTAAGAAAGTATGGCCCTCCCGGCCTACTGTTCACGCCGTTAAACACAACGGAGAATTCGGGGCATTACAAGGGTCTTGTTGATACTTTTTGTAAAGACCTTGCAAACCGACTAGGTTGTAGGACTTTGGTGTAGTTGTAGCTGAGAACCTGCCAGTGGAGGAAGTGGCTAATGAAGAACTCGGCGACGGGGAAATTTCTTATGAGGAGCTGATGGACCAGACTGAGGAAGATCTCAAGGAGGATCCAGATGGAGGTCCTGATATGGTCGTTGATAGCGACACCGACTAGGTGTTAGGCGCTGCATAGGTGTTAGAAACCCACCTAGTTTTGAAATATATACCTACCTTGTATATGATTAAGGAAATTAGTAACTGGTCTAGAAGGGTTATAAGTCCGTTTTTTTTTGGGCTAATTTTGTAAATCCCTTAGACTGGCCGACCCAAACTTAAAACGTTGTTGTATATGGTATAGGTTATGAAATGAAGTTGCTAACTTTCGTTAAAAAGTGTTGATTTCTTGTTGTGCTTTATATGCTTGGCGTGTTTAATTAGGTTGATTGACTATCTGTGTCAATACTAACTTCTCGTCCTTATGCACTTAGGAGCTTTTGTTTTGAAAGAAAACAAATGGCAAGGACAAGAGCTCAAAGAGGAAGGGGTGTTGCTGGCCGAGGCCAGGCCACACCTGCTGATAGAGCTCAGAATGCGCCTGTCGCTAGAGCTCCAAACCAAGCTGATAGAGTTCGCAAGATAGCCGAGCAGATGAACAATCTGCAAAGGCTAGTGGAGACGCAAGGAGCTCAAATAGAAAGAGGGCAAAAGAGACAGGAGGACGCTGATGCCCTCCAAGCTGAAAGATTTAACACCCTTCTGGGACGACTCCCTATACCACCCAACAATTCTCAGAACTACGAAGTACCACCTGCAAGCAATGAAGAACAAAACCTTGGCCCGCAGGTTATCATTGAGCAACCTGTACAGCCAGTAGAAGCGCCAAGAGCTGCCCGAGAAAAACCTATATCAGAAAGGTTCGGCAACCAAAACCCACCTATATTCAAGGGGAGCAGTGACCCTTCAATGGCAGGGGAATGGATTAGCATTTTGGAAAGAATCTTCGACTTCATTGGAACTACTGAGAGAGAGAAGGTAGTCTGGGCGACCTATATGCTGAGAAAAGATGCCCGCATCTGGTGGGACGCAGCCAAGAAAGGGCATAACGTTGGCGAGATGGAATGGCTAGAGTTCTTGACCTTGTTCAATGGCAAGTACTTTAGTAAGGCGGTGATTGAGCACAAAGTGAATGAGTTCACTAATCTGAAGCAGGGAACATCGAGCGTGCAGGACTACGTTCGAAAATTTGACCAACTGTCTAGGTTTGCGAAGAACCAGGTGAGCACTGAAGAGAATAAGATCTAGAGTTTTATGAAAGGCCTACGCAGAGACATTGCTAGGTGTGTAGACACTGGTAGAACTGGCCCAGAGACGTATGCGGAAGCAGTGGAATGAGCTCTTCGCCAAGAGTCTTGGGCCGTGTCAGACAAGCCAGATCCTCAGAAGAATGAAGATAGGAGGTACACTCCCAACAACCCCGGACAGTTTCAGGCCAATCAGAATGGCCCAAGGGGAAGGTTCAACCCGAGGTTCGGCCAGAACTCGGAGCGAACAAACAATCCAAGAGGCACAAGACCGATTTTTGGGGGAAATAACAAAAGAAAAGGGGGACCTCTTAATCAGGCAATGGCTAAACACAAAAAACAGCCGAGACGTGAGTTTGAACAATGGCCACTGTGCAACAAGTGTAACCGCCGCCATCGGGGCGAGTGCGGGGTCTGTTTTAACTGTGGAAAGCCAGGGCACTTTGCTAAGGATTGTCGAATGCCAGCCAAGGGCAATGGAAATGACCAACATAAACAAATTGGAGCTCTGCCTCGAGTTTATGTGCTTACACAAAGCGAAAAAGGAGCTGGCCCATCTGATATGGTGTCAGGTCAGATTTCTATCGCCCAAACCTCAGCATATGCATTAATGGATACTGGTGCATCACATTCTTTTGTATCTGCATCCTTTGTGGAAAAATTAAATAGAAGTCTTGAGCCTATGCTTGTTATTTGTGGGGTATCCTTGCCTTCGGGTGAGGATATGCTGGTGCAAACATGGGTTAGAGCCGTACCAGTTTGGGTTGAAAATCGTGAGCTAATGGTGGATCTGTTAGTCTTGGACCTACATGAATATGATGTCATATTTGGGATGGATTGGTTAACCAAATATGGAGCAGTTATCAATTGCAAGCGCAGAAAAGTGGTCTTCAACCCAACAGGAGAAGAACCATTCGAGTTCAAGGGTACGTCAAGAGAAAAGAAGTGTCCCATGATTTCTACGATAAAGGCGAGAAAAATGTTGAGTGACGGGTGCATCGGTTTTCTGGCAAACATAGTGGATAAGGATAAAGAAACGAGTCAACAACCATTGGATGTACCGGTTGTGTGCAAGTTTTCTGATTTATTTCCTGAAAATCTCCCAGGGATTCCACCAGACTGAGAGATTGTGTTTGAGATAGAGTTGATTCCGGGAACTGCGCCGATCTCAAAGACTCCTTATAGAATGGCACCAGCTGAACTCAAGGAGTTACAGTCACAACTGCAAGAGTTACTGGACAAGAAGTTCATAAGGCCATGCCATTCTCCATGGGGAGCCCCGATCTTATTCGTTAAGAAGAAAGACGGTACGATGAGAATGTGCATTGACTATCGAGAGTTGAACAAAGTGACGATCAAGAACCGATATCCATTACCGAGGATCGACGATCTTTTTGATCAACTACAAGGAGCGTCAGTATTTTCCAAAATAGACCTGCGATCAGGCTATCATCAGCTCAAGGTTAAGGAGACGGATATACCAAAGACGGCCTTCAGAACGCGCTACGGTCACTACGAGTTCTTAGCGATGTCCTTTGGACTAACCAATGCGCTTGCTGCATTCATGGATCTCATGAACCGAGTATTTTGCGAGTATTTGGATAAGTTTGTCGTCGTGTTCATTGACGATATTCTGATATACTCGAAAAGCCAGGAAGAGCATGCAACACATCTGGAACTGGTCCTCCAGTGTCTGCGAGACGAAAAGCTTTATGCTAAGTTTTCGAAGTGCAAATTCTGGCTAGAGAAAGTAAGTTTTCTGGGGCACATAGTGTCGGGAAATGGAATTTCAGTAGATCCCGCCAAGATAGAAGCTGTTAAGCAGTGGAAACCTCCGAAAAATGCGCATGAGGTTAGAAGTTTTCTTGGGTTAGCGGGATACTACCGGCGATTTGTGGAAGGATTTTCCAAAATAGCCGCACCAATGACTGCCCTTACCTGCAAAAACGTCAAATATGAATGGACTGACAAGTGTGAGGAGAGTTTTCAGGAGCTGAAAACAAGATTGACGACTGCCCCAGTGCTGACAATCCCCAATGGCACAGAGAGATATACTATTTATAGCGACGCCTCAGGCCGAGGGTTGGGAGCAGTGCTGATGCAGCACGGAAAAGTAATTTCTTATGCTTCTCGACAGCTAAAGAATTACGAGAAGAACTATCCCACTCATGACCTAGAGCTTGCAGCAGTGGTTTTTGCTCCAAAAATATGGAGGCACTACCTATACGGGATACACTGCGACATCTACACTGATCACAAAAGCCTGAAGTATTTCTTCACTCAGAAGGAATTGAATATGAGACAGCGTCGATGGTTGGAACTATTTAACGACTATGACTGCGACATTCTGTACCACCCGGGAAAAGTAAACAAGGTGGCAGATGCATTGAGTCGACAACTAGGTGCTTATGTGATGACAGTGAAGGAAATTTCACCGCAGTTACAAGCCGACCTTGCTACCTTGGATTTAGAGATAGTAGTAGGTCAATTGGCTAACCTTTCTATAGAGCCTACCATTATGGAAGCTATAAGAGGCTGGCAGTTAGTCGATCCTTGGGTTCAAGGATTGATCCACAAAGTGAGGAACGAGGGGCGACCAGGATTCCATATCTCCGAGGATGGAGTATTGGGGTTCAAGGGAAGAATATGTGTTCCTGATGATGACGAGATCAAGAAGCAGATCTTTTTCGAAGGACATAATGCTCCTTATGCCATGCATCCGGGTACCACAAAAATGTACCAAGACTTGAAGAAGTACTTTTGGTGGCCTGGGATGAAAAAGGAGACGGCAGAATATGTGGCACACTGCTTGACTTGTCAGCAGACAAAGGCCGAGCATCAACGACCAGCCGGATTGTTACAACCCTTAGAAATTCCGGAATGGAAGTGGAAGATGGTCATTATGGACTTTGTCACAGGTCTACCAACCACTCCCAAGGGGCACGATGCCATTTGGGTTATCGTGGATAGGCTGACTAAGTCCGCTCATTTCTTGTCGATCAAGGTAACTTATGGCGCACATAAGTTAGCAGATATTTACATTGCAGAAATAATGAGACTACATGGTGTACCCAACTCCATCGTATCAGATCGCGATGGAAGTTTTACCTCAACATTCTGGAATAGAATCCAAACGAGGTTGGGTACTAAATTGAAGTTTAGCACTTCTTTCCACCCGCAAACAGACGGTCAAAGTGAACGAACAATTCAGACGTTGGAAGATATGCTAAGAGCCTGCGTGCTCGACTTTCAAGGGTCATGGAATGAGAAGCTTCCACTAATAGAGTTCGCTTACAATAATAGCTATCATGATTCCATCAAGATGGCTCTATATGAGGCGTTGTATGGAAGTGTTACACCCAGATTTCGAGCTATGTTAAATATGACCTCGAAATTTGGATTCACAAACAAGTGGACTCATAAGGTTGGAAATATGCTCCAGGATTAAATATCGAGCCTGCAGGACATAGACGACCTCGAATATGGTGACCTCGGAGTGTTCATGATCTCGAAAAGGTAGCTCCGGAGACGCATCCATCTTCAGGGATGACCCCGGATCAGAGGTCCCGAGCTCGATGCACATACGATCTCGAAAGATGACGGGAAACCTGGGAAGTTAAAGCCTTGGAGATACCTAATAACCATCTTGAATATATATAAGTGATGTCTATACGAAATGTAATCCTCATTTATTATTGTAAATCCCCTAGAATCATGGGATTTTATTTGGTCAGTTATACGTCCCCTGGTCTTCAGGGGACGTTTCCTTTTATATCTGATTATAGGCATTTAAAGCCATTTATTTGATTTATACAAAAAGAGTAAGTACCCAAAATATGTGGGATAGTATTATTCGATCTTCTCTATAAATAGAGAGGCCATGCATCATTGTAAAGGACCGAAATTCTGAACCTTGAGAGAAAACTCTGAAGAATTCATGCTGAAGAATTTTTCAGAGATAATCTTGAGCTTAATAACAGAGACTCGTGGACTAGGCAGATTTAACTGCTGAACCACATAAAAATCATGTGTTTGTATTGCCTTATTTCAATTGGCCATTATCAGTGATTGTTTATGTGCTCTTCTTTCACTGTTTGACGAAAAACGGCGTCAACAGTTTGGTGCTTTCATTGAGAGCCTTAAGCATTCATCCCTGAGAAAATCATGGCCACAAATAATCAGAACACCCCTGAGGAAAATTACCCAAGACGTCCTGGAAAACAACCAATGGAGAACCCGAATGTTGAAGAGAGAAGTGGGTCCTCTGATTCCCGGGGACCACCTCCTCCACCAAGAGATGAGGATATGTACTACAATCCTGAGCGGTACGTTCCTATTGTGGAGCATGAAAACCGACAACTGAAGCAGCTGTTGGCAGAACCCAACAAACAGATTGAGGAGTTGACAAGGATAGCTGCAGAGGCGCAGTTGGCTCAGCCCCCGCCTCCGCGCGAAAACCAAGTCCCTCCTCCAAGGGACGTACATGTTCCTCCCCGGAGGCCCCGCGGGCGTCCGCGAAAGGATGCTGCCACAAGGAGGCCGACTCAACCTCCGGCGCTAGCAGAGCCATCCGCTACACCTAGGCCCCAGAGGAGTACTCGAACTCGGGCCCCGGCTAACCCGCCTATAGAAGTGCCTACAGGAGCTGAAAATAACCGAACCCCTGCAGAGGCTCGGACTCAGGTACCTGGAAACGCACCGAATGCGACTGACCCATCTCGGGCAAATTCTGGACCCTCCAGGCCGCGACAAGGGTGGCAGCCACCATCGCCTATACGGTTCCCTCCGTCACCCATAAGATATCCTTCGACCCCACGCAGAAACGCTCAACCTATTCGAGATCAGGATCAAGGGCGTGCGGGGGAAAGGCAAGGAAACAGAGAGACTTTCCAGGAGCGGAGAGGCGCTCCATCTGAGAGAAGTTAGACGTCTCGGTCTCGCACTGCGGAGACGAGGCAACGTGGAAAGAATCCATCGCGAAATAACTGAGCAATGAGTTTCACCAGTGATGAGTCCGGAGAGACCAGGTCCGTCAGTAAACACGACCGAGGTCGTAAGAATACTGGAAGTTGCAAGAATCGTCCCGACCTGCAAAATCATCTGAATCAGAGTCGAGGGAATGGAGATCAAACAAATCCAGACCTGAGGGATCGCTTGAATAAACATAGAGATCCCTTGCGAAGACGCGAGCCTGGAATCACTACCAATGACAGTCAATTCCAGACAGCACCTCCTACTGACCCAGTACAAGAAAGAATCGATCAGCTCGAAAGAGCCTTTAGGCTTTTAAAGAATGAATGAGGGAATGGTCGATATGAGGACTCTGATGAGGAGCTCGAGCCGTTTGCTCCCCATATTTCTGACACTCAATTTCCTCAAGGTTTTTGAATTCCTCACGTCCCTACGTTTGAAGGAAAGACCGACCCGTGTAGTCACCTGAGCACGTTCAACACTATCATGAGAGCCAGTAACGTGGGTTACGAGCTCAGGTGCATGTTGTTTCCAACATCATTGGCAGGACCTGCCAAAAGTTGGTTCGAAAAGTATACGAGACACTCAATAACCTCATGGGAGCAGTTGTCTAAAGACTTTAAGAAGCAGTTCAGAGCAATGGTAGGGGTCAGACCAGAAGCATCCACCTTAAATAACGTCCGGCAGCAACCGGGCGAAAAATTGAAGAGTTACTTAACAAGATTTAATCTGGAAGTAGCCCGAGCTCAGGATGTGGATGACAGTGGAAACCTCATGGCTATCCGAGCTGGCGTATTACCGGGAAGTGCCCTTTGGGACGACATGCAAGGGAAACCGGTAAGGTCAATAACAGAGTATAACAGACGAGCGCAGAGGTTTGTCAATGTAGAGGAAGCGAGGTCGACGCTCAAAGCGACCTCCCAGTCTGAAACTACAACGATAAACATCAACTCTGCCTCAACCTCGGCGGACCCAGCGGCACCAAAGCCTGCCTCGGAGAACCCATCCAAGAGGAAAAAGAATGAAGGAAGTAACCCCGAAGCTGAGGGAGGAAAGAAAAAGAAAGGGGAGAGGTATTTCTCCCTGTATAAGGTATACACCGAGCTCAATGAGTCTCGGGAGAACATATATCTAGCTAATGAAAACCAGGTCCCCTTTAGGCGTCCGGACCCGATGAGAAATCAAAAATCCAAGAGGGATTCCAGTAAATATTGTCGGTTCCACAGAGACACCGGACATACAACCGATGAATGTCAACAACTGAAGGACGAGATCGAAGGGTTGATCTCGAGAGGTTACTTCCGGCATTATGTCAAAAACCAGAATACTGGTCAGGCAGCCGCGGGCCAGAGAGTAGCCGCGCCTCCGACCACACAAAACAATAACTCCCGATCTCGGGAAGAAGATAGGCCCCCGCAGATAGATGGGGAGGATGTAATAACCATCTCGGGAGGGCCTCATCTCGCAGGAGGGGGCAGAAATGCCCAAAAGAGGTATGTTAACGAGTTAAAGACAGGGGACGGGTCTCCTTATGAACCCGAACCCAGGGCACCAAAAAGCCAGAGGATTGAAACGCAACCAATAACCTTCACCGAGGAAGACGCCTCCCATGTTCAGTTCCCTCATCATGATCCGCTGGTTATTACTCTTCAGTTGGCCAATAAAAGGGTTCACCGAGTTCTCATAGATAATGGGAGCTCAGTCAACATCCACTATAAAGCAACCCTCGAGAAGATGGGACTCTCCCTTCGCGAGCTGAAAGCATGTGCAACTACTTTGTACGACTTTTCGGGAGAAGGAACCGCCTGTATGGGATCCATTGAGCTCCGCATAACCTTGGGAGACTATCCAGTCTCGGTGACCAAGATAATGGAGTCGTAGTAGTAGATTTACCATCTGCCTACAATGTGCTGCTCGGGAGACCCGCCCTGGTCGGGCTGGGGGCAGTTTCATCAGTAAGGCATCTGGCCCTTAAGTTCCCGACCCCTAGCGGAGTCGAGACGTTGAAAGGAGACCAATTGGCAGGGAGGGAATGCTATAGCATCTCCATGAGAGGAAAGAAACAAACGAACGCTCAAGCACTCGTCATCATACAAAACAAAGACGGAACGGTCTTAGAGGTTGACGAAGAGATCGATCCGAGGATTGAGGAGAAGGTTGACCTCGAACCTTTAGAGGAGCTCGAAGAGGTTCAGCTCGAGGAAGCTGATCCCTCGAAGAAGGTGAAGGTCGGAAAACACCTCCAAGACGAGGCCCAATAGCAATTAATCTGTTTTTTGAAGAAAAACCAGGATGTCTTCGCATGGTCGCACTCATACATGGTGGGGATAAGCCCGAATGTAGCAAGCCACGCACTAAACATAGACAAAAGCTTTCCCCCGAAGCAAAAAAAGCGAAGACAACTGGATGAAGACAGGAAGAAGGCGTTAAAAGAGGAGGTTGACAGGTTAAAGGCAAACCAATTCATTAGGGATGCCTTTTACCCTGACTGGGTAGCCAATCCGGTGTTGGTCCCAAAGCCCAATGGGACGTGGAGAACCTGTATTGACTACTCAGATCTCAACAAAGCTTGCCCAAAAAACTGTTTTCCGTTACCAAGGATTGACCAGCTCGTAGATGCCACGGCGGGGCATGGCCTGATGTCGTTCATGGATGCCTATTCTGGATATAACCAGATTCCCATGCATGCCCCCGACCAAGAACACACGAGCTTCATCACTGATAAAGGGCTATATTGCTATAATGTCATGCCATTCAGGCTCAAGAATGCTGGAGCCACATACCAGCGGCTCGTAAACATGATGTTTTCAGAGCAAATAGGGAACAACATGGAGGTTTATGTTGATGACATGCTTGTAAAGTCTCAACTCAACAAGAACCATGTTGATGACCTCGAAGAGTGCTTCGGCGTGCTCAGGAAGTATAACATGAAGCTAAATCCTCAGAAGTGCACTTTTGGGGTATCTTCAGGAAAATTCCTGGGCTTTATTGTGAACTCTCGAGGAATCGAGGCTAACCCCGACAAGATCAAGGCCCTGATTGACATGCCCTCACCTCGAAGGCACAAAGATGTCCAAAGTCTGACTGGCAGGATGGCAGCCCTAAGCAGATTCATATCGAAATCTACAGATCGTGGTCTTCCATTTTTCAACTTACTGAGAGGAGGTAAGAAATTTGAATGGACAGAGGAATGCGAGCTGGCCTTTCAGGAGCTCAAAAAGCACCTTGCGGAACCACCCATCCTGTCAAAACCTGAAATGGGAGAAATACTGTACCTATATCTTTCAACTACCGAACACGCAATAAGTGCGGTGCTCGTCCGAGAAGAAGAGAGGGTGCAAAGACTCATTTATTACATCAATAAAAGATTACTGGGGGCAGAGTCAAGGTACCCATTGATGGAGAAACTCGCGCTCAGTCTAATTCATTCATCCCGTAAGCTCCACCCCTACTTTCAGGCACATCCCATCCATGTACTGACTGATCAACCACTTAGGCAAGTCCTGTCTAAACCAAAAGCTTCAGGTCGGCTTCTTAAATGGGCTGTTGAGCTCGGACAGTTCGAGATCACCTACCACCCGAGAACGACCATTAAGGCACAGGCATTGGCGGACTTTTATAGTGGAATGTGCTGGTATAGCCGACGACGAGGTAATAACCACGGCCCACGAGCTGTGGAAACCTTACGTCGACGACTCGTCAAATGAAAATGGAGCGGGGGCAGGGGTCATTTTAGTTACCCCCGCGGGAAGCAGATTTCATTCTGCCCTAAGATTTGACTTCAAAGCGTCGAATAATGAGGCCGAATACGAGGCTTTACTCGCGGGACTTCGTATAGCTAAGGAGCTCAAAGCTAAAGCTATACATTGCTACAGTGACTCCCAGCTAGTGGTTAATCAAATCTTGGGTGAATACCAGGCTCGCGGCACGAGAATGGCAGCTTATTTGGAGAAGGTAAAATCAGCGTTAGAGTGTTTCGAATTCTATACAATCGAACAGGTTCCCCGCGAGCAGAATTCAAATGCAGATGCCTTAGCTCGACTCGCTACGTCCGCCGAAAATGAAGAGCTGAATGTCGTACCCATAGAACACCTATCAGCGTCTAGCATTAACGAGCCAGAAGAGGAAGATGTGTGTATGATCAAAACAGAGCCGACCTGGATGACCCCGATAGTTGATTATCTCGAAAATGGAGTTCTTCCAAAAGATCGGAACCATGCTCGAAAGTTGATGTATCAACTTCCCCATTGCACAATCTTGGATGGAAGGCTGTACCGAAGGGGATATTCCATGTCGTTACTTAGGTGCGTAACCCCTCCCGAAGCTAAGAAAGTCAATGAAGAAATTCATGAAGGGTTCTGCGGAGATCACACTGGGGGGCACAGCCTGTCCAAGAAGATCATACGCCAGGGATATCTCTGGCCAACCATTAAAGTGGATTCTTTCGAGTATGTGAAGAAATGCGACAAATGCCAGAAATTCGACACGATACCTCGAGCCCCACCATCCGAGCTGACCATGTTGACATCCCCATGGCCTTTCACGGTATGGGGCATCGACCTCATAGGCTCTCTCCCGACTAGCAAAGGCGGAGTGAAATATGCTGTAGTCGCCGTGGATTACTTCACAAAATGGACGGAGGCTGAACCGTTGGCAACTATAACCTCAAAGAAGTTCCTTGATTTCGTTGTAAAGAGCATCGTTTGCCGATACGGAGTGCCGAGGAAGATCGTATCCGACAACGGAACCCAGTTCGATTGCGACCTATTCACCAATTTTTGTGAAAAGAATGGTATAATAAAGAGTTTTTCATCAGTGGCTCACCCTCAAGCGAATGGCCAGGTCGAAGCTGTGAACAAAACTCTCAAGAGTTCTCTAAAGAAAAAGTTGGAGGAAGCAAAGGGACGGTGGCCCGAAGAATTTCCCCAAGTCCTTTGGGGATACAGGACAACGGCTCGAACCTCGACAGGACATACCCCGTTCTATCTAGCATACGGCTGCGAGGCAATGTTGCCCATAGAAGTCGAAATCCCAACGATCCGAACTCAGATTTACGACCAAAGCTCAAACCATACTCAGCTCGAGGAAACCTTAGACTTGATTGAAGAAAAAAGAGAAGAGGCCCAGTTGAGAAGCGCTGCCTACCAGCAACGAACTACCAGATATTTCAACAAGAGGGTTCGAGATCGAAAATTCAGAATGGGAGATCTGGTGTTAAGACGCGTATTCTTGGCAACTCGAGATCCGGCAGCTGGAGTGCTCGGGCCGAACTGAGAAGGACCATACCAGATAGAGTCAGTCATCCGACCTGGTGTGTACAAACTTGCGAGATTGGACGGGAGCCTAGTACCGCGAGCATGGAATGGCGAACACCTTAGACCTTACTATCAGTAGTGTAGGAAAAGTGTTGCCTATAACCATGAGTTTCTATTTGTATTAGTTTATTTGTTTTTGAATGCCATCAAATAAAAGATCCATTTCGTTCAAATATGTTATTTCTTTTTATTTTTGCAATCTCTCTTAATTTAATAACCTATGGTCACACTCATAGGATATTAAGGGGGCATCATTGGTACATATACCATCAGCTTAAAAAATAAAGTAACATATACAAAAAAAAATATAAAGTATTTGGATGTAATGTAACCAAATACGCGAGCCTAGATAGTTCGGACATAACCGAATTATAAAAAACATATAAAGTATTTGGATGTAACCAAATACACGAGCTTAGATAGTTCGGGCGTAACCGAATTATCAAAAATATATAAAGTATTTGGATATAACCAAATACGCGAGCTGAGATAGTTCGGACATAACCGAATTATCAAAAACCGAAAACGTTTGGAGTTAACCAGATATGCAAACTTAACAGGTTTGGAACAAACCAGCCAAAAGGAAAAAACTAATCGATGGTAAGTAGGAACCTAAACCTATTTCGAAATCGAGGCTGGAATATCTTAAAGAAAATAGTTTCGAACTCTTAACCTTGGAGCAAAAACCGAGGATGAGAAAAAGTGACTAAGCAAAAAAGATATAACCAAACCATCCACATTACATACCATATAAGTACTTTTGGGTTCATGGTTGAAGTAATATCCGACTTTGAAGAATAACGAGGTCGGAAGCGGATAATTTGAACAAACTGTGCATGAATACATTGAGCTTCGAACCTAAATCCACAATATGTTTGTATGACTAAATAAACATAACTGATTCATCAATATAAAATGTGCCAAATATTTCGAGCCAAGAAATGTAAAGCATATACAAGAAATATTTAAAGAAATTGTATCAGCCCCGAGGGCATAAATTAAAATAATTACAGATTTAAGGGGACGCAGCCCCAATAAATGGTTCCCCCGAGATCAGAGTCAAGGAAGAGGAGTCTCCTTGGCCTTCTCAGCATCTGCAGCACCGGATTCCTCAGGACGAATAGCATGGCTATCCTCCTGGGCTCCCTCCGAAATGGCGTCCCGAGCAGCCTTTTCCTTCTCGAGCTGATCAGCCTTCTCCTTCTCGAGCTACTCAGCCTCTTCCTTCTCGAGCCGAGCATTCCACCTTTCAAGAAGCGGCGCCTCGTGAGGACCTAAGAAGCTGGTGTCCAGATCTTCATTGTAGGCCCACATTCGGTACATAGCAGAGTCAACCGCTTGATCCTTCTTCTCTTTGTATTCAGCAAGGAGGCGAGCTTTTTCATCCTCCATGATGTCGAAGGTGGCAGCCTTTTCCTCTTCAAGCTTCTTGTTGGTCTCCTGAAACTGGGTGATCTCCTTCTTATGTTCCTCGAGCTCAGCTTTCAGATTTCCGAGCTCGGTGGCCATGTCCTCACGTTCCTTGGCTCCTGCCTCAAGCTTCGCATTCGCTGCCTTCAGATCATCCCATGCTTTGAGCTGGAGATCCTTCGCCTCCTGAGCATGAGACTTGCTCGAGTGGATCTCATTGTTCAGCTTATAGTTGAGCTGGGCAGTGAAGGCAAGAGCCTGAAAAAGGAAGAAACCACCATTAGCTCCAGGTCAGTGTGATTATAAGCAGAAAAGGAAGGACTATAGAAGGATACTCACCGCGGCAGCATGCTTGATACTCTTCTCGTAGAGAATAGTGCAGTCTCGGGTGTCATTTAAGCACTGCCATTGGGGAGCTTCGAGACTGCCATAGCTCTGGCCGATCCGGGACATAACATCCGAGACCAGCGTAGATCCGTGGGACCCAGCGGCATTATCGACCACATATGCATCCATGTGGGTGGAAATTGATAGCTTCTGAGCTCGAGAAGCAGAAGGCCTTCTAGTAGGCGGACCTAAGGATGACTGACCTACGACAGGAAGTTGGGACTCAGCCATAATGGAGGGACCAACCAGCGAAGACGGCGCCACAACAGAGGCGACGACCTGCGAGGACGGCGCCGTTGTGGAAGCGCCGGCCTAGGAAGTCGCCGCAGCGATGGAGCTCGAAACCGGCGGAGCAAGGGGAGGTGTTTTCTTGGACCTCTTGGGGCCCTTGCCCGGCTGGTCAGTCTTAAACGACCCCGCTCTGGGACGCTTGCTCCTCTTGGCGCCAGCACTATCGATGATGTTGTCGAGGTCGGAGTCCATCTTGCCTGCACAAGTGACAACACAGAGTGAGCCAGTAAAAGAGAAGCATACAAGTTGTTTCAGTATCACAGACACATAAAGTGATGATAGAAGAAACCTAACTGGAACTCTCCCCCGAGCTCGAGCTTGGGGACCATGAAATTCCCCCGTCTTCAGAGGAGGCGGGGGGAGTGCCTTCCCTATGTAGGTGATAACCTCGAAAGGTCCCTATAATCGTTGGTCCCGTACTGAACAGCTATCCCATTCCACACCTCGTCCGTGGTATACATGGTGTCGTATTTCCTGAGCCCACTATCAAACCTATGGACACAGTCATCTACCGAACTCCATATGTAGAAGTGGTATCTATCCTGTGGGCACGAGACTAACCTATTGGGCATGTGTTTTAGTAAGGTGGGGGACCACATTCTCGAGGTAGGGAGGACTTTACCTTCATCTGAATCCGAGCTCGAGGCTTCATCATTAGCCTCATTCCCAGATGGCGGACTCCTCTGGCGAACTGGAAGTGGTGGCCTCGTTTCTCCCCTCGGAGGGAGGGCGCCTGTGGGCAGGGGCACCTGCTCCCAGTGTTCATATTTTATATTGGACCAGTCAAAGGTGGACTGGCCCTCCTCCAAAAGTCTGCACTTTCGGAGCTTATCCTCGTGTAAAAAGTATAGGAGAGACCTCCTGCCACGGGGGAGTTGGAGCAGGGTCTCTCTATGCTCCTTCATTGTATCGTCAGGAGTGGGACGCTGAAAATTGGCTGAAAGATAACATATTCCTACTAAGTACGGATCTAAGAGCTAAAATCTCGAGCACAGAAATAAAGATAACAAGAATACTTACGAATCCGCCTGAACGAGTAGTGTCGAGACGGGGACAGACCATCTGTCTAGAAGAAGGCCCTCTTGAAATCAGGCGGATGATTGGGAAGATCTCCAAAGACCTTCTTCTCCTTGGGATAGCTCAAGAGGTAATAAAAGCCATCCCCTCCCCGAGCTCGGGAGGGGTTACTCTTCAGGCAAAAGAGATACAAGATCTCTTGAGGCGAAGGTCCTTTCCACCCCATCTCGTGGTATAAGGACCTCAGGGCAGACAGTACCCTGTAAGAGTTGGTGTTGAGTTGGAACGGGGCCAACCCAACGAAATCCGTGAAGTCCTTGAAAAAAGAATTCAAGGGCAACAGAGCTCCTGCCCTCATATGTTCCTGGCTCCAGGCCGCGTATTTCACACTGGCGTCGCGGCCCCCAGGGGCGAAACAGCTTCGTTCATGGTCGACCGGAGGTCGACACTTCAAGGAGCCTGACAGGCTAAGGCCGTGGAAAGCCAGGATGTCAGTTATCTGACTAGTTGTGGTAACCGAGCTCCAGTAGTGCTCGGCCTCAAAAATTTCTCTCCTCGGCTGCGAGGAAGAAGGTTCCCCCATTAGTGAAAATTTGAGCTCTCCTGGATAGTACGCGACAGTAACCTTTAATGCAGGATTGAGAGGAATCGGCCTAGGTCCTGAATAGGATTCCGGATAGAGGGCCTCTCAAAGAACTCTCCTCTTCCCCTCTATGACCTCGTCTATCTGGCGGTGGTAGTGAGCTCGAATGTCCTCTTGCTCGCGCACAAGCTCGTATTCTCTTATCTGACGTTGATTCCGGGCGAACAACGATTCTGGGCTCGGAGATTTTGGCTCGTAAGGGATTGCCAGCAACGACCCCCACCTTCTTTCTAGATTCTGTGACATCTAGCGAGAAAGAAAAAATGGTGAGGGCCATGCATGCAAGAGTTCCAAGCTCGAACTTACGAGCTCGGGGTTAAGGAGCAAAACAAGCTATATATTAAGACCCTTATTAAAGAGTCAGGACGTGCGTTCCACGGGAAAGGAAGGAGAGTGGAAGTTTTTTTGAAAATCCTGAAAATCAAGGGAAAAGAGAGTGGCGGTTAACCAAGAAAGGCAGCCTTGGGTTTCGTGCATTTGTCAAGGCCCATGTTTTTTACTCGAAAACTTAGTGTACAAGAAACGTCGCCTAAAAAATTTCAAAACCCAGAAAATAGGAACCTCACTCAAATATCAAAACTGGGTATAAGCCAGTGATGTAAATCCAGTATGGAAGTCTAAAAAGCATAAGAGCCTATTGGATCAAAACCTCCTATCATATTATGCTAAGGATGTAAACTAGTATATACACATACACAGCAAGAACAACATGAATAAAACTGACAAAATGGAAAACAAAGATTGCATACTTACACAATAATGGTGATTGCAGAGAGATTGTCGATTGAAGAAGAGGTTGCAAATAAGAACTCACGGACTTGAACAGACCAGGGTTTCTTTGTTTATTTGGCCGAGAAAACATGCACAGAATAGAAACTTTATAAAGAGGTCTCTAGTTTCGTTTTTCTTCTTTTCTTGCTTTTGGTGAACGAAGGTAAAAATGAAGATGAAGAGTGGGGTCTCGTATATATAGATGGAAAAAGGGGGATTAATCTGGGGCGTTGAATGAAATCCTTGCTAGATCGGACGGATGGGAATCAATGACAAGATGGCGCCGAAAAGGTGGCAGACGGATGATCGTTGGCATGTTTCCAAGGTACTCAAGTACCAAATATGAGCAATACCCAGCTGACGCGTGTCCATTTTCAAAAGTGTGACGGTACAGTTCTCAAAGAAAGTAGTTCAAAAGTTTCCTTCTCTTAGGATTCGAACAAATACTTTTGAGGGGGCAAGATGTTACACCCAGATTTCGAGCTATGTTAAATATGACCTCGAAATTTGGATTCGCAAACAAGTGGACTCATAAGGTTGGAAATATGCTCCAGGATTAAATATCGAGCCTGCAGGACATAGACGACCTCGAATATGGTGACCTCGGAGTGTTCATGATCTCGAAAAGGTAGCTCCGGAGACGCATCCATCTTCAGGGATGACCCCGGATCAGAGGTCCCGAGCTCGACGCACATACGATCTCGAAAGATGACGGGAAACCTGGGAAGTTAAAGCCTTGGAGATACCTGATAACCACCTTGAATATATATATAAGTGATGTCTATAAGAAATGTAATCCTCATTTATTATTGTAAATCCCCTAGAATCGTGGGATTTTATTTGGTCAGTTATACGTCCCCTGGTCTTCAGGGGACGTTTCCTTTTATTTCTGATTATAGGCATTTAAAGCCATTTATTTGATTTATACAAAAAGAGTAAGTACCCAAAATATGTGGGATAGTATTCTTCAATCTTCTCTATAAATAGAGAGGCCATGCACCATTGTAAAGGACCGAAATTCTGAACCTTGAGAGAAAACTCTGAAGAATTCATGCTGAAGAATTTTTCAGAGATAATCTTGAGCTTAATAATAGAGACTCGTGGACTAGGCAGATTTAACTGCTGAACCACGTAAAAATCGTGTGTTTGTATTGTCTTATTTCAATTGGCCATTATAAGTTATTGTTTATGTGCTCTTCTTTCACTGTTTGACGAAAAACGGCGTCAACAGGAAGGAAATGTCGATCACCGATTCATTGGCACGAGACTGGTGAAAGAAAGTTTCTCGGATCGGATGTGGTTGATCAGATTACAGAGGACATCCGACGGATAAGGCAACGCTTGCAAACTTCGGTTGATCGACAACGCAAATATGCTGATAGACGCAGGAGACCCCTGGTGTTTGAGGTTGGCGATAATGTGCTGCTGAAGGTAGCTCCACTACGAGGGGCTATGCGATTCGGAAAGAAAGGAAAGCTTAGCCCAAGGTTCGTTGGACCTTTCGAAATCATAGAGAGGATCGGGGAAGTAGCTTATCATTTAGCCCTTCCGCCCGCCCTGTCTAAGGTGCATGACGTGTTTCATGTATCCTTATTGAGAAAATACATGCATGATCCCTCGCATGTAATCAGCTATGAGCAGCTGAGCGTGGATCCTCAGCTCGTCTATGAGGAAAAACCGGTTATGATACTAGACCGAAAGGAAAAAGTGTTGAGGAACAAGACGGTGCCATTGGTAAAGGTGCAGTGGTGTAACCATGGCATTGAAGAGGCAACCTGGGAAACAGAAGACAGATGAGGGAGCTGTATCCTCATTTGTTTTAAGTTTCGAGGACGAAACCTTTATAAATTGTAGGTATTGTAACGTCCTACGTTTTTGGGTACCTTTAAACGACTCGGGTCAGGATTATTCCCCCGGGTTAAGAATATTATTTTAAATAATATTATATTTTGTTTGGAAGTATTCCATGAGTTATTGCTAGCCAAAATATGAATTTTGTGATTTTAAAAGTCAAGATAAGACTTTCGGTCCTAGACCGACACAAAAACCCTGATCGGGTAAAAATCTCGGAAAATAAAATGAAAAATAATGACAATTATATTTTGGGCATAAAATACATTCATAAAAGTTAAAGTTTGGTCAAAAATAATAAACCTAAAAGAAAATGGAAATTTTAAGGCATTTTGTGTTAAATGCCTAATTTTGCCGAAATGGGGAATTTTATTCCATGAATGGACCTTAGGTTAAATTTTATTATGTGATTAATTAAATTAAATGTGAGAGACATTAAATTTAATTAATTAATGTTAAGTTTGGTGATTAAAATTTAATAAGAGTGAAAAAATGTGTCAAAAGCCAATTTGGACTTTTCTTCTTATGAAACCTTTATTAACCTTTATAAAAAAAAAAAATTATATATAACATAGATAAAATAAAGAGGGTGGCCGGCCATGTGGTATTTTAGAGTGGTGTGAACCCAATTTTATAAAGATAAAATCCCATTTAATTAAGAAGTCAAGTGGGCAAGTGGGTAGAAAATCACTCAAGTATTTTGTGATATTTTGAAGAGTTATATGAGCAATTCCAACCCTAAGAACCGACCACTCTCCCTCTCTCATTCACTCATCTGATTTTCGAAGACCTCTCAAAGTGTTCTCTCAATATTCAACCTCAAGAACACCAAGGAAAACTTGGAGGCTAAGTCTTGGTCTAGGAAGTATTTTCCCTAAGGTAAAGCTTCACTAATCTAGGCTTTTGTAAAGTTTTAAGCATAGAATTTCAAATAGCTAATTAACTATGTTGTTGGGGGAGGTTGTTTAGGGTTTTTGAAAGGTTTTGGAGGAGCCAAAGCTAATAGGAAGGTCCAAACCTTAAGCAAGAACACCAAAGAGGTAAAAAGTTTACTTTTGATGATTTTGTTGTAGGGTTTTTAGTTTTAAGACTTATTTTGTATATTTAATGCTTAAAGTTTCTTGTTGGTGATGTAATAAGGTTATGGTAGTTGTTTAATAACTTTTATGATGCATGTATAATGATTTTTGAAAATGGGAACCAAAACCCCCAAGGGTTTTGTAGGATACCCTAAAACAAAACATGTTTTAAGCTGTGATTCCAAGGGGTCAAGAAGCCACTGAATATTGGTTTTGTAAACTTAAATTGTACTGTGATGTTGTTGAGATTCAGTACATAAAATTGAGCTTTTGAAACACTAAAAAATGTTTAGAAATAAGTAAGTTATGCTATTTCAAAGTTTAGGTAAAAAAAAAACTGTTTTTTTTCGTATTCTTATTTTCGGAACCAAGTTTGGACAGCCACTGTATAGGGAAAATGAACCCATTTTTTTCTAAAATTTTGTGGACATATTTTTGGCATAACCTATTATTCCACTGTAAAATTTGGTAAGAAAATATTGAACGGTTTGAAAGTTATTAACTGTCAAAGTTTGGAAAAAATAAGGACTTGAAAATAAGGTCATTTTTACCTCATTGTTGGAAAATGATTTCACCAATCAAAAATGCTCATTTTGACCTAAGATTTTACAAATACCTAAATGGCATAACAAAAATGGAATTGGAAAATTTTGGTAACAATTGGGTAAGTAAATTTCAAGTTATGAACTAACGAAGTATGTAGTTAAAAAATGTGAAAAATAGGTTTTTCACACTTAGTGTAAAAATGAGATTTTGGAACATAAGGTAAAAAGTAAAATTTTGTTTATTTCAAAATATAAAATGGTAAGTCTTGAAATCATATTTTCACTAAAATTACCCCTTTGAGTTTAAATGAATTATTTTTATTAAAGAGTTTTTATTCTTTCTAAAAATAAGAGATTTAATTTATTAATAGTTAATAAATTAAAAGAGGGTTTAAAACCCTATATTTTGAGAAAATAATTAAATGAATTATTTTTCTAGTAAGTAAAAATTGATTAATTGCTTTTGGAAAATTAATTAGTCAAGATGAGAAATTTATAACGGTTTTCCTAATTAAGACAAATTAGACAATTTTCTTAAATCAGTTTTTAGATATTAAAACCTTAAAAAAACTAAAAGGAAAATTTAAAGAGTTTATTTTCTTTAAAAATAATTAAGGAATTTATTTTTATTTTCTGGATATAATACCGGCTAAAATCTTACATATTTTAACCGACTAGTCGAAAGTGCGGGTTAATAGCGATACCTTGAAATAATAAGATTTTTAGCGGGTTGTGGGGAAATACCATTGTGATACCCGAGCCTAGGTATCGAGACCTTAGGATAGGTCTCCCCGAGACTTAGGGTTTAGTCTCGAATATTTTGTCTGACTTTCCTTAATAGGTTTAAAACCAAATAAGGATTATAAATCCTTACAAATGACTTTTATTAAAATGACCAAACTGCCCAAAATAATAATAATGAATTATGAGTGCAATAATTGATTCGAGTATACTGTATAGATAACTACAGTATTGGCTAAGCATAACTGGACTGAGCATTGGAGGGTGAAAACCTACTGAGCGCTAAGGACTCCAAGTAAGTCAACTTATATTGTATGGCTGCAACATGAAATGATTATTGTCTTGTATGTTAGTATAGGGATACATGCACATATATAGGCTGTCATAGAAAGTTGCTTAGAGACGTTAGTCTAGTGGGTGCTGATTTAGAAAATATGAACGGTAGAAGTCCGTCATATCCTAGACTGTTGATCCCCGTCACACTACTTGATTTTATTTATGTCCAGTTCATTACCGCGACGAGTGGCCATGAGATGAGGATAAGCTGGTTAAGCCTAGGGGCGTCAAGATAAATGGGACCTAGGGGCCCTCATGCTTACTTAATCATTGGACGGTTAGAATCCAAGCAAGTGCTCTGATAAGTTATTCCCGGATAGCAGCCGTGAATATTGGCCATTCAGTGAGAGTGCCTAGAGATACTAGGGGTTGCCAAGATTGAGTGAGGCTTAACACCCTAGGGGCAACTGCTCACCAGCACCACTGATTAACATAGAAGTCTCCGTAAAACCGTGTAAATTGGATTACACTCTTGAATAAGTAGCGATGCCCTAGGAAACACGATAGTTACCCTTGATGAGAATATTTATTGGCTAGATCTTAGTGTGGAGACTCGGTTCTCTTTTACAGATTAGAAATTATGTTGGAGGGCGCGTTACGCCTGAATTGTTGGAAATTGTCGAGTGTTGGTCTCGAATTATATGGTGATATAATATATCTGCTTGCTCTGGGATTTTCTGAGTGTAGGGATATAATTGTTGGTAAGATAGAGTTGTGATATAATATATCTGCTTGCTCTGGGATTTTCTGAGTGTAGGGATATAATTGTTGATACGAAATTATGTTGGAGGGCGCGTTACACCTGAATTGTTGGAAATTGTCGAGTGTTGGTCTCGAATTATATGGTGATATAATATATCTGCTTGCTCTGGGATTTTCTGAGTGCAAGGATATAATTGTTGGTAAGATAGAGTTGCGATATAATATATCTGCTTGTTCTGGGATTTTCTGAGTGTAGGATTTTTATCTAGATATGAATTAATTTATCCTTGGTTATCAGGCATGACCATAAGTTTGCCAGGACGCTTTAGCGTTCTTGAAATTGATTGTGTAGGGTCCGGATGGGTCCGAATCCCTATTTCTCTACCTGCTTTGTTTGAAAGTTGATCTTACTAAGTTTTCGCTTACCTAGTTGTTTCATGTTGTAGGTAAGGGCAGGGCAGAGCAGTGAGCGCTCGAGTCTTCCTTGCAAATGTACATGTGGACCGACCTTTTGGGAAGCCTTTTTATTTTTGGAAATGTTGTGTAATTTTCCTAAACTAGGCTCACTCTAATCTTTATAAAACATGTTTGTAACTAAATGTTAAGTATGGCCATACGACTTTTTAAAAAGTTTTTTTTATACGGGTTTTTGAGACATTTTGTTAAATGAAAACATTTATATTTCCGCATTATCGAGTCTTGAAAATCTGGGTCGTTACATAACCCGAGCCCCAAAATTAACCCCGTTATGATCAACCCGCTAACTGTTATTCAAAGATCGTCTCATGTCTAATAGCTCGAACAAATCCCACATTATAATTTGGCCGTATCAATAATCACCAACATGCATGAAATAAACAATTATGCCCTTAACGGGCCAAATTACCAAAATGCCCTTATAATAAAATGTGGACCCACATGCATGTATTTATCATCATATAATAATATAATTCACATAAACATGCATATACTTATTTAATGGAATAATAAATCAATTATGACCCTCCCAGCCTTCTAATCCAACCATAAACCTCATTAGGGATTTTGGGGCATTACAACCCAGCCCAAACCCAAGCTTCATATCATCTCCACAACCTCGTCGATAGTCATGGACCTGGCCAACCTCGACCTCGGCATGATTTGACCATGCTTAGCCCAATGTAATGCCCTACTACCCAGAGATCTTTACGTTGTGCATTTTAAACAGTGCTAAACTCGCTAACCGAGCCATTTGGCCATAATCGTGTAACTAAGTGCGATTACGATTTAGGGTTAAAATTTTTGGTTAAGATACAACGTTTCACTAAAACATTTACTATATACATTGGGATCCCGAAAATATATTTTAAAGGTTAATTACAATAAAATATTTACAACCAGCTTACCTAAGCGGCAAATTAGGGTTTAACCTTAGTTCCTCTTTAAACCATCGGTCGTGGTGGTCGAGCAACTGCATATGTACACATCGTCACCTAAGCTCTCTAACTGAAGGATGGTCCAACTTTCTTTTGCCTTTACTTACTCCACATAGCACCTGTGAGCTGAGGCTCAGCAAGAAAACTCAATATGCTTATGAACAAGTAATAACATGTCACTGAATCATAATAGCATGCCTAGCAATAATAGCCATATTCATGCATGCAAGCAAGTCCAAATAAATGATTATGGGGGTCCTGCATCTGAATAGATGACTAATGAGTCAATCTTTGGGGACCTGCTTCTTGAATAAATGAGTAATGAGTCAATCTCTGGGGATATGCTCCCTGAATAGATGACTAATGCGTCTATCTCTCTGTGGGTGACTAATGAGTCACACCCTGTATAAGTGACTAATGAGTCACACTCTGTATATGTGACTAATGAGTCACACTCTGTATAGATGACTAATTAGTCTATCTCTGTGTCAGTGACTAATGAGTCACACTCTGTATAGGTGACTAATGAGTCACACTCTGTATAGATGACTAATGAGTCTATCTCTATGTAGATGACTAATGAGTCTATCTCTATGTAGATAACTAATGAGTCTATCTCTGAGGTCCCATGCTATAACGACCTCCTTTCTTAACATACATATATATAGTGTAACAAATTTTAACCTGAATACGACAATACTAAAATTCTAAATTTACAAAAACTTTATTAAACAATACATAAACTAATGTTCATAACTTCAAACCATACAATACCGAAAAACTAAATAAAAACTTTATCTTACATACAAATCTTAATACTTTTATAAATAATTTTCATGACGTTACTACACCTTAATGTAGAATTAGAAATGTATCCAATCGATAAATTGAAAAGCTTTATGTAAATTACAAAGTTCATGAAATGCTTTTAAATCTTTATGTAAATTATAAAGTTCACAAGATACTTTTTATGAAATATAAATATAAAATCAAGTTTCTCATTTATTTATAAAATAGCATAGCAGAACTCCACTCCCTTCAGGTCAGCCCCATATGTACAGTCATGTTGGCTCCACGTATATTCATCAATGATTTATATTTTGGGCCTCTTACCTACAATACAAAACATTATCTGATGAGCTAAGGCTCAGTAAGCAGAATAACTACCTCATATGCATTAAAATAAATGTGCAACATGTTATGTATTTTCTTTCTTTCACATTCCTTTCTTTTGGGCCCTAGAGGATGTTGTTGCCAACAGTACATAGGGAATCACATTCCCACCTGAACATAAACATGATAATAGGGAATTTCACCTTCATAAACATTCATTATATAGGAAAGTACATCTCCCTCCTTACATTTTTGGGACGTAGGTCTCCCAAGCAGCACCTCTACTTTAACGCTTTCAATAACTTGTTTATGAACATTAAGCGTGCTTATGCATAAGAAATATAACATTCTTAAAAATAACTTATGCATGAAAACATGGCAGAATATATCATATAAAGCATATAAATGCACATAAAAGACTTGTATTGTAAATGAGGATTCTACTTACCTTGCGTCTTGATAAAACAACTGAAATTGTTAACTTCTTGATAAAAACACAAACTATTAACTTACATAAAATCTACATGATGAAATTTTAGTTTATAATTGTTGTTGTTATCCCCAAAAATTAAAGATCAATGACGTGGCAATAAAAGTGACCCAGTAGACTGGTGAAGAGTTTGGACTGCTTGAAAGATGTCATAACCAAGCCAAGTGCATCCTAGGAGATCCCAAGGGTGTGGTCCGAGGAGACCCCAAGGGGGTGGTCCTAGGAGAGCTAAGGAGAGTGCATCCTAGGAGATCCCAAGGGTGTGGTCCGAGGAGACCCCAAGGGGGTGGTCCTAGGAGAGCTAAGGAGAGTGCATCCTAGGAGATCTCAAGGATGTGGTCCGAGGAGAGCCCAAGGGACTTTGGTCCTAAGAGACCCTAAGAGAGTGCATCCTAGGAGATCCCAAGGGTGTGGTCCTAGGAGACCCCAAGAGAGTGGTCCTAGGAGACCCCAAGGATGTGGTCCGAGGAGAGACCAAGAATTTGGTCTTTACGCATATGTCCAACCAGTGCATGGTTGTCCAAATAAAGAAATGACATGCTAGAGGAGAGTGTCATGTTAGAGAAGAGAAGTGCATGTCCAGCACTTTCATGTCCTACCAGCAAGTGTATGTCCGACCAGCATGTGTATGATCAACCAGAGTGGAGGTGAGGTGGATCAACTAGCTAGAGGAGGACTAAGTCAAGATTCCCAGAAACAGCTTCAACAAGATATGCAGGAATCTCTCATTCTTCCCACAAATGGGGGGTTTTGTTACATTTTGAATGTTTTTTTGTAATTTAAATGTAATAAATATAATAAAATATCCCGATTCTAGGGGATATCAGATGTATGACCCTAAGTCTATAAATAGAGGGCTTATGGGATTAGAGAGGGGCTTCTTCTCCTTCTTTCTAGACTTTTGGGAAATTTGGGTCTGAGTATTCTAGGGAGAGAAAGTGCTGGTATTTGAAAGGATTCTTGTATTTTTGCAATCTGTACTAAAGAAACTCAGTTGGCTCAGTCCATCTGATCTTGAGTACAGATCTATAATCACAACTCTAAGTCGATTAGGCTATTACCGACTGATCGGGGCTGAACCACTATAAAAATCTTGTGTGTTATTTACTTTTCTTGATAAAACTGTCTGTGTTGTTTAAATTCTCTTGAATGTTTATCGTTTTTGACGTTCTCACGTCGTTGGCTAAAAACACAGTCAACGGTTGTTATTCTATTTTTTTCTTATTTTATTGTTTATTTTATGTCCAGGCATATGGTCATACTATAATTGTCCATGGCAAGATCCCGGTCTAAAAGTCGTGGTCATGGTCATGGTCATACGGAAATGTCCAGGTCATAGTATGAATCCATAATAATAGGGAATAAGGTCATATAATAAAAGTCCATAATAGTCCAAAGTGTGACCATAGCCTATATAAGTTTAGTATTATAAAGATACATAAAAAAAATAGTTTATATTTCAATTTTTGGCATTGTAAATTATGACGACATGGCAAAATAATCTATATATAAATTTTGGCATTATAACGGCATAGTAAAGTAATCTATATATAACTTTTGGCATTATAACGACATAGTAAAATAATCTATATATAAGTTTTTAGACATAGTAGCATAATCTATGTATAAATTTTTAGACATAGTAGCATAGTCTATATATAAATAATAGCTAAATAACTGAACTGAAAGGTTCGGGAAGGAGCTTACCCAAAAAGGTCTTCGTATGCTAGCGTTACAAACAGAACTTCGCCTAGATTTTAGAGATATAAAACTTTAAAAGAGTGTTAAGAAGATTTTTAGGCAGAGTGAGAGAAATAAAGATTTTTCGTAATTCAAAAATGAATTCTGGAAGGCTCTAATTATAGGAAAACATTGGGTTACTATGCTGCATAGTAAAATAATAAAATATTTAAAATATCAAGCATAGTAAAATAATAAAATATTCAAAATATCAAGCATAGTAATTTGCTGAAGTCATCATTGTGTCACTACTGCATCAACATGTGGGACCCATGGGGTGGACCCCGCTGTGGGACCCATGTGGACCCTACTGTGGGACCCACTATGAATAGTACCCGGTGAATAGTAAAAAATAAAAATTTCTCAATCTTCTTATATTACTTAGTCCAATATTTTTGACTCACAAACTTTTCTGAAAAAATTTCTCTGACATCCATAAATTAATTATTCGCATGTGTTAGTTACTTCAACAACTTAGAATTGTTAAAATCCCACAATAGAATACAACTATAACCCCAACGGTCAAGTTATTGTTTCTAACGGTCAGATCACTATTCACCAACGGTCATAACGGCTAGTTTTTGTCATATAAATACTTGTTCCTTCAACCAATTACTTGCACAACTTCTTCATCTCTTAACCTTCTAGATAAAATTCATCATCAAATCATAAATTTCTCTTTATTGTTCATAACTTTAGTGATTATTTGCTTGTATTTAACATCATTCTATGGGTATTATACTAATGAAATGCCTATGAATATTATAGTTACGTATTCATTAGTTATTCTTCCACTTTACTTAATAGCTCTAGCATTCGATTAACATTGTAATGCACTCAAAAGTATGAATAAAATATCTTCTCTTATTTTTCATAATTGTTATAATGCATTTGTAGAAAGAAGTGGGAGTTACACATGCCCTCCTAGCCATGTGACGTTTCAGTCACCTGAGCTTATAGCCATGGCTCTATGTAACTAGCCTTTAGACTAGATAAGTGCTTTTGTGTTTCATCGAACTTAGGGTCGGTCAAGCATTTCATGCTTATGTCGATTAGATCTAATCTTTTCAGCTTGCGTTAAACACGCTAATACCGTTCTTGATTCATAAGTCAATATCTGCCGAACTTGACTAATAAGTCAGAGCTTCATAGTCAATACTGACACCATTGCCGATTCCTGACTCATAGGTCAGTTCCACTCACAAGTAAGCAATGCAGCCAGGCATATATCATATGTCAAATATCCAAATACAGGGCATTCAGGATGCTTACTCAACAATCACTAGCATAATTATGATCATGCACATTTACAGAGACTCAAGCTCTGATCAATCTCATATTCAACATTCATGACATGCCCTAATCACATATATCTTATACATCACATGCATCACATACTGGGTGTAGTTTTCTTACCTTTGGTCCAAGCATAGGTTACCAATAAACGACCCTCAAGCACGATCCTGTTTCCAACCCCCTAGCGATAACCTAGTCACAACCATAATATAACATCTCGTCAAAAAGGAGTAGATAAATACTTCTTGACCAAGTCCTAGCCTCCAGGATGTCGAATCCTACTCGACTGGGTAGTAAGATCGATCCCGAGCCCTTAGGTTTAAGTTCCCATGACTAAAAACCTATTTTGGCCATTTCTGCCCTTTTGGGCCGCGGCCCCAAAAACCCAGGCCACGGCCTAATCAAGAACAGGGGCTAAACCCCTCTCTGTATGTGTCGTGGGCAGCGGCCTGAAAAAAAGGGGTAGCGGCCCAAAGTGCCCCCAATAGCCAAAAGCCACATTTTTTTTTCAAGCTTGGGCTGCGCACACAATAAAAGGGTCGCGGCCCAACCACGAACACAGCCTTGAAACTCCGATTTTCCCATTTCAAATCCTTCCAAAAACCTATCCAACACATACCCAAATCTCATAAGCAAAGTTCCCAATCTTCTCAATGGCCCAAAACCACCAAAACCCAAGTATCAATTCATCCAAAATCTCCTCAAAACGAAAAAAAATCAATTTTCAAAACTTAAGAAATTCTAGGAAACAGAAACTCAGAAATTCAAAGCTTAAATTACCTCTGATTATGCCGTTTCTCACCAAATCCTTCAACTAATAAGCTTCTAATATTTCCTAGAATCGCTATGCCTCGATCCTTGCTTGAATCCGAGTCTTAAAACTCAAGTTTCCTTCGAAAATGCGATCGGGTGTCGAAAATGGAACGAGATGGAGAGAGAACGTTTTGAACGTTCTTTTATTATTATTAACAGGTTACTTTAAGTTTAAGTAACCTCAAGGAAAGCCTAATGCTCGAGGTCCCGAAAACGCTCCCGGGATAAAATAGTCAAAATTCCCAGAATTTCTCCCTGATCTCACTAACTCCCAATTTATCATCAAATATTTATTCTCATTATCCAATATCCCGGTAATGTGCTAAATATCCATTGACTCACTCCGAGTCAAGTATAAATCTTGTTATAAATTTCCCACTAGCTTGCTTCCTAGGATCGTCTTATGCTGAGTAACTCAAGCATAACCAAATAATAATGAAGCACTACACATATACCACATATATGCCAAATATACCCAAAATGACCAAAATATGAAAATTGCCCAATTTAACAGAAATGGGCCCACATGCATATTTAATACACCTAAACATGCATATCAAGTCATATTATGATATAACTCACATATTCAGATAATGATACACATATATATATATCACATAATCATATAATCTCATAATTTGTTATCCTAGCTCCCTAATCAAAGCCCTAAGCCTTATTAGGAAATTTGGGTCGTTACACCCAGCCAAGGAGATCGAAGCTTCAGATCTTCTCAGCATAGCCTCGCATCGAATCGTCCAGCACCTAGCCTAGCCAAGGAGATTTAAGCTTCAGGTCTTCTCAGCCTAGCCTCGCACCGAATCGCCCAACACCTAGCCCATCCCCGTTGCAGACCCATTCCATCACCGTCGTCGCACGCCACACATTTGAAGCTTCAGGTCTTCTCAGCCTAGCCTCGCATCGAATCATCTAGCACCTAGCCCATCCCCATCGCAGACCCATGAAAGAGACCGACGGGCTAGGAACGAGTTTCGGAAGAAAAAGAATAAGAAAGCTTTCAAGGTTCCTCCATGAATCTTAGTTGTCTTCTAGTAGGATGTCAAATTTGAGGGTGCTGCATTTTTTAGATTTGATTTATGCATATGAATTCAGAGTTTTTTGTTCATAGATTGTGTGTTTTATATTTTGATTTCTGGTTTTTTAATTTAATTTTGATTTTTATGTTTTTACTGTGAAATATGAGTTTAAAATTTAGGTTTTTTTTTTTTTTTACTCAATTTATTTTAAAGTTTTAATTAATTTTAATATGTTTCAATAGTTATTTTTATTATTAAAATAATTTTTTATTTTAAATTAAATTAAATTAAATTTATTTTAAAATCTAGTTTAAATATATAATTAATTCTTAACTTAATAAAACTAGGGGTATTTTGGTCATATTAAAAAATAGCTTGACCAAAATCAGGCTCAGGGTATTAATTTGTTCCATTTTGTAAAACACAAGGTTCGAATTGTCATTTATTAAAATACAAGGTTAGATCGGTAATTTTTACAAAACACATAATCCAAAGTAGTATTTACCCTTGTTATTAATGTATAGCTTTTCAAAAGATTTCATACAGTTTATTTCATAAACATCAGCATATATAAGTAGATTAATTAAGTTAATCGTACAAACTTTATTTCCCCTAGTATTGCCATATGGATGATAAAGACCCTCAGTAAAATATTTATGCATGGGTCAGACTTAGATTTATATGCAATGTCTCCTGCTCCAACTAATATCATACCTATGATATGTCACTGTGTTTGACATAAGCTTTTTGTACTGATCAATATCATTAAATTCCCTTCAAATGTGAAACACACACAATAATAAAAGTAAAAATAATTTCATTTCATTGTGTATTGACCCGTGTTTCACATACTTATTAACTCTATCTATGAATAAAAACTGTGCATAAAATGATGTACTTGTTTACATATAAATTATATGAGTGTTCACAAAATATATCTTAGTCCTATTTAAAATTAATTAAGTGTTACAAACTTACAGCATTTGTGCTACAGTGAGGCAACATTGAAGACCACGTAACTACTTATATTATGTATTTGGTTCAAATTAGGGGGGGTCAATCAAATGAATCAAAGCAAAGTAAATTGAACAATTGGAAAAAAAGAAAAACAAAAGTATTTTTTATTAGAAAAACAAAGATGGATTTTGAAGCAAATCGATGCAATGTGCGCGCATGTGTATGGAGTTGGACGGTTTGGGGATTTAGCGTGGTCGGTGATAAGATTTCATGCAGTGTACAAAACAAAGGGAGATGGCTATAAATTCAGTCACAATTTCGCCGAAAATCCAAGACTGAGGGAACTCAACTCATCAACTCACTCTCTCTCTCTTCCTCTTTCACTGCCACACACCTCACTCAATCCCAACCAAATAGCATTTTTACCTTCTGCATTTTCTACACTACTAAATTATGTACCTAAAATATACTCTGTTAAAAAATTTTCATGAATTATTAAAACTATCACATCGTACTCTTTGTTACGATTTGCATAAAATAATTAATATTTTTATCTCAAATATTAACAACTACAAAATTAAACCCTTTTAATTATAAAAAATTAAAATTTATTTTTTTAATTAATTCTTAATTTTTAAAAAAAAAATTAATAAAAGAGTAAAATTATTTAAAATTCATTTTAAATACATTTAAATTTAAAAATATTTTTTAAAAGAAAAACTAAATTGTTAGAGATAAAAAAAAATATTCACTTCTTTTTTATTTTTTTTAATATATATGTTAAATTACTTTTTATTCTTTCATTTTTTTCCCAATGTTTTAATTAATAAAGTTTTATATATTTCTTTTAAAATTAGTACATTTTAAATTTGTAATATTTTATATATATTTAATTTTTAAAATGATTTTAGGGGGCAAAAATGAAAGAATAAAGAAGAAGAAGGGAATATGTTTTTTTAATTGTAACAATTTAGTTTTTCTTTCAAAAAAAATATTTTAAAACTTAAATATATTTAAAATGAATTTAAAATAATTTTCGTCTTTTATTGAATTTTTTTAATAATTTTTCATAAATTTTTTAAGAATTAATACAAAAATAGATTTTAAAAATTTTATAATTAAATTGGCATAATTTGGTAGTTGTCAAAATTCAGAAGGCAAAAATGTTAATTATTTTATGTAAATTATAACAGGAACACGATTTGTATCAATAGTTTAGAAATAAATTTTAACCGATCCTATATTTTAAGGGACATAATGTGGTACTGTCAAAAGTTCAATGACCAAAAATATTATTTATTCTTTAAAATATCTTCACTACAAGCCCTTTCTAACTAGCGAACATTATTTATTAAATGAGAATAATAAATTACTTTTGTTTTCTTTGTGGTTTGCTTCAAACTTGGTAACTTCCGAATACTTATGGTACGATCATATTTATTTTATTTATTAAATGATTATTAATTTTTTTTCAAGTATATCTTTATTATATATATATGTGTGTGAAAATTTAAATTAACATACTTATCGAAACTGTAGCCAACATTTGGTTTTTTCAATCCTACCAAAATATTCAACTGATGTGCACGAAGCCACAATTAAAACTCAACAGTGGCATCTTTTATATTTTACCCCACAAATTGACAGTTTTCTAATCAATGAGACTAGCTAGCTTCTGCTTTGTTTACCTTTTACCACTTTAAGAACTTACTATTAGTAAAAAGAAAGAGCAAAGCTTTAAAAAGAAACCCACTACTCTCGATATAGGTTGAAAGAAAGAGGACCACTTTATTTAGTTTCGATGATCTCAAATTATAACAAGGGAATGCATGCCCTATGAGTTTGACTAGTTCTGCCTTGGTTGGAGTCTTGGAGATGGGGTGGTCCTTTTACATATATCAAAGTTTAATAAGAACTTTAATTAAGCATGATATGGTTAAGGATCTAAAATGGTTCATCATCATGTTCTTTTTAAGTGTAATTCAACAACTCTTGCTAAGCATCTCAAGGAAAAAGGAAATAGTATCCATTTAAAATTGACGGAATAAGAAAAACAAGTTTTAATTTTTTTTATATATAATAATTTAATGATGTGATTTGTTTACGTAATATGATGTACTTAGTCATCCTATTCGTACCCTAAGATGGACCACTAACATAACACTAAAATGCGCACATAACACTTTAATTAAAAAAAAAATTGAAAAAGAATCATTATATTTATAGAAGATAAAATAATATTATTTTGTTTTAATAGTTGTAGGCGATGAAATTTGTGTTGTTCGACAATTTTTAATGTAAAATTGACGTACTATATATAATCAACCTCCACACCTAGTGACCGGTTGTGACTTGTGACTTGTGTCCTGTGATAAGATTAGGGGTGTCACCAGCATATCACTTGCTCTTACCTAAATTTCAGTTTTGTCGCATTCTTTTAAATACATGGTAAACTTACAAAAAAATTGATGATTACGTTTCTATTTTAAATATTTGTCTTATTAGTTTGCATTTGTACTATTTTTTTTTTCTAATACAGACAACTTTTAAAAAAAAAAATAGGTTCTAAATTATCTACGATATTCATTGATGTGAAATTGTTTCTACCTACAAAATATTTATAAGGTATAGATTTGATATTTCCATAAATATAGGGACAGCTCAATAATAAATACTAAGTACATGGGATGAAATGCTTGCAAAAAATAAAAAATAAAACACCTATTAGTCTATTATAGCAATACAGAGACTGATATTCTCAATAGACAAAGCCATTAACTCGTCTATATTATTTTAAAGTATTAAGTGATTGTCCCTTAAATACACATTTATGTTCCAAAATATCCATTATTTACATTATTATTATACAATATATCATCCGTGAACTCAAACATAAATACACAACTATATTATCAGATAATTTAAAATAAAATGTTAGAAAAATTATATATGTATAATTATTGAGTATTTATGGTGATAATATGAAATGTGTATGGGAAATAGGAAGTGAAAAGTGAAGCAATTTTAGCGTCATACAAACAAAGCAACACACCTAGGAATACTCCTAATCCAAGTCAATTAGTCAGGGCTAGTCCTGGCTCCTCCTATGGGTTACTTGCAGAAACCCAGAAAAAATCTCTATAATTTGATCTTCTGAAAAAATTTCTTCTCTTCAAGTTACCCCACTTAAAAAATAATTAAAATACAAATACAGTGTATAATTGTAATTTTCCAAAACCCCTAATTTCCCTATAAGTATTACTCAATCGATGAAACAAATAAAAATAAAAAGAGAAAGGGCTCTCACTCAGTGAGATTTGGTGCATTAAATTCTACTTTCTTTTTCTCAATGAATTAAGTACCTTGATGACGTGTGCGTTGGGAACCCACCACTCTAAAATAATAATATATATTTTTTTGGAGCAATCTAAAATAATATTATCGTTTAAAGAAAATCAACAATATTAGAATTTTAAAAAATTTTGACATTTAAAATTAAAAATAAAATTAAGGTGGGCCTCTCGAGGCAAAAGAAGGCCCAGGTGATACCCACTGACACACCCATCTGCGAACCCACTTTTTTCCCAAACCCATTATAAATACTAATCTAATTCTCCCACACACTTCACTACTCCGAACTAAATAATTTTCTCTGAACACTAAAAGCTTAATCAGTGTCATCCATGGCTTCAGTCTCAGTAACAAATAGTAACAGTGGTGCTTGTTCTGTATCTGGGTCTGCTTCAATTAGTGCTCCACCGCCTTTTTATTTCGACGAAAAATGGAAGCTTTCGAAGAAGGAAAGCTTATCGAGAAGCCGATCTTCATCTTCATGTCCACTCGTTAAGAATTCCAATTCCTCTCATAGAAGATGCTCTTTCACCAGGAAGTGCGCTCGCTTGGTCAAGGAACAGAGAGCTCGTTTCTACATCATGAGGCGATGCGTTACCATGCTTATTTGCTGGAGAGATTACAGCGATTCATGAACAATTTTTCCAAGAAAACGAGCGAGAAAGCGAAAAAAGAATGTGCTCTTTTTTCTTTCTTTCTTTCTTTCTTTTTTGTGAGATCTTTTTGGGGTTTTGCTTAAGAACCCAGCTCTTCGTTTTTAGCTTTTTTATTTCCTCGATGTCCAAGACGAGGAAAAGCATGAAGTAGTAGGAGGAAGAGATATTTATACTTGTATATAAAAATATTTTTCATTTCTTTTATTTTCTATGAAGCTTTAGATTTTTTTGGGCTCTGATTCTCTGAGTGAAGGAGATGAGTTCTTTATGTTATTTCTCTGTTAAATTTAATATGAGACTATAGAGTTTAGAACATATTTTAATGGCAATAGCTATGGATATATTTATTCATATAGATATCATTACTGGTATTCTGATCTGTGTTTTTCTTGACCTCAATCTTGATCGTGATTGAAGTGATGGGTTTTCTTGGATTTAAGTTTGAAAAAAAAAACTGAAGAAAGAAGAGAAAGATTGATTCCATCTCAGGCTTTCAGCCATTGTTGGTTGCAGAGCTCTGATGGGAAATTGTGGATCTGGTGAGTTTGGCTAGCTGACGCAGATTTCTATTTCTTTAATTGCTTTTTTTAGGACTTCATTATTTTATTTTCTTAATTTCGATAATGGTTGTTTGTTTACGATTAATTAATACATTATTTAATTTATGTATAAAAAAATGGTCTAAGTCTCACTAAAAGATGGCTCAACGTGGAGAGGGAGGGGCATAGGCTGGGCTCTATCTTATTTAATTGATTTGATCTTTCTATAATAAATATTAAATTTAATGTAAAAAAATTCACGTAAGGAAAAAAAAATAGAGCAAAAGGACGAAAGGGCCCCACGAATACCACTTGAATGCTGTCACTTCTACTACTACTATTCTAGGGCTGATAGCTGGAGAGGTAATTGGGGCTCTGGCTTCAATGTCTCTTGTCATCCAAATGACCATTTTGTCCTGCAATTTGGACTCTTTGACCATGTTTAGGACCACTTTGACCTCTTATCCAGTTGCAGGGTAATATTGAACTTTCGCAATCTTTTTGGAGTTTTAGAATGAAAGAAAAAATATCATTTGATTCCAAAATCATGTGAGGGCAATTTCGTCACGGTAATTTTTACAGCTTGTTTGTTTGTGCTCATAATTTAAAACTGTGGGCTCGTGGTGTATGGCGTGGTCGTGGATCTGACAATGCGAACATAAGCAAAAATAAATAAATAATACAAATTTTAAAATAACGTAACTGATAAATACATAAAAACCTCTTTAAGACCATAAACTCAAATGTTTGTTTTTTAGGTTGATTTTAACAATATTATAGGTTTATAAAGTAGGTACTCCTACTAATAATAATCATGCTATGAAACTGTTGTGTCAAAACTCATTTTATTTGTTTTTAAAAAATTGTATTAGATAGCTAATTGACATTTTATATTATATAAAAGACAATATCGAGATTTCTTCTATTAAAAATATTTCCCCATTTTTTGTTGGTTTTTTTATTTAAAAAAAGTGATTAAAATAAAATAAAATAAAATAAAATTCTAAGTACAAGCTTTGGGAATGGCTAGTGGGGACGGTCACTGACAAATGCAGCATAAGAAGGAACACATGGGTTCACACACTAGAAAGCCCTTTCTAGAATTCACAAATTTTACATAAACACTACAACTATACCCTTTCTTTTAATTTAATTTATTTATTTAAAAAAAAAAAAAAAAAACATCACAACCATATTTAATTTTACAGTAAGAAAAACAACTTTATTTGATTAAGTAAACACAATAATAATTACAATTATATAAATTAAATATGTTTGCCTACATTAACTTTTCCACTCTAGGAACTCATATATTATTACTCAATTTTATCAAGATTTCCCTTCAAGACTTTCGATCCAAAGTCATATAAAGTTAAAGCCTATTTATTTTACTTTGTAGTGTTTTCCATTTTACATTGATATAATATTTCGGTGGTAATTATGGAGAGAAAGAAGACATGCATGAGGAATTTTCATTTTCATATAATATAATAATATTGGACTAAAAGTGCTTTTTCTTCGCAACATATAATAATATTATAGGTTCTCATAATTATACTTGCCTTTGATAGTGTTCTTTTCTTTTGTTCTCATTTTGGATTTGGGTGGTTTTTGTTCAAAGGTCAAAGAAAAAACACTTTGCTTTTCGTCAAGATCGTCTGGTCTTTTGTTTTTGGCACTTTTTAGAGGCAATCAAACGAACATGATCAACAAGAATAGAGCACTATTAGAATGTTAATCATTGGAATTTCGCTTGGCGTGCCAAATGGATACTTAGAAAATACAAAAAAGAATACTAAACAAAGTCCCATCTTCCAACTTTGATCATCATGTAGTGTTATCCATATCCAAAGATTCAAGGATGAAAAAAGTGAACACAAAATCTTCTCACAATATCTCTCTCTAATCCACTTTTTATCGGATAATTAGAAAATCTTAAGTAGATTTTTTTACCTTCACTTGAAGGAATAATTAGGACCCTACTAATCATTTCACCTTGAAAATTTGAATTTAAGAAACTCAAAGATTTATGTCTGTATGTATATATATTTTTACAATGATTTAGCTTTTTATATTAATTTTGTAGATTTGAGAAAATCATTCTACTTTGATTTTTTTTTATATTTAATATAAGAGAAAGTAATGTGTGATAATATTTTGGCAAAACACTCTAGAAATAAATAAAATTACAAAATGTACCAAACATATATATTTATTTTTTAATTGGTAAACAAAGTTGTATTTTGATTAACTAAACCCTTTTTACAAACTAAGTTGATGAGGCCATAAACCATTTTTAGTTTATTATTATTATTATAATAAAATGTTCATTTTCCTAGGAGCTAATTTTATTTTATCATATTTTTAAGAGGGCACAGGATCCAAACCTTCAAAGATCAAGAATCATAAGGAAGATAGTCCAATGGACAATAGCATTTCGAGTTCTTGAATAGACACAATATCTCTTTCTTCCTATATATTTTTTTTAAAAAAAGAAAGAAATAAAAATTGCTAAGGCTAATAGTTAGCTGTTTAATATATTATATTAATTTTGGTGATTATCAACTATGCTACCTAAAGTTGGTTAGCTTAGCTCCCAAAAAATGGACCCGTAACGTTTTCTTTTCCAACTTAAAGGTGGCCACCAAATTTTTATGCCCAAAACCTTTCTGTGTTGTTTATCATAATTATAATTATAATAATTGGTATGTTGAATTTATTTTAATAAAAAGGATCAAATAATTGTATTGTTGAAACATCATCTCCCTATAAAATAACTTCTTATTCACACCTCTCACTCAGTTCTGTGTATAATAAATAAAGAAAACATAACACTTATAATCCAAATCTGGAGTGGTAGCCGACCTTGATGCCAAGGCTTTCTCTGTCTCTCTCTAAAGGCCCAATAACGAATGATATTGATCCAATAAGGCCCTAGGCGTGCCAAGCCGAGGGTCAAAGGGTTGCTCCTATGAGATAATTATTTAAAAGTCCAAATACCAGTGTGGCCCACACTTGAATATTTTCTTTCGGTAAATACCAAGTTAATTAATTAATAGATGTGGGCCCCCATAACCGCCCGCGTGCATGGGTTAATTAATCATTGTAGGCCCAGATCAAGCCCACATAATTTGCCAAGCCAAGCCAGGGGTCGTAGTTGGTCAAAGGTCACATCAGTGACTAGACTGTGAGTGAGCCAAGGGCGTGATCAGATTGATTAACTTTGATCATCAACAACCTGGTGGAATGAAGGGAATCCCAAAAACGTGCACACCTTTTCTCCATTAAGGCAATCACACAACAACCTTTTTCCTCCCATCTACTATTTTGGAGGAACACTTCTCTGCGCTTTTTGGACCGTTGGTCACATCCACAAGCTGCAAAATGGGGCCCAAAGTCACGAGTCACAAAGCCTGGGCCTTGGCTCTATAGATTATTCAGTGGGTTATCTGATGTATTTAAGTAACAATATATTTTAGAGAATAGACTTATTTGGTGTTTTTTGCCCTTTCTAATGAATAATAATTATGTAATAGTATGAAATGACAAAATTGATAGAAAATCTATTCTTTTATATGAACAAATTGCCTTAAATTATAAGTAATTAAAATATTAGAAAAATATTCTAACACGTGTCATATTGTATTTGGTCCAACTTATAACTTCATTCTTCTTCTTTTAGATCTAGTCATTGGGTTAGCTATCTTGATGGAGACTAGGTGGAGGATCTCATCATCGGTGGAAGATCTCAACAAAGGCCTATGCAAAATGTCAAAGGACTGTTGGAGCTTCATAGGCAAGGACCTAGGCTTGTGACACAAATGATATAGGTTTGAAATGGGCCAAGAGTATCATCGCTACCTTTTAGTATAAAGTAACGAACATTCAAATCTTACCTATTGACTTTGGGAGTCACACTAAGATCTTCAAAATTAATCATCAATATACTAAGACGTGTGTGGGCACATAGAACATAGAATGTAATAGACAATTTTATGTCTTTAGATGTACTCAACATGTGAAATCTAGAGACTTGGAGAATGATTTTTGTGCGATGAGAGAATAGAGAAAAGAAAAGAGTGTACTATTTTTAAGGCTTATGAAAACTTACAAGACAACCTAGAAAGAAATATATATATATATATATATAATCTAGGTCTAATATCATTAAGTTTAGGTTTTATTTATTAATTAATATTATAATCAATTTAAAATATTAATAAATAAATAATTTGTAACTAATCACAAATATGTCATGCCAATATGTCCCAACCTATGTCTGGGCACAATGATTAGCGTGTGGGACTATAGATATCACGTGCCATTTTTTCATTTCTATATTATATTTAATAAGATAAAATATCTATCTATTTAAAATAATGTATTATTTCAAATATGCATAAATATCAATTATTGTCTGTATTTTTACCACCCGACATGTGGCAATTAGGAGTAATTAATGACAAAACAAGACATGATGTTCTCGGAGTGTAAATTCCTCCAGGCACCCTGAGCCGGCCAGGCGTGGATGTCTCCAAGGGAGGCCACCCCCAAGGTTCGTCCTCAAGGTATGGATGTCTCCAAGTGAGACCACGCCTTGAGGACAATTTTAGAGGTCATCGCGCCTTCTTCAGTCAGCTGTCCTCCAAATCTAGAATTTTGTCCTCAGGACCTAAAAGAGTTGCCAGGTGTCAGTCACTGCGTATATGGGCCACCAAGAGATCGTCTGACAACCTTTTGGAAGAGCCTTGAGTAGTGGTGTTGAGTCAAACACTCGACAAGCACATTTCCCACGACGCCGCCTGACATGGAGAAACGTGTGGTGACACCCTGACACTGCCAGAGGCATGTTCCACATAAAGTTGGTAAACAACTTTTTGCAATGGGCCCCGTGCAATCCACCTGGGCCGTAGTCTCTATTTAGTGCAACCCTTTTGGTATTAATTCAGCATTAATACCCCAATAAGGGGGAAATTTGTATTAATAATACATGATTGACATTAATGACCCCAACCTCTATAAATAGAGCTGATGTATCTCCTTGTAAATGGTCCGCATTCTAGAGAGAGAAACTCTGTAACTTAGTGAAATATATATGCTGCCTGAGAACCACCATTGAAGCTTGCTCACTAAATACCAGAGACTCTTGGACTAGGGCTCTTTTATAGCCTAAACAACATAAAATCCTTGTGTTCTTTTCCATTATTTTCTTTAAACTCTCGGATTAGGTTGATAACGAAAAAAGCAGTCAACATTTTGGTGCTTTCATTGAGAGCTTGAAGAACATAGTCATGGTGACCACTCGAAGAAATGCACCAGATGGTGCAGGTCCTCCAGGCGGAGTTGAGGGAGGAGAAACTAGCCGTCCACCACTGTAGGACCTCCCTGAGATGGTGGAAGACTACGACGAAAACGTCAAATACGATGGCATAGACGACGGAGGCGACGACGAGTATTATGAGGAGGAATATCCTCAGCCCATGGACGTGAAGGGTGGCACTCCGCGACCAAGTGCCCACTCAGCAGCAGAAACTTGACACCCAAGAGGGTAATATCGCCTCCCTACGGAAGATGGTTAATGCCATGAGGGCTACTCTGGCGACCTAAGGGTTGCGAGTGTGCCACCTGTGCACCCAGTTGGAGTGCCACCTATCGATCCAGCTGGTGTGCCTCCTAAGCACCCGATTGATGTGGTGCGGGATCCGACAGCTGACGTGCCCCTCGTGCACCCAACTAGAGTTGGTGCCCCACCTGTGCCCCAAGATCGTGGCAAAGGTAAGATCGAAGACAACCCTGCTCCCAAGTAAAAGAAGGCTCGTCAAACCCCCAAAGACAACCAGGCCTCAAGGCCAACTAGTACGGATAAAGGCTTAAGTGCTTGAGGACACTGTCAGGGCATCAGCGCCCGTGGAGCCCAGGGAATTCTGCCCAGACGTGCCAATACAGATTGTGCAAGGCCTGGAGGTGGTGTCCCCCCAGCACCTCGATATCACCACAGGAACAATGGCCAAGGAGCCAACAAGTGAAACATCCCCGTTATCCAAGAACGCGACATCAACATCTCGTTAACAATGAAAATATTGAGTTTGATGGGGAAATGTAAGTAGCATACCCCGAGGGTAGTGGTGCATTCCAAGGTCAAACTGACCTACGAGACGTCACGGATGCTTGTAGGTGTAACAAGGCTCCCGGGCACGAACCTCAGAGGAAGGACCAACTAGACCTCTGGGATAGTCTCAATGCCCATAAGAGAGATAACTCGACACAAAGTGCTGACCAAGATTGCGACCCCCTTCGTGCGGAGTTAGAGAGCTTGAAGAGGATAATGCTCAGAATGACTCAACAGCAGGGCCATGACTCCAACTCGGAGGACGAGGATGGGGAGCCATGCACTCCTCACATTGTGGAAGCTCCATTATCGCGAGGCTTTAAGATGCCTGCCATCACATCCTATGATGGCAGTACGGATCCCACCGACCACATTTCGTTCAATAGGTTGATGCCGGTGCATCACATCTCCAAAGACGCCAAGAGTCACGTGTTCTCAATAACCTTGACGGGATCAGCAGATGAATGGCTCAAGAAACACAAGTCGAGATCCATTCATTCGTGGCACTAGTTTTTGTCTTCGTTCCAAAGATAATTTGTAGTTGCTCGGAAGATGAGCTTTGAGGTCAACGCTTTGGCCAACATAAAGCAGGGACTCTTCGAGACCCTCAAAGCTTACATCAAGCACTTCAAGGAGGAAGCTAGGAGAACCAAGAGGGTTGACGATGGACAACAGCTGATGCCATGACTCCAACTCGGAGGACGAGGATGGGGAGCCATGCACTCCTCACATTGTGGAAGCTCCATTATCGCGAGGCTTTAAGATGCCTGCCATCACATCCTATGATGGCAGTACGGATCCCACCGACCACATTTCGTTCAATAGGTTGATGTCGGTGTATCGCATCTCCAAAGACGCCAAGAGTCATGTGTTCTCAATAACCTTGACAGGATCAGCAGATGAATGGCTCAAGAAACACAAGTCGGGATCCATTCATTCGTGGCACTAATTTTTGTCTTCGTTCCAAAGATAATTTGTAGTTGCTCGGAAGATGAGCTTTGAGGTCAACGCTTTGGCCAACATAAAGCAGGGACCCTTCGAGACCCTCAAAGCTTACATCAAGCACTTCAAGGAGGAAGCTAGGAGAACCAAGAGGGTTGACGATGGACAACAGCTGATGTCCTTGCAGATCGACATCCACGCGGGGTCCTCGTTGTGGGATGACCTCCAGCGGAGAGGATGGCGTAGGCTTGACGACTTCATTCATCGAGCACAAGAGTATATTATTATGTGGATATATGTGAATTATTCAGCACGAGACGACCCTAATGACAAAATTAGCGATTTAGTCACAATGGGGATTAAATACCCGGCTCAAAGTGAGCTTAGGAGTGATTTGGTAATTTAGTACATTGCCGGGATTTTTCTGGTAATGGGAAGTTATTTTATGATCATTTGGGGATATTGGAATTAATTGGGGAAATATGGTGTTAATTGTGGATTAGTGGGAAATGGTGGCAAAAACCCATTTTCCTTTGAGGGCATTAAAGAGCTAAGGTTTGGGCAAGGGGAATTTTGGTCATTTCATGCCCACAAATTAGCTTAGTCAAACCAAACCTTCAGAATGAGGAAATCAAATAACACTAAACACTTCACTCCCTCTCCCTTTCTCTATCCCATTACTTTCTCTCTCTCTCTCTCTCTCTCTCTCTATGTTTGATTTGGAATTCCTTGAATTTTGATGAGAATTTCTTGGAATTGAAGCTTGGAGGAGCAACAACTGGGTTAGAAGTAACTTAGGGCCAGATTGCATTGCTGAGGTAAGGATTTATACTTTGTTTTCTTGATGAATTTCTGGTTTGCTTTTGTGTTTTCTGAGTTTTAAACTCAAGGTTGGGATTTTGAGTTGTGGTGAGGTTTTGGTTTAGTTTTGGGGGTTTATATGTTGCATGTGATGTGTTATTATGAGTTTAGAACTCAATTCTGGGTTTGGGTTGAGGTTTAGGGGATGATTTGAGGGATTTTGGTTCAGAGGAAATAGTTGGAAAATGTTGGAATTCTGGGTTCCCGGGGTTGCACCACGGCATTGTTCTTGGAGCGCAACGACCCGCATGAACTCATAGGCGCAGGAGTTCTTCTAAACTGTCTTGGCGCCATGACGCCTGGTAGGTTGCTTCACGGCGCATGCCCTGTGCCTTTGTGGTTTGGGGATCTCTGCCTAGAGGCATGCCACGGCCCTTCCGGGGCGGGCTGCTGCTCTAGTAGGGGAGAGTTTCCAAATGAGGTTTTGAGTTGTGGGGACTCAAACCTATGGACTCGGGAAGGATTCTACTACTCGGTTTAGTAGAATTTGAGGTCCTAGAGGCTAGGACTCAGTCCGGGAGCCTTTATTCATTTGTTATTGATGGTTATTCATTATTATGGTTGTGACTAGGGTTCACCGATTGGCTCAGGAGGAAAGGGTCGTGCTCATGGTCGTGGTGCAAGTCTCGTTAAGGACCTAAGGTAAGAAAACTACACCAAGTATGTGGTTAGGGCTTGAGCCCGGTCATTGAACATGGTTATAACTGTGATTGCAATGTTTTATAAAATATGTTTGATTATATTTAGCATATCTGTGATAAATGATTTATGCTCGTCTGTATTACCTGATTGAAAGGCTTGGATTATGAGTTAAGGGTGATAATAACATGTTGAGCACAGGACGAAAAGCTTGACTTATAATTCAAGGGTGGAAATAGTGTGCTGAGCACAGGTCGATATGGTTAGGCATATTTAGGGGCGTAACATATGCTTGAATGGCCCAATGGTCGATTGGGAAACAAAGCATCGGGTACGATTGACTAGCCCTATGGCTAGTTATCAGTAAATAGGGCTATGAGCCCTGGTGTGACTCTATAGTCACTTAGCTGGGTTGTATGCATGCATGAGTAGGGTTATTACTGCTAGGCGTGCCAGATAAGATTATGAAATCTGCTATTTATAAGCATGTCTATGTTTTCTTGTTGAGCCTTGTCACACAGGTGCTATGTGTGCAGGTAAGGGAAAAGGGAAGTTGGACCAGCCATGAGTTTGAGAGCTTCGGTGGTGATGTGTACATATGTAGTCTGCTTGACTGCCATGGCTGGGGATTCAAGGAGGAACTAGGGTTAAACCCTAATTTTACTGCTTAGGCCGGCTTGTTTTGTATTAATCTTCTGAGTTGTAAATAACTCTTTAAACGTGTATTTTTGGGATCCCATGTATGAACCTAAGCTTTTTAATGAAAGTAAATATTCCTTTGACCACAATTTTTAACCCTAATCCGTTAATTACTTCTAGTCACACGTTTATTTCCAAATGACTTGATTAGTAAGTCCATCACTATTTAAAATACATAGTGTAATGGTCTTGACTATCTAGGGTATTGCACTTACAATTCGACCACGAATCATGCTTTACTCTGTGAATCATTGGACCTTGTGGAGGAGCTCCAAGAAGCATCACAACTTTGTGTAGCGTCTTACCAACAAAAAGTGGCCAGATATTTCAACTCCAAGGTGAAAGATAGGAAATTCAGGGTTGGAGATTCAGTGTTGCGAAGAGTTTTTCTGACAACTCGAGACCTAGGTGTTGGAGTATTGGGCCCTAATTGAGAAGGCTCATACCAAGTCGAGAGCATCATGTGTCCTGGGACATACAAACTGGCCTGACTGAATGGGGAGCTAGTACCCCACGCCTGGAATGTCGAGCATCTTAGCCGGTATTACAAGTAATATGAACAATGTATTTTCTAAATTTTGTAATCATTTGTAGCCTCCGAGCACATTAATGGAAATTCAGAGAATTTGCTTGTATGTTTTAGTTTTAATTTTCAGTATTTGTTTATTTACGTTTACTACTCGAGGAGTGCCTACTCACTGCCCTGGAGAAGTGAATGCAGACTAGTCTCCGATCACTTAGGGGGCATAGATGGGTCATGTCACAGGATAAACGCTTGCGCCGCACGACCTAGGGAACTATGCTTATCATGAGCAGAGTAAACCAAGTGTCAATGCTTGCGAGAACGAAATAACCTAGGGAACTAAGCCTAATAAGAGCACAGTAAATCTAGCGTTATAGAAATCAAAGTAGCCTACGAGCGGAGAACTTGAATTATCTCTCGAGGACTATGCGCCCAAGGAGCAATAACAAGTCCCCGACTTCCAACTGGTGAACAAAAACCTAAGACATCGGTACTTGGGCGAGCCTCAAGTTTCCAAAACTTGAGCATTGTAAAACTCAATAACCTAGGGACAGAGAACTTGACCTATGTCTCGAGGACCTTGCGCCCGAGGACTAGTAATGGGTTCCCGATTTCCAAAGGATGAAGGATAAAAAACCCCGAGTAATCTATACTAAGAGGGAAAACTAGAGTCATCATGACTTTGGCGAAAGAGACCCAAGTCCTCAGACTGGACTCGCAAAGGTCCAGTGTGACTTCCCGAGGACTAGGTGCTCGTGAAGTAATGCTGAATTCTTGAATTATAAGTTAAGTTGGTCTCTTGAGCCCCGAGTCATTTAGAACTTAAGGATAGGCATCAAGTGCTCACACTTGGTAGCGCACTAAGATTACTTCTGAGGACTAAGAGCCCGTGAAATAGCACTAAGCGCTAAAAGCACCAAAGAACTAGTGGGATCAACAAGGCCCAAGTTGTCAACACTCGAGCACAAGTCCCTAGTTACATTAACCATGACAATTAAGACCTAAGTCACATGACTAAGGCCCACATTTGGTGGGCAAATTAAGGTTTAATAAAACAAACTTTTTTGTGATGAAGAATTACGTTAAAAGTTGAAGACAAGGCCTTATAATTTGAAGACCAAATCGCATGTTACTGAACAAGAAATAAGAGTGTTAAAGTAATAAAATGAAGGTAAGTAAATAGTGCATGCCAAGGCCAGTCTTGAAGGTTAAATGTTCACATAATATGCTTAGGGACTCAAGCAATGGATTGATTATACCCCGAAGAAAATCAAAAAAGGAATGGCACATAAGATGAAAAGCAGCAAAAGAATTAGTCTTGGCCCAGGGGGACCTTCTCAATGACGTCGATGATGGGGTCCACTTCTGGTACCACTCCAGCTTCCTTGGCTGTGGCGTTGGCAGCTTCCATAGCTCTCGTCGCTTGTAGATGCTCCTCAAAGAGTAGTTGATACTTGTCTGCTTTGCCGGTGAAGTCCAGGCTCATCTCCTGGTTGTGGAACTAGACCACATAAAATGCATCCTCTACGATGGTGTTGAACTTATTCTTGAAGACCTCCACCTTTCACTGAAGAGACTTAGCCTTCTCCATATCTTGCAGAGCTTTGTCTTAACTGGCTCAGGCTTTTTCCAGGGCCTTAGTGGTCTCTCCACGGGCCTTGGTGACCTCCTTTGTCGTGCAACCTTATGTGTGGACTTAGCAGCCTCCTCTTTGGCTCTCTGGGTCTTTTCCTTAGCATCCTAGAGCTCATTGGCTGTTCTCTGCACTGCCCCTTCGAGCACCTTAGTGTGGGCCTACTCTACTTCCAATGAGTCCAGTAGGGAGACTAGTTCATCTGGGAGCACCCTGACCCTCTTCTTCAGTGTCGTAACCTTATCCTGGGCTCATTTTAGTTTGTAAGATTTCTCCTTCATTATGTCCCCGAGGCGTTCGCAGGCCAATGCCAACTGCAAATCAAGATATAAAATTGGTCAGCTGGTACCACACTAGAAAAAACAAAGTAGACAGCTAGTAGAAAAAGATAGTTTAACCAGATGGTGGCATCTTAGCAGGAGGCGACGAGGGACACCTCATTGATGTCGCCCAGTCGGGCGAAGCTGTGAGCAGTCAGCTTGCACATGGTTGAGCTGACCCCCTGGAGAAGCTCTGCCACCAATGGAGCAACCACTTATCCCAACTTGGCAGCAAACAAGGTCTCCAATTCAGCACAACCTATCAGAGGCACGATAGGTCTTTTCCTCGGAGGCTTCAGTTGGTGTAGGGCCTCCGCGGTCTCATGAAGGGATTTATTTCCCTTCTCCATACAAGCCTTGAAATGGCGAAGCATGGCCTGGAAGCCCACCAAAATCTTGCCTTCAAACTTCTCTAGGTATACCACAAGTCGAGGTTGAGCCACCAATTCATGGCTCTCCGCTCCTAGAGTCTCCTCGTCAGCTGGAGAAGGGGAGGAGGAGATCTCATAAATAGGCATGTCCTTTGTCCGAGAGTCTCCTCGCCAGCTGGAGAAGGGGAGGAGGAGTTCTCATAAACAGGCATGTCTTTTGTCCGAGGAACCTCTCCCTGGGGGAGGAGGTCCGTTGATGCTTTGCTGGCGGGGGAGGTGGTACTTTATCCTGAGGCCGCTACGATCCTCCTGCAACGGATGAACTTGGACCCACTCTGAGTCCAATGGCTGATCGAGCGATATTAGCCAACCCCATGTGTTATGCAAGATCAAAGCAAAAGCTAGCAATTGCAAAGTTCAAGATGATATTACAAAAAATTAAAGGCGCAAGTCGAGAGCACGAGTGTAACGCCCTACTTCCTTAGAGCCATTATTAAGTGAGTTTAAAACGTGCTTTTAACTCGCTAATCGAGGTGTTAAGGCTAACGTGTAATTAAACCATAAACAGAGTCATAAACTTTGAAAATAATTCCATTTACTAAAAATCATAAAACGTTTAACATTTGGGATCCCAAAATACTGTTTATAAATATTTACAACTCAAAATATATTTAAAGTCGACTATACGAAAAAATATGGTTCATTACAAGCATCTTCCAAAAAAAATACCCCTGACCGTGGCAGCCAGGCAGACCGGACATGTACGTGCCGCCTCACGCTCTCCATACTCATGGTCAGTTGACTTTCTCCTTGCCCTTACCTGTACCACAGAGCACCCGTGAGCCGAAGCCCAGCAAGAAAACTCCACATAAATAGATAGCATACGCATATAAACCACTCAGCATATAACAAATTCGCCAACAGGCTAAACATGTACGGCCGTGCTATTCCAGGCGCTTTACCAGGCCCTGGGTTGCGGTCTACACCATAAGGATATCCCAGGTATCCTTTAGGGTCTTACCCTGGCAACTCGCACTCCGCGTGCTAAACGCTGCTCCCGGCCCCTTGCCGTTCTCGGCCTTCGCCATTCCCGGCCTTCACCGTTCTCGGCCTTCGCCGTTCCCGGCCTTCACCGTTCCTGGCTCTTGCCGATCATTCACATATATGTATACACAACATAATTAAACATAACTTAAACATATACTAACATAAATCAATGGGCTACACCCAACACATAATCATATAGGGACGTGCCCTGCAACACAACTATGAGGCCTCGCCCTGCTCTACGGGTACAACAGTTTTCTTACCTGTGTCCCAAGCTTCTTGAGCGCCGAAGTCACGAGCACGGTCCCCTAACCCGAGCCTCACTGAAAACCTAGTCACAACACATACATAACACTATCATTACTAACCAATTATAATCATCTCTCGGAACCAATCCCGAGCTCTCGGGACCTCTCGGCTCCCCACTCAAGGTAGCGGAAGCGTCCCCCAAGCCCCCTGGGCAAAAGCCTAAAAACTGAAAATTTCCTTTGCCCAGAAATGGCCTAGCGCCGCGGCACTAACCCTTAGGGGCCGCGGTGCCCAGAGTGGTGCCCTTCCCCTGATGCATCCTAGCACCACGCCGCCCATACACGAACCCAGAAATCTGGGTTTTTCCCAACTTTTTCCCCGAGCCAAAACACTCCCAAATCAATACCAAAGCATACCTAAGTCCCAAATTCATTCCAAAACCCCAAATAGACCACATGGAAACTCTAAAAAATCAATAACAAGCCCAAACACACATTCAAACTCATGATCCACAAATTGGTTAAGAACTTCATAAAACTTAAACCAGAACTTACAAAACTTAAACCACCCTTCAGAAATCTTAAACCACACCAGCAACCAACTTCAAAGATGCACGAAATTCTTACCTCAAACTGAAATTCGACTCTGGGCTTCCTCCAATTCCAACTCCAAGCTAAACCCCTTTGATTCCCAAGCTGAATTCTCCCAATATCAAGCCACAAATCCAACTTTCAGCACTCAACCCAAATTCTCAAAATAAGCAAGGAAACCTAAAAAAAAAAAAAAATCAGATATGAAATCTTACCTCTGAATTAACCTTGGCCTTTGCTTGATTCTAGTTAACCCAATTCTCAGCCTTGATTTCCTTCCTAGCCTCAAAGAAACTCAGCTCTTTTCTTCTTTCCTGTTTTCCCTAGTTTTCTCTAGAGCTCCCCAACACAACTCTTGCATAAAACAAAGAGGTGAGAACATTCTAACTTTTCCTTCAGGCAAAGTTATCTATCCCCTAAACCAAAAGACCCAATTGCCCTCCCTTTTAATCTATATTCTAACTAATCCTCAAGGGCAACCTAGACTTTCCCCATCCTCTTTCAAAAATACCACTTTCACACTTAAAGTAACTATCCTCAAGAGCTACTTATAGTTGCCCGAGTTACCAAAGTACCACTAACCATTACTTCAAAAATTCCCAAACTCAAGTTATAATATTCCCAAAATACCCCTATGCTTCTCCCGAGCCGGGTATTTAACCCCGTTGCGACTTTTAGCGAAACAGCTCCCTAGGACCGTCTCAGAACGTGCATCACAAATATATCACCATAATATCACATATATCACAATTATGCCTTCAACGGCTAAAAATTACAAATATGCCCCTAACAGCCAAACGGGGCCCACATGCATATTTAATCGCCTTAACATGCATTCTAATCACATATTCATTAAATTCACATATATTAATAGAATATAATAATTATTGCCCTCCAGGCACGCTAATCAAGGCCTCAAGCCTTATTAGCAAATTTGGGTTGCTACAACGAGGGCTTCTTAAAAGCCCCACCACTAAACTTCTTTGGGTGAAGAACTGAACGCGCAAACTCACTAATTAACCTTTCCATCTTCTGGGTAGTGTTAGTCTCATATTGGAAAAACCAGTTCATATGGAAGGAGGTCACATTGTCCAGGGGCACGAATCCCCATGGAGGCAACTGTCTCCACGGGTGGTGGAGATATACATCTATTAAATCCTGGTATTCTTGGAACTCCTCCGTGGTTCGGTCACGGTCGGAGGTTAGCCCACACCAGAGAAGAAACGGATAAGTCCACACATGCTCGAGACTTACATCGTCTCCTACTTGTCTAGCGTTATAAACTATTATGAGAGATTTACCTTGGTCTAGGGATGAACTCTCAATCCTTGCTTGAAGCTCCTCCTTGAGCTCATGGTCTTCCTGAGCTTCTTGAGTTGCTTGGACAACTTGAGCATTCTCAAACTGCTCCTCTAACAGTCGTTGGTTGAAGATTTTGATGGCCTATCCATTGATGTATTTGATGTGGTAGGAGGCCATTTCTCGGGACTTACTGGAATTCTTGAAACTAGTCAGGTCCATATTACTTATGTGTTGTCCCAGTTGGAGAAGACCCACTTCCCCCAGGTTCTCCACCATCACCAAATTACTAAGTATGAGAAAAGCTATGGAAATGCAAAAAAGAACAAAGCTTGACTATGATAATACTCACCAACCTTGGAGAACTCGAGTATAAGTGTGGGGTTGGCATGCGTCGGGAAGCCATTGGTGAAGAAGAAGTGGTCCTTGAAGTCCTGAGAGTGATTCTTGTTGTGATGTGGTGCCTTGTAATTCAGCGTGGGATTTTCATACTTCATCAACGCGTAGTACCCGTCGAGATCACTCTGCTTCTTCCTTGGCGTGTTGTGAAAGTTGTAGAAGTACAGGATCTCAACTAGGGAAGGTACTGGCCAGTTATTCCTTCTGTACAAGACGTACATACTCATCAGGACCCTATACCCATTGGGGAGAGTTGGAAGGGAGTTATTCCCACACACTTTAGAAAATCCACGAAGTACTGATGCAGTGGTAGGGCTGCTCCAGCCATCAAGTGTGACAGGCTCCACGCCCCGAGACCATGCATGCTACAGTGCGCCTTCTCCAATTCTCAACAAAGACGCACCGAAAAGTTCTCTTCGATCCCGTAGTGCTTCATTATGTGCTCTATGGAGAAATGATGTTTAAGTTTGCTGGGGTATTGCTCTGCCTCAAAACCCACAAGTTTGTATCTTTAAGTGGGGTGGGGAATGGGAGCTTGGTTCATCTCCTCCTCCATCATTCCCCGTTGCATCGGTTGCGATGGCCTCACTGCAACCGGAGTTATTTCTTGTACCACCAGCTCTTGTGCTGGTGCCTTGGCCTCCGCCCGTGCAACTCCTTGCGGCCTATTTCCTCCTCGGGCCATGGGGAGTATCTCATGGTTGAAAGCGTATAATCCTTGTTGGTGTAAATGATGGAGCTCCTCAGATATCTAAACCAAAAACCAAGCAGTTAGCATTTTGGCCGAAAGAATGTAGGCAAAAATACGAGAATCCCTAAGACAACTGCACGAAGATTGGAGAATGGAAGAAATTCTAAGGGCAAGGAGTGTTCTCGGAACCCTAAATGGGTCCCGGAGAACATTACCAGAATTCAAGAACTTCACCGGAATCTAGAAATTTTCCAGATTCGGGTCGAATACCCAGAAATGAAAAAAAACACCAAAGGTCCTAATCAGTCCTTTGTGGTTGATTTAAACATTGGTCAAGCCCCCATAAAGAGACTAGAAGATGTCAAAATGACCTCTAAACTCTCAAACCCCTAAGAAGCGAAGCACAAATCCATACATTAAAATAAACAGAAGTTAAGAAATATGACTTAATCGATATGTAACTATGGTATGTATTGTGTCTGGTTTGAACGTGAATGTATTTGGTGTCGTTTACCCAGAAATACCTAGCTTCTCTCCAGCCTTCCAGGGTCGTAAACATAGGCTTTCTGGGTTTGAAGGATCAATTCTTGGCAATGGAATCATTTTTTGGCAAGGGAGTTTTGAGTTCTGACGCAAATTTTGAATGGGCGTAAGTGCAAATTTTGAGTTCTTATACCCCCAAACATGGACGGGAAGTTATCAATTCTCGACCGTCGATCACCTAGGGAGTTGGCACTCAAAGGTGATTTGATAACTCTACAAAATAGAGTTATTTTACCATATTTTATATGTTAATTGTTGCTTAGTACTTGCATTTTTAATTGATTTATTAAGTTTTTAAGTAATTTTGAATTTATTAGTCTTATCATGATTTTATATATTTTTGTGTGTCTTTATACATATTTTATTATAATATCTTGTAGTTTAATTATTTGAAATTAATCTTGTTAAGTTAGAAGTTAAAACATGCACTTTTGAACTTAAATGCTACATTAAATTAAGTTATAATTAATATTTTCAAAGAATTAATTTGATTTATTTTATACTTAAAAATATTTGATTATGACTTAAATTATGTTTATTTTGTAGGAAATTGTTGTATTGTTGGTGTTTGAAAAGCCAACAAAACAGAAAAGAAAGAGCTAAAAATGCCATTTCTGAAAACCTTGCTTCCCAGCTGCCCCTGCCCACCAGGCTTGCACCATGCCTTCCCAACCACACAGGCCCGCGCCTCTCTCCAGGCCCA